>NC_135313.1:130087480-131287480 GCF_048772815.1 Callospermophilus lateralis | reverse complement strand
CCTGAATGTCAGGAAGGTCTTATCCTCAGGCCACCCCTTTGTGAAGCCTGAAGAAAACAGGTTTCAAATGGAAATGAATGGGCATCACCTGTGGTTCTTTGCTTAATTTCCTTGGAAAGGGATGTGTCTGAATCAGCCTCTTGGCCCCGTGTGAGGCTGTGACTTAGATTATCAGCACCTGATGGATCTAAAGAAAGATCCCATGTGTGCATCCAAAACCAAAATGGCAAAAAGTTCAGTCATTGTGGATGAAGTATCTTCCCTTCCTCTGTTAGATTCCTTGCCGCAGTCTCTGGCTGGGCACAAATCAGGAGCCACCACACAACTTGTAGATTCAAACAGCTATTCTTTATTCCCGAACTCACACCAGCCGTCTACAAACACGTTCTGGGGGAATCCACGTTCTCTGCCCAAATCCACCTCTACCCAAATCCACTACACTGCCCAAATCCACTACTCTGCCCAAATCCACTCCACATGGGCTTCTGTCTCCCAAAAATACTGTCTGACCCTAAGAACTCAAGAGGAACTCAGCAGCAGGATACGCCCTATTCTAAAGGGGGAAAACCCTAATCTCCTATTATGCTAAACTGCCCTATTCTAAAGGGGGAACACCCTAAACACGGATCCTGCCCTGGTCCTTGAGCAAGGTCACCTTACATGCAATGTCCTGCAAAATGTCCTATTTCCATGAGTCCTTCCACTAAAGAAACATGGGGGTACGCTGGCAAGGAAATTGTCATACCTACTTGGCTGATGGCTCCCAGCAATTCCTGACCTCCATCAAGTGAGAATAGGGATCCTTTGGGTCATATGAGTTCTTCAAGACCTGAAGAAGTGCTTGGGTTTCTCATGACTCCAAATCACATAAAGAATCTGTACCTATCAGTCAGAAGTAGTCAGTCAATATAGATCCCAGAAATGGTGGAAGAAATACTCATGTCACCTTATCTACATATACATTTATTCACAGAAATATTCTGGACACAGAATTCAAAGTTTACATTTATGATTGTACCAAAGCCTAAATGGAAAATTAACATGGATTACTAAAATCATCCATGTCCAAGTTGCCTAATGCTCACAAATGTCAATCCTATTGGTGACTACATATTTGTTTCTTCCTAAGATTGCATATTCAAACTCAACCCTTTGAAAATGTCTAAGCCTATCTCTCACTTATTACTTTGCCTGATTTCATAATGTCTCTATTTATATCGGCTTACCTACATATTTTCCCCAGTTCATCATTGTGACAAACTCTTCACATGCGCTTACATTTTAATTCATTTTCTAACCGAAATCCTATTGCTAAAGAAATTTTGTTCCAAATCTTACACTCACCCTTCTTCCTAAACCTACCTACTTTCTTCCTAATCCTACCGACTATCCCTTTTTGACTTGATGTTCTCTTCTACATTCAATCATCCAAGGTACAAGGTCCTATGCCATTGTATATCGATTTATCTGAGACATCTGTGCAGAACGTAATTCAATTCTAAGTATCACAATCAAGAGCCCAATGCTTTTCTGGCCTTCCAATCTTTCTTGGATTTCTGTTTTCATACATTCAGTTCACCTCTATATTCTTATAAATATCGCAGGATACCAATACCATTATTCATCCACAAAATGATTCCTAACCCAAACTGAACCTGTTATTAACCCTAAACATACAGTGTTCCCTCAATCTTACTTTACAGAAGAGCAGGGACAGAGTTGGTCTTTTAATACTGGAATGTAGGGGATCTTCTACCTGATGAGAACTTCAAAGGTCCATGCTGAAAGGATCCCTGGAGAATGTGTAGGCAGCTATGAAGGACCTGAGAGAGCACAAGTCATCTTACATGGCAAACAACCTGGTCAGGATGAAGGGTTGTGTCTTAATCGGCCTCTCTCTCTTCTTAATGTAGAGAAGATGGACCAAATCAGGCCTGTGTGGAGAGCTGTTCCCAGGTGCCTATGGTTGATATACCATTTTAACTTGTGAAAGTGTCACAGGAAGTAGGGGAAGCCTCCATCTCATGGGACCCTTGGAAGCAAATGTTAGAACAAAGTGGTTGCCAAGGCCGTGACCTCATTCAGTTCCTGAAGGAAGTGACCTAACCTCACTTCTTTGGTGATGGAACTTGGCATCCAGGGAGCCAGGCATACAGAGCCAGTCCCAGTCCTACTCCCAGTGGTGTCACTAGTTTTGAATTACCAAGGACAGAGTCAGTCTATCTTGGTACCTACAGATGTGAGGATGGCCAAATGCCAAGAAAGCTCTGAAGAGGGGCCTTTTATGAGAAAGCAGGTAGTGGCTCACCACTGGCTTTTGACAAGTCTCAGTGAAAAAAACCCTGCTTTGGGACTTCTAATTACCTATTGTTTTGTTGCTCTGAATGTCAGGAAGTTTTTTGCCTCAGGCCACCTCTTTGTGAAGCCTGAAGAAAACAGTTTTCAAATGGAAATAAATGGGCATCATCTGTGGCTCTTTGCTTAATTGCTTTGGAAAGGGATGTGTCTGAATCAGCCTCTTGACCCTGTGTGAGGCTGTGGCTTAGATTCTCAGCACCTGATGGATCTAAAGAAAGATCCCATGTGTCCAATACCAAAATGGCCAAAAGAGCAGTCATTGTGGATGAAGTCTCTCGCCTTCCTCTGTAAGGTTCCTGAATTCCATCAAGTGAGAAGAGGGATCTTTGGATCAAATGAGTTCTTCAAAGTCCTGCAGAGGCTAGCCCATAGGTGCTAGTGATTTCTCATGACACTAATTCACATAAAGAGTCTAAACCCCACAGTCAGAAGACCTCAATTTGGATAATTGAGAAGTATTAACGGCAGGCCTATTTGATCATTCCTGGTCCACAGGAAGGGTGTCCAGGCCACCCTGACTTTAGGCAAATGAGGGGCAAGGGAGCTTATTTTGGACACTGACTTGGGATGCTCCCCTTTTGGAAAACTCCAGCCAGAGTTTATCATGAGTGTCAATATAGAAGAACATGAGGGCCATGTGGGAGTGTTTTGATTTCAATTGTGGTCATTTGTGTGGCAGTTGGAAGAGGTGACTGGGTCCACCTGGGCTTGAACTCTGCTGTGATTCCCATTAGAGACTGAGTTCTGGAACTGACCTCAGAAAAGTATATCCATGAATTGTGTTGGGATTGAAGAGGCCATGCATGAGAATCGCCCTTGGAAACTGAGATCTCTGTCCAGGGTGGCTTTGCATAGAGCACTGAGAATCTCAGCCAGGTTATCACATGTTTTTTTTAAAGACTTGGCAGCCATAGTTGAGAGTCAGAAAACACATGGACCTCACATAGTACACATCATTGTGCCTGGATTCATGTGACCTTTTGGCCACTTTTCGGGAAGCCTTGCCTGTGAGAATTCTCCAGAGCTTTCATTGAAATTAACTTCCTCACCATTTAATGGTTCCTGAATTGAAATCCACAGTGCCTTCAACTTCATCCTTGGAAAATGGCGAAACAAGTACCATGAAATTTTTGAAATTCCCATTACCAGATGGCACTGGAGAACCTTTGGATATCATGTTGCTGATCATGAGTGTACCAAATAGTGCTTTGATTGACTGGGTTTTGGGAAAATGGTGAAGAACAGAGATACCAGTAAGTTGGAACCTGTTGAGTAGTGGATGTAGAGCAGTGGACGGTAGGTGTGTAAATAAATATTTTTGGTAGGACCACCTGGATCTGCCATTGGCTTCAAAAAGCCTTGTGACTGACAAGGTGCAGGCAGCAGACCCTTATATGTAAAGGCATCTTTTTATATGGAGAGGTTTCAAGGCAATGTTCAGAATCAGGTTGCTATAGTCAAGGAGGAAAGCTATGTGGGATAGAAGCCTGGTTCATACATTCTCTTGGAGACCCTGACCAACCATACGTTACAGAACTCCCTCCAGCATTGTGTCCCAGTTGAACTCCTTGTATTTCGTGAAGCCAATACCAAACTCACAGTGTAGCAGTAAGAAACACCAAAAAAAGTGGAGGATGACCAAATGGCTTCACAGACCACACGGGGAGACACTTAGCTCCCAGTGGCCACAGTTTACCTACAAAGAGAGAATTCTGAACTGGTGTGTCATGTTCATTAGAAAATAAGGAACCATGTCGTCCACGTCACATAGATGCAGACCCAGATTTGATGGTGTCACTACAAACGAAGCTAAATCTCCTGACAATTACATATATTTCATGTGCCCAACCTTAGAGGAAGTTTCTCACGAAGTCTTTAGGCCAGCAGAGCTCGATGTTTGTGGAGTGTTTATCCTCTCCCTTACTTTTGGAAACTTTTCTTCCAACTTCAGTGTTGTGAACCCCTGAGCATTTTCCCTTCCACATATGTATTCACAGATTTTCTAACTCCTCTCCTCTAATTGTGTCTTACTTGGAGCGATGGTTATGTCAAGGCATTGTTCTGGATGAGAGTGGGAAGATTTATGTGTAGCACATGTTTGCATGCACATTAGATTCATTTTCATATTTTCCATTTGAAATACTGAATCCCTGACACTAACCCATACCCTACTAGACTCTGAGTACTAATCCTAATATCCTGGAGAAAAAGAAACCTAACTGAATATAAATACAGGCCTTTCATAGGAAGCATGGTGTATACTTGGATTTGCCTTCTGCTTTATCAAGTGTATGTGCTATAAATCTAGTCACCTTTTCATTGTAATATTTCTCCATTAGTTTTTAAAGTTACCACATATGTAAATTCCTGTCTTCCTTACTCTGTAGCCTATTCAGCACATGTATTTTTTTATGCATGTATAGTATCCTACATGGTATCACACGTACATTATTGTGAGCTCACTAACTTTGTAATATAAAAATTGTGAGAAGAGATGACTCCCCCTAAATACTGATGGAACTGAAAATTCAACCTATGGGTGAGCTTCCTAGTGAAAAAAAATTATACATAAATCCATGTTCATTAAAATGAATATTTTTGGATATGTGGATGAATTATATTTCATGATGAATTTCGATTGGCATATGTATTGCTACATATTAATGTGTGTGTGTATTCTCCAGATTTTCCAAAATATGAAATATATGTGTCTTATTATACACTCCATAAATTCACTCATGTTCCTCTATGTGTATTTATAAACAACATTTCACAACATTATTCTCAGAAATACTCAACCAGCTGAAATACATATTGGTTTCCTAGTACTGAAAACTAACTTCAGTGAATGGTGCTTACAAATCCTAATATTTCAACAGTTACTGACTGAGTTAACATCAATGCAAGTGGATTCCTTTGGGACATGATGTGTATTTTGAAGTTCATTTTTATTCAACACTGGTACATTACAATTTCTTCAGGTTTTGGACATCATTGGATATATATTTTCATCCACATGTTCACAAATTTATAGGCATTTGGTTCACATTCAATTACTTCCTACTTCAGAACACATGTATTCCTCCTGGTTTCTTTATTGGTCCTTTCACTAGACTTCTTTCTAAAAACATTTTTTTCGATTCCATAATTATTTTTGAAGCAAAACTCACACACTCTTCATGATAAACCGTAACCCTAATATTGCCATTAGATATATAACTGATTGGAATGAATGTGTATATATCAATATAAGATTTCCTATATATTTTCAGATGTAAATTCAATCCATTATATAAAGTTGGAACCAGTAATATACTTTATTCACAATATGGTCTATTCATGCATCATTTCTATAATCATCAACACAGGGTACACCTATTTGTAGCCCCAGTAATAATGTATAAGTTTTCAGAATATTGCTCCCTGTAATGGTGTAAGAAATACTCATGTCACCTTATCTACATATACATTTTACCACAGAAGTACTCTGGACACAAAAGGCAAAAGTCACACTTATGATTGTGCCAAAGCCTAAATGGAAAGTGAGCATGGATTACTAAAAACATCCATGTCCATGTTGCCTAATGCTCTCAAATGTCAATCCTATTGGTGACTACATATTTGTTTCTTCCTAAGATTATATATTCAACCTCACGCCTGTTGAAAATATCTAATCCTATCACTCACCTTATACTTTGCCTGATTTCCTAAGGTCCCTATTGATATCTGCTTTCCTACATATTTTCCCCAGTTCATCATTGTGACTGTCCCTTCACATGTGGTGACATTTACATTCTTAAACCGAAACCCTATTGCTAAAGAACTTTTGGTCCAACTCCTAGACTCACTATTCTTCCTAAACATACTGAGTATCTTCCTAATCGTACGGACTATCCCTTTTTGACTGGATGTTCTCTTCTACATTCAATCACCCAAGGTACACAGTCCGATGCCATTGTATATCGATTTATCTGAGACCTTGGTGGAGAACATAATTCAAGCTAAGTATACCAATCAAGGGTCCAATGCATTTCTGGGCTTGAAATCTTTCCTAGGTCTCTGATCTCATTCATGTATTTCACGTCTATATTCTTATAAATATCACAGGTTCCCAATACCATTATTCATATAGCAGAATGATTCCTAACCCAAATCGAACACGCTATTAACCCTAACCATACACTGTTCCCTCAATCTCACTTTACAGAAGAGCAGGGACAGAGTTGGTATTTCAATACAGGAAGGTAGGGGATCCTCCACCAGCTGAGAACTTCAAAAGTCCATGCAGAAATAATCTTTTGAGAAGATGTAGGCAGCAATGAAGGACCTTAGAGAGCAAAAGTCATCTTCCAAGGCAAACAACCCAGTCAGGACGAAAGGATGTATCTGAATTATCCTCTCCCCTATTAATGTAGAGAAGATGGACAAAACCAGGCCTGTGTGGAGAGCTGTTCCCGGGTGCCTATGGTTGATATACCATTCTAAATTGTTAAAATGTCACAGAAGTAGGTGCAGCCTCCATCTCATCGGAATCTGGAAGCAACTGTTAGGACAAAGTGGTTGCCAATGTACTGACCTCATTCAGTTCCTGAGGGAAATGACCTCACCTCACTTCCTTGGTTATGGAACTCTCTGAACTTAGGATCCAGAAAGCCAGGCACCCAGAGCCAGTCCCAGTCCGAGTCCCAGTGGTCAAACTTGTTTGGATTTACCAAGGACAGAGTCATTCTTTCTTGGTACCTACTGATGTGAGGATGGCCAAATGCCAGGAAGGTCTGAAGAGGGGCCTTTCCTGAGAAATCAGGTAGTGGCTCACTGCTGGCTCCTGACAGCATCACAGAGTTGGCCACGGAGACTAGATCTGAGACAGGACAGCCCTTTATGGGGCAATATATTATGGCTCACCAGTCAGAGGACACTCCGGATAGTCACAGACCTACTTGGGGGTCTGTGTGGTTGTGGGTGTGCATGTGGGTCTGTGGTTTTTGTCTCATGTTCTGAGAATAGGTAGGAAAGTTTGATTGTTTGGTTTGCTGTGAATTGTTTCTAGTAAGTCATTTCACAAGGCGAGTGTTTCAATGTCTGTGTATCCCACTGAGTCCGTGGTTGTAGACATTAGAAAAGAGAATGCATCGATAGATGTGTCCTGTCTAGTAGAAAGCTTCCCAGCATTCAACCTGCCCAATTTATGAATCGTCTGCGGCTTGCCTTATGGATGGGCAACACATACTACCATCCTAAGTTCTGGTATTCTTCCTGAAATCTAGCTAATCTCAAGAATAAGATCATGGTTTTGTGTCCAAGATATGTACCACCTCCAAACTCTGTGACATTGCCATGTACTGGATAGCTGAAGGGAATGGGAACATCGCAGAAAACTCAATTATCAGTGTGACCAGGAAAGTCTCAGTGGAGAGACCCTGCTTTGCGCCTTTTGTTTACCTATTCTTCTGTTGCCGTGATGTCGCGACCCTTTGCCCGCAAGGAAGACTCAACTCAGGAATCTTCTTTCAGCAGTTTATTCAGGCCCTTGATATTTCTTCTAATTCCTTGTCGGATGCCCCTCCCAGCCTTAATAAAGCATCCCAAGCCCCAATGCGAAGCTGCCACGTGGAACTTTCTCATAGGGTGCTGAAAAACCATGCACCAACTCTCCCAAACCAGGAATTGTTTGTCACAGACCACAGTGGAGCCAGCGCCATCCTGCAATGGCGACCATAATCTGCAGAAGCGGCTCACCACAGTTCCCCCCTTCTGTTTTCTGAAAACAATACAGGCGAGAGTAGAGGTCCTATCCCACTGTGCAGAAGTGGCTGCATAGTATGGCTCAGTCCTAAGGAGGGCCTTTCCCCAGATCCGAAGCCATATCAGCCGACGCCTTTTTTCGTGGGGCGGGGCGTGGACTTCAAACCCGCATGCAATATGACATGCTCTCCTTGAGGTCCACTTCAAGGATCACTCAAGTGCAGTGCCTTGCCTCGCATCCTGTATCGTGACGAAGGTGGACGAAGGGGGACAGCTGAGGCTGAACTGTGGCTGTACACAATGACAAACGAGTTGACAACACCCTGAAAGAAAGGCACAGACTTTAATGCGATAGAGAAGCATTAGTGTGGAAACCCACCTGCGTGCAATGGCAGCAAGACCGGCAGAGTGCAAGGGCTTTCCAACACTAAGAGAATAACGAGGAAAGACTTGTCGATCCCAGTGCAATGTTATAATAACTTTGGGTGCAACGACCATGTCAAAGATTTACTGTTTAAGATGCGCAAGCCAGACTTGAGGTGAATTGCCATTTTCGAAAGCTGCAAGAGCTTGGATGATCATAGCCTTATCGTGAGCATTGCAGGCCTTGAGGCGACAGAGAAACCACAAACAGAGAAACATACCGAAGCAACACATTGCACCAAAAATGCCTACCCCCACCCACTCTTTAAAAAAGGAAAAAGCAGAAGATATCCAATCGGTCAATTGACCCAAAGTCACGGGATCAACACGGGTGTTATTCAAGACAGCTATCTGGGTTAGTTGAGACTGGATCATGTCTTCCGCTTCCATGGACCAATTTCCGGCCAAATATTCGCCAATGATGCGGGAAGCAATCCTGGAATCATTAAATCTGACAGAGGTTATGCATAAATGTGCACGTTGGTCAACACAACCCAAAAGCACCAAGTCAGCCAATTTTTCTACCTGAGCTTGGAGTAAATCTATTCTTTGGTTGGCAGCTAAAATCCCTGACAAAATATGTTGATTAATTGTATTTTGGGATTCAAGTATACTGGAAGTTTGTTGGACAACTTGATTAATGGTGGCAGCAGTTTGTACTTGATTGGCCATAGCAACTCCGGCCGTAACCGCTGCAGCAGCAGATACCGCCACGGCTGTCACTATAGCCTCTGTGATTCCAAAATCTCTGTGGACTCTAAGTAGCTCAACAATAGGGAATTTATCAGGATCCGCAGTGACCGGGATTGGGACAAAAGTTGGAATTTTCATAACCACTGCTACAGTCCAGGAACCATTCCAACACTCAGATAAGAGACAGGTAGTATGAGAACAATCCAGCATCCCCGACGAGGTGGCCTTAGCCAAAAGGAATAAGAAGGGGGATTGGACGCAGATCATTGCAGGAGGCAATGTGGCATTATACAACAGAGAGTCGAATGAAACAGATGTAAGTCTATTACCTCGTTCACTTTCCCTAACAGTACCAGAAACATTAGCCAGCCAACTTTTGGCTCCTACCAACTGAGCCAGTGCAGAAATATCGGCTGAAACCCCCTTTTCTTTGGAAATCAGCCATTGAAACCAGGACCAACCTACTCCTGTAGAGGAGCTGGCACTATTGTTAAAGTTATAAACATACCTCTTAAGAGAGGGGAAAAGGGAGAAACATTTAGCAACTTGATGTTTCTCCAAAGAATGATTCTGACAAGGTGTAAATGTTGGGGGGAAACCAAGATTAGGGGAAGAGTAAGGAGAGGCCTTGAAATGAGTGGCATCATAAATACTACTAGAAGAAGGAGGCACTGGGATTAGTACCTCAGAGATAATAGCCAAGGTAGTTATGTTAAGAGCAGAGCTGCTGTTTGCGGGGGTCCCTGAGCCTGATTGCTTCCCCGAAACTACCTTGCTCAATACAGCACTGATAATGCTCCCTGAGACCTGATTGGACCGCAATGGGTCCTCCCAGTTAGTCAAATTTTTGGTCTTAAGGCTAATGCAATTAGCGTTTCTAAGGCTGAAACAAAAAACTCCTGTGAGATTAACTTGAGATTGATTAAAAATCTCTCCATGTCCCCTCTAGGAGAGGCACAGGGAGCAGACATCTCACATAAGGTAGAAAAAAGAGTGGGGAGGACACTAGAATTACCATGAACCGGCATCGGCATTGGCCATGCCCGTGCCACTGCCCACCACTGCATTGGTGTCGCCTGGGCCATCGGCACCAGCACCAGAGCCAGAGCACTTAGCAGAATGAAGATCCTCATCACAGGATTGTTGTGGTATCTCTTGTTGCTGGTCAGTTGATGTCGAGACTCTTCTTGTCAAGCGTTCAGGGACCCACAACGGTTCCGTACGATCCTGGGGATAAACACATACAGATCCTCGTGCCCATGTCAGCACGGGGTCATGGCCGTTCCATTGGCCCGTAAGAATATCCTTCCACTTAACATAGCCAATCAGAGAGGGCTGAGGGGACACATGTCTATCGGCCGCAGAGCGACCATGAATATCCAAATTCAAAAAATTAATGGTAAAGAGAGCTAAGGACAGGCGTTCTTTAGAAGTGTGTTCAGCTCCTATTCCCCCCTTTTGTTTTTGTAAAGTTTCCTTTAAGGTGCAATGAGCACGCTCAACAATGCCTTGTCCTTGAGGATTGTAAGGCAAACCATGAGTAAGTTGCACTCCCATAGTAGAACAAAAAGCTGTAAATTGTCTGCCAGTATAAGCAGGTCCATTATCAGTCTTAAGGGATGCAGGTGCACCCCATGCTGCCCATGCCTCTAAACAGTGAGTAATGACATTACGTGCCTTTTCTCCTGATAAAGCAGAAGCATGGATAATTCCAGAGCATGTATCAACGGAAACATGCACATACTTAAGCTTACCAAAGTCAGGTATATGTGTTACATCCATTTGCCAAACAACCAATGGCTTCAATCCCCGTGGGTTTACTCCATAATTAGGGGGATGAAGAAATGTGACGCAATGGGGACATTGCAATACTATCTGCCGAGCATCCGCTCTTGAAATGGAAAAACGCCTGCGCAGCGTTAATGCATTAATATGGAAGTTTTGGTGAAACAACTTAGCCCCCTCTAAGGAGGAAGCCAAGCATATCAATTGACCTCTAGTGGCTAAGTCCGCACAGGCATTACCCTGGGATAACGGACCAGGAAGAGGGGTGTAAGCCCGGATGTGAATTGGATAAAAAGAAGCAGTGCAGTTAGAGATAAGCTGTTGAAGCTGAGTAAAGTAAGCAGACACATTGTGGGCATTACTAATAGCTCCCACGGCCTCCAGGACTTTTAGTGCTTGTACCACATAGCTGGAGTCCGAAATAAGATTAAAAGGAAAAGAACACTGTTTAAAAACTTCAATAACAATTTGTAGTTCTGCCCATTGTGGATTTCTAGGAGCAAATTGATGCTGGATATGGGGAGAGTCATTAATTACATAGCTTCCCATTCCAGACTTGGAACCATCAGTAAAAATGTTAACAGCCCCCGGAATTAGACTGGATGAAGTTACCTTAGGGAAAATGATGGGATGTTCTTTAACAAAATGGAGTAATGGATGAGAAGGGTAGTGATTATCAATACCCCCTTGAAACGAGCAACACAGAATAGCCCAGTTGTCTAGAGTAGCACATAAAACATTAAGTTGAGCTTTAGTGTAGGGTATGATAAGAGAAGAAGGTGATTGGCCGAAAAATTGAATGCTTTGTTGAATCCCTTTAAGTGCCAATGCTGCAACAGCATCAGGATAATATTCTAAGGATTTTCCTGGGGATACATGTGGGTGGATACATAGTAAGGGCCCATCTTGCCACAGTACTCCAGTAGGCTGCCGCATAGTGGCAAGCACACATAACTGGAAAGGTTTATCACTCTGGAGCCTGCATTGAGTGGCATGCTGTATAGCTTGTTCTACTTTTATAAGGGCCGCTCTAGCCTCTGTAGTGAGGCTACAAGAGGAAGCAAGATCTGGATCACCCTTAAGAGTAGCATACAAAGGCTGGAGCACAATATTAGGAATATGTAAATATCCTCCTATCCAATTAATATCTCCCAGCAATTTTTGAAAATCATTTAGAGTTTGGAGATCTTGAGTCCTGATGGTAATTTTTTGCGGTTCTAATTTGTCATACCCAATTGTTGCTCCCAAATACCTGATAGAATCCCCCATTTGAACCTTTTCAGGTGCGATGTGCAGTCCATGTTGAGCCAACACCATCAAGAGGTCTTTATAAGCCTCATTAACTGTCTGTTCTAATTTTGCAGCCAATAACACATTATCCATATAATGAATGATCTTGGTGGAGGAATACTTATGTCTGAGAGGTGCGAGTGCCTTCCCCACATACATCTGGCACATCGTGGGACTATTAGCCATTCCCTGCGGCAACACCACCAACTCAAACCTTTGATCTGGTTCTTCGTGATTACACGAGGGAAGGGTTAAAGCAAAACGTTGTGAATCTTTAGGATGCAAAGGAATGGAAAAGAAACAGTCTTTAATGTCAATAACAATTATAGGCCAGCCTTGAGGAACAGAGGAGAGCAGAGGCAGGCCTCTTTGAATGGGCCCCATAAGTTGCATCTGAGCATTAACTGCTCATAGATCATGCAGTAGGCGCCACTTCCCTGATTTTTTCATAATGACAAATATGGGAGTATTCCATGGAGAAGTAGAAGGTTGGATGTGACCCAAATCAAGTTGTTCTTTGACTAGATCATGGGCTGCTGCCATTTTAGCCGAGGGAAGAGGCCACTGAGGCACCCAAACAGGCTCCTCGGTGAGCCATGTTATGGGTATTTGAGCCCCAGTGGCCCCTAGGAAAAACCCAGACCAAACCTGTTAAGCTTTTGATGACCTTGCACAGGATGCTTACGCCCCTGTAGGTGCCTTCCTAGTCCTAGACCTGGCCTATACCCCATATTTTGCATGATATGTTGAGACACTGGGGAATAGTCATTACTAAGAGTGAACCCCATGTCTTTCATCAGATCACGGCCCCATAAAGAAATAGGTAAATCAAGTACATAAGGCTGAAAGGTACCATCGTGTCCTTCCGAGTCCTTCCAAGATAGATGTCTACAGCTGATTTGAGGGGCTTGGGCATATCCAAGTCCTCTTAGGGATTGATCAGAAGCCTGCACTGGCCATCCCCTAGACCAGTCCTTAAGGGCTATGATACTACGATCTGCTCCTGTGTCCAGCAATCCCACAATAGATTTACCTTCTATGCTTAATTCCAAGGTGGGGCGACTGCTCATATCCAGTGACAAATAGGCACAATTTCCTCCGGTGGTACCAATCTCATTTCCCGTCCGTGACCTTGAGTCAGCAGGGAAGTGATTATGCAAACTAGGCAAAATTAGCAATTGAGCAATCCGATCCCCTCGGGAGATAGACACAATGCCCCTTGGAGCTTCCACCATATCCTTTACTGCCCCTACAGTATCAGGGTTTATAACTCCGGGGAAAAAATGAAGACCTTGTAGAATAGAGGATGCACGTCCAATTAGCAAACCTACAGTTCCAGGTGGTAAAGGCCCTTTGAACTCAGTTTCCACCAATTGGACTCCCATCTTAGGTGTTAATACGAGTCTGGAGGTGGAACAGAGGTCCAATCCCGCGGCACCTGTAGTGGCTCTCCGCGTCTCGTGGGATGGCGCAGAGAAGGCCATGTCTCGGGTTCGGGTGTGACATTCTCCATTGCCCCATATATTTGTGGGCCCTGGGGTCGGGGGCCCCTTCGGCGGTTTTTTGGCCCAGCTGAAATAGGCTGTCCATGGATGTCCCTCACTGATCTACACTCTTTTGCGCAATGCTTCCCCTTTTTGCATTTTGGACACAGCCCCGGTTGACGAGGGCCATTAGAAGGGCCACCGCGAGGAGGTCCAGTAAAATTGTCTTTTTTGGGACAGTCACGTTTGAAATGGCCGGATTGACCACAATGGAAGCTTGTTCCGGCACCAGGACCACCCCCTTTTGCAATCCGAAGGACAGCAGCTGCAAGACCTGCATTAGTTAAAGGTCCTCCAAGCTCTCTACACACTTTCATCCAAGCTTCTATGCCCTTGTTTTTATAAGGAGCGATTGCTGCTTTACACTCCTTGGTGCACTGCTCAAAGACCAATTGCTTGATAAGGGGCATGGCTCTATCAGGGTCCCCAAAAATATTTCCAGCGGCATCCACCATCCTTGCTACAAAATCTGAAAAGGGTTCTGTAGGGCCCTGCAGAATCTTAGTCAAGTTACCAGACACCTCTCCTCTATTTGGAAGTGACTTCCATGCCCGAGTGCAAATGTTGTTAATTTGATCATATGCCTCAGGAGGAAATCCTGTCTGTTGATTAGCAAATCTGCCTTGTCCCAAAAGCATATCCTTGTCCCAATGGGGGTGTCCCGCCGCATGGTTTTGGGTGGCCTGCTCTACCGCGCCCTCTAGCACTAAGGCTCTCCAGTCCAAATATTTACCTGGAGAGACACAAGCCCGAACAAGGCTAGCCCAATCAGAGGGAGTCATACTGTATCTAGACAGACTCTCCACCTGAGTTAGTGTGAAGGCAGCATCCACCCCATAAGTGAGCACAGACTCCGCCAGGGTCTTCACAATTTTGAAATCTAAGGGCTCATGGAATCTTCCCCTATTGTCATCCTGGAAAACTGGATAAGCAAGACCCATCTCAGCGTTAACAGCCCTCCATGTTTGGGCATGGAAAGCTCTCCTCGAAACACCCCCACCGTACAGCGGCGGATCCGGAGGATCATTTTCCTTGAGCTCCTGTTTATTTTTGTTCCCTTCTCCTATAGTTAGACTCCCTAGCTGACGAGACAGTCTCCCGAGCTCTTCCTCCTCATCCTCCTCCTCCTCTGACCCACTTTTGCATGGGAGTGTGCGCAGCGTACTGAGATCTGGATACAATTGTTTCCTCCCCTGTTTCTCGCTCCGCACACTCCCATCCTCCTGAAATACCTCACTTCGTGCTGGAGACAATCGCCTCCTCCCCTGTGTCTCGCTCCGCACACTCCCATCCTCCTGAAATACCTATCTTCTTGCCGTCTCTGATCTTTCCTCATGTAATTGCTCTAAAACTTCCTGTACTTTAGTAAGTGCTTCCTGACATCTGCCATCTGCAAGGCAACTACGGATCATCTTCCAAAGGGGTATCAAACCACCCTCTAATATGCCCTGCTCAGAAGCAAAGTCAAGATCTGTGCCTAATTTATCTCAGCTAGGTATAGTAAGGCTGCCCGAAAGCGCAAACCACGGTGCAGCAATATCTGTCTTCTGTAAAAATCTCTGTAAAGTACTACGTTTCACTTCTAGGCCCTTGGAACGTAACAGGCCATCTAGGGCCAGGAGAAGTGGACTTGAAGATGCAGCACCCATGACACAACAAAAGACGCACAAAAACCAAAAGTGAAAGTAAAAGCGAAAGTACACAGTGCAGCTGCAATAAAATGTACCGCTCTCTCTGGCTTTACAGAGGAGCTACCCCTCTTTGATCGCGGGTCCCGCTTACCTGGGACTAACCCCCGCTTTGATCGCGGGTCCCACTTACCTGGGACTAAAAGGTGCACCACCCCTGACTACTGAAAGTTCTGGTTCCTGGGTCTCGGCACCACTTGTCGCGACCCCTTGCCCGCAAGGAAGACGCAACTCAGGAATCTTCTTTCAGCAGTTTATTCAGGCCCTTGATATTTCTTCTAATTCCTTGTCGGATGCCCCTCCCAGCTCCCAGCCTTAATAAAGCATCCCAAGCCCCAATGCGAAGCTGCCACGTGGAACTTTCTCATAGGGTGCTGAAAAACCATGCACCATCTCTCCCAAACAAGGAGTTGTTTGTCACAGACCACAGTGGAGCCAGCGCCATCCTGCAATGGTGACCATAATCTGCAGAAGCGGCTCACCACACCGTTAATGTCAGGAAGGTCTTCTCCTCAGGCCACCACTTTGTAAAGCCTGAAGAAAACAGTTTTTAAGTGGAAATGAATAGGCATCACCTGTGGCTCTTTGCTTAATTGCTTTGGAAAGAGATGTGTCTTAATCAGCCTCTTGGCCCTGTGTGAGGCTGTGGCTTAGATTCTCACCACCTGATGAATCTATAGAAAAATTCCATGTGTGCATCCAAAACCAAAAGAGACAAAAGAGCAGTCATTGTGGTTGAAGTCTCTCTCCTTCCTCGGTATGGTTCCTGACGTTCATCATTGAGATTATGGATGCTTTGGGTCAAAGGAGTTCTTCAAAGCCCTGCAGAGGCTAGCCCATAGGTGCTTGGGTTTTCTCAATACTCCAATTAACATAAAGAATCTTTACCCCAGAGTCAGTAGGCTTCAAAACGGAGAATCAGAGCAGTATTAACGGTAGGCCTCTTTCATCACTCCTGGTTCACAGGAAGGGTGCCCTGGCCACCCTGACTTCAGGAAAACGGGGGCAAGGGAGCTTATTTTGGACACTGTCTTTGGCTCCACCCCTCATGAAAACCTACAGCCAGAAGGTATGATTAGTGTCTATATGGTAGAAGATGAGGGTCATGTGGGAGTGTTTTGGTTTTAATTGTGGTCCTTTGTGTGGCCGTTGGAAGAGATGACTGGGTCCACCTGTGCTTGAACACTGGTGTGATTCCTTTTAGAGACTGAGTTGTGGAACTTAAATCAAAGAAGTATTGCCATGAATTGTGTTGGGATTTTAGGAGGGCCCACATGAGAGTCGCCCTTGGAAACTGAGATCTAAGCCCTTGGTGGCTTTGCACACAGCAATGGGAATCTCAGGAAGGATATCTCATGGTTTTATTGTGAAAGACTTGGCAGCCATAGTTGCAAGTCAAAACACACATGGACTTCATATTGTAGACCTCAATGGGCCTGGCTTCATGTGACCTTTTGGCCTGTCTTTGGGAAACCTTGCCTGTTAGAATACTCCAGAGCTTTCATTGCAATGAGCTTCCTCTCCATTTAATGGTTCCTGAATGAATTGAAACCCAGAGTGCCTCCAACTTCATCCTTGAAAAACAGCTAGATGAGTACCATGAAATTTTTGAAATTCCCATAAACAGGTGGTACTGAAGAACCTTTGGATGTCCTATTGATGATCATGAGTGTACCAGACAGTGCCTTGATTGACTGTTTTTTTATGAAAATGGTGTAGAACAGAGATGCCAGTAATTTGGAGCCTGCTGAGTAGTGGGCCTAGAGCAGTGGTGTGCAGGTGTGTGTTAAAACAGCTTTGGTGGGATCATGTGGATCGGGAATTGGCTTCCAAATGGTTTGTGACTGACATGGTACAGCCCCCAGACCCTTGTATGTAAAGGCATCTTGTTATATCTAGAGGTTTCAGGGCAATGTTCAGAATCAGATTCCTATGGTGAAGAGGGCAAGCTATGAGGAATAGAAGCCTGGTTGTTGCATTCTCCTCCAGACCCTTACGCACCACACGTGACAGAACTCCCTCCAGCACTGTGCCCCAGTTGAACTCCATGTATTTCGTGAAGCATATACTAAACTCCCAGTGCTGCTGCAAGAAACACCACAAAAAGTGGAGGATGACCAATTGGCTTCACAGTCTACACTGGGAGACACTTAGCGCTAAGTGGCAAAAGTTTACCTACAAATTGAGAATTAAGCACTGCTGCCCCATGTTCATTGGAAAATAAGAAACCATGTCCTTCAGGTCACATAGATGCAGACCCAGCATTGATGGTCTCACTACAGAGATAGCTAAAGCTTCTGACAACAACATATATTTCAAGTGCCCAACCTCTGAGGCAGTTACTCAAGAAGTCTTTAGGCCAGCAGAGCTCCATGTTTGTGGAGTTTTTACCCTGTCTCTTACTTTTGGAAACTCCTCTCCCACCTCCAAGTTTGTGAACTATTGAGCATTTTCTATTCCAGATATGTATTCACAGATTTTGTAACTTTTCTCCTCTAATTATGTCTTACAGGGGGTGAAGGTAATGTCAAGGCATTGTTCTGAATGAGAGTGGGAAGACTTTTGTGTAGCACATATTTGCATACACATTGGATTCATTTTCCAATTTTCCTTTCGAAATACTGAATCCCTGTCTTTCATAGGTAGAAGGAATTCTCCTTCATAGAATATCCTGACACTTACAAGAAACAGCCCCCTGGGAGACATCCTGCCTGGGAGACATCCTGTAGCCATCTGTCTCTCGAAGACTTCCTGCGGCCATCTGTCTTCCTGAAACATCCTGAGGTTATCTCACCTTGTGAAGACATCCAGGAACTACTGATAAGAGAGCTTTCCCATCTCCAGCATATAAATCCCCTTTGTGAACAATAAAAGTTTGCAGCTTGATCAGAACTACAGTCATGCTGTCATCTCTAGTGTCTCTTGTCCCTTCATTCCTCCCCATCTATGTTCGCTGCCCACGTTGATGTGTCCTGCCGGCCGGAACATCTGGCGCCCACCGACTGGGTCTCAAGCCTTTGACTGAGGGGGAACCCCGTCCTCCTGGAAGACTTGGTCAAGCAGAGCTCGCGATTGCCTCAGCAGACACGACCGAGAGACATATCCAGTAGGAGTGTGGGGATGACGCACAGTGAGTGACCCACCATGGGACATGCAGTTTCGTCACATGATTTGTTTTTGTCAGCCCTGAAGGAGTCCTTCAAGACATGGGGGGCACGTGTTAAGAAAAAGGACTTAAAATTTTTCTGTTCATACATAGGAGAATTGTGTCCATGGTTTTCCTTTGAAGGAACCATTGATGGTAAACGATGACTTAGAGTAGGAGACTGTTTACAAGATTATTATGAATACTTTGGCACAGAAAGGTGCCTGTTCCCACCTTTTCTTACTGGAACTTAATTAATGAAATTCGTAAAAGTTCACCCTTTGACAATGGTACCTTAAAATTTGTCAGGATTGGGGAAGAGACTATGCAAATGACCTCTCGTCCCCCCTCAGCATGCCCATAAGTTAGTACAGATATAGACCCTTCTCAGTCTCCCCAGGACCCTGGGAACCTTCCTGGTCCACCTCAAAATACCACCCTAATGAATAAGGCTCCAATGGTTACCAACTACCTTTATCCAGTTTTAAATCCCAGAGACACATTGACCCCTGGGGAGGAGGCTACCTTGGAGAAGAAAGAAGCTCACTACCATTCAGAAGACCCACCACCTCTCAGGTCCCTGCCAGAGCCTATAGAAATTACCCATCCACCTCCCTCCTATATCACTCATGCCTTTTGTGCTCCGGCCCTTCAGGGGCCAACATCGCCCCCCCAGATATTTTTTCTCCACTTCCCTTGCCTAACCTGGCTCCCTTGCGACAGTCTCTCCAGCATAGACGGGAACAGATCCAACTTTTAAAAGAATTAACATCCCTTGATTCTGAGCTCTGCTCATTAGCCTTAGACATGGAGTCAAGGCAAGCTGCCCCTCGGCGGTCTAATAAAAAGGCTAAGCTGCTCCATCAGCCTGTTCTCACATTCCCAGTAACCCACAGTCAGATAGATATGCCGGCCCAGTCTGAGGTCAAAGACTTACATGATGATCAAGAGGAGAAAGCGGGGGAAATGGATCAAGGAGATCAGGACTCAGAGGATGAGGAGTTAACCCCCAGGCAGGAAGGAACCCAGAGTGTGTACAAAAAATTAAGCCTGCATTTTCTTGGAAAACTTAAAAAGGCTTGTGCTCACTCTGGCCTCACTGCGCCCTTCAGAGTGGCTTTATTAGAAATCCACAGCACACAATGGCTTACTACCAATGATTGGAAATTTTAAACGCGAGTTACCTCAGTGCTGGAGACTTTCTGTTATGGAACGCAATTTCAAAGAGCACTGTTGGGAAACTGCTCAAAAAAAATTTAACAAAGGCCTCCTCTAAATCCTGGACTTATGTTAAGTTAGTGGTCAATGCGCCTTTTGACACTAAAAATAAACACGCATGTTTCCCTGCTGGACTTTTGGCGCAGATTCAGATGGCTGGCTTACATGCTTGGAGACGCATCCCTCAAAAGGCCTCAGCTACCACTTCCCTGGCAAAAATACGACAAGGGCCTCACGAGCCTTATAGCGACTTTGTTTCCCGGCTTAACCTAGCCGCAGAATGCTTGCTTGGACCAAGCGAAAGCGAAAGCACCTTTGTAAAACATCTTGCCTTTGAAAACGCCAAGCCAGCATGTCAGGGTGTTCTTCGACCACATAAGGATAAAAGGAAACTTTCTGACTTTATTAGACTCTGTGCAGGGGTGGGTGCAGCCCATGCCATGGGTCTCGCCTTAGGTGCCACCTTTACCAAGGCCTTTCACAATCCTGGCTCACCTACTTGCTTTACTTAAAAACAACCTGGCCATTTTACACACGAGTGTCTGACAGGCAAACAAAGCCTAGGAATAGTGTCTCCTCAAACTGGGGCTAAACCGCCCCCAGCTACTCTTTGCCCTAGATGTGGCAAAGGTCATCACTGGGCCAGTGAGTGTAGATCTAAGACAAATGCCCTCGGACAGCCTATTTCTTCCTGCTTCTTGGAAAATCACTGCAGGGCCAACCCCTGGCCCTGACTTGCTCAAGACAAACCCAGGGGCAATAAGGTTTGTTCCCTCCCAAACTACCAACCTACTTCAAAATCCTTCTCCACAATTGCCTCGTTCCAACAAGCCACCCCAGGTGGCGCAGGATTGGACCTCTGTGCCACCACTGAGACAATATTAGACACATTGCAAGGGACCCAGTTAATACCCACTAGAATTATGGGTCCCCCTCCATCTCATACGTCTTCCCTTATTCTTGGAAGAGCCTCTACTACCTTATAAGGTGTTCAGGTCTTCCCTGGCATTATTGATAATGATTTCACTGGAGAAATAAAACTACTGGCCACAGCTATTAATGGAGTTGTGGCCATCCCCGCAGGAAAAAGACTTGCACAATTAATACTCCTTTCCTTGGATTCAGGAGGCACTTCCACCACCCAAACCTACCGCGGGGGACTGCCTCCTTGGGCTCCTCTGATGTGTATTGGGTTCAGCCAATTTCTCACAATACACCCACCCTTACCTTATTATTGAAGGAAAGGAATTCCAAGGAGTTCTAGATATTGGAGCTGATGCCACAATTATGTCTAAAAAATACTGGCCATCTGGTTGGCCCCTCACCCCACCCTTGAGGGACCTTAAAGAGATAGGACAATCAAAAAATCCTCTGGTCAGCTCTAGGTCTACTAGCTGGACTGATAAAGAGGGTAATAAGTCAACTGTCACTTTTTCGATGTTCCTGACCTAACCTATTAACTAATGGGGCCGAGATATTTTGAGTCAAATGGAAGTTACTCTTCCCAGTCCCAATTCCATGGTGACTCATCAAATGCTTCGTATAAATTTTGTCCCTGGTACAGGCCTGGGGAGACTGAGACAAAAACTGGTTGAGCCTATACAACCCATACAAAACACAAATACATATGGCCTTGGGTATTCGGATTTTTAGTGTTGGTCCCTGACCCTCCTGTACCTCATGCAGATAAAATTATTTGGGAGACTCAGACTCCTGTGTGGGTGGATCAGTGGCCCCTTACCTAAGAAAAAATTGGAGGCTGCCTCCATGTTAGTGCAGGAACAGCTGGCAGCCGGCCATGTAGAGCCCTCAACCTCACCAACGAATACTCCAATTTTTGTTATCAATAAAAAATCAGGCAAGTGGTGCCTTTTACAAGATTTGTGTGATATTAATAAAGTTATGCTCCCGATGGGAGCACAACAGTCAGGTATTCTCACACCAGTGGCAATTCCCAAAAACAATTGTAAAATGGTTATTGACTTAAAAGATTGCTTTTTTACCATTCCTTTACATCCTGAGGATAGACCCTATTTTGCGTTTAGTCTCCCTCGCATTAATTTTCAGGGCCCTATGCAGAGATTTCAATGAAAGTTTCTTCCCCATGGTATGGCCAACAGCCCTAGTCTTTGCCAAAATTACGTTGCTCAAGCAGTAGACCCTGTGAGAGAGCGATGGCCACAAATTTATATTTTACATTAAATGGATGATTTGTTAATTGCTGCACCTAACACCCATGACCTTAATAAATGTTACTTGGACCTTTACAAAGCCCTCACTACCTTTGGACTACAGATAGCTCCTGATAAGTTTCAAACACAGGACTCTGATACCTATTTGAGCCTTAAACTTCAAGATAATCAGATCCAAATTCTTAAAATACAACTACGTGTGGACCATCTTCACACCCTTAATGATTTTCAAAAATTACCTGGGGATATTCAATGGAAAAGAACATATTTAAAATTACCCACTTGTGTACTTTTGCCCCTTAATGATATTTTGAGAGGTGATTCCCACCCCTCCTCCTCTCAATAGCTTACTCCCGAGGCATGACAGGCATTAAACCAAGTCACAGAAGCCATTGCCCAACAGTTTGTTACACAAATTTCTTACAACCATCCTCTGGTTCTGGTTATTTTACACACTCCTCATACACCCACAGGAGTATTTTGGCAGCAAAATACACATTTTAAAATTAAAGGCTGCCCCTTGCTTTGGGTCCGTTTACCCACCACATCCTCCAAGGATATTACTGTTTATCTTGCTCAGGTAGCTTCTATTATTATTAAAGGTCATTTGCTTTCTCGACAACATTTTGGTAAAGACCCTGATAATATTTTAATTACATATACTAAGGACCAAACCCAATTTATACTACAGACAGTGGATGAATCAGGTATTGCCCTATCAGGCTTTTGGGAACAATTGATAACCACCTCCCCAATGACCCCCTTTTACATTTTGTCCAGTTACATCCATTTATTTTTCCCAAAATTACTCAAAAGGCTCCCATTCCTCATGCCCTTAATGTCTTTACAGACGGTTCCAATAATGGCCATGCGGTCTTTGTTGTCAATAACCAGCCTACCACCTTTGATAGTGTCTATCAGTCAGCACAGTTTTTGGATTGTTTGCCACAACACAAGTTTTTATAACATTTTTTGATAATCCTGTTAATATTTATGCAGACAATGCCTGCATTGCTCATTCTGTGCTCCTGCTGGAGATTTCACTCACTATTAAGGCTTCTTCCAATGTGGCCTTTCTGTTTCACCAGCTTCAGCAACTAATTCAGGCCAGACAACACCCATTTTTCTTAGGACAAATCAGGGCACACTCTGATCTTCCCGGCCCTCTAACACAAGGTAATGCCCAAGCTGATGCAGCAACTCGTTCCATCGTTCCAATTTTTGTTGGCTCCATTCAAAAGGCCACGGAGTTACACAATTTTCACCATCTAAATTCCCAGAGCCTTCGATTACTTTGTAAAATTACCAGGCAACAGGCACGAGAGATAGTAAAAACATGCCCTGGTTGCACTGTCTCCCTCCCCATTCAACACTTGGAAGTTAACCCCAGAGGATTACTGTCCAATCAGTTTTGGCAAATGGATGTTACTCATTTTCCTGAATTTGGAAAAACCAAATATATACACGTTTCTATAGATACCTTCAGTGGCTTTATTTTTGCATGAACACATTCTGGAGAGGGTACCAAAGATGTCCTTTCTCATCTTGTTTCAGCCTTTTCCGTAATGGGTAAACCAATACATATTAAAACAGATAATTGTTCTGCATATACCAGTGCCAAGTTTAAACAATTTTGTGCTACCTTGCAAATTTGTCATACTACTGGAATTCCATAGAAACCTCAGGGCCAAGGCATTGTGGAACGTGCCCACCTTACCTTAAATACTTGGCTAACCCTCTTTAAGGCTTCTGCCTTTATATTTACCACTCCCAGGCATCACCTTAATCATGAATTATTTGCCCTTATTTTTCTTACTCTCGACAGTGAAGGCCATTCAGCCACAGACAGACACTGGCATCCCTCGTCCAATTCTGTTCGCCCACCTGTTATGTGGCGCAATCCCCTTACAAATAAATGGAAAGGCCCAGATCCTCTTTTCATCTGGGGATGAGGCTCAGCTTGTGTTTTGGACCAAGAGCAAGCAGCTCCAAGATTGTTACCAGAACACCTGGTTAAACAGGTTAATGACTTACCTCAACCTAGGGACGGAGGTCCTCCCCCTGAGGACAAATTTTCCTCTTTTCAGATGTAGCCAACAATCTGTGTTTGGATTCTGCTTAAGGCACTTCTGCTGAACAGGGTTGTACACGGAGGCCTTGGCCCTCCACCTTCCAACATCATGGAGTACCTCTTTGGGCCCCCCTGCGAGTGCAAGTGAGGATCTTGAACTCATGCTCCCACTAGTTGGACCCAGACTGCTGACTGCGTGACTAAAGTGGTTTACCTCCTGGCCGAGGTTGACCATAAACTCAGAGTAGTTCATCAGCCTAAATGTGTATGTGTTAACAAGCCAAAGATTATTCCCCCTAGTACAAGTAAATCTCTCCAAAATTGTTCTGCAACCTGTACGAATACACAGGCGATGTATGGCTCTTGTTATGTGTCGCTCTTAATTTGTGTTAACAAGCAAGGAGAAAAATTTTTTGAAGACTCCCTAACTAAACCTCATGCAGAAGGTGGGCCACTATTCATTATACCCCCTTTCTCTTTGACCGGGGAGGAGACGGCAAATACACCAAGCTACAGTCACCTGGGTGGCAAGGCAGTGTTGGTAAACCCTCCTGCTGGCCCATTAAGGCCCCTACAGGGGTCTCTTATCGTGGACTACCCACTGATGCTGTCAAGCATCCTCAGATAATCAAACTTTTGAAACCCCAAATTCCTGAGCTCACATATCATCCCTTAATGTAGCCTAAATCCCAGCTCCCAGGTTTAGATACCAATACATTAGAAATTTTGGAAACTACCTTCTCCTTGCTTAATAATTCCAACCCCACCATTGCTGGTGATTGCTGGCTCTGCATGACAACAGGGACAATCATGCCTATGGCAGTTTCTATTAATTCTATCATTGACAATGATAATACATGCCAACCCGGATTTTTTTATAATTACAGCCTATAGGCACATTTACATTATGTCTTTTAGGCACGATGCAGAATAATACCTATGATATTGATGTTGGAGTTACTTCCTTTGGAAATTGCTCAACAGTACAAAATTATTCCTCCCCCAACCTATCTCTTTGTTACCCAATGGCACAG
Source organism: Callospermophilus lateralis (assembly GCF_048772815.1). Lineage (NCBI taxonomy): Eukaryota > Metazoa > Chordata > Mammalia > Rodentia > Sciuridae > Callospermophilus > Callospermophilus lateralis. The sequence continues at coordinate 131,262,294 of NC_135313.1, read as the reverse complement.
TTTTTATGTGTGGAGAAAACTCGGCCTTCCCCAGGCTTTCAGCGAATTGGATCAGTGGCTGTGTTCTTACCTTATTCCTCCCTGATATAACTATTGTCCCATGAGACGAATGTCTACCCATTCCTAGCCTAGACATCTTAGTCATAAGACACAGGCGGGCAATACATGCCTTACCACTCATTGCAAGCCTTGGAATAACAGCTGCTGTGGGCACAGGTACACTGGTTTAGGCACGGCTATACACTCTTACCATCGCCTGTCTCAACAACTTTATAAATGATGTACAAACTCTATCAGGAACCATTAAATATTTGAAGGACCAAATAGACTCCCTAGCAGAAGTGTTCCTTCAAAACACACGAGGCTTAGATTTGCTGACAGCTAACCAGGGAAGTATTCGCTTGGCCTTAGGGGAACAATGCTGCATTTATGCCAATTAATCAGGCATAGTATGCACTAAAATTAAGCAGGTTCAAGAAGATGTAAAAAAGAGATGAAGGGAACTATTTGAAAATCCACTCTGGACTGGGCTTAATGGATTTCTACCCTACCTTCTTCCCCTAATAGGCCCTTTGTTGGGTTTACTTTTAATAGTGTCCATAGGACCCTGCATTATTAACAGGCTGGTACAATTTATTAAAGAACAGATTAATATTTTGGCCTCTAAGCCCATACAGGTGCACTATCATCGTCTGGAGATGGAAGACCTTGCTGCCAACATTTAAAAGGATGTTCTACCCTTCTCACAGGCTTATTTCTTAAGTTTACATCCCCACAGATCTCTCTTTCTTAAATAAAACTATAAGAAATAGCTCTGACTAACCATCTTCTGCCATTGCCATAAGGGTTCGTCCTCAATGTGCCCCTTCGCTTGGGGGAGGATGCACCCATGAAGTGAGGACCTTAGGCCATAATAATGGAGGGTGAAGGAAAGACTGTGGGAGGATGGATCAATGGATACCCAAACACAAGACCTCTGAGTGACACGCTCTGGTGCATGGCGGTTGGCATGCATCCCCCTCAAAGCCGTCTCCTCGAAAACATGCCATGGCCACCAAGAAATCTTCTAGTAAACATGCTCTCTCAGATCAGGAGATATTCTAAGGCCTCCTTGAGAAACAAAGCCTCTATCACCCCCTAAATCATTGGCCGGTAAGGTATGGTCAAATATTTTATATAAGAAAGGGGGAAAGGTGAGGGGCTAGAAGGAAGTTCTCCTCAAAGAATAGCCAGACACTTACAAGAAACAGCCCTCTGGGAGACATCCTGGCTAGGAGACATCCGACAGCCATCTATCTCCCTGAGACATCCTGCGGCCATCTGTCTTTCTGAAATATCCTGAGGTTATCTCATCCTGTGAAGACATCCAGCAACTGATCATAAGAGAGATTTCCTATCTGCAGCATATAAATACCCTGTGAAAACTGTAAAAGTTTGCAGCATGATCAGAACTACTGTCTTGCTGTCATCTCTCATTTCTCTTGTCCCTTCATCCCTCCCCAATGAGGTTTGACGCACACTTTGATGTGTCCTGCCGGGCGAGACACCTGACACTAAACCATACCCTACTAGACAATGACTACTAATCCTAATATGATGGAGAAAAATAACCCAAACAGAATAGAAATACAAGCAGTTCAGAGGAGGCATCGTGTATAGTTGGACTTGCCTTTTGCATGATATAGGGTAGGTGTAATAAATCTAGTTAATTTTTAATTGAAATAGATCTCCATGTGTTTTTAAAGTTAACAAATATGTGAATACCTGTCTCTCTTTCTCTGTAGCCTATTAAGCACATGTATTTTTATATGCACATATAGAATCCTACCTGGTATCACACATATATTCTTTTGAGGTGTGCTGATTTGGCAGATACAAATTGTGAGAAGAGATCACTCCTCCTAAATGCTGTTGGAACTGAAAATTCAAATGATGGGTGAGCCTCCTAGTAGAACAATATTATACATAAATCCATGTTCAGTAAAATAAATATTTTTGAATCTGGTTGATATATGTTTCATGATGAATTTCAATTGACATATATAATGCTACTTTTAATTGTCTCTCTGTGTGTTTTGTGTGTGTGTATATCTATATCTATATCTATCTATCTATATATATATATATAGATAGATAGATATACACACTCTCTAAATTTTTCAAAATATGAAATATGTGTATCTTATATACACTACCTAAATTCATTCATGTTCATGTATGTGGATTTATAATCAAATTTTCACAAGATCATTATGAGAAATATTCATCCACCTGAAATAAATATTTGTTTCCAATACTGAAAACTAACTTCAGTGAACGGTGCATACAATCCTAATATTTCTACAGTAACTGACGCAGTTTAATTCAATACAAATAGATTCCTATGGGACATGATGTGTATTTTGAAGTTCATTTTATTCAACACTAGTAAATTGCTATTTCTTCAGTTTATGAACATCATAAAATACATATTTCATACACAGGTTCACAAATTTGTAGGCATTTGATTCACTTCAAATCATTTCCTGCTTCACAACACATATATTTCCTCAGGTTTCTTGACTGGTCTTTTCATGAGACTTCTTTTCAAACACATTATTTTCGAATTTCATAATCATTTTGAAACAAAACTCACACACTCTTCATGATAAACCATAACCCTAATATTACCATTAGATGAATAATTGGTTGGAATGAATGATTGTATATCAATATAAGATTTCCTGTATATTTTCAGATATCAAATCAATCCATTATTTAAAGTTGGAACCAGTTATATTATTAATTCACAGTATGGTCTATCCATGCATTATCTCTATTTTCATAGACACAGGGTACATCTATTTGTAACCGCAATACTAATTTATTTGTCTTCAAAATGTTGCTCCCAGAATTGGTGGTAGAAATACTCATGTCATCTGATCTACATATGCATTTTTTCACAGTAATATTCTGGACACAAAAAGCAGGGGTCACACTTATGATTTTACCAAGGCCTAAATGAAGAGTGAGCATGGATTACTAAAAACATCCATGTCCAGGTTGCCTAATGCTCTCAAATGTCAATCCTATTGGTGACTACATATTTGTTTCTTCCTAAGCCTATATATTCAACCTCAATCCTGTTCAAAATTTCTAATCCTATCACTCACTTTATACTTTGCCTGATTTACATATGTCTCTATTGATATCTTCTTATCTACGTATTATTCCAGTTCATTATTTTGACTGACTCTTCACATATGCTGACATTTACATTCACCCTCTACCCAAAACTCTAATTCTAAAGAACTTTCGGTCCCACTTCTATACTCACTCTTCTTTCTAAACCTACCGACTATCTTCCTAATCCTACCGACTATCCCTTTTTGACTGGATGTTCTCTTCGACATTCAATCATCCAAAGTACAAGGTTCTATGCCATTGTATCTCGATTTATCTGAGATGTCTGTGCAGAATATAATTCAAATCTATGTAACCCACTCAAGGGCGTAATGCCTTAATGGGCTTCAAATCTTACCTAGATTTCTGTTTTCAAACTTATTTCACCTGTATATTGTTGTAAATATCGCAGGTTCCCAATACCATTATTCATCTCGCAGAATGATACCTAACCCAAATCAAACCTCTTATTAACCCTAATCATAAACTGTTTCCTCAATATAACTTTATAAAAGAGCAGGGACAGAGTTGATCTTACAATACAGGAATATAGGGGATCTTCCACCTGCTGAGAACCTCAAAGGTTCATGCTAAAATTATTCCTGGATAAGATGTAGGCAGCTATGAAAGACCTAAGAGAGCAAAATCATCTTCCATTTCAAAAACCCTGGTCAGGATGAAGGGATGTGTCTGAATCTGCCTCTCTATTCTTAATGTAGAGAAGATGGACCAAATGAGACATGTGGGGAGAGCTATTCCCGGGTGCCTATGGTTGATATGCAATTCTAACTTGTGAAAGTGTCACAGGAACTAGGGGCAGCCTCTATCTCATGGGACTCTTGGAAGCAACTGTTAGGACAAAGTGTTTGTCAATGCAGTGAACTCATTCAGTTCCTGAAGGAATTGACCTACCTAAATTTCTTGGTGATGGAACTCTCTGAACTTGGGATCCAGGAAGCAGGCACCCTGAGCCATTCCCAGTCCCACTCCCAGTGGGCTCACTTGTTTGTATTTACCAAGGACAGGGTCAGTCATTCTTGGTATCTACTGATTTGAGGATGGGCAAATGTCCAGAAAGCTCTGAAGATGGTCCTGTGCTTAAAAAGCAGGTAGTGGCTCACCACTGGCTACTGACAACCTCAGAGAGTTGGCCAAAGGACCAGATCTGAGACAGGACAGGCAATTTCAGAGAAAGATAGTATGACCCGCCGTCAGAGGACATTCCATATAGTCACAGATCTACTTGGGAGAATGAGGTGCCTTTGTGGGTGTGGGTGTGAGTTTGTGGTTTTGTCTCATGTTCTGAGAACAGGTAGAAAAAGCAGTTTGTTTGGTTTGGACTGGACTGTTTCTAAAATGTCGTTTGAAAAGGTGAGTGTTTCTATGTCGTTGTATCACACTGTGTCTGTGGATGTAGACATTAAAAAAGAGAATGCATCAATGGATGTTTCCTATCTAGTAGGCAGCTTTCCAGCATTCATCCTGCACAATTTATGAAAAGAGTGTGGCAGGCTTATTGATGTGCAAACACCTGCTATCTTCCTAAGTTCCTGTTTTCTTCCTGAATTCTGGCCCCACTAAAGAATAGGCTCATGGTATTTTGTCCAAGATATGTACCACCTAAATAATCAGTCACATGGCCATGTACTGGATAGCTGAAGAGAATGGCGAGCATCTCAGAAAACTTAGATATCAGTGTGACCAGGAAAGTCTCAGTGGAGAAACCCTGCTTTGGGCCATTTGCTTACCTATTGTTCTGTTGCCCTGAATGTCAGGAAGGTCTTTGCCTCAGGCCACCCCTTTCTGAAGTCTGAAGAAAACTGTTTTTAAATGGAAATGAATGAGCGTCACCTGTGGCTCTTTGCTTAATTGCTTTGGAAAGAGATGTGTCTCAATCAGCCTCTTGGCCCTTTGTGAGGCTGTGGCTTAGATTCTCAGCACCTGATTGATCTAAATAAAGATCCCATGTATGCATCCAAAACCAAAATGGCAAAAAGTGCAGTCATTGTGGGTGAAGTCTCTTGCCTTCCTCTGTTAGGTTCCTGAATTCCATCAAATGAGAATAGGGATCCTTTGGGTCAAATGAGTTCTTCAAAGCCCAGCAGAAGTGCTTGGGTTTTCTCATGACTTCAAATTACATGAAGAATCTATACCTGACCGTCAGTAGGCCTCAAATTGGAGAAGCAGATCAGTATTAATGCCAGGCCAATTTGATCACTCCTGGTTCACACGAAGGGTGTCAAGGCCACCCTGACTTTAGGCAAATGAGTGGCAAGGGAGCTTATTTTCGACACTTTCCTGAGATGCACAACTCATGGAAAACACCAGCCAGAGTTGATGATGAGTGCCTATATGGACAAAGATGAGGGATACGTGGGAGTGTTTTGGTTTTAATTGTGGTCATTTGTGTGGCAGTTAGAAGTGATGATTTGGTCCACCTGGTCTTGAACTCTGGTGTGATTCCTCTTAGAGACTGAACTCTGGAACTGAACTCAGAGAAGTATTGCCATGAATTGTGTTGTGATCTTAGGAGGCCACACATAAGAGTTGCCCTTGCAAACTTTTCTAGGGCCAGAGTGGCTTTCCACAGAGCACTGGGAATATCAGCCAGGATATCACATGACTTTATTCTGAAAAACTTGGCATCAGTACTTGAGAGGCAAAACACACATGGACCTCACCTTGTGGACCTCAAATCCCCTGCCTTCATGTGACATTTTGGCCACTCATTGGGAAGCCTTGCCTGTTATACCTCTCCAGAGCTTTCTTTGAAATGAACTTTCTCACATTTAATGGTTCCAGAATGAATTGAAACCCACAGTGCCTCCAACTACATCCTTGAAAAATGGCTAGATAAATACCATGAAATTTTTGAAATTCCCACGAACAGGTGGCACTGGAGAACATTTGGATGTCCTGTTGCTGATCATGAGTGTACCAGACAGTGCCTTGATAGACTGGGTTTCATGAAATGGTGTAGAACAGAGATGCCAGAAAGTTGGAGCCTGCTGACTAGTGGTCCTAGAGCAGTGGTGTGCAGGTGTGTGATAAAATATCTCTGGTGGGGCCATGGGGATCTGCCATTGGATTCCAAATGGCTTGTGACTGACATGGTGCATTCAGCAGACCCTTATATGTAAAGACATCTTGTTATATGCAGAGGTTTCAGGGCAATATTCAGAATCCGGTTGCTATGCTCAAGGGGGCAAGCATTGTGAGATTGAAGCCTGGTGGGTGCTTTCTTCTGCAGACTCTGTCCCACCACACATGACAGACCTCCCTACAGCACTGTGTCCTTGTTGATTCCTTGTATTTCGTGAAGCACATACCAAACATCCAGTGCAGCAGCAATAAACACCACAAACATTGGAGGAATTCCAAATGGCTTCACAGTCCACAGGGTGGAGACCACTTAGCCCCCTGTTGCCACACTTTAATTCCAAAGAGAGAATTCAGCACTCTTGCCTCATATTCATTGGAAAATCAGAAACCATGTCCTCTAGGTGACACATAGATGCAGACCCATCTTTGATGGACTCACTAGAAAGGAAGCTAAAGCTTCGTACAACAAAATATATTTCAAGTGCCCAACCTCAGAAGCAGTTTCTCAAGAAGTCTTTAGGCCAGCAGAGCTCCACGTTTGTGGAGTGTTTACACTATCCCTTACTTTTGGAAACTCCTCTACCACCTACAAGGTTGTAAACTCTTGAGAATTTTCCATTCCACTTATGTATTCACAGATTTTCTAACTCTTTTCCTCTAATTGTGTCTTACTTGGGGCGAAGGTATCATCAAGGCATTGTTCTGGATGAAAGTGGGAAGATTTTTGTGAGGCACATATTTGCATACACATTGGATTCATTTTCCAAATTTCCATTCGAAATACTGAATCCCTGACACTAACCTATACCCTACTAGACTCTCACTACTAATCCTAATATGATGGAGAAAAATAACCCAAACAGAATAGAAATACAAGCAGTTCAGAGGAGGCCTGGTGTATTTTTGGACGTGCTTTTTGCATTATATAGGTCAGGAGTTATAAATGTAGTCAATTTTTTGTTGAAATAGTTCTCCATGTGATTTTAAAGTTAACAAATATGTGAATTCCTGTCTCCCTTTCTCTGTAGCCTATTCAGCACATGTATTTTTATAAGCACATATAGAATCCTAACTGGTATCACACGTACATTTTTGTGAGGTATCTGACTTGGAAAATACAAATTGTGAGAAAAGATCACTCCTCATTAACACAGTTGGAACTGAAAATTCAACTTAAGGGTGAGCTTCCTGGTTGAACAACATTATATATAAATCTATGTTCAGTAAAATGAATATTTTTGGATCTGTGGAGCATATATATTTCACAATCAATTTTGATTGTCATATATATTGCTACTATTTAATTTCTCTGTGTGGGTTTTGTATATATATATATATATATATATATATATATATATATATATATATATACAAAATATATTTATATATTCAAAATATATAAATATATATATACAATATATATATATATATATACACAAAATATATACAAAATATATATATATATATATATATATATATATATATATATAATATTCTCCAGAATTTTCAAAATATGAAATATATGCATCTTATTATGCACTGCCTAAATTCATTCATGTTCATCTATGTGGATTTCTAATCAACTTTTCACAAGATTATTCTCAGAAATATTCATCCACCTGAAATACATATTTGTTTCCTAGTACTGAAAACTAAATTCAGTGAATGGTGCACACAAATCCTAATATTTCTACAGTAACTTACCCAGCTTAAAATCCATGCAAGTAGATTCCTATGGGACATGATGTGTATTTTGACGTTCATTTATATTCAACACTGGTACATTACTATTTCTTCAGTTTATTCACATCATGGGATATATATTTCAGACACTTGTTAGCAAATTTATAGGCATTTGTTTCACTTTCAATCACTTCCTGCTTCAGAACACATGTATTCCTCCATGTTTCTTGACTGGACTTTTCATGAGACTTCTTTTCAAACACATTATTTTCGGTTTCCATAATCACTTTTGAAGCAAAACTGACACACTCTTCATAAAAAACATAACCCTATTATTACCATTAGATGTATAACTGGTTGTAATGAATGATTTTATATCAATATAAGAATTCTTATATATTTTCAGATATCAATTCAATCCATTATTTAATGTGGCACTAGTTATATTATTTATTCACCATATGGTCTCTTCATGCATTATCTCTATATTCATAGAAACAGGATACACCTCTTTTTCCCCCCAATTCTAATTCATACGTCTTCAAAGTGTTGCTCCCAGAAATGGTGGAAGAAATACTCGTGTCACCTGATCTACATATACATTTTATCACAGTAATATTCTGGAGACTAAACACAAGGATGACACTTATGATGTACCAAAGTCTAAATGGAATGTGAACATGGATTACTGAAAACATCGATGTCCATGTTGCCTAATGCTCTCAAATTTCAATTCTACTGGTGACTACATATTTTTTTCTTCCTAAGATTATATATTCAAACTCAACCCTGTTAAAAATGTCTAATCTTCTGACTCACTTTATACTTTGCCTGATTTCCTAATGTCTCTATTGATATCAGCTTTCCTACATATTTTGCCCAGTTCATCATCGTGACGGACACTTCACATATGCTGACATTTACATTTACTCTCTAACCGAAACCCTATTGCTAAAGAACTTTTGTTCCAAATCCTATACTCACTCTTCTTCCTAAAACTAATGACTATCTCCTGATCCTACCAACTATTCCTTTTTGACCTCATGTTCTCTTCTACATTCAATCATCCATGGTACATGGTTCTATGCCATTGTATATCGATTTATCTGAGACATCTGTTCAGAACATAAATCAAGTGCCCAATGCCCTTCTGGGCTTCAAATCTTACCAAGATTTCTGTTTTCATACTTATATATCCCCTATATATTCTTGTAAATATCGCAGGTTCCCAATACCATTATTCAACCCTCAGAATGATTCCTAACCAAAATTGAACCTGTTATTAACCCTAATCATACACTGTTCCCTCAATCTAACTTTTCAGAAGAGCAGGGACAGAGATGGTATTTCAATACAGGAATGTAGGTGATCTTCCACCAGTTGAGAACCTCGAATGTCCATACAGAAATGATCCCTGGATAAGTTGTAGGCAGCTGTGAAAGACCTGAGAGAGCAAACGTCATCTTACATGGCAAACAACCTGGTCAGGATGAATGGATATGTCTGAATCAGCCTCTCTTTTCTTAATGTAGAGAAGATGGACCAAACCAGGCCTGTGTGGAGAGCTGTCCCTGGGTGCCTATGGTTGACATACCATTCAAACTTGTGAAAGTGTCAGAGGAAGCAGAGCCAGCCTCCATCTCATGGGACCCTTGGAATAAAATGTTAGGTCAAAGTGGTTGCCAAGGCGGTGAACTCATTCAATTCCTGAAGGAAGTGACTAAAGTCAATTCCTTATTGATGGAACTCTCTGAACTTGGTATCTAGGAAGCCAGGAACCCAGAGCCAGTCCCAGTCCCAGTCCCAGTGTTCTCAATTGTTTGGATTTTCCAAAGACAGAGTCATTCTTTCTTGATTCCTACTGATGTGAGAAAGGCCAAATACCAGGAGAGCTCTGAAGAGGGGCCTTTTCTGAGCAAGTAGGTAGGAGCTCACCTCTGGCTACTGACAACTTCACAGAGTTGGCCAAGGAGACCTAATCTGATACAGGACAGGCCATCTCAGGGGAACACAGTGTGGTCCACCAGTCAGAGAACACTCCGGATAGTCACAGACCCATTTGGGGCAAGGAGGTGCCTTTGTGGGTGTGGGTGTGGGTTTTTGGTTTGTCTCATGTTCTGAGAATATGTAGGAAAGGTGGTTTGTTTGGTTTGGAGTGAACTGTTTTTAATAAGTCATTTCACAAGGTGAGTGTTTCTGTGTCTGTGTATCCCAATGTGTCCGTGGTTGTAGACTTTAGAAAAGAGAATGATTCAATGTATGTATCCTGTCTAGTAGAAAGCTTCCCAGCATTCATCCTGCCCAATTTATGAATGGACTGTGGCTTCCCTTATCAATGGGCTACACCTGCTAATTTCCTAAGTTTCTGTTTTCTTCCTGAATTCTGGCCACTCTCCAGAAGAGGCTCATGGTTTTGTGTCCAAGATCTGTACCACCTCCAAGCTCTGTGACATGGCCATGTAATGGATAGCTGAAGGGAATGGCAAACATCTCAGAAAACTCAGATATCAGTTTGAAATGTAAAGTCTCAGTGGAGAAATCCTACTTTGGGCCTTTTTCTTAACAATTGTTCTGTTTCTCTGAATGTCAGGGCGTTCTTTGCCTCAGGACACCCCTTTGTGAAACCTGAAGAAAACAGTTTTCAAATGGAAACGAATGGGCATCACCTGTGGCTCTTTGCTTAATTGCTTTGGAAAGGGATGTGTGTGAATCAGTGTCTTAGCCCTGTGTGAGGCGGTTGATTATATTCTCAGCACCTGATGGATCTAAAGAAACATCCCATGTGTGCATCCAAAACCAAAATGGCCAAAAGAGCAGTCATTGCGGATGAAGTCTTTTGCCTTCCTCTGTAAGGTTCCTGACCTCTATCAAGTGAGAAAAGGGAAGATACACCAAGCCAGTTGATGGCTCCTTTTGGAAAAATTGTACCACCAATGACAGCATAAGCATAAATACCCCAACACTACCACAACTCGCTGCACCAACAGATCGTTCAAAATGCACACAAGTGATACATAGTCCAGGCAAGTTCTGCAAACAGTTCAGTGATGGCTATTGCAGAATCTGTAGATTGGTTTTATCTTTGTCTTCACCGACACTGGGATGAAGATAGGAATTCTGGCAATAATGGCTAAAAAAATTATGTATCATTCTAAAAGGTACTAAAAAAAACAATTTTCTTAACAATGTACATTATCTTGAAGAGAATTATTCAATATAATGAAAAGGAAAGGTGAAAGTAAACATACAGTTCTGTTAACGTCCATTTGTTCACATATTAAAACAGTCCTCAACAGTTGTTTATCCAATTTAAATTAAAACATTTAAAACACGTGAATAAAAAAAATATTTGGATCCATTTTTTCATGAGCTCACATCATATATGATATATGGACATATGTACATTCAAACATATGACACAAAACACAAGTGTGCACACATAATATAATACATACAACACATTACATAATAGTAAAGGCCTTATAACTTTTTACAGGTGAAATCACCATTGGAATGTTTAAAAAATTATAGTCAAAAAAAAATAGAAATGATCAGAAAAACAGTAAGCTAGGTCTGCATGAGCTCAAAAACACAAAATAGAACTTCATGTTGTGGGAAAGGGCAATAATAAAATTGATATTGAAAAAAGCATCCTGGTTCTGTCGCAGATGTAAGGATAGCCAGACTGGAGTTTTGGATACCAGCTGTTATGTATTTGAGTCAAATCATCTTCTTTTTGGTCTATAAAAACCAGTTTAGTTAATCTCTCTGGAACCCAAATCGGTGCTGTTCTTCCTGTGGAAACACACAAACAGACCCTCGACTCCAGACTATCACTTGGTCAGGACTTTAGTTAATCTCTCCGGAATCCAAATCGGCTGCTGTTCTTCCTGTGGAAACACACAAACAGACCCTGGACTCCACACAATTACTGGGTCAGGACCTTTCCGTTGTCCTGTTAGAATAGCCTTCCAAAGTACCTTGAGCTTATGCACATTTTTTGGACACATATGCCTTTCTGCAGCACTAAGTCCTCATGAATCCAAATGTAAAAAGTTTAGAGTAAAAATGGTTATTTTAAGTTTATCTTTGGGGAATATATACCCCTTCCCAATTCCGTCTTTTTGCTTTCAAAAGTACATTTTAATAGTTTGATGTGCTCTTTCAACTATGCCTTTTCCCTGTGGATTGTATGGGATTCCTGTTATATGAGTTATGCCAAATGATGAGCAAAATTGTTTAAAAGAGGTAGAAGAATAACCAGGGGCATTATCTGTTTTTAACTGTTTTGGAACGCCCACAGTGGCAAAATTTTTTAAGCAATGAGCTATAACATCTTTAGTTTTTTCTCCGGCATGAAGGGAGCCCATCAAAAATCCAGAAGAAGTGTCAACTGTAACATGCAAATATTTTAATTTTCCAAATTCTGGCAAGTGTGTGACGTCCATCTGCCAAATATGGTTAGGTATCAATCCTCTCGGATTGACTTCAGGATTAACTTGTGGTAAAATGGTCACACAATTTTGACATTGTTTTATTATTTGTCTAGCTTGTTCCTTAGTTATTTCAAAACGCTTTTGTAAAGTATTAGCATTGACATGGAACTTTTTTGAAAATTTATAGCTTCTCCTAGTGTAGAGAAAATATGAATTTATGTCATGTGTAGTTTTATCTGCTAAATCATTGCCCAAACTAAGGGCTCCAGGCAATCCTGTATGTGCCCAGATACGTCTTATAAAGAATGGATCTTTTCTGTCCCAGAATAGACTTTGTATATTGGAAAGCAAAGAGAAAACAGTACTGAAAGGGAAATCCTACCAGCACCTTCAAGGGATACTATAGCATTAAATATATACTGACTATTGGAAAATAAATTAATTACAGAATCTTTAAACATCACAAAAGCTTGTAACACTGCATTGTGCTCTACTTTTGAGCTGACTGTTGGGGTACTAAAAATGTAACAGTTTGATCAGGTGTAAATATTTATGCTGTACCATTATTTGACCCATCAGTGAATATATTTGGAGCATTCATGATAGGTGTTTTCCTTGTCATTTTTGGAAAAATTACAGGATGTGGTGACCTAAAAGACAATAATGGATTAGATGGTAAGTGGTTATCAAATGAAACATTAGATTTACACATGGTTATTGCCCAAGTATTTAACTCATTAACTAATTCATCAATTTGATTCATAGTATAAGGAGTAATAATTTTATTGGGAGAAATTCCAAATACTCCTTTTGCTGCATTTATTTCTATGAGTATTAATTGTCCCTCAGCCTCAGGATACCTAGTAATAATAGTGCTAGAAGAATAAGATAAATGTCTCCATTATAATAATATTCCTACTCCTGTAGGAATATTTTTTGTTGGTAGTAAAATAAATAATAAAGGCAAAATTATATCAACTCTATCCAAATGCATATTTCTCATATATGTTTCAATGATTTTTAATGCCTTTCTTGCTTCAGGCGTTAACATTCTGGGTAAATTTGGATCAGATGGACCTTTTAGGATATCAAATAAAGGTCCCAACTCTCCTGGTGGTATACATAGATAAGGCCTTATCCAATTTATGTCTCCTCATAACTTTTGAAAGTCATCAATTGATTTTAGTTGATCTACTCGTATTTGCATTTTTGGTGGCGGACGATGGTTGAGGATAATAGAACTCCGAAAAAATTAATTGGAAAATTTAATTGTACTTTATCTATTGCTATCTCTAGATTTTAATTCTTAATAAGTTTGTAAGTGTGGCATAACATTCTAGCATTGGGTTTTTAGCTTTGTGTGTTAATAATACATCATCCATAGAGTGAAATATATGTAGTTCAGGATTTTGATTTCTAAGTGGCTGGATTACTTTGTTAACATAAATTTGACACATAGTTGGGCTGTTAGCCATCCCTTGAGGGACTACTTTCCACTCATATCTCTGATCAGGAACTTCATGATTCAGTGCAGGGATAGTAAATTCAAAACGTGGACTATTCTCAGAATGAATTGGAATTGAAAAAAAAAAAAAACAATCTTTAATATCTATAGTGAAAACATACGAAGTTATTGGCAAAGCAGACAATTGAGGGATCCCCGATTGAGCAGGTCCCATAATAACCATCTCATTATTAATGGCTCTTAAAACTTGCAATAATCTCCATTTACCAGATTTCATTTGAGGACAAAAATGGGAGTATTATGGGGAGATACAGAAGGTTGTAGATGACCTTCCGCTAATTGTTGTTTGACCAGATCATGGGCTGCTTGTAATTTTTGTTTAGTCATGGGCCACTGAGGAACCCATACTGGTCTTTCTGATTTCCAAGGAATTTTTATTGTCTCAGTGGCCCTTTCTGAAAATCCAACCCAAGTCTGTCTGTTGCTTGGTCTATTTGAATTGGTGCTGCTATACCTTGTTCTTGTTTTTCTAATCTTTTTCCTTTCCTAAAACCTTCTCTAGCCATAATAGTAGGTGCATTTTGATTGATGTTATTTGTTAATGTCAAACCTAATTGATCTAGGACATCTCGTCCCCATTAATTTACGGGAAGATGATCCAATACATATGGCTCTATAGTTCCTTCACATCCTTCAGGATCTTTCCAATCTAATACCATCACACTTCTATGGGGATTAGTCGCCACTCCTATGTCTCAAAGCGTTTGAGTGGCTTGTTGTAATGGCCAATGTTTTGGCCATTCTTGATGAGAGATGATGCCAAGGACTGCACCTGTATCCAGTAGCACATTAAATTCATGTCCTTGAATATTTGGTTTTAGCATGGGGCGAGAATCTAAATTTAAAGAAAGCATAGCCCAATCTACCCCTGTGGAGCCAAATCCCTTGGAATCTCTTTCTACAGTACGACTGGAAAATTTTTCATGTAGGTGGGTATTATTAGTAACTGTGCTATTCTATCTCCTGGTGAAATTACTGATGTACCCTTTGGAAAACTGGAAATAATTTTTAATTCACCTTCATTATTGGGATCAATTACCCCAGGACTTATCATATGTCTTAATATAGTAGAAGATCTGCATCCCAATAATTAGCCTACTGTTACTTTGGGAAGAGGTCCCTTTACTCCTGTGGGAATGATTTGAACTCCCAACTCTGGAGTTAGTAGGGATGTGGTGGAGGCAAAGATGTCCAACGCTGCACTCCCTCTTGTTTGTCTGATGAGGGATCTGATGGACAATGTGTACTGGGCACTACACTGATGGGGTTGCTGGGTTCCTCCAGTGCTCCGTATATTTGTGGTTTTGGGCCCCAGAGCATTGGGCCTCCCTGTCCATTTTTTGGCAAATGGAGCCCGATGCTCTTCTCCATGATGTCATGGATAAACACCTGGTCCTTGTTTGTTTTTTGATATTGAAGTACCCTCTATGGTGATTGAGAATGGCATTCATTAGCCCAATGTCTCCCTCTATGGCATTGTGGCCAAATACCCAGTATTCTACTCCTTTGATACCTAGTTTTGTTAAACCCTCCTTCTATGGGGCAATTCCTTTTAAAATATCTTGTTTGTTCACAATTGTAGCATGTTCTTGTCCTGGCATCTAAAGCCTGTTTTACGGCAGCTGCCACAATTTGCACTTGTTCATTAATGTCTCTGGCATCTAAAGCCTGTTTTTCTGCAGTTGCCAAAACTTGCTCTTGTTCATTAATGTCTCTGCACAATTTAATATATGTGTTTAAATCTTCATGCTTCCATGGTCTAATGATATCTCTGTACCAACAATTCGCTTAGCCATGAGCCAGTTGTTTTATTAATGGCATTGCTTGTTCTGTATTCCCCAAAACTCTCGTAGCGGTTTGAATAAGCCTATCTACAAATTCAGCGTAAGATTCATTAGCTCCTTGTATTACCTTAGATAATTGACCTTGTAAACCTCCATGTCCTTGTAAAGTCTTCCATGCCCTAACCGCCTCTACAGTAATTTGTGTGTATACAGCAGGATCATATGCAATTTGTTGCTGCTGATCCTCATAAGGTCCCTTTCCTAACAACATATCGAGATTTCTCTGAGGATAACTAGCTGCTGCATTTCACCTAGCAGTCTCCTCGCAAAATTCCTCATTGGCAAACTTCCATAACAGGTATTGACCTCCATTTAGCACAGCTTTACACATAGTAGCCCAATCTGCTGGTGTCATGTTCAACTTGTTAATGGATTCGACCAAGCTTACAATGAAGTGTGCTTGAGGACCATAGGTTGTTCCAGCCTCTTTTAGCTGCTTCACTATTTTGAAGTTTAAAGCATGGTGAATTTGCTGCCCTCCTACCTCAAACAAAGGGCATGTTAATACTTGAGATCCTTTCTCAGGATCCAAACTATCAACTGCGGGGGTTGGGGGCCTCCCAGCATATGGAGTTGGCCTTGTAAGTTGGACATTTACATCCTTTGGTGATAGAAAAGTGTTAGTAACAGTCTCCTTCAGAGGTGGCACTGTTGGTTGGACACTTACACCCTCTGATGGTAGAAGGTTGTTAGTAGCAGCATCCTTTTGTAACTTTTCCCCTGATGTCTTTTTCTGCTCTAAGCTTTGTTCCTCTATCTTTGTCTGAACTGAAGGCTTTGGACTAAGCAAAACAGATATGAAAGTCCACAATGGCAATGTGCCAACTAGCAGAGTCCCTGGACTGTTCTTTTCTATTCTTTTTAAATCTTCACCATGATGGTTCCATTGTGGTAAATTTAACAACTCTTACTTTAAAAGCCATGGGCTACATTTTTATATTGTATCAACGTATGCCGTGACTGTTCCTGATTTTAGTGAGATGCCTCCTTCCTGTGACAATTTCCTTAACACTATTTCAGTTTGTTTTTTACTAATTTCTGATCCTGTATTTCTACTTTAATGAAACCCAACAAGATAACGCAAAAAAGAAAAAAAAAAAAAAAAACGAGACAGAATGAAATAAAAAGTGAACAACAAAAAGTCATTATGGCCTTTCTATCCTCCTGACATGTGCATCCGACCTTTATCCCAATCTGTTCCTCAGACATAAATAGTTTTTCCTCAGATTTGAGTGGTTTTTCTTTCGTCTCACTCATCTCCAGGGACAGGCAACTTAAAATAAACGTGAAGCAAAACAAAAGAAGAATCCTAAAATGGCTACCCATCCTCTCGCCCTGCTCTCAGGGTCGAGCAGTTTACCTTATCACTTACCCTCAGTCAATCCCCGTGCGAGCCACCAAATGCTGCAGTCTGGCTAGGCAGGATTCAGGAGCCACTTGTCAAAAGTAACGAACTTTATTTTTAGAACCACACACGCCAAACAAAACAGCTCCTCAGGAAAAACTCTCAGAGGCTAACTGCCACCACTGGCTTCCTTGTAAAGTCTCTCTCACACCCACAAGCTTCTCCACCTCCCACAATCCTCCTGCACTTGAGGTCGATTTGCTGGGTCATCGTGCGTGGAGCCAAAAAAGTCCCCCAATGAGCAGCTCCATGGTCTGTAAGGGCAGGGAAACAGCCCAATGAGCATCACCACAGAGTAGCCAATCAGCTAGATGTTGCTGGGGCCTCTGTGAGCCAATAATCAGCAGGCAGCTGGAAATTTTCTGGCAGCTGGAAGTTTGCTGGGGCACCTTCAGCTGTGGCTCTCAACAAATTCCTGTCTTCATTCTCTGTAGCCTATTCAGCACATGTATTTTTATATGCACATATAGAATCCTACCTGTTATAACACGTACATTTTTGTTAGGTGGCAGTTACAAATTGTGAGAAGAGACTACTCCTCCTAAACGCTGTTGGAACTGAAAATTCAACCTATTGGTAAGCTTCCTAGTTGAACAACATTATGCATAAGTCCATGTTTAGAGAAATAAATATTTTTGAATCTGTGGATAATATATATTTCATGGTAAATTTCCATTGCAATATATATTGCTATTTTTAATGTCTCTCTGAGTGTGTGTTTGTGTATATGTATATATATATATATATATATATATATATATATATATATATATTCTCAAGATTTTTCAAAATATGAAAAATGTTTCTTATTATACACTCTCTAAATTCATTCATATTCATATATTTGGATTTATAATCAACTTTTCACCAGATTATTCTCAGAAATATTCATCAACCTGACATATATATTTGTTTCCTAGTACTGAAAACTAACTTCAGTGAATGGTGCATACAAATCCTAATATTTCTACAGTAACTGACCCAGTTTAACATCAATTCAAGTAGATTTCTATGGGACATGATGTGTAGTTTGATGTTCATTTTTATTCAACACTGGTACATTAGTATTTCTTCAGTTTATGCACATCATAGGATATATATACATTTCATCCACTAGTTAGCAAATTTTTAACCATTTGTTTGACTTTCAATCACTTCCTGCTTCAGAACACATGTATTCCTCCATATTTCTTGGCTTGACTTTTCATGAGACTTCTTTCCACACACATTATTTTTGATTTCCATAATCACTTTTTTAGCAAAACTCACACAGCTTCATGATAAACCATAACCCTAATATTACCATTAGTTGTATAACTGGTTGAAATAAATGATTGTATATCAAAATAAGATTTCACATAAGTTTTCAGATATCAATTCAAGCCATTATTTAAAGTGGAACCAGTTATATTATTTATTCACAGTAATGTCTATTCATGCATTATCTCTATATTCATAGACTCAAGGTAAACCTTTTTGATTCCCCAATATGAATTATACGTCTTCAAAGTATTGCTCCCGAAATGATGGAAGAAATACTCATGTCACCTGATCTATATATACATTTAATCACAGTAATATTTGGACACAAAATGCAAATGTCACGCTTATGATTGTACCAAAGTCTAAGTGGAAAGTGAACATGGATTACTTAAAACATCCATGTCCAGGTTTCCTAATGCTCTCAAATGTCAATTCTATTGGTGACTACATATTTGTTTCTTCCTAAGATTATGTGTTCAACCTCAACCCTCTTGACAATGTCCAATCCTATGACTCACTTTATACTTTGCTTGATTTTGTAATGTCTCTATTGATATCTGCTTTCCTACATATTTTCCCCAGTTCATCATTGTGACTGACTCTTCACTTGTGCTGACATTTAACTTCACTCTCTAACTGAAACCCTATTGCTAAAGAACTTTTGTTCCAAATCCTATACTCACTCGTCTTCCTAAACCTACCCACTATCTTCCTAATGCTACCGACTATCTCTTTTTGAGAGGATGTTCTCTTCTACATGGAATCATCCAATAATATTCGGGCAAGCGTCAGAGGAAGAGACCACCAAGAGACTGTACTATGCAACAGCTAAGGGTTAATTGGCGGTCCAGCATACTGCGGCTCAAAGCTCCCTTGAATAGATCAGAGAGCCCTGAGAACAGCTTAAGCTGATCTTTTATACTTTCCTTGGAGGCTGCAGGGAGAGAAGTTTATTGATGGGTCAGGGCAAGTGGGCGGTCTGCGAGCAACCGGGTGAGGGAGTACATTCTGCAATTTGGCAATTGGGGACAGCACATTCTGGGAACAAGATTAGAAAACAGTTGTCAATATTTCAACAGTGTTTTTCTAAGCATACAGAAAAACAGGAAGTGACAAGTACCTATTTTATTAACCTTTCATTCCCCACTTCTTCTTCTGGATCCTTTTAATCATCAAAGTGATCATAGGGGGGTGTAAATTCTATGTCTGCTAGTGGGGTATTGCCATATGTTTAACTTGACCAATTTGAGCTTGGAGAAAAGAAATTACACGGTTGAGGAAACAGGGTTTTATAGTGAGAAATAATATGAGGATTCTTATTGGACTGGCCAGGGTTGATAAAAGCATAGTTGACCAGGGAGACTGTGTGAACAAAGACTCAAACCACCCTTTTGGGCCTCTCTCTCTCTCTCGTTGATGCTCTTCAAGGCGTCTTTTTAATTTACTCATAGATTTTTTTTTACAACTCCCGTATGGTCGGCCTAAAAACAACATTCTTCCCTCAATGCAGCACAAAGGCCCTCTTCTCTCATGAAGAGGAGATCCAACCCTCGACTGTTCTCTAAAACATCTTCAGGTAGAGAGGTAAAAAATTCCTGCAAAGCTGTGATGGAGGTTTCTAATATCTTTATTTATTGGTCTATTGCTGCTTCTAATTGGGTCACTTGTTGTGTCCCATGGACCAGGGCAGTTGTTCCTGTACCTACCACTGCAGAAACCCCTATTCCTAATAGTATGGCTAAAGTGAGGATATATGTTCCCAGCCGAACCGGGTTGTATGCCCCCCTATATGATCTTTAAATGAACCTGCGTCATGACAGTGCACTCTGTGAAACAACTTCAATTAATCACATCGGTTAATCATTTCATGAAAACATAAACAATGTTTAAGTATATAGAATTATACTGTTGTAGGGAAGGACAAGGCAAGGCACCTAAGATAGCACGGAAGACAGGAAAACAGTCCTATTTGGTTGCAACCGGATTCAGAGGGCACTGCTTCTGTTGTAATCAATTAATCCACTGAACCCCAAGTTTAGATAGTTTCAGAATTTTGTACCCAACATATAAGGGAAGGGGCTCAGAAGTTCACAGTCTGACTTTTCTAACCCACAATTTTGAAATTAATCATTACTATCCTTTGGAAATTGCTGTATTTGATCTTTGTTTGTATACTATGGAGATACCTACTTCTAAAATAATTTATATAACATCATTTTCTGAGATTTGGCAGAACCATACGTAGACTTTTAAAATTGAATGAGACATTAAAGTTTGTCCAAAACCAATCAAAAAAAAAAAAAAAAAAAGAAGAATTTCACAGTCTGCAGAAGATCACAAAAAGCAGTTTTTGTTTCTTTTTTTTTCCTCTGTTCTGGGCAAGTTAACTTTTCAAGGACACCTGGGAGAGGGAGAGATTTTTCTTCCCTTTCTTTTTTCCCCCTGGCAGCTGTTACAAAGGAGCCCAATTTTAACTTCTTTATTGTAGAAATGTAGCCATTTCTGTGAAGCCCCACCTCAAGGCCAGAGGCCTTTTTCTCATATTTTGTGAAAAACTAGTAAGGGGGTGTCTAGCTGAGAATTGCTCAGTTTTTTTAGGCAGTGGCCAAGTAGAACAGGGCAACATGAATAAAGAAAATTTTTCTACATTGAACTCTTTTATAGGGACTCTTTTGCTGAAAGTTTTAAAGTCAGCCATGGTGAAGACTTCTGGAGAAGGTCAGTTAAGACTTTTCGGTGGGCCTGGTACAGCGGGGGAAGACGGGGAAAGTGGGGCTGAGAGCACCTCCGAGGATCTGAGAATGAGGAAGGAGAGATGTAAAAGAATAATGGGAAACGGGTTTGAGATTTTCCAGGCAACAAAAAAGTGAGCAGTAGAACAGGTAGAGTAGAGGGGAAGATGGGAGTGAGTATCCCAAAATCCTGTGAGGGACTTTCAAAACCTTAGAAACCTGTTTTCAGTATTGACAAAGCAACATTAAAGGCCATTTTTATTACATCTTGGATAAGGGTCTGAGCGCTCTCCTCAGCTGGTTTGAGCTTTGGGTTAGCTGATAAGAGCACCTGGTGGGACCCGGTGTGGCACTGACAGGAGAAGAGAGGAATGAGTGGGTGAAGGGGTACCTCAGTACCTGCTACCTCAGCAAGGGGGCAGTGGTCTGAGAACCGGCGGAGGTTTGGGCTTTTCATCTAGTAATTGGAGTGGAGAAATCAGTTTGCTGAGGTGGGAGTGACAGCAGAGAGTCTGGAGCAGAAGGCTGAGGGTGAGGATCTTTTGGAGAAGCATAGTTCATGATGTGAGTGAAGGAGGGAAAAGGCTTCCACAGAGGGGAATCGCCTTTCACCCTTTTGAGCACTTGCAGAAGTTAAAAAGTTCACGCAGAATTTGAGGATCTGGAGACCCCTCTGGGGGCCATCGGTTTTGGTTATCTAATTGGTAGCATGGCCAATGCTCTGTACTGAATTTGATGAGCAGTTTGGGTTCCATCAGGCAGCCCCTGTATGCTCACATTCCCATGACATATAGAAGAAGTCAGCTTTTCCTCCACACAGCCGTGACTGTTTGTGGCTTTGATAGTCTGCCGGGCAAACATAGCAATCTAGGCTAGCCAACCTGCATCTGGCTCACGTGTCCCTACATCCATAAGGTTTTTTTCCATTATCTATGATACAGAAGGGATTTAATGGAATTTTAGTGGGATCCTCTTCATCAGGGATATACCAATAGGAAAGAGCTATAGCCAGCTGACAAATGTCTGTATGGAGAGATGGCCACCAGATCCTAAGGGGGCTGTATGCAAGATATATTATACTTCTTTTCCAGTAGGATTTGTGATCACCCATCTCTGCTGAACGGACTGATGAGGGTTAGGACTACTGGTGGTAAATGGGAGAGTATAGAGCCTTATCCACATGGCGAATACGCAATTTTAAAGGGTTACCAGTCTTTTTCAGTTTCCAACCAGAGTCTGGACAGGGCACAGGCTTGAGATGACAGGCATGGATCCAGGAAGTGATTCCGTCTACCATTACCACTGTAGGTGTTATAAGTAGCACCTGCTATGGTCCTTTCCAGCGGGGTTCCAGGGATGACACCTTATGTCGTCTTACGTAGATGAAGTCTGTTACTTGATATCGATGTGGAATCCCCTCCTCCCCAGGTTGGTAGGCAGTGGCCAGCTGTTTTCACAGATATTTCTTAGTTCTTTCAAGAGCTTTAAGTCTCTCAAGCAAGGGGGTGTGGAACGGATCCTTAGGTGTTAGAGTTGGGGTTAGGTCCCTTACGGGAGGAGGTGCACAATAGAGAATTTCAAAGGGGGTGTGATTACACAAAGAAACAGAGGGAGTATTTCTTGCATGCAACATTGCAGAAGGCAGGAGCATAGTCCAATCTTTTATGCTGGTCTCTAAGCTTAATTTCGTTAAGGTCTGTTTAATGGTTCTATTCACTCTTTCTACCTGTCCTGAACTCTGGGGTCGATAAGCACAATGTAACTTCCAATTAATCCTCAGGGTCCTGGCTAACCCTTGACTTACCGGGGCCATGAACACCAGTCCATTATCAGACCCTATTACCTTACGCAGACCGTATCTTGGAAAAATATCTTCTAGGATATTCTTGGCCATCGTTTTCGCTGTTTCTTTCTTTCTTTCTTTCTTTTTCTTTTTTCTTTTTTTTTTTTTTTTGTGGGGACTGCTTCAATCCATCCTGAAAATGTATCTACAAAGACGAGGAGATATTTAAGTCCATACCTTGCTGGCTTAATTTCAGTAAAATCCACTTCCCAAAATTGTCCTGGTCTGGTTCCTCGTAGGCGCTTTCCTGAAGGAAGCTTGGAAGGGTAAGCATTAACCAATTGATGGAACTGACAGACTTTTGTTAACCATTCTGTTATTTCCTTTTCCTGTGAGTCAGTTAGTTTAAAACTCTGTTCTTGATTCTTCAGGAATTCCTGCAGTTTCTTTGAACCAAAGCGAGTGAGTTGATGTACAGTTTCTACTGACATAGTTGGAGCCATGACTATAGGAATTTTTACTGAAGGATTTAGAAATTCCACTTGGGGGCCTTCAGAGTTAAAAGTTATTTTGGCGCGGACCGTGGTGAGCAGATCTCTGCCCATCAATGGGGCTGGGCATTCTGGGATTACTAGGAAGGAGTGATGGATTTTTTCCTTTCCCCAGGTCCATGGTACTCTTAGTTGTCTATGCCCAATATTTACTGCCGTTAGCACCTTGAACTAGAGACCTTTTATTTAATAGAGGGCCAAATGTGGCCTTGAGGGCTTAGTATATTGCCCCTGTATCCACTTCAATGTTTACTGGGGTCCCCTCCACTTCAAGTTAGGCTTAACTCAGGGAGGGGATCGTAGCCCCTACTTACGTAGTCATCCTCCAGAGTCAGAATGCCTGGCTGGTGTGGCTGTCTATTTCTGGGGCACTCTTTGGCCCAGTGTCCTTTTTCTTTACAGTAATCACATTGATCTGAGGCCAGGGGTGGTATCTTGTGTAGGCCCAGGTATCCCTTCCTGTCTCCCTGTTTCTTAATTTCTGGCCTATTTTTTGTTGTGACCAGGACCTTAGTCAATGCCTTAGTCTGTCTTTGTTTCTTTTATCCTCCCTTTGCTCCCTTTTCTTCCTCAGTTTCTCTCTTATAGTATGCCTTCTTGCCTTCTCTGACTAAATCTCTCAAAGTCATATCTTGTAACCCATCTAAGCATTGTAACTTTCTTTTAGTATCCAGGGCACCTTGCCCAATAAAGGCCATCATGACAGATGCCTTTTGATCCTCCCCCTGAGAATCGAAAGGAGTATATCTCCTATATGTCTCCATAATTCTCTCTAGAAACATAGAGAGGGAGATTCATCAGGCCCTTGGTAATCTCTGTTACCTTGGCAAAATTAGTTGGTCGCCTAGCAGCCACTTGGAAACCCACTATTAGAGCCTGGTAATAAGGGGACAGTTTCTCCCTACCTTCAAAGATCTTGGGGTCCCAGTTGGGTCGGTAAAAGGGAATGCCGGCTTTGATTAAGTTGGGAAGTTGTGTTGGTCGCCCATCTGGTCTGAGGATACTTTTTTCTAGCTTGCAGGAGAATTCTCTTTTGTTCCTCTGTCATGAAGATAGTCCTTAGGTGTTGTTGGCAGTCATCCCAAGTAGGCTGGTGGGAAAACATCAATGACTCAATCAGACCTATGAGCCGGGTGGGTTCCTCAGAAAATGGGGGATTGTAATTTTTTAAGTTGTTTAGGTCTGAAGAGGAGAAAGGCCAGTACTAGTAAGCTTGCATTTTTCTTCCATGGCCATCATCAATCGTTGGCCCATGGGGACGGAGGGGGTGCATCATGGGAGTTCCAGGGTTTTCAATCATTCACCACCTGTGAGTTCCTTTAGCCGGGCCAGCTTCCTCCAGGGAAGGAGGGGATGTGTGTGTCACGAGGGAGTTATCTGGAGGGTGCTGGGCTGGCTTTGCTTCCTCCAATGGCAGAGAGGCTGAGTCAGCAGAAGTAGAATCACTTAGAGGGTGTTGTGGGTTATGGGACGAGGGCAGGGGATAAGGAGGGGGAAGAGATTACAGTAGAGTCAAATCTTGTGACTCAGGGAGAACAGAGGGTGGAGGAGGTGGAGGAGCAGAGCGTTTGAGAGATCATGGGGGAAAGAGTAGGAGCGGGGGGCAGGGGCAAGGAAAAGCTTCACCCATGAAGGAGGAGATTTGCAGAGGTCATGCCAAGTTAAAATATATGGCTGTTGATCGGGATGGTTATGTGGCCCCGGCTGAAAGACAATATCTCTGACTTTTTAAATTAGTAGGAAGTAGAAAGATCCTTTTACAAGCCATCCGACTCCAAAGGTGGGTCATTCTGAGGAACAGAGAGTCTGCCAGGTCCAGCGTTTTACTAAATAAGAAAGATTCTGAGTCCTTAAGCGGACTTTGGTCCAGTGATCAAGGGTCAGGGACAGAGGCATTGAAGTGCTCTGTCCCATAATGAAAGGTACACTAACAGTAAAAGCAACGACACATGACACAGACAAGACAAGACAATAAAGACATGCAATGGACCTTTAACACTGAGACCAGGAATGAGTAGCTGGCAAAATCCGATGGGCTGGCAATACCGAAACTGAAAATATCACTGAGTCGAGGAGACAATTGTTCCTTGATTTCCCGAGTCCTCTGGGGCGTCCCCCAGGGACGCGACCTGTGTCTCTGTGACACATCTCTCAGTCACTGTCGGAGAGAGCTCAGGCTCTTCATCGCCAGTGATTTTGCCAAGCTCTATGCTGAAACATGAAACCAGAAAGAGGCCCCTTACTTGCCCCAAGAGGTGCCCGTTGGGGTCTCTCGTCCCCCACTGCTGGAACTCTGTGGAACCTCAATATGTAAATGTCGTGTGAGTGTCGGAGGAGGAGACCACCAAGAGACTGTCTCATGAAACAGCAAAGGGTTTATTTGGGGTCCAGCATGCTGGGCCTCAGAGCTCACTTGAATAGAGCAGAGAGCCCGAAGCACAGCTTCAGCAGAGCTTATATACTTTCCTTGGAGAGGAAAGGGAGGAAAGTTTACTGATGGGTAAGGGCGAGTGGGTGGTTTGCGTGACACCGAGTGAGGGAGTACATTCTGTAGTTTGGCATTTGGGAACAGCACACTCTAGGAAAAGATTAGCAAACATTTCACAAGATTGCAACAGAGTTTTGTTAAGCATACAGAAAAACAGGAAGTGATAAGTACCTATTTTATTAACCTTTCACTACCGACTATTTCTTTTTGACTGGATGTTCTCTTCTACTTTCAATCATCCGAGGTACAAGGTCCTATGCCATTGTATATCGATGTATCTGAGACATCTGTGCAAAACATAATTCAACACTGCCTATCCCAATCAAGGCCCCAATGCCCTTCTGGGCTTCAAATCTTACTTAGATTTCTATTTTCATACATTCATTTCACCTATATATTCTTATACATATCGCAGGTTCCGTATACAATTATTCATCTAGCAGAATGATATCTAACCCACACTGAAATGTTATTAATCATAACCATACACTGTTCCCTCAATCTAATTTTAAAAAAGAGCAGGGAAAGAGTTGGTCATGCAATACAGGAATGTAGGGGATCTTAGACCTGATGAAAACCTCAAAGGTCCCTGCAAAAATGATCCCTGGAGAAGATATAGGCAGCTATGAAGGACCTGAGTGAGCAAAAGTCATCTTCCATGGCAAACAACATGGTCAGGATAAAGGGTTATGTCTGAATCAGCTTCTCTTTTTAATGTAGAGAAGATGGACCAAACCAGGAGTGTGTGGAGATCTGTTCATGGGTGACTATGGTTGATATATCATTCTAAATTGTGAATGTGTCACAGGAAGTAGGGGCAGCCTTCATCTAATGGGACCCTTGAAATCAACAGTTTGGATAAATTTGTTGCCAAGAAAGTGACCTAGTTCAGTTCCTGAAGGAAGTGACCTCACCTCACTTCCTTGGTGATGGAAATCTCTGAACTTGGGATCCAGGAAGCCAGGCACCCAGAGCCAGTCGCAGTACCAGTCCCAGTGGTCTCACTTCTTTGGATTTACCAGGGACAGAGTCAGTCTTTCTTGGTACTTACAGATGTGAGGAAGGCCAAATGCAAGAAAGCTATAAAGTGGGGCTTTTCCTGAGAAAGCAGGTAGTGGCTCACCAGTGGCTCCTAACAACTTCACAGTGTTGGCCAAGGAGACCAGATCTTAGGACAGGCCATTTCGGGGGAACATTGTATGCCCCACCAATCAGAGGACACTCCCGATAGTCACAGACCTACTAGGGGTAAGAAGGTGCCTTTGTGGGTGTGGTTGTGGGTTTGTGGTTTTGTCTCATGTTCTGAGAATAGGTACTAAAGTCGGTTTGTTTGGTTTGGAGTGGACTGTTACTAGAAAGTCGTTTGACAAGGCGAGTGTTTCTATGTCTGTGTATCCCAGTGTGTCTGTGGTTGTAGACATTAGAATAGAGAAAGCATCTATTAGAATAGCATCTCCTGTCTATTAGAAAGCTTCCCAGCATTCGTCCTTCCCCATTTAAAATGGACTGTAGCTTGCCTTATTGGTTGGCAATCCCTGATAACTTCCTAAGTTCCTGTTTTCTTCCTGAATTCTGGCCACTCTCCAGAATAGGCCCATGGTTTTGTGTCCAAGATATATACCACCTCCAAACTCTGTGACATGGCCATGAACTGGATAGCTGAAGGGAATGACGAGCATCTCAGAAAACTCAGATATCAATGTGACCAGGAGAGTCTCAGTGGAGAAACCCTGCTTTGGGCTTTTTGCTTACCTATTTTTCTTTTGACCTGAATGTCAGGAAGGTCTTTGATTCAGGCTACCCCTTTGTGAAGCCTGAAGAAAAGAGTTTTCAAATAAAAAAAAATGGGCATACCTATGGCTCTTTGCTTAATTCCTTTGAAAGGGATGTGTCTGAATCAGCCCTTTCGCCCTGTGTGAGGCTGTGGCTTAGATTTTCAGCACCTGATGGATATAAAGAAAGTTCCCATGTGTGCATCCAAAACCAAAATGGCCAAAAGAGCAGTAATTGTGATGAAGTCTCTCGCCTTCCTCTGTAAGGTTCTTGACCTCCATCAAGTAAGAATAGGGATCCTTTGCATCAAATGAGTACTTCAAAACCTACAGAGGCTAGGCCATAGGTGCTTGGGTTTTCTCATGACTCCAATTCACATAAAGAATCTAAACCCCACAGGCAGTGGCCTCAAATTGGTAAAGTGGAGCAGTATTAAGGTCAGGCCTATTTGATCACTCTTGGTTCGCAGGAAGTGTGTCCAGGCCACCCTGACTTTAGGCAAATGAGGGGCAAGGGAGATTATTTTGGACACTGTCTTGGTCTGCGCCCTCATGGAAACCTCCAGCCAGAGTTTATGATGAGTGTCTATGTGGTAGAACATGAGCGCCATGTGGGAGTGTTTTGGTTTTAATTGAGGTCATTTGTGTGGCTGTTGGAAGAGATGACTGGGTCCACCTGGGTTTGAACTCTGGTGTAATTCCCCTTAGAGACTGAGTTCTGGAACTGACCTCAGAGAAGTATTGCAATAAATAGTCTTGGGAATTTAGGAGGCCACGCATGAGAATCGCCCTTGGAAACTGAGATCTAGGCCCAGGATGGCTTCCCACAGAGCTCAGGGAATCTAAGCCAGGATATCACATGATTTTATTCTTAAAGACTTCGTAGCCATACGTGAGAGTCTAAACACACATGGAACTCACATTGTAGACCTCAATGGGCCTGGCTTCATGTGACCTCTTGGCCACCTTTTGGGAAGGCTTGCCTGTGAGTGTTCTCCAGAGCTTTCTTTGAAATGAGCTTCCTCACTATTCAATGGTTCCTGAATGAATTGAAACCCACAGTGACTCCAACTTCATCCTTGAAAAATGGCTACATAAATACCATGAAATTTTTGAAATTCCCATGACCAGGGGGCACTGGAGAACATTTGGATATCCTTTTGCTGATCATGAGTGTACCAGACAGTGCCTTGATTCACTGGGTTTCGTGAAACTGGTGTAGAACAGAGATGCCAGTAAGTTGGAGCCTGCTGAGTAGTGGACATACAGCAGTGGACTGTAGGTGTGTGAATAAATATTTTGGGTAGGACCACCTGGATCTGCCATTGGCTTCCAAAAGAGTTGTGACTGACATGGTGCAGCCAGCAGACCCTTATATGTAAAGGCATGTTGTTATATGCAGAGGTTTCAGGGTAATGTTCAGAGTCAGGTTGCTATAGTCAAAGGGGAAAGTATTGTTGGATAGAAGCCTGGTTCGTACATTCTCTTGGAGACCCTGACCAACCACACGTGACAGAACTCCCTCCAGCATTGTGTCCCAGTTGTACTCCTTGTATTTCATGAAGCCAATACCAAACTCCCAGTGCAACTGCAAGAAACACCAGGAAAAATGGAGGATGACCAAATGGCTTCACAGACCACATGGGAAGACACTTAGCTCCCAGTGGCCACAGTTTACCTACAAAAAGAGAACTCAGAACTTCTGCCTCATGTTCATTAGAAAATAAGGAACCATGTCCTTCAGGTCACATAGATGCAGACACAGGTTTGATGGTGTCACTACAAAACCAACCTAAATCGCGTGAAAATTACATATATTTCATGTGCCCAACCTTAGAGGAAGTTTCTCAAGAAGTCTTTAGGCCAGCAGAGCTCCATGTTTTTGGAGTGTTTACCCTCTCCCTTACTTTTGGAAACTGTTCTACCACCTCTAGTGTTGTGAACTCCTGAACAATTTTCATTCCACATATGTATTTACAGATTTTCTAACTCCTCTCCTCTAATTGTGTCTTACTTGGATCGATGGTTGTGTCAAGGCTTTGTTCTGAATGAGAGTGGGAAGAATTTTGTGTAGCACATGTTTGCATGCACATTAGATTCATTTTCCTATTTTCCATTTGAAATACTGAATCCCTGACACTAACCAATACCCTACTAGACTCTGACTACTAATCCTAATATTATGGAGAAAAAGAAACGTAACTGAATAGAAATGCAAGCCTTTCATCTGAAGCATGGTGTATACTTGGATTTGCCTTCTGCTTTATCAAGAGGATGTATTATAAATCTAGTCAACTTTTCTTTGTAATATTTCTTCATGAGTTCTTAAAGTTAACACATATGAAAATTTCTGTCTCCCTTTCTCTGAAGCCTATTCAGCACATGTATCTTTTTATGCATATATAGTATCCTACCTGATATCACACGTACATTCTTGTGAGCTCACTGACTTTGGTATATAAAAATTGTGAGAAGAGATGACTCCCCCTAAATACTGATGGAACTCAAAATTCAACCTGTGGGTGAGCTTTCTAGTGAAAAACATTAGACATAATTAACATAAATCCATGATCAATAAAATGAATATTTTTGGATATGTGGATGAATTATAATTCATGATGAATTTCGATTGGCGTATATATTGCTGCATATTAATGTGTGTGTGCGTGTGTGTGTGTGTGTGTGTGTGTGTATATATATATATATATATATATATATATATATATATATATATTCTCCAGATTTTCCAAAATATGAAATATGTGTGTCTTATTATACACTCCTTAAATTAATTCATGTTCCTGTATGTGTATTTATTGACAACATTTCACAAGATTAATCTCAGAAATACTCAACCACCTGAAATACATATTGGTTTTCTAGTACTGAAAACTAATTTCAGTGATAGGTGCTTAGAAATCCTAATATTTCTACAGTAACTGACCCAGTTTAACATCAATGCAATTAGATTCCAATGGAACATGTTGTGTATTTTGATGTTCATTTTTATTCAACACTTGTACATTACAATTTCTTCAGTTTATGGACATCATAAGATATACTTTTTTATCCACAAGTTCACAAAAGTATAGGTATTTATAGGCATTTGATTTACTTTCAATCACCTCCTACTTCAGAAAACATGTATTTCTCCATGTTTCTTTACTGGTCTTTTCACTAGACTTATTTCAAAACACATTATTTTCGATTGCATGATCATTTTTGAAACAAAACTCACACGCTCTTCACGATAAACTGTAACCCGAATATTACTATTTGATATAAAACTCGTTGGAATGAATGTGTATATATATAATTTCCAATATATTTTCAGAGGTAAATTCAATCCATTATTTAAACTTGGAACCAGTTATATACTTTATTCACAATATGGTCTATTCATGCATTATCTCTATAATCATCAACACGGGGTACACCTATTTGTATCCTAAGTACTAATTAATAAGTTTTCAGAATTTTGCTCCCCGTAATGGTGGAAGAAATACTCATGTCACCTGATCTACATATACATTTTATCACAATAGTATTCTGGACACAAAATGCAAAGGTCACACTTATGATTTTGCAAAGCCTAAATGGAAAGTGAACATGGATTACTAAAAACATGCATGTCCAATTTGCCTAATGCTCTCAAATATCAATCCTATTGGTGAGTACATATTTGTTTCTTTCTAAGATAATATATTCAACCTCAACCCTCTTGAAAATATCTAATACTATCACTGACTTTATACTTTGCATGATTTCCAAATGTCCCTATTGATATCTGCTTTCCTACATATTTTCCCCAGTTCATCATTGTGATGGTCTCTTCACATGTGCTGACATTCACATTCATTCTCTAACTGAAACCCTATTGTTAAAGAACTTTTGTTCCAATTCCTAGACTCACTCTTCTTCTTAAACATACTGACTATCTTCCTAATCCTACAGACTATCCCTTTTTGACTGGATGTTCTTTTCTACATTCAATCATCCGAGGTACCCGGTCCTATGCCATTGTGTATCGATTTATCTGAGACCTCGGTGCAGAACATAATTCAAGCTAATTATCTCAATCAAGGGCCCAATGACTTCCTGGGCTTCAAATCATTCCTAGATCTCTGTTCTCATAATATATTTCACATCTATATTCTTATAAATATCACAGATTCCCAATACCAATATTCATCGAGCAGAATGATTCCTAACTCAAATCAAACATGCTTTTAACCCTAACCATACACTGTTCACTCTATCTCACTTTACAGAAGACCAGGGACAGAGTTGGTCTTACAATACAGGAAGGAAGAGGATCTTCCACCAGCTGAGAACCTCAGAAGTCCATGCAGAAATAATCCCTTGAGAAGATGTAGTCAGCTATGAAGGACCTGAGAGAGCAAAAGTCATCTTCCATGGCACACAACCCGGTCAGGATTAAAGAATGTGTCTGAATCAGCCTCTCTCTTCTTAATGTAGTGAAGAAGGACAAAACCAAGCCTGGGTGGAGAGCTGTTCCCAGGTACTTATGGTTTCTATACCATTCTAACTAGTGAAAGTGTCATAGGAACTAGGCAAAGCCTCCATCTCAGAGAGCATACGAAGCAACTGTTAGGACAAAGTGGTGGCCAAGGCAGTGACCTCATTCAGTTCCTGAAGAAAGTGACCTCACCTACTTTCTTGGTGATGAGACTCTCTGAATTTAGGATCCAGGAAGCCAGGCCCCCATTACCAGTACCAGTCCCAGTCCCAGTGAGCTCACTTGTTTGGATTTACCAGGAGAGAGTCAGTCTTTCTTGGGACCTACTAATGTGAGGGTGGTCAAATGCCAGGATAACTCTTAAGAGGGGCCTTTCCTGAGAGGACAGAAAGTGGCTCACTGCTGGCTACTGACAACTTCACAGAGTTGTCAAAGGAGACCAGATCTATGACAGGAAATACCATTGTTGAGAAATATCATATGGCCTACCAGTCAGAGGACACTCCGGATAGTCACAGACCTACTTGGGGGAAAAGGTGCCTTGGTGTGTGTGGACGACAGTTTGTGGTTTTGTCTCATGTTCTAAGAATAGGTAAAAAAAAAAAAAAAAAAAAAAGTCGGTTTGTTTGTTTTGGAGTGGAATGTTTCCAATAAGTCTTTGACAAGGCGAGTGTTTCTATGTCTGTGTATCCTCCTTTCTCCATGGTTGTAGACATTAGAAAAAAGAATGCCACAATGGGTGTGTCCTGTCTAGGAGAAAGCTTCCCAGCATTCATCTTGCCCAATTTATGAATGGACTGAAGCTTGCCTTATCCATGGGCAAGACCTACTATGATCCTAAATTCCTGTATTTGTCCTGAATTCTGGCCACTCTGCATAATAGTCTCATGGTTTTGTGTCCAAGATATGTATCACCTCAAAGCTCTGTGACATGGCCATGTACTGGATAGCTGAAGGGAATGGCGAGCATCTCAGAAAACTCAGATATCAGTGTGACCAGGGAGTCTCAGTGGAAAAACCCTGCTTTGGGCCTTTTGCTTACCTATTCTTCTGTTGTCCTGAATGTCAGGAAGGTCTTTGCCTAAGGCCAACCCTTTGTGAAGCCTGATGAAAACAGTTTTCAAATGGAAATGAATGGGCATCACCTGTGGCTCTTTGCTTAATTGCTTTGGAAAGGTATGTGACTGAATCAGCCTCCTGGCACTGTGTGACCCTCTGGCTTAGATTCTCTGCACCTAATGGATCTAAAGAAAGATCCCATGTGTGCATCCAAAACCAAAATGGCCAAAAGAGCAATCATTGTGGATTAAGTCTCTCACCTTCCTCTGTAAGGTTCCTGAGTTACATCAGTGAGAATAGGGATTTTTTGGGTCAAATGAGTTCTTCAAAGCCCTGCAGATTCTAGCCCATAGATGCTTGAGTTTTCTCATGACTCCAATTCCAATAAAGAATCCAAAACCCACAGTCAGTAGGCCTCAGATTGGAGAAGTGGAGCAGTATTAAACGCAGGTCTATTTGATCACTCCTGGTTCACAGGAAGGGTGTCCAGGCCACCCTGACTTTAGGCAAATTAGGGGCAAGGGAGCTTTTTTTGGACACTGTCTTGGACTGCGCCCCTCATGGAAACTTCCAGGCACAGGTTATGATGAGTGTATATATAGAAGAAGATGAGTGCCATGTGGGAGTGTTTTGGTTTTAATTGTGGTCATTTGTGTGGAAGTTGGAAGAGATGCCTGGGTCAACCTGTGCTTGAACTCTGGTGTGATTCCAATTAGAGACTGAGTTCTGGAACTGACCTCAGAGTAGTATTGCCATAAATTATGTTGGTATTTTAGGAGGCCACGCATGAGATTTGCCCTTGGAAACTGAGATCTACGTCCATTTTTGCTTTCCACAGATCACTGAGAATCTCAGCAAGGATATCACATGATTTTATTCTGAAAGTCTTGGCATG
The DNA here is from genome assembly GCF_048772815.1 of Callospermophilus lateralis. Taxonomy (NCBI): domain Eukaryota; kingdom Metazoa; phylum Chordata; class Mammalia; order Rodentia; family Sciuridae; genus Callospermophilus; species Callospermophilus lateralis. Next base: position 131,228,114 of record NC_135313.1, on the reverse strand, counting down.
TATATTTGAGAGTCTTAACACATATGTACCTCACATTGTGGACCTCAATGGCCCTGGCTTCATGTGACCTTTTGGCAACTCTTTGGAAAGCCTTGCCTGTGAGAGTTCTCCAGAGATTTTATTGCAATGAGATTCCTCACTATTTACAGGTTCCTGTATAAATTGAAACCCCCAGTGCCTCCAACGTAATCCTTGAAAAATGGCTAGATAAATATCATGAAATTTTTAAAATTCCCATGACCAGGTGGCACTGGAGAACCTTTGGATGTCCTGTTGCTGATCATGAGTGTACCAGACCCTGCCTTAATTCACTGGGTTTCATGAAAATTATGTAGAACAAAGATGCCAGAAATTTGGACCCTGTGGAGTAGGGGGCCTAGAGCAGTGGAGTGTAGGTGTGTGAAAAAACATCTGTGGTGGGGCCACGTGGATCTGCCATTGGCTTCCAAATGAATTGTGACTGACATGGTTAACCCAGCAGACCCTTATATGTAAAGGCATCTTGTTATATGGAGAGGTTTCAGGGCAATGTTCAGAATCAGGTTGCTTTGGTCAAGGTGGAAAGCTATGTGGGATAGAAGCGTGGTTGGTGCATTCTCCTGCAGACCCTGAACCACCACACGTGAGAGTCCTCCCTCCAGAACTGTGTCCCAGTTGTACTTCTTGTATTTTGTGAAGCCAATACCAAACTCCCAGTGCAGCAGTAAGAAACACCATGAAAAGTGGAGGATGACCAAATGGCTTCACAGTCCACACGGGTAGACACTTAGACACCAGTGGCCACAGTTTCCTAAAAAGAGAAAATAAAGAACTGCTGCCTCATGTTCACTAGAAAATAAGGAAGCGTGTCCTCCAGGTCACATAGATGCAGACCCAGCATTGATAGTCTCACTACCAAGGACGCTAAACTCCTGACAACAACATATATTTCAAGGGCCCAACCTCAGAGGCAGTTTATCAAAAAGTAATTAGGCCAGCAGAGCTCCAAGTTTGTGTAGTGTTTATCCTCTCCCTTACTTTTGGAAACTGTTCTACCACCTCCAAGTTTGTGAACTCCTGATCATTTTCCTTTCCACATATGTAATCACAGATTTTCTAACTCTTCTCCATTAATTGTGTCTTAGTTGCGGCGAAGGTAATGTGAAGGCATTGTTCTGGATGAGAGTGGGAAGATTTTTGTGTAGAACATAATTGCATACACATTAGATTCATTTTGCTATTTTGCATTTGAAATACTGAATCCCTGACACTAACCCATACCCTACTAGACTCTGACTACTAATCCTAATATGAGAAAAAGAAACCTAACAGAATACGAATACAGGCCATTCATAGGAAGCATGGTGTATACTTTAATTTGCCTTATGCTTTATCAATGGTATGTGTTATAAATCTAGTCAATTTTTCATTGTAATATTTCTCCATGAGTTTTTAAAGTTAACACATTTGTAAATTTCTGTCTCCCTTTCTCTGTAGCCTATTCAGCACATGTATTATTTTAGGCATATTTAGAATCCTACCTGGTATCACATGTACATTCTTGTGAGCTCACTGATTTTGGAAGATACAAATTGTGAGAAGAGATCACTCCCCCTAAATACTGATGGAACTGGAATTCAACCTGAGGGTGAATTTCCTAGATGAACAACATTATACATAAATCCATGCTCATTAAAATGAATATATTTGGATATGTGGATGATATATATTTCATGATGAATTTCGATTGTCATATATATTGCTACATTTTAATGTCTTTGAATGTGTGTTTCTATCTATGTATCTATCTATATATCTATTTCTCTCTCTCTCTCTCTCTCTCTCTCTCTATATATATATATATATATATATATATATATATATATACTCTCCAGATTTTTCAAAATATGAAATTTATGTTTCTTTTTATACACTTCCTAAATTCACTCATGTTTCTATATGTTGATTTATAATCAACATTTCAGAAGATTTTTCTCAGAAATATTCATCCACCTGAAATACATATTTATTTCCTAGTACTGAAAACTAACTTCGGTGAATGGTGCTTACAAATCCTAATATTTCTACAGTAACTGACCCAGTTTAACATGAATGCAAGTAGAACCCTATGGGACATGATGTATATTTGAAGGTCATTTATATTCAACACTTGTACATTACTATTTCTTCAGTTTATGGACATAAAAGGATATATCATTTCATCCACAAGTTCAAAAATTTGTAGGCATTTGGTTCACTTTCAATCACTTTCTGCTTCAGAACACATGTATTCCTCCATGTTTCTTTACTGGTCTTTTAATGAGACTTCGTTCCAAACACATTATTTTCAATTTCCATAATCATTTTTGAAGCAAAACTCACACACTCTTCGTGATAAACCATAATGCTAATATCAAAATTAGATGTATAACTGGTTGGAAGGAATGTATATATATCAATATAAGATTTTCTATATATTTTCAGATATCAATTCAATCCATTATTTAAAGTTGGAACCAGCTATGTTATTTATTTACAGTATTTTCCATTATGGCATCTTATCCATATTCATAGACACAGGGTACACCTTTTGTATCCCCAATACTAAAGTATAAGTCTTTAAAATATTGCTTCAGAAACGTTGGAAGAAATACTCTGCTCACCTGATATACATATACATTTCATCTCAGTGATATTCCTGACACAAAATTCAAGGGTCACACTTATGATTGTTCCAAAGCCTAAATTGAATGTGACCATGTATTACTAAAAACATTCATGTCCTGGTTCTCTAATGCTCTCAAATATCATTCCTATTGGTGACTACATATTTGTTTCTTCCTAAGATTATATATTCAACCTCAACCCTGTTAAAAATGTCTTTTCCTGTCACACACTTTGTACTTTGCCTGATTTCCTAATGTCTCTATTGATACCTGCTTTCCTACACCTTGTCTCCAGTTCATCATTGTGAATGACTCTTTAGATTTGCTGACATTTACATTCAATCTCTAATAAAACCCCTTTGCTAAAGAACTTTTTGTCCAACTCCTAGACTCAATAAAACGGGGTGCTCAAAGCCCTGCGAAAGGTAGCCCATAGGTGCTTGTGTTTTCTCATGACTCCAATTTACATAAAGAATCTAAACCCCACAGTCAGTAGGCCTAAAATTGGAGAAGCGGAGCAGTATTAACGGCAGGCCTATTGATCACTCCTGGTTAACAGGAAGGGTGTCCAGGCCACCTTGACTTTGGGCAAATGAGGGCAAGGGAGCTTGTTTTGGACACTGTTTGGGCTGTGCCCATCATGGAAAGCTCCAGCTAGAGGTTATAATGAGTGTCTATATGGAAGCAGATGAGGGCCATGTGGGAGTGTTTTGGTTTTAATTGTGGTCATTTGTGGGGTGGTTGGAAGAGATGACTGGGTCCACCTGGGTTTGAACTCTGGCGTGATTCCCCTAAGATACTGAGTTTTGGAAATGACCTCAGAGAAGTATTTCCATGAATTGTGTTGGGATATTAGGAGGCCACACATGAGCGTCGCCCACGCATGACAGTAGGCCTCAAATTGGAGAAGCATAGCTTTTTGTCCAAATCCTTTACTCATTCTTCTTTCTAATCCTACAGTCTATATTCCTAATCCTACTGACTATACCTTTTTGACTGGATTTTCTCTTTGACATTCAAGCATCCAAGGTACAAGGTCCTGTGCCATTGTATATCGATTTATCTGAGACAACTCTGCAGAACATAATTCAAATCTAAGTATCACAATCAAAGGCCCAATGTTCTTCTGGGCTTCAAATCTTACCTAGGCTTCTGTTTGCATACTTATATTTCACCTATATATCCACGTTAAGTAAAATGAATATTTTTGGTTCTGTGGATGATATATATTTCATGATGAATTTTCTACTCACCTCATATACATATACATTTCATCTCAGTAATATTCCTGACACAAAATGCAAGGGTCACACTTATGATTTTACCATAGCCCAAATTGAATGTGACCATGTATTACTAACAACATCCATGACCTGGTTCCCTAATGCTCTCAAATATCATTCTTATTTGTATAATAAGACTACGGATTTGTTTCTTCCTAAGATTATATATTCAACCTCAACCCTGTTAAAAATGTATTTTATTATCACACACGTTGTAATGTACCTGATTTCCTAATGTCTCTATTGATATCTGCTTTCCAACACCTTTTCTCCAGTTAATAATTGCGAATGACTCTTCACATGTGCTGACATTGACATTCACTCTCTAACTGAATCCCCATAGCTAAAAAACTTTTGGTCCAAATGCTTTACTCCCTATTCTTTTGAAACCTACGAACTATCTTCCTAATCCTACCGACTATCCCTGTTTGAGTGGATGTTCTCTTCTACATTCAATGATCCAAGGAACAAGGTCCTAGGCCATTGATTATCTATTTATCTGAAACATCTGTGCAGAACGAAATTCAAAGCTAAGTATACGAATTGAGTGCCCAATGACCTTCTGGGCTTCCAATCGTTCCTAGATTTCTGTTTTCATATTTATGTTTCACCTCTATAGTCTTATAAATATCACAGGTTCCGAATACCATTATTCATCCAGCAGAATGATTCCTAACCCAAATCGAACATGTTATTAACCCTAACCATACACTGTCCTCTCAATCTAACTTTACATAAGAGCAGGGAAAGAGTTGGTCTTACAATACAGGAATGTAGGGGATCTTCCACCTGCTGAGAACCTATAACGTCCATGCAGAAATGATCTCTGTACAAGATGTTGGCAGCTATGAAGGACCTGAGAGAGTAAGAGTCTGGTCAGGATGAAGGGTTGTGTCTGAATCAGTCTCTCTCTTCTTAATGTAGAGAAGATGGACCAAAGAAGGCCTGTGTGGAGAGCTGTTCCCGAGTGCCTGTGGTTGATATAGCATTCTAACTTGTGAAAGTGTCACAGGAAGTAGGGGCAGCCTCAATCTCATGGGACCCTTGGAAGCAAGTGTTAGGACAATGTGGTTGCCAAGGCAGCGACCTCATTCAGTTTCTGATGGAAGTGACCTCACATCACTTCCTTGGTGATGGAACTCTCTGAACATGGGATCCAGGAAGCCAGGCACCCAGAGCCAGTCCCAGTTTCAATCCCAGTGGTCTCACTTGTTTGGATTCATCAAGAACAGAGTTAGTCTTTCTTGGTACCTACTGATGTGAGAATGGCCAAATGCCAGGAAAGCTCTGAAGAGCGGCCATTCTTGAGAAACCAGGTATGGCTCACCACTGTCTCCTGTCAACTTCATAGAGTTGCACAAGGAGAACAGATCTGAGACAGTACAGGCCATTTCGGAGGAACATGGTATGGCCCATCAGTCAGAGGACCTCCGGATAGTCACAGACCTTCTTGGGGGAAGGATTTGCCTTTGTGGGTGTGTGTGTGTGTGTGGGTTTGTGTTTTTTTGTCTCATGCTCTGAGAATATGTAAGAAAGGTGATTTGTTTGGTTTGGAGTGAGCTGATTCTAGTAAGTCGTCTGACATGGCGAGTGTTTCTGGGTCTGTGTATTCCACTCTGTCCGTGGTTGTAGACATTATAAAAGAGAATGCTTCAATGGATGTGTCCTGTCTAGTAGAAAGCTTCCCAGCATTCATACTTCAAAATTTATGAATGAACTGTGGCTTTCCTTAACCATGGGCAATCCTGATATCTTCCTAAGTTCCTGTTTTCTTTCTGAATTCTGGCCGCTCTCCCGAATAGGCTCATGTTTTTGTGTCGAAGATATGTACCACCTCCAAGCTCTGTGACATGGCCATGTACTGGATAGCTGAAGGGAATTGCGAGCATCTCAGAAAACTGAGATATCAGTGTGATCAGGAAAGTCTCAGTGGAGAAACACTGCTTTGGGCTGTTTTCTTACCTATTGTTCTGTTGCCATGAATGTCAGGAAGGCCTTTGCCTCAGGCCACAATTTGGGAAGCCTGAAGGAAACAGTTTTCAAATGGAAACTAATGGGCATCACCTGTGGCTCTGTGCTTAATTGCTTTGGAATGGGATGTGTCTGAATCAGGCTCTAGGTCCTGTGTGAGGCTGTGGCTTAGATTCTCAGCACATGATGGATGTAAAAAAAGATCCCATGTGTGAATCCAAAACTAAATTAGCCAAAAGAGCAGTCATTGTGGAAGAAGTCTCTCGCCTACCTCTGTAAGGTTCCTGACCTCAATCAAGGGAGAATAGGAACCTTTGGTTCAAATGAGTTCTTCAAAGCCTTGCAGAGGCTAGCCCATAGGTGCTTGGGTTTTCTGCAAAATAAGAATAAATAAGAATTTATAACTGACTTTCAGTAGGACTCAAACTAGAGAAGCAGAGCAGTATTTACAGCAGGCCTATTTTATCACTCCTGCTTCCCCGGACGAGTTTCCAGGCCACCCAGACTTTAGGCAAATGAGGGGCAAGGGAGTGTATTTTGGACACTGTCTTTGGCTGCGCCCCTCATGGCAACCTCCAGCCAGAGGTAATGATGAGTGTCTATATGGAAGAAGATGAGGTCCATGTGGGAGTGTTTTGGTTTTAATTGTGGTCATTTGTGTGGCGGTTGGAAGAGATGACTTGGTCCACCTGGGCTTGAACTCTGGGGTCATTTCCCTTAGAGACTGAGTTCTTGAACTGACCTCAGAGAAGTATTGCCAAGAATTGTGTTGGGATTTTAGGAGGCTTCGCAAGAGAGTCGCCCTTGGACACTGAGATCTAGACACAGGGTGGCTTTTCACACAGCACTGGGAATCTGAGCCAGGATATCACATGATTTTATTGTGAAAGACTTGGCAGCCATAGATGAGAGTCAAATCACACATTAACGGCAAATTATAGACCTCAATGGGCCTGAATTCATGTGATCTTTTGGTCACTATTTGGGAAGACTTGCCTGTGAGAGTTCTCCAGAGATTTCATTGAAATGAGCTTCCTCACCATTTAATGGTTCCAGAATGAATTGAAACACACAGTGCCTCCAACTTCATCCTTGAAAAATGGCTAGATAAATACCATGAAATTTTTAAAATTCCCATCACCAGGTGGCACTGGAGAAACTTTGGATGTCCTGTTTCTGATCATGAGTATATAATACAGTGCCTTGATTGACTGGTTTTCATGAAAATGGTTCAGAACAGAGATGTCAGAAAGTTGAAGCCTGCTGAGGAGTGGACCCAGAGCTGGGGTGGGCAGGTGTGTGATAAAACATCAGTGGTGGGGCCATATGGATCTCCCATTGGCGTCCAAATTGCTTGTGACTGACGTGGTGCAGCCAGCAGACCCTTATATGTAAAGGCATCTTGTTATATGGCGAGGTTTCAGGGCAATGTTTAGAATCAAGGTGCTATGGTCAAGGGGGCAAGCTATGTGGGATAGAAGATTCGTTGGTGCATTCTCCTGCAGACCCTGACCTACCACACGTGGCAGAACTCCCTCAAGCACTGGGTAACAGTTGAATTCTATGTATTTCATGAAGCAATACAAAAATCCCAGTGCAGCAGCAAGAAACACCACGAAAAGTGGAGGATGACCAAATGGCTTCACAGTCCACATGTGGATACACTAAGCCCCCCGTTTCCACAGTTTACCCACAAAGAGAGAATTCAGCACTGCTGCCTCATATTCAGTGGAAAATAAGAAACCATGTCCTACAGGTCAGATAGATTCAGACCCAGCTTTGATAGTCTCATTACAACGGAAGCTAAAGCTCCATACAATAATATATATTTCAAGTGCCCAACCTACGAGGCAGTTTCTCAAGAAGTCTTTAGGCCAGCAGAGCTCCATGTTTGTGGAGTGTTTACTCTGTCCCTTACTTTTGGAATCTCCTCTACCACCTCCAAGTTTGTGAACTCCTGAGCATATTCCATCCCAGTTATTTATTCACAGATTATCTAACTCTTCTCCTCTAATTGTGTCTTTCTCTGGGTGATTGTAATGTCAAGGCATTGTTCTGGATGAGAGTGGAAAGATTTTTGTGTACCACACATTTACATACACATTGTATTCATTTTCCAATTTTCCATTCGAAATACTGAATACCTGACACTAACACCTACCTTGGTAGACTATGACAACAAATCCTAACAAGATGGAGAAAAATAACCCAAAAAGAAAAGAAATACAGGCAGTTCAGAACTGGAGGCATGGTGTATAGTTGGAATTGTCTTTTGCATTATATAGGATAGGAGTTATAAATGTAGTCAATTATTTGTTGAAATAGTTCTCCATGTGTTTGAAAGTTAACAAATATGTGAATTCCTGTCTCCCTTTCTCTGTAGCCTATTCAGCACATGTATTTTTACATGCAATTATAGAATCTTACCTTATACCACACGTACATTCTTGTGAGGTGGCTGACTTGGCAGATACAAATTTTAAGAGATCACTCTTCCAAAATGCTATTGGAACTGAAAATTCAACCTATGAGTGAGCTTCCTAGTTGAATAACATTATACATAAATCCAGGTTCAAGAAAATAAATATTTTTGGATCTCTGGATGATATACATTTCATGGTGAATTTCAATTGGTATATATTATGTTATTTTTAATGTCTGTGTATGTTTGTGTGTGTGTGTGTGTGTGTGTGTGTGTGTGTGTGTATATATATATATATATATATATATATATATATATATATATAAGTATACTCTCCAGATATTTTAAAATATGAAATATGTGTCTTATTATACACTCCCTTAACTCATTCATATTCAAGTATGTGGATTTATAATCAAATTTTCTCAAGACTTTTCTCAAAATATTCATTCTCCTTAAATACATATTTGTTTCCTAGTACTGAAAATTAACTTTAGTGAATGGTGCATAAAAATCCTAGTATTTCTACAGTAACTGACCCAGTTTAACATCAATGCAAGTAGATTCCTATGGGACATGATGTGTATTTTGATGTTCATTTTTATTCAAGACTGCTACATTACTGTTTCTTCAGTTTATGCACATCATAGGATATATTTTCATGCACAAGTTCGCAAATTTATAGGCATTTGTTTAACTTTCAATCACTTTCTTCGTCAGAACACATGTATTCCTCCATGTTTCTTGACTGGTCTTTTGATGAGACGTCTTTCCAAACACATTATTTTCAATTTCCATGATTACTTTTGAAGCAAAACTCACACATTTTTCATGATAAACCATAATCCTAATATTACCTTTAGATGTATTGCTGGTTGGAATGAATGATGTTATATCAATATAAGATTTCTTATAAGATTTCAGATATCAATTCAATCTGTTATTTAAAGTGGGACCAGTTATATTATTTATTCAAAATGTGGTCTATTCATGCATTATCTCTATATTCATACACACAGGGTACACCTCTTTGTACCCCCAATACTAATTTATAGGACTTCAAAACATTGCTCCCAGAATTGCTAGAAGAAATATTCATGTCACCTGATCTACATATACATTCTATGACTGTAATATTCTGGACAAAAAATGCAAAGGTCATACTTATGATTTTACCAAAGCCTAAAGGGAATGTGAACATGGATTACTAAAAGCATCCAAGGCCAGGTTGTCTAATGCTCTCAAATGTCAATCCTACTGGTGACTGCATATTTGTTTCTTTTTAAGATTATATATTCAAACTCAACCCTGTTCAAAATGTCTAATGCTATCACTCACTTTATACTTTGCCTGATTTTGTAATGTCTCTATTATTATCTGCTTTCCCACATATTTTTCAAAGTTCATCATTGTGACTGAATCTTCATATGTGCTGACATTTACATTCACTCTCTAACTGAAACCCTATTTTTAAAGAAGTTTCAGTCCAAATTCTAATCTCACTCTACTTCCTAACCTACCGACTATCTTTGTAATCCTACCAACTATCCCTTTTTGACTGGATGTTCTCTTCCTCATTCAATCATCCAATTTACAAGGTCCTATGCCATTGTATATGGATTAATCTGAGACATCTGTGCAGAACGTAATTCAACACTATGTATCCCAATCAAGGGCCCAATGCGCTTCTGGGCTTCAAATCCTAGATTTCTGTTTTCATACATATATTTCACCTATATAATCTTATAAATATCGCAGGTTCCCAATACCATTATTTATCCAGCAGAATGAGTCATAACACAAATCGAACATGTTATTAACCCTAACCATACACTCTTCCCTCAATCTAACTTTACAGAAGAGCAGGGACAGAGTTGGTCTTACAATACAGGAATGTAGGGGATCTTCCACTTGCTGAGAATCTCAAAGGTCCATGCAGAAATGATCCCTGGAGAAGATGTAGGCAGCAATGAAGGACCTGAAAGATTAAAAGTAATCTTCCATGGCAAACAACCTGGTCAGGATGAAGGGTTGTGTCAGAATCAGTCTCTCTCTTCTTAATGTAGAGAAGATGGACCAAACCAGGCCTTTGTGGAGAGCTGTTCCCGGGTGCCTATTGGTTATATACCATTCTAACTTGTGAAAGTGTCACGGGAAATAGGGGCAGCATCCATCTCATGGGACCCTTGGAAGCAACTGTTAGGACAATGTGGTTTCCAAGGCAGTGACCTCATTCAGTTCCTGAAGGAAGTGACCTCAACTCACTTCCTTGGTGATGGAACTCTCTGAACTTGGGATACAGGAAGCCAGGCACCCAGATCCAGTCCAAGTCCAACTCCGAGTGATCAAACTTGTTTGGATTTTCCAAGAACAGAGACAGTCTTTCTTGGTACCTACTGATGTGAGGATGGCCAAATGCCAGGAAGGTCTGAAGAGGGGCCTTTCCTGAGAAAGAAGGTAGTGGCTCACCACTGGCTCCTGACAGCTTCATAGAGTTGGACACGGAGAGCAGATCTGAGACAGGACAGCCCATTATGGGGGAATATATTAAGGCCCACCAGGCAAAGGACACTCCGTATTTTCACAGACCTACTTGGGGGTCTGTGTGGGTGTGGGTGTGGGTTTTTGGTTTTGTCTCATGTTCTGAGTATAGGTAGGAAAGTTGTTTGGTTTGGTTTGGTGTGAATTGTTCCTAGTAAGTCTTTTGACAAGGCGAGTGTTTCTATGTCTGTGTATCCCACTGTGTCCGTGGTTGTAGACATTAGAAAAGAGAGCGCATCAATACATATGTCCTGTCTAGTAGAAATTTTTCCAGGATTTATCCTGCCGTATTTATGATTGATCTGTGGCTTGCTTTATGGATGGGCCAGTCCTAATATCTACATAAGTTGCTGTTTTCTTTCTGAATTCTGGACAATCTCCAGAATAGGCTCATGGTTTTGTGTCCAAGATATGTACCACCTCCAAGCTCTGTGACACGGCTATGTACTGGATAGCTGAAGGGAATGGTGAGCATCTCAGAAAACTCAGATATCAGAGTGACCAGGAAAGTCTCAGTAGAGAAACTCTGCTTTGGGCCTTTTGCTTACCTATTGTACTGTTGCCCTGAATGTCAGGAAGGTCTTTGTTTCAGGCCACCCCTTTGTAAAGACTGAAGAGTTTTCAAATGGAAATGTATGGGTATCAGCTGTGGCTCTTTGCTTAATTGCTTTAGAAAGGGATGTGTCTGAATCAGCTTCTTGGCCCTGTGTGAGGTTGTGGCTTAGATTCTCAGCACCTGATGGATCTAAAAAAATCCCATGTGTGCATCTAAAACCAAAATAGCCAAAAGAGCATTCATTGTGGATTAAGTCTCTCGTCTTGCTCTGTAAGGTTCCTGACCTCCATCTTTGAGAATAGGGATCTTTTGGGTCAAATGAGTTCTTCAAATCACTGCAAAGGTTAGACCATAGGTTCTTGGGTTTTCTCATGACTCCAATTAACAAAAAGAATCTAAACCCCACAGTCATTAGGCCAGAAAATGGAGAATCAGAGCCGTATTAACGGCAGGCCTCTTTGATCACACCTGGTCCACATGTAGACTGTACCTGCCACACTGACTTTAGGAAAATGGAGGCAAGGGACCTTATTTTGGATACTGCCTTTGTCTGTGGCCCTCATGGAAACCTACAGCCTGAGGTTATGATGAGTGTCTATATGGAAGAAGATGAGGGCCATGTGGAAGTGTTTTGGTTTTTATTGTGGTCATTTTTGTGGCCGTTGGAAGAGATGACTGGGTCCACCTGGGCTTGAACTCTGCTGTGATTCCCCTTAGAGACTGAGTTCTGGAACTAACCTCAAAGAAGTATTGTCATGTATTGTGTTGGGATTTTAGGAGGCCACGCATGAGAGTCGCCCTTGGAAACTGAGATCTAGGCCCAGGGTAGCTTTTCACAGAGCACTGGGAATCTCAGGAAGGATAGCACACGATTTTATTCTTAAAGAATTGGCAGCCATAGTTGCAAGTCAAAATACACATGGACCACACATTGTAGACCTCAAACGCCTGGCTTAATGTGACCTTTTAGCCTGTCTTTGGGAAGCCTTGCCTGTTAGAATTCTCCTGAGCTTTCATTAAAATGAGCTTCCTCTCCATTTAATGGTTCCTGAATGAATTGAAACCCACAGTGCCTCTAACTTCATCTTTGAAAAATGGATAGATAAATACCATTGAATTTTTGAAATTCCCATGACCAGGTGTCACTGGAGAAACTTTGGATGTCCTATAGATAATCATGAGTGTACCAGACAGTGCCTTGATTGACTGGGTTTCATGAAAATGGTGTAGAATAGAGATGCCAGTAATTTGGAGCCTGCTGAGTAGTCGGCCTAGAACAGTGGTGTGCAGGTGTTTGTTAAAACATCTGTGGTATGGTGATGTGGATCTGCCATTGGCTTCCAAATGGTTTGTGACTGACATGGTGCAGCCCCCATACCCTTGGATGTAAAGGCATCTTGTTATATCTAGAGGTTTCAGGGCAATGTTTAGAATCAGACTGCTATAGTCAAGGGGGCAATCTATGTGGGATAGAAGCCTGGTTGGTGCACTCTCGTGCAGATCCTTAACCACCACACGTGACAGAACTCCCTTCAGCACTCTGTTCCAGTTGACCTCCTCGTATTTCGTGAAGCAAATACCAAACTCCCAGTGCAGCTGCAAGAAACACCACAAAAATTAAAGAAAGACCAAATGGCTTCACAGTCCACACTGGGAGACACTTAGCCCCCAAATGGCAACAGTTTACCTACAAAGAGAGAATTCAGCCCTGCTGCCTCATGTTCATTGGAAAAAAAGAAACCATGTGCTCTAGGTCACATAGATGCAAACACAACTTTGATGGTCTCACTACAAAGGAAGCAAAAGCTCCTAACAACAACATATATTTCAAGTGCCCAACCTCAGAGGCAGTTTCTCAAGAAGTCTTTAGGCCATCAAAGCTCCATGTTTGTGGAGTTTTCACCATGTACCTTACTTTTGGAAACACCTCTACCATCTTCAAGGTTGTTAACTAGTGAGCATTTTCCATTCCAGATGTGTATTCAGAGATTTTCTAACTCTTCTCCTGTTATTGTGTCTTACTTGGGGTGAAGGTAATGTCAAGGCATTGTTCTGAATGAGAGTGGGAAGACTTTTGGGTAGCACATATTTGCATACACATTGGATTCATTTTCCAATTTTCCATTCGAAATACTGAATCCCTGACTGTCAGAGGTAGAAGGAATTCTCCTTCAAAGAATAGCCAGACACTTACAAGAAACAGCCACCAGGAGACATCCTGTCTGGGAGACATCCTGTAGCCATCTGTCTCCCTGACACATCCTGCGGCCATCTGTCTTCCTGAAACTTCCTGAGGTTATCTCACCTTGTGAAGACATCTAGAAATAAGAGAGATTTCCCATATCCAGCATATAAATACCCCTGTGTGAACAATAAAAATTTGCAGCTTGATCACAACTTCTGTCTTACTGTCATCTCTCGTGTCTCTTGTCCCTTCATTCCTCCCTATCTAGGTTTGCTGCCCATGTTGATGTGTCCTGCCGGCCAGGACATCTGGCGCCCAACGACTAGGTCTCGAGCCTTTGACTGAGGGGGACCCCGACCTCCTGGAAGACTTTGTCAAGCGGAGCTCGCGATCGCAGCAGAAGACACCACCAAGAAACAGATCCAGGAGGAGGGTGGGGATGACGCACTGTGAGTGACCCACCATGGGACAAGCAGTTTCGTCACATGATTTGTTTTTGTCAGCCCTCAAGGAGTCCTTCAAGACATGGGGGTGCGTGTTAAGAAAAAAGACTTAATTTTTTTCTTTTCACACAAAGGAGAACTGTGTCCATGGTTTCCCCTTGAAAGGATCATTGATGATAAAAGATGGCTTAGAGTAGGAGACTGTATAAAAGATTATTATGAATCCTTTGCCCAGAAAATGTGCCTGTTCCCACCTCTTCTTACTGGAACTTAATTAATAAAATTCTTAAAAGTTCACCCTTTGACAATGGTACCTTAAAACTTGTCAGGATTGGGGAGGAGACTATGCAACTACTTCTCATTCCCCCTCAGCATGCCCCTCAGTTAGTATAGACACAGACCCTTCTCAGGCTCCCCAGGACCGTGGGACCCTTCCTGATCCCTCTAAAAATACCACCCTAATGAATAAGGCTCCAATAGTTACCAACTGCCTTTATCCAGTTTTAAATCCTGGAGACACATTGACCCCTGTGGAGGAGGCTACCTGGAAGAAGGAAGCAGCTCGCTACAATTCAGAAGACCCTCCACCTCTCAGGACCCTGCCACAGCCTATAGGACTTACACATCCACCTCCCTCCTATATCTCTGCTGCCTTTTGTGCTCTGACCCTTCAGGGTACAAATGCCCCCCCCCAGATATTTTTTTCCACTTCCGTTGCCTAACCTGGCTCCCTTGGGAGCATCCTTCCAATATAGAAGGGAACAGATCCAACCTTTAAAAGAATTAAGATCCCTTCAATCTGAGCTATGTTCATTAGCCTTAGGTACGGAGTCAGTGCAACTGTCCCACAGCGGTCTAATACAAAGGCGAAGCCACTCCATTGGCCTGTGCTCGCATTCCCAGTCACCACCAGTCAGATAGATAAGCCTGCCCAGGCTCAGGTCAAAGACTTAGATGAGGATCAAGAGGAGGAAGCGAGGAAGTGAATCAAGGAGATCAAGACTCAGAGGATGAGGAGTTCATCCCTAGGCAGGAAGGAACCCAGAGTCTACAAAAAATTAAGCCTGCATTTTCTTGAAAAACTTAAAAAGGCTTGTGCTCAGTATGGCCCCACTGCGTGCTACATGTTGCCTTTATTAGAAATCCACAGCACACAATGGCTTACTCCCAATTATTGGAAATTTTTAGACCAAGCTACCCTCAGTGCCAGAGACTTCCTGTTATGGAATGCAGATTTCAAAGAGCACTGTCGGGAAACTGCTCAAAAAATTTTAACTAAGGCCTCCTCTAAATCCGGGACTTATGTTAAGCTAGTGGGCAATGAGCCTTTTGACACTAAAACTAAAAAGGCACATTTCCCTGCTGGACTTTTGACGCAGATTAAGATGGCTGCCTTATATGCTTGGAGACACCTCTCTCAAAAGGCCTTTGCTACCACTTCCCTGGCAAAAATTTGACAAGGGCCCGGAGAGCCTTATAGCTATTTTGTTCCCTGGCTTAACCTAGCTGCAGAATGCTTGCTTGGACCAAGCGAAAGCGAAAGCACCTTTGTAAAACATCTTGCCTTTGAAAACTCCAACCCGGCATGTCAGAATGTTTTTTGACCACATAAGGATAAAGGGAAACTTTCTGACTTTATTAGACTCTGTGCAGGGGTGGGTGCAGCTCATGCCATGGATCTTGCCCTAGGTGCCGCTTTTACCAAGAACTTTCACAATCCTGGCTCAAATACTTGCTTTACTTGTAAACAACCTGGCCATTTTGCACGCAAGTGTCTGACAGGCAAACAAAGCCTAGGAATAGTGTCTCCTCAAACTGGGGCTAAACCGCCCCAAGCTACCCTTTGCCCTAGATGTGGTAAAGGTCATCACTGGGCCAGTGAGTGTAGATCTAAGACAAATGCTGTCATACAGCCTATTTCTTTCCTCTTCTTGGGAAACTCCCTGCGGGGCCAGCCCCTGGCCATGACATCTCCCAGGACAAACCCAGGGTCAATAAAATTTGTTCCCTCCCAAACTCCCAACCTACCTCAAAATCTTTCTCCAAAATTGCCTCCCTCAAACTAGCCACCCCTGGCAGTTCAGGATTGGACTTCTGTGCCACCACCGATACTATATTAGACTCAATGCAAGGGCCCCAGATAATACCCACTGGAATTATGGGTCCCCCTCCATCTCATATGTGTGCCTTTATTCTTGGAAGAGCCTCTACTAACTTACAAGGTGTTCATTTCTTCCCTGGCATTAATGATTATGATTTCACTGGAGAAATAAAAATACTGGCCACAGCTATTAATGGAGTTGTGGCCATCCCAGCAGGAACAAGACTTGCACAATTAATACTCCTTCCCTTTTATCCAGGAGGCACTTCCACCGCCCAAACCTACCGAGGGGGACTGAATCCTTGGGCTCCTCTGATGTATATTGGGTTCAACCCATTTCTCACAATAGACCCACCATATCCTTACTTATTGAAGGAAAGGAATTCCAAGGAATTCTAGGTACTGGAGCTGTTGTCACAATTATTTCTCCAAAATACTGGTCATCAGCTTGGCCCCTCACCCCATCCTTGACTGACCTTAAAGGGATAGGACAGTCAAAAAATCCTCTGGTCAGCTCTAGGGCTCTTCGCTGGACTGATAAAGAGGGTAATAAAGGAATGGTGACTACTTTCGTTGTTCCTGACCTCCCTGTTAACCTATGGGGCCGAGATATTTTGAGTCAAATGGAAGTTATTCTTGCCACTCCCAATTCCATAGTGACTCATCAAATGCTTCATATGAATTCTGTCCATGGTACAGGCCTTGGGAGACTGAGACGAGGACTGGTTGAGCCTATACAACCCATACAAAAAACAAATACATAGGGACTTGGGTATTAGGATTTTTAGTGTCGGTCCCTGACTCTCCTGTACCCCATGGAGATAAAATTATTTGGGAGACTCAGACTCTTGTGTGGGTGGATCAGTGGCCCCTTACCCAAGAAAATTTGGAGGCTGCCTCCATGTTAGTGCAGGAAGAGCTGGCAGCCGGCCATGTAGAGCCCTCAACCTCACCATCGAATACTCCTATTTTTGTTATCAAGTAAAAATTAGGCAAGTGGTGCCTTTTACAATATTTGTGTGCCATTAATAAAGTTATGCACCCGATGGGAACACTACAGCCAGGCATTCACACACCAGTGGCTATTTCCAAAAACTATTGTAAAATGGTTATTGACTTAAAAGATTGTTTTTTTTACCATTCCTTTAAATCCTGAGGATAGACCCTATTTTGCCTTTAGTCTCCCTTGCATTAATTTTCAGGGGCCTATGCAGAGATTTCAGTGGAAGGTTCTTTCCCAAGGTATGGCCAACAGCCCTAGTCTTTGCCAAAAATACGTTGCTCAAGCAGTACACCTTGTGAGAGAGTGATGGCCACAAATTTATATTTTACATTATATGGATGATTTGTTAATTGCTGCACCTAATACACATGACCATAATAATTGTTACTTGGACCTTTACAAAATCCTCACTAGCTTGGGACTACAGATAGCTCCTGATAAGGTTCAAACACAGGACCGTTAAAGCTATTTGGGCCTTAAACTTCAAGATAATCAGATCCAAATTCCTAAGATACAACTACGGTTGGACCATCTTCACATCCTTAATGATTTTCAAAAATTACTGGGGGATATTCAATGGCTAAGAATATATTTAAAATTACCCACTTGTGTACATTTGCCCCTTAATCATATTTTGAGAGGTGATTCCCACCCCTCCTCCCCTCAAAAGCTTACTCCTGAGGCATGGCAGGCATTGAATCAAGTCACAGAAGCCATTGCCCAAAAGTTTGTTACACAAAATTCTTATAACCTTCCTCTGGTTCTGGTTATTTTACACACTCCTCATACACCCACAGGAATATTTCGGCAGTGAAATACACATTTTAAAAATAAAGGCTACCCCTTGCTTTGTGTCCATTTACCCACAACATCCTCCAAGGTTATTACTGTTTATCTTGCTCAGGTAGCTTCTGTTATTTTTAAAGGTCGTTTGCTAACTCGACAACATTTTGGCAAAGACCCTGATAATATTTTAATTCCATTTACTAAGGACCAAAACCAATTTTTACTACAGACAGAGGATGAATGGGGTATTGTCCTATCAGGCTTTTTGGGAACAATTGATAATCACCTCCCCAAAGACCCCCTTTTACATTTTGTCCAGTTACATCCATTTATTTTTCCCAAAATTACTCAAAAGGCTCCCATTCCTCAATCCCTTACTGTCTTTACAGACGGTTCCAGTAATGGCTGAGCAGTCTTTTTTTTGTCAATAACCAGCCTACCACCTTTGATACTGTCTATCATTCAGCACAGTTTGTGGAATTGTTTGCCATAACACAAGTTTTTAAATCATTTTTTGATAATCTTGTTAATATTTATACATACAGTGCCTGCATTGCTCATTCTGTGCCCCTGCTGGAGATTTCACCCACCATTAAGCCTTCTTCCAATGTGGGCTTTCTGTTTCACCAGCTTTAGCAACTAATTCAGGCCAGACAACACCCATTTTTCTTAGGACACATCAGGGAACACTCTGATCTTCCGAGCCCTCTAACAAAAGGTAAACCCCAAGCTGATGCAGCAACCCGTTTCATCTTTCCAATTTTTGATGGTTCCATTCAAAAGGCCACGGAGTTACACAATCTTCACCATCTAAATTCACAGAGCCTTCGATAACTATGTAAAATTACCAGGCAACAGGCACGAGAAATAGTAAAAGCATGCCCTGGTTGCCCTGTCTTCCTCCCCATTCAACACTTGGGAGTTAACCCCAGAGGATTACTGTCCAATCAGTTTTGGCAAATGGATGTTACTCATTTTTCTGAATTTGGAAAAACCAAATATATACACGTTTCCTTAGATACCTTCAGCGGCTTTATTTCTGCATCACCACATTCTGGAGAGGCTATCAAAGATTTCCTTTCTCATCTTGTTTCAGCCTTTTCTGTAATGGGTAAAGAAATACATATTAAAAAAAAATAATTGTCCTGCATATACCAGTGACGAGTTTAAACAGTTTTGTTGTACCTTGCACCTTACCTTAAAGACTTGGCTAACCCGCTTGAAGTCTTCTGCACTTGTATTTACCACTCCCAGGCATTGCCTTAATTATGCATTATTTGCCCTTATTTTTCTTTCTCGAGACAATGAAGGTCATTCGGCCGCAGACTGACACTGGCAACTCTCGTCCAATTCTGTTCGCCCACTTGTTATGTGGCGCAATCCCCTTACAAATAAATGGAAAGGCCCAGATCTTGTCCTCCTCTGGGGACGAGGCTCAGCTTGTGTTTTGCACCAAGAGCAAGCAGCCCCTAGATGGTTACCAGAACGCCTGGTTAAACAGGATAATGACTTACATCAACATAGGGACGGAGGTCCTCCCCTTGAGGACAAATTTTCCTCTTTTTAGGATGCAGCCAACAATCTGTGTGAGCATCCTGCTTAAGGCACTTCTGCTGAACAGGTTTGTACATGGAGGCCTTGGCCCTCCACCTTCCAACATTATGGAGTACCTTTTTGGCCCTCCCTGTGAATGCAAGGGAAGATCTTGGACTCAGGCTCCCACTAGTTGGACCCAGACTGCTGACTGCGTGACTAAGGTGGCTTACCTCCGTGCTGAGTTTGACCATAAGCTCGGAGGAGTTCATCATCCTAAATGGGTATGTGTTAACAAGCCAAAGATTATTCCCCCTAGTACAAGTAAAGCTCTCCAAAATTGTTCTGAAACTTGAACGCATACCCAAGTGATGCATGTCTCTTCTTATGCGTCGGCCTCAATTTGTCTTAACAAGCAGGGAGAACAATTTTTTGAAGCCTTCATAACTAAAACTCATGCAGCAGGGGGGACCACTATTCATTATACCCCCGTTCTTTTTGACCAGGGAGGAGATGGCAAATACACCAAGCTACAGTCACCTGGGTGCCAAGGCCCTGTCGGTAAACCCTCCTGCTGCCCCATTAAGGCACCTACAGGGGTCTCTGATTGTGGAGGATTCACTGATGCTGTCAAGCATCCTCAGATAATCAAACTTTTGAAACCCCAAATCCCTGAGCTCACATATCATCCCTTAATATAGCCTAAATCCCAGCTCCCAGGTTTAGATACCAATACATTAGATATTTTGGAAACTACCTTCTCCTTCCTTAATAATTCCAAGCCCACCCTTGCTGCTGATTGCTGGCTCTCCATGACAACAGGGGCAATCATGCCTATGGCAGTTCCAATTAATTCTATTATAGACGATGATAATACATGCCAACCCAATTTTCCTTTTAAAGTACAGCCTATAGGCACTTTTACAATATGTCTTTTAGGCACGATGCAGAATAATATGTATGATACTGATCTTGGAGTTACTTCCTTTGGAAATTGCTCAACAGTTCAAAACTATTCCTCACCCACCCCATCTTTGTCCCCCCAATGGCACAGTTTTTATGTGTGGAGGAAACTCGGCCTTCCCCAGGCTTCCAGCAAATTGGACCGTTGGCTGTGTTCTTGACTTATTACTCCCTCATAAAACTATTGTCCTAGGAGACGAAACTCTATGCATTCCTACTCTAGACACCTTAGTGAAAAGACACAGGCGGGCAATAGAGGCCTTACAACTCCTTGCCAGCCTTGGAATAACAGCTGCTGTGGGCACAGGTACAGCTGGCTTAGTCAGGCTATACACTCTTACCTCGCCTGTCTCAACAACTTATAAATGATGTAAAAACTCTATCAGGAACCATTAAAGATTTGCAGGACCTAGTAGACTCCCTGGCAGAAGTGTTCCTTCAAAACAGAGAAGGCTTAGATTTACTGACAGCTAACCATGGAGGTTTTTGCTTGGCCTTAGGGGAACGATGCTGCTTTAATGCCAATAAATCAGCCATAGTACGCACTAAAATTAAGCAGCTTCAAGAAGATCTAGAAAAGAGACGAAGGGAACTTTTTGAAAATCCCCTCTGGACAGGGTTTAATGGATTTCTACCCTACCTTCTACCCCTATTAGGTCCTTTGTTGGGTTTACTTTTAATGGTGTCCATAGGCCCCTGCATTATAAACAGGCTGGTACACTTTATTAAAGAACAGATTAATATTTTGGCCTCTAAGCCCATACAGGTCCACTATCATCGTCTGGAGATGGAAGACCATGCTGCCAACATTTAAAAGGATGTTCTGCCCTTCTCACAGGCTTATTTCTTAAGTTTACATCCCCACAGATCTCTTTTTCTTACATAAAAATATAAATAACAGCTCTGACCAACCATCTTCTGCCATTGCCATAAGGATTTGTCCTCCATGGGCCCCTGCACTTGCGGGAGGATGCACCCATGGAGTGAGGATGTTAGGCCCTAATAACGGAGGGTGCAGGATGGACTGCAGGAGGATGGATCCACGGATCCCAAAACACAAGACCTCTTAGTGACACGCTCTGGTGCATGGCAGTCGGCATGCTTCACCCTCAAAGCCGTCTCCTCCAAAAACATGCCAAGGCCACCAAGAAATTTCCTAGTAAACATGCTCTCTCAGATCAGGAGATATTCTAAGGCCTCCTTGAGAAACAGAGCCTCTATCACCCCCTAAAACATTGGCCAGTAAGGTATGGTCATATATTTTATATAAAAAAGGGGGAGAGGTCAGGGGCTAGAAGGAAGTTCTCCTTCAAAGAATAGCCTGACACTGACAAGAAGCAGCCCCCTGGGAGATATCCTGCCTGGAAGACATCCCGCAGCCATCTATCTCCCTGAGACATCCTTCGGCCATCTGTCTTCCTGAAACATCCTGAGGTTATCTCACTTTCTGAAGACATCCAGCAACTGCCGATAAGAGAGCTTTCCCGTCTGCAGCATATGAATTCGAATGTGAGAACAATAAAAGTTTGCAGCATGATCAGAACTCCTATTTTGCTGTCATCTGTCGTGTCTCTTGTCCCTTGATTCCTCCCCAACTAGGTTCGTTACCCACGTTGATGTGTCTGGCAGACCGGGACAACTGACACTAACCCATACCCTACTAGACTCTGACTACTAATCATAATATGATGGAGAAAAATAACCCAAACAGAATAGAAATACAAGCAGTTCGGAGGAGGCATGGTGTATAGTTGGACTTGCCTTATGCATGATATAGAGTAGGTGTAATAAATCTCGTTAATTTTTATTTGAAATAGTTCTCCATGTGTTTTTAAAGTTAACAAACATGTGAATTCCTGTCTCCATTTCTCTGTAGCCTATTCAGCACATGTATTTTTATCTGCACATATCGAATCCTACTTGGAATCACACGTACATTCTTGTGAGGAGGCTGACTTGGCAGATACAAATTGTGAGAAGAGATCACTCTTCATAAACGCTGTTGGAACTGAAAATTCAACCTTGGGTGAGCTTCCTAGTAGATCAACATTATACATAAATCCATGTTCAGTAAAATAAATATTTTTGCATCTACGGATGATATATATTTCATGTTGAATTTCGTTTGGCACATATATTGCTACTTTTTTTTGTCTGTGTGTGTGTTTTGTGTATATATATATACACACTCTCCAGATTTTTCAAAATATGAAAAATATGTGTCTTATATACACTCCCTAAATTCATTTATGTTTATGTATGTGAATTTATAATCAACTTTTCACAAGACTATTCTCAGAAATATACATCCACCTGAAATACTTATTTGTTTCCTAGTACTGAAAAGTAACTTAAGTGAATGGTGCATACAATCCTAATATTTCTACAGTGACTGACACAGTTTAACATCAATGCAAGTAGATTTCTATTGGACATGATGTGTATTTTGAAGTTCATTTTATTCAACACTGGTATATTAAATTTTCTTCAGCTTATTCACATCATAGGATATATATTTCATCCACAAGTTCACAAATTTATGGCCATTTGATTCACTTTCAGTCATTTCCGGCTTCAGAACACATGTATTCCTCCTGGGTTCGTGAATGGTCTTTTCATGACAGGTCTTTCCAAACACATTCATTGCGATTTCCATAATCATTTTGAAGCAAAACTCACACATTCTTCATGATATACCATAACTCAAATATTACCATTACATGTGTAGCTGGTTGGAATGAATGATTGTATATCAATATAAGATTCCCTGTATATTTTCTGATATCAATTCAATCCATTATTTAAAGTTTGAACCACTTATATTATTTATTCACACTATGGCCTGTTAATGCATTATCTCTATATTTATAGACACAGGGTACATCTATTTGCATCCCCAATACTAATTTCTTCATCTTCAAAATATAACTCCCAGAAATGTTGGAAGAAATACTCATGTCACCTGTTCTACATATACATTTTATCACAGTAATATTCTGGACACAAAAAGAAAATGTCACACTTATGATTGTACCAAAGCCTAAATTGAAGTGAGCATGCATTACTAAAAAATCCATGTCCAGGTTGCCTAATGCTCTCAAATGTCAATCCTATTGGTGACTACATATTTGTTTCTTCCTAAGATTATATATTCAAACTCAACCATGTTGAAAATGTCTAATCCTATCACTCACTTTATACTTTGCCTGATTTCCTACTGTCTCTATTGATATCTTCTTCCCTACATAGTATCGCTGATCATTACTGTGACTGACTCTTCACATGTGCTGACATTTACTTTCACTCTCTACCCAAAAGCCAATTGCTAAAGAACTTTTGTTCCCACTCCTATACTCACTCTTCTTACTAAACCTACGGACATATGTCCTAATCCTACTGACTATCCATTTTTGACTGGATGTTCTCTTCGACATTCAATTATCCAAGGTACAAGGTCCTATGCCATTGATATTGATTCATCTGAGACAACTGTGCAGAATATAATTCAAAGCGAAGTATCCCACTCAAGCGCCTAATGCCTTTCTGGGCTTCAAATCTTACCTAGATTTCTGTTTTCAAACTTATATTTCACCTATATATTCTTGTAAATATCGCAGGTTTCCAATACCATTAATCAACTCGTAGAATGAATCCTAACCCAAATGAAACCTGTTATTAACCCTAACCATACACTGTTCCCTCAATCTCACTTTACAGAAGAGCAGGTACAGAGTTCGTCTTACAATACAGGAATGTAGGGGATCTTCCACCTTCTGAGAACCTCAAAGGTCCATGCAGAAATGATCCCTGGATAAGATGTAGGCAGCTATTGAGGAACTAAGAGAGCAAAAGTCATCTTCCATCCCAAAAACCCTGGTCAGATTGAAGGGATGTGTCTGAATCAGCCTCTCTCTTCTTAATGTAAAGATGGACCAAACCAGGCCTGTGTGGAGAGCTGTTCCTGGGTGCCTATGGTTGATATACCATTCTAACTTGTGACAGTGTCACAGGAAGTAAGGGCAGACTCCATCTAATGGGACTCTTGGAAGCAACTGTTAGGACAAAGTGGTTGTCACGGCAGTGACCTCATTCAGTTGCTGAAGGAATTGACCTACTTAACTTCCTTGTTGATGGAACTGTCTGAACATGGTATCCAGGAAGCCAGGCACCCAGAGGCAGTCCCAGTCCCAGTCCCAGTGGACTCAATTGTTTGGATTTACCAAGGACAGGGTCAGCTTTTCTTGGTACCTACTGATGTGAGGATGGCAAAATGACAGCAGAGATATGAAGAGGGTCCTTTCCTGGGAAAGCAGGTAGTTGGTCACCACTGGCTCTTGGCAACTTCACAGAGTTGGAAAAGGAGACAAGATCTGAGACTGTACAGGCCATTTCGGGGGAACATAGTATGGCTCACCAGTCAGAAGACACTCCATAGAGTCACAGACCTAGTTGGGGGAAGGAGGTACCTTTTTGAGTGTGGGTGTGAGTATGTGGTTTTGTCACATTTTCTGAGAATAGGTAGAAAAGTCGGTTTGTTTGGTTTGGGGTGGAATGTTTCTTGTTTGTCATTTGACAAGGTGACTGTTTCTATGTCTGTGCATTTTACTGTGTCAGTGGTTGTAGACAATAGTAAAGAGAATGCATCAATGGATGTGTTGTGTCTAGTAGAAAGCTCCCAGCATTCATCCTGCCCAATTTATGAATAGAGAGTGGCTAGCCTTATTGATGTGCAATACCTATTATCTTCCAAAGTTTCAGTTTTCTTCCTGAATTCTGTCAACTCTGCAGAATAGGCTCATGGTTTTGTGTCCAAGATATGTACCACCTCCAAGCTCTGTGAAATGGCCATGTACTGAATAGCTGAAGGGAATGAGAGCATCTCAGAAAACTCAGATATCCGTGTGAATAGGAAAGTCTCAGTGGAGAAACCCTGCTTTGGGCCTTTTGCTTACCTATTTTTCTGTTGCCCTGAATGTCAGGAAGGTCTTTGCCTCAGGTCACACTTTGTGAAGCCTGAAGAAAATAGTTTTCAAATGGAAATGAATGGGCATCACCTGTAGCTCTTTGCTTAATTGCTTTGAAAATGGATGTGTCTGAATCAGCATCTTGGCCCTGTGTGAGGTTGTCGCTTAGATTCTCAACACCAGATGGATCTAAAGAAAGATGCCATGTGTACATCCAAAACCAAAATGGCAAAAAAAATCAGTAATTGTGGATGAAGCTTCTTGCCTATCTCTCTTTGTTTCTGGACATCCATCAAGTGAAAATATGGATCCCTTGGGTCAAATTAGTACATCAAAGCCCTGCAGTGGTGCTTGGGTTTCCTCATGACTCCAAATCACATGAAGAATCTATACCTGACTGTCAGTAGGCCTCAAATTGGAGAAGCAGAGCAGTATTAAGAGCACGCCTATTTGATCACTCCTGGTTCACAGGAAAGTTGTCCCAGCCACAAAGACTTTAGGCAAATGAGGGAAAAAGGAGCTTATTTTGGACCCTGTTTTTAGATGTGCCCCTCATGGAAACCTCCAGCCAGAGGTTATGATGAGGGTCTATATGGAAGAATATGAGGGCTATGTGGAAGTGTTTTGGTTTTAATTGTGGTCATTTGTGTGGCGATTGGAAAAGAAGACTGGGTCCACCGGGGTTTAAACTCTGGTGTGATTCCCCTTTGAGACTTCGTTGTGGAACTGACCTCAAAAAAGTATTGCCATTATTTGTGTTGGCATTTTTGGAGGCCACGCATGAGAGTCGCCCTTGGAAACTGAGATGTAGACCAAGGGTGGCTTTCCACAGAACACAGGGAATCTCAGCCATGATATCATATAATTTTATTTTGAAAGCCTTGGCATCCATAGTTGAGAGTCAAAACACACAAGGACCTCTTATTGTAGACCTCTATGGGCCTGGCTTCATGTAACCTTTTGCCCACTCTTTGGGAAGCCTTGCCTATGAGATTTCTCCAGAGTTTTCATTGAAATGATCTTCCTCAACATTTAATGGTTCCTGAATGAATTGAAACCCACAGTGCCTCCGACTTCATACTTGAAAAATGCCTAGATGAACACCATGAAATTTTTGAAATGCCCATGACCAGGTGGCACTGGAAAATCTTGGATGTCCTGTTGCTATTTTAAGTGTACCAGACAGTGCCTTGATTGACTGGGTTTTATGATAATGGTGTAGAACAGAGATGTCAGTAAGTTGGAGCCTCCTGATTAGTGGTCATAGAGCAGTGTTGTGCAGGTGTGTGATAAAACATCTGTGGTGGGGCCATGTGGATCTGCCATTTACTTCCAAATGGGTTGTGACTGACATGGTGCAGCCAGCAGAACCTTCTATGTAAAGGCATCTTGTTATATGGAGAAATTTCAGGGCAATGTTCAGAATCAGGTTGCTATGGTCAAGGGGGCAGGCTCTGTGGGATAGAAGCCTGGTTGGTGCATTCTTCTGCAGACTCTGACCCACCACACGTGACAGAACTCCCTCCAGCACTGGGTCCCAGTTGAATTCCTTGTATTTCGTGAAGCAAATACCAAAATCCCAGTGCAGCAGCAAGAAACAGCACTAAATGTGGAGGATGACCAAATGTCTTCACAGTCCACACGAGGAGACACTTAGCACCCAGTGGCCACAGTTTACCTACAAAGAGAGAATTCAGCACTGCTGCCTCATGTTCATTGGAATATAAGAAACCATGTCCTCCAGGTCACTTAGATGCAGACCCAGCTTTGATGGTCCCACTAGAAAGGATGCTAAAGCTCCTTAAAACAACATATATTTCAAGTGCCCAATCTCAAGGGAAGTGTCTCAAGAAGTCTTTAGGCCAGCAGAGCTGCAAGTTTTTGGAGTGTTTACCTGTTAGATCAGGACCCAAGAAAAGACCACTGACTCCAATAGAAATCAAATTAAATTAAACTTACTATTTCCACTGGCCATGCTGCCTCTCCCTCCCAAAACGGTGGGAACAAGACAGCAACCCCAGCTTTCCTACAGCACAGCTTTATAGCCCAGAAAGTTACACAAAATGGGGGTTAGAGATAACAGAACTCTGACAAGCATCACACTAATGGTAGTTTACATTTTTTTTGCTGTAAAATGGAGCCTCAGAGAGGGTTGCTGTCTGGCCAGGGAAGGCAAATATTTATGATATGTCACTAGAGTTTCAGAAAGGGTTGCTATTAGGCCAGAGAGCAAGTCATGGGTCAGTTCAAGTCACTGGCAGGCATTCCAAACATTTTCAGAATTTTCAGTAATTTATGGCAAAGCCAAAATTATCTTTTCATGCTTTGTGGCAAGATGGCTCCCAATTTTAATAAAAGATCAGGTTGGGTCTATCATTTTCCTCTTTTCTCTGTGTCCCTTTCAAATCTTTGATAGATTGGGGGAAGAGCACTGAGGAAATTTTAATCCCTCAGGTAAAAGTCTTCAAATTTTTAGAACTCTCCCAAAACCAGTCTCCCTGATTTTACCTGACTTAATTAATTACTTGTATTGATACTCTATTTATATTTGGCTCCATTGTTGTAATAAGAGAGGCGTCACCCATTTTGGATTCTTCTGAGCTGAGAGAGGGTGACGTGAGTAGGCATGGTGTGAGGGACATGAGTTGCCTTTTAGAAGTAGTTGAGGGACATGAGTTGCCTTTTAGAAATCAGTTCGTTTTGAAGTCTCGTTAAGGAAGAACAGGTTGTAAAGTCATCTGGGGATGGGTTATTCTATGAGAGAAACAAAAACCATGAGTACTGAATAAATGTTGCAGCAGCTGGAACATGTCACTGTATAGAATTTCCCTCACCAGTCTTTAATATTCCCAGTTTTCAAGACTGTCAACTTAATATTTAACTTTTAGTATTACAGTTGTCCCTCCCCATAAGATACAGTTTAATAATTTAATGTCATCTGATCTTGCAAAATCCTTTTACCAGTATGACCTCTGTGTCTAATAGAGGAAACCTTTAATTCTGATACTCATTGCTGGATAATCGTACTAGCAAACACCAAACTTACCTGTGTAGGTTAGGAATATCTTTAGGCCTTAAACTGAAAATTTCTGCCTCTGGCAGCTCTTCTTGATAGTCTCTTTTAGTAAGTATCAGGCATTCATCTCTGAGAATCCTTCTTTGTAGCCTCCAGTCTTACTTATTTTGGGAGGCTAACATAAAGTGTATACCTTAAAATATTATTATTATTATTATTATTATTATTATTATTATTATTATTATTATTTAAAATGCCCAGGAATGGCTGTATTTTGGTTTTCATTGTCTTTGCTAAGTGTTTAAGATGAAGCAGTCAAACTGACTTTTGTTTCTATCTATTGTTAACAGTCAGCTGAGCTTTCATGGGAGTCATTCCTGGGGAAACTTGAGAGCACTTTCTCAGTTCTTCTAGAGCCATTTGCGCTAGGTGGGTCCAGGTCTTGCTTGACCATGTGGCTTCCCTGGGAAGTATCAGGGATTTCTCCCTTCTCTGATAACTCTCCTCTTCATAGCAAATGCACTGATTGGCTTTCTGTTCTCTAGTGGTCTCATTAATCTCCCTGATGGGGAGTTTATGTGGCCCAGAGTTGCAAAACTCTTTAGTGAAGTTCCCTGTTCCCTGGAGTCAGACTGACTCAGAGGGCAAGAGACAAATATTGGTCTTTTTGGCCCTTTTCATTTAAATTTAATTTTAAATCCTAATCTTAAACATCTATCAAATAAATTTTAACAGCCTTATATTAAGAGCACTGGGCTTTAATGTCTATAACTTTATAATTATTTTTCTTTTTATTAATTGGGATCTGTATTATTCTGTCTGTCTTGTAGGTGATAACTTACTCTCTGAAATTAACCCATGTTTTGTTCTTAAAGCAACACTTCTGTAAAACACTAACAGAGAATCTAGATCACATATAAGGAAATTACAAAATAAAATTTTATAACAAGAGTAAAAACACTTAGTTCGTGTAATAGCTACACAGAACAGAAGACAGAATGATTCTCATTACTGTCCCGAAAAGGAGTATATGTGAGCCTCCCCAGGACACCTCTATGTCATCAGAACAGATCTCTGTTTGAGATCCTAGTTATTTTGACATAAAAAAAGAACTTTTAACATAACTTGAAAGAAATAAAATCTGACCTACTGCTTTTGTAGTCATTCTCACATGTAGTAAGATGGGACACACAGCCTTATCTCAGGTAAGGCAGGGCTATTTATAAATCTTAAGTGTTTTAGTTCTAAAGCTGATCTTTATTTTTTAAATATTATTTTACTAAGTTTACATAAATTGTTGAGGTCACATGAACATTAGCTAACAACATATAATATCACTTTTAAAACATGAATAAAAGAAATGCTGAAAGTTTTTAACCTTTAGATAGATTAGGCTCTCATTAACATAAAATACATTTAAATTGTTCCCCAATGTAAAAAGTAACATAAAACTTTGCATATCTTATTGATAACAGGTGAATAAATCCCCAATACAACTTCAGAACACTAGCTTGATATAATCCTCTTTTAAAATTTTTACCTTACAGACTTGCATACCTGGTATGAGCACATTAGTAGCATCACAATTACATTGATGTTTCTACATTAACCAAGTTTAGCTTTTAAAGAAATGGCAATACAGTGCTCTAAAATAACAGTTCTAATTTAATCAGTTGTTTAATTTCTATGGTTGCTTGCTCTAGAAAAAATAAAACTTAATAAACACAATGGTATGGGTAAACTTATGTTTTAAGAAATTTTTGTCTCTTTAACACATGATTGATTTTTACTATCCTTTACAGACTTTAGTCAAAATTATACAGACGTTAGGAAGTCAATCAGATATCTAACAAAAGTACTCATGAATGAGTAATCCCATATCAAATTTACTTTACTTATTTATCAAAATATTAGACAAATGTATTGAAGAGTGTAAATCATTTTTATGTTGAAGGAAAAGTCCTAGAACCAAGGCATATTAGACATTTTGTAGATATTTATATTTTATTAGATTTTTGAATACCTAGAAAAACTTGAAAGCTTAAATTTAAAGACATTTATTTTTATCTGTTTATCCAATTTAATTGAACCATTTAAATCACGTGAATTAAAGATCTTTGGATCCACTTTTTAAAATTTGTTTATATGAGCGCTTTTTTTTATGAGTGCTCCTTATATATGTTAATTTGTGTATCATATATATGATATACGGACATATGTATATATAGACATACAACACATAACAAAATTGAGCACACATAATAATAGTAAAGGCCTTTTAGCTTTTTGCAGGTGAAATCTCCATTGCAATGTTTCAAAAATTCCAAAGTTGGTCAAAGATAGTACTGATCAGAAAAACATTAACCTACGTCTGTATGATCAAAATCATGAGCTCAAAAAAAAAATAAAGTATCTAAGGAAAAAAATAAGAAAAAACTAGAAAAAATGACTGGCCAGTAATAAGTAAATACCATACAATTTACCTTTTTTTTCTTAGGCCTCAGATCAGTCTCCTACTAATCTTGCAGGCTTCTTTCATTTGCCTTTCAAAATAAATCATGGCTGAAGTCTGGAAGGAGGAAGAAAAAACTGCTATTCTGAGCAGACACCTCAGGCCTAAGGCATTTTAACCATAATTGTCAGGTTCGGATGTTGAAAATTATGGTACAAGTTTAAGATACAATTCACAAAATTTTATATCTTTACATCTTGTTTTGTCAACAGATATCATACTATGATTTACAATCCTTCTCCAGATTAATGCTCTGGTGCACAAAGTGACATTTTCCCAGGCTACCCAATTCAAAATTGGTGAAAAAAAAAAAGACTGAGTGATTGGGAAGTTACTTGCCAACTTGGAAGTAGAGTTCCTAAGTTTTCCATCCTTAGTATTTAAGTTCTCTGGCATGAATTATCTGAAATCATAAACTAAACAATTACCTAAACCCGACTTTTAACTGCAAGATTGTGCAATGCTTCAAAAACCCATTCAGATACCAGATTGTTACAATAAAACATCATCATTTAGACACACATTCAGCTAAGATCATTCCCCAAAAACAATTTATTTTATCAACACATTATTGCACATGTCTTAAAGGGCCAGAAACAAAGACACAAGACAGACAGAAAGGAGGTCCAGACTGTGGCTGTCAGACAGAACCCTTTAAACCAGAGCAGACAAGAGAAAAATCTCCTACACCAGTGGCACCATAGATGTCCACAGAGGGGACCAGATGTTTTAAAAGAGGGGCAACCTGAAATGTACAATCAAGGGTCTCCATGGTGACTTTAATGCATTTAGTGTCCTCTTTTTCTTTTTCTCTTTTTTAGAAGACAGAGGTGGCATAATCCTTACAGTGCAGGGAAGAAAGGAGGGAATCCCCTGAAGCAACAGGGCTTCGGCAGCTGCTGGGAGTCCCTCAGTCCCTCCTTTTACTTACAGGATCAGCTCCTCTGGTTTGGATCCACCCCAAGCATGCTACATTTACTAACATTTAAGTAGTCAGTTCTAAAAAATTTCTGGGACTAAGGGGGGGGGGAATGTAGCAAAATTTGTAACTTAAAGTTCGGCTCCTGACCTTGAAGCCAATTAATGCCAATTTAATAATGAGGTCAAGGTTTTTAGAAAAAGAAAAAGGGGGGGGTGGTTATTGCTTTGGTAACAAAGGAGAAACACAGGGGACTCTGCCCAAATGTTGTGACTCTCTTGATCTGGAGGGACAAGAGGTTTTAATGGAGATTCGCCTTTTAACCTGGGAGATACTCAGTTCTCAGGCCCACAGCAGGCATTGCCCTCTTCAGTGGGTATGCTCCAGGCACCCAGCTAGGGGCTTCTCTCATTCTGCTTAACAAAGGGGGGTAAAGTTCATCGCAGTTCCTTAAAACACAGTCCAAAAGGATGTCAGTTTTACTTGCTTTGTTACCCATTTTCACGTCCAATATAGTTAAGATTTTGCCACAGAAATCACAGAACAAAACAAACAAGAAAAACATAGAACACAGAACAAAACACAAAAAACAGAAACCCGGACTCGAAACAGAAAAACAGAGGAGCAATGCAACGTCTTGCTAAAGCGCCGAAGTAGGACCGCGTGCATGCCAGTCAGCACCTCTCTACCATTCCAGAGAAATTCCCTACAGAACAGAACAGAAGACAGAATGATTCTCATTACTGTCCCGAAAAGGAGTATATGTGAGCCTCCCCAGGACACCTCTATGTCATCAGAACAGATCTCCCTTTAACGGATATCCGATGTTATAAAGGCACCACTTAATTATTGAGGCCTCCTCCACCAGGTGCTTGCTAATAGTTTTAGTGCCGTGGTTCACCGCAGTGCTCCTGGGACCGAATGCTCACTCAAAGGCCTTGGAACATCTCAAGATATGCACCCCCTAGAGTGGCTCTCCAGCCCGGAGCACTGGAGGGAAGGCCAGATTCAGAATTTCCAGCAGTCTGGTCTTGTTATCTGGTCGGCAGGGTCATCTTGCTGGGGAACTCAAAAAGGTTAGATGAGGAAGCAAAAAAAGAACACTGACTCCAACTAAAATCAAATTGAGGCAAGCTTATTATGTCAACCAGCTGGGCTGCCTCTCCCTCCCAAAACGGCAGGAACAAGACAGCAACCCCGCCTTTCCTACAGCCCAGCTATATGGCCCAGAAAGTTACACAAAAGGGGGATTCCAGAAAACAGAACTTTGACAAGCATCACACAAATGGTAGTTTATTTCTTTATTTTTGCTGGCCCCAATATCAGAAATTATGAGGACAATTAGAGCCTCAGAGAGGGTCGTTGTCTGGCCAGGGAAGGCCAAATTTTATGGTGTGTCACTAAAGTTTCAGTGAAGCCTGAATGGTGCACTTTCTTGCAGACCCTGACCCACCACACTTGACAGAATTCCCTCCATCACTGTGTACCAGTTGAACTGTTGTATTTCAAGAAGCAAATACCAAACTCCCAGTGCAGCAGCAAGAAACACCACAAAAAGTGGAGGATGACCAATTGGCTTCACATTCCACATGGGGAGACACTAAGCCCCAGTGGCCACAGTTAACCTACAAAGAGAGACTTCAGCACTGCTGCCTCTTGTACATTTGAAAATAAGAAACTATGTCCTCAAGGTCTCAGAGATGCAGACCCAGCTTTGAGGGTCTCACTGCAAAGGAAACTTAACTCCTGACAACAACATATATTTCAAGTACACAACCTCAGTGGCAGTTTCTCAAAAAGTTTTAGGCTGGCAGAGCTCCATGTTTGTGGAGTGTGTACCCTGTCCTTACTTTTAGAAACTCCTATACCACCTCCAAGTTTGTGAACTCGTGAGCATTTTCCATTCCAGAAATGTAATCACAGATTTTTTAACTCTTCTTCTCTAAATGTGTCTAACTTGGGGTGAAGGTAATGTCAAGGCATTGTTCTGGATGAGAGTGGGAAGATTTTTTGTAGCACATATTTGCATACATATTAGATTAATTTTCCTATTTTCCATTCGAATTTCTGAATACCTGACACTAACCCATATTCTACTAGACTCTGACTACTAATCCTAATATGATAGAGAAAAATAACCAAAACAGTATCTAAATACACGCAGTTCAGAGTTGGAATTGACTTTTGCATGAGAAAGGGTAGGTGTTATAAATCTAGTCAGTTTTTAATTGAAATAGTTCTCCATGTGTTTTTAAAGTTAACAAATATGTGAATTACTGTCTCCCTTTCTCTGGAGCTTATTCAGCACATGTATTTTTATATGCACAAATAGAATCCTACGGGGATCACACGTACATTCTTGTGAGTTACATGACTTGGCAGATACAAAGTGTGAGAAGACATCACTCTTCCAAAACAGTGTTGGAAATGAAAATTCAACCTATGGGTGAGCTTCCCAGTAGAACAACACTATACATAAACCCATGTTCAGTCAAAAGAATATTTTTGGATCTTTATGATATATATTTCATGATGAATTTTGATCGGCATATATTTTGCTAGTTTTTAATATCTGGTTGTGTGTGTGTGTGTGTGTGTGTGTGTGTGTGTGTGTGTGTCTGTTTGTATATATATATATATATATATATATATATATATATATATATATATATATTTCACATTCTACAGATTTATCAAAATATGTAATATATGTGTCTTATTATACACTCCCTAAATTCATTCATATTCATATGTGTGGATTTATAATCAAAATTTCACAAGATTATTCTCACAAATATTCATCTACCTGAACTACATATTTCTTTCCCAGTACTGACAACTAACTTCAGTGAATGGTGCATTCAAATCCTAATATTTCTAAGGTAACTGATCCAGTATAACATCAATGAAAGTAGATTCCTATGGGACATGATGTTCATTTTGATGTTCATTTTTATTCAACACTGGTACATTACTATTTCTTCAGTTTAAGCACATCATAGGATATGTATTTCATCCACAAATTCACAAATTCATAGGCATTTTTTTTACTTACAATCACTTCCTACTTCAGAACACATGTATTTCTCCATGTTTCTTCACTGGTCTTTTAATGAGGCTTCTTTTCAAAGTCATTATTTTCGTTTTCCATAATCATTTTTGAACCAAAACTCACACACCCTTCATGATAAACCATAACACTAATATTTCCAATAGTTGTATAACTGGTTGGAATGAATGATTGTATATCAATATATGATTTTCTATATAATTTCAGATAATAATTCAATCCATTATTTAAAGTAGATCCAGTTATATTATTTATTCACAGTATGGACTATTCATGCATTATCTCTGTATTCATAAACAAAGGTTACACCTCTTTGTACCCCCAACACTAATTTATACGTCTTCCAATTATTCCTCAAAAAAATGGTGGAAGAAATACTCATGTCACCTGATCTACATATACATTTATCACAGTAATATTCTGGACAAAAAAAGCAAAGATAACACTTAAGATTCTACCAAAGCCTAAATGGAAACTGAGCAAGGACAACTAAAAGCATCCATGTTCATATTGCCTAATGCTATCAAATGTCAATCCAATTGGTAATTACATATTTGTTTCTTTCTAAGATTATATATTCAACCTCAACCATATTGAAAATGTCTAATCCTATCACTCACTTTATACTTTGAATGATTTCCTAATGTCTCTGTTGATATCTGCTTTCTGACATATTTTCCCCAGTTCATCATTGTGACTGACTCTTCACATGTGCTCACGTTTACATTCACTCTCTACCCGAAACCCTGTTGCTAAAGAACTTTTGGTCC
This sequence comes from Callospermophilus lateralis, assembly GCF_048772815.1. NCBI lineage: Eukaryota > Metazoa > Chordata > Mammalia > Rodentia > Sciuridae > Callospermophilus > Callospermophilus lateralis. The sequence continues at coordinate 131,192,431 of NC_135313.1, read as the reverse complement.
AAATCCTATACTCACTCCTCTTTCTAAACCTACCGACTATCTTCTTAATCCTACTGACTATGCCTTTTAATTGGATGTTCTCTTCGACATTCAATCATCCAAGGTACAAGGTCCTATGCCATTGTACATCATTTATCTGAGACATCTGTGCAGAACATAATTGAATGCTAAGTATCCCAATCAACGGCCCAATGCCCTCTGGGCTTCAAATCTTACCTAGATTTCTGTTTTCATACTTATATTTCACCTATATATTCTTGTGAATATCGCAGGTTCCCAATACCATTATGCATCCGGCAGAATGATTCCTAACTCAAATTGAACCAGGTATTAACCCTAACCATACACAGTTCCCTCAATCTAACTTTATAGAAGAGCAGGGCCAGAGCTGGTCTTACAATACAGAATGTAGGGGATCTTCCACCTGCTGAGAACCTCAAAGGTCCATGCAGAAATGATCCCTGGAGAAGATATAGGCAGCTATGAAGGACCTGAGAGAGCAAAAGTCATCTTCTATGGCAAACAACCTAGTCAGGACGAAGGGACGTGTTTGAATCAGCCTCTCTTTTCTTAATGTGGAGAAGATGGACCAAACCAGACCAAGGTGGAGAGCTGATCCAGGGTGCCTATGGTTGATATAGGATTCTAACTTGTGAAAGTGTCACAGGAAGTAGGGGGAGCCTCCGTCTCATGGGACTCTTGGAAGCAACTGTTAGGACAAAGTGGTTGCCAAGGCAGTGACCTCATTCAGTTCCTGAAGGAAGTGACCTCACCTCACTTCTTTGGTTATGGAACTGTCTGAACTTGGGATCCAGGAAGCCATGTACCCAGAGCCAGTCCCAGTAACAGTCCCTGTGGTCTCACCTGTTTGGATTTTCCAAGGACAGAGTCAGTCTTTCTTGGTAAGTACTGATGTGAGGATGGCAACATGCCAGGAGAGCTCTGAAGACGACCTTTCCTGAGAAAGCAGGTAGTGGCTCACCGCTGTCTCCTGACAACTTCACAGAGTTGGCCAAGGAGTCCAGACTTGAGACAGGACTGATCATTCTGGGAGAACAGTGTATGGCCCACCAATCAGATGACACTCTGGATAGTCACAGACCTACTTGTAGGAAGTAGGTGCCTTTTTGGATGTAGGTGAGAGTTTGTGGTTTTGTCTCATGTTCTGAGAATAGGTAGGAAAGGCGGTGTGTTTAGTTTGGAGTGAACTGTTTCTAGTAAGTCCTTTGAAAAGGTGAGTTTTCTATGTCTGTGTTTTCCACTGTGTCTGTGGTTGTAGACATTAGAAAAGAGAAAGCATCAATGGGGAAGGCGGGAGGTGATAGCAGCTCCGTGGATCTGTGTATGAGAAGGACAGATGTAAAAGATTAATGCAAAAGGGGTTTGGGATTTTTCTAGCAAGAAAAACTTGAGCAGTAGAACAGATAGAGCAGAGGGGAAGATGGGAGTGAGTATCCCTAAAAGCCTGTGAGGGACTTTAAATTCTTAGTAACCTGTTTTCAGTGATGACAAAGCAACTTTAAAAGCCATTTTCATTACATCTTGCATAGGGGTCTGAGGGCTCTTCTCAGCTGGTTTGAGCTTTGGGTTAGCTGGGAAGAAGACCTGGTGGGACCCGGTGCGGGCACCAACAGAAGAAGAGAGGAGTGAGTGGGTGGAGGGGTGCCTCAGTACCTGCTACCTCAGCAAGGGGGCTATGGTCTGAGATCCGAGGTTTGGGTTTTTGATCTAGTAATTGGAGGGGAGAAATCAGGTTGCTGACGCCGGAGTTACAGCAGAGTCTGGAGCAGAAAGCTGAGCGTGAGGATCTATTGGAGAAGCATAGTTCAGGATGTGAGCAAAGGAGGGAAAAGGCCTACATATAGGGGAATTTTCTTCCGCCCTTTGAGCACTTGTCAAAGTTGAAAAGGTCACGTAGAATTTTAGGGTCTAGAGACCCCTCTGGGGGCCATAGGTTTTGGTTGTCCAATTGGTAATATGGCCAATGCTGTGTACTGAATTTGGTGGGGAGTTTGGGTTCCGCCAGGCACCCCCTGTATGCTAACATCCCATGACTTACAGAAGAAGTCGGCTTTTCCCCCACACAGCCGAGACTGTTTGTGGCTTTGATAGCTTGCCGGGCAAACATACTAATCTAGGCTAGCTAACCTGCATCTGGTTCACGTGTCCCTACATCCATAATGTTTGTTCCCATTATCTATGTTACGGAAGGGATTTAATGGAATTTTATTGGGATCCTCTATATCAGGGATATACCAGTAGGAAAGACCTATAGGCAGCTGACAAATGTGTGGGTGGAGGGATGGCCACCAGGTTGCTCAGGGGGCTGTATGCAAGATAGACCATACTTCTTGTCTAGTAGGATTTGTGATCAGCCATCGCTGCTGAACAGGCTTATGAGCTTTAGGACTACTGGTGGCCAAGGGGAGAGTCTATAGCCTTATTCACATGGCGAATACACAATTTTAAAAGGTTACCACTCTTTTCCAGTTTCCAGCCAGTGTCTCAACAGGGCGCAGGCTTGAGATGAGAGGCATGGATTGAGGAAGTGATTCCATCCACTTTTACCGCTCTGCGTGTTATAATTCATTTTCCAATTTTCCACTCGAAATACTGAAGCCCTTACACTAACCAATTTCCTACTAGACTCTGAGAAATAATCCTAATATTATGGAGAAAAATAACCCAAACAGAATAGAAATACAAGCAATTCAGAGGAGGCATGGTGTATATTTAGATATTTAGATTTGCCTTTTGCATTATATAGGGTAGGAGTTATAAATCTAGTCAATTTTTGTTGAAATAGTTCTCCATGTTTTTCTAAAGTTAACAAATATGTGAATTTCTGTCTCCCTTTCTCTGGAGCCTATTCAGCACATGTATTTTTATTTGCACATATAGAACCCTACCAAATATCACACGTACATTCTTGTGAGGTTGCTGACTTGGCAGATAAAAATTATGAAAAGAGATCACTCCTCCTAAATTCTGTTGGAACTGAAAATTCAACCTATGTGTGAGCTTCCTAGTGAACGAAATATACATATATCCATGTTCAGTAAATTAAATATTTTGCATCTGTGGATGATATATATTTTATGATGAATTTCGATTGGCATATATATTGCTACATTTAATGTCTGTGTGTGGGTTTTGTGTGTGTGTATATATGTGTGTATATATATATATATATATATATATATATATATATATATATATATATATATATATATATATATTCTACAGATTTTTCAACATATGAAATATATGTCTCATGTATACACTCCCTAAATTCATTCTTGTTCATGTATCTGGATTTGTAATCAACTTTCCACAAGATTATTCTCAGAAATATTCATCGACCTGAAATACATATTTGTTTCCTAGTACTAAAAACTAACTTCAGTGAATGGTGCAGAGATATCCTAATAATTCTTCAGTAACTGACCAAGTTTAACATCAATGCAAGTAGATTCCTATGGGACATGATGTGTATTTTGAAGTTCATTTTTATTTAACACTGGTACAGTACTATTTCCTCAGTTTATGCACAACATAGAATAAGTATTTCATCCTCAAGTTCACAAGATAATAGGGATTTGTTTCACTTTCAATCACTTCCTGCTTCAGAAAACAAGTATTCCTCCATGTTTGACTGGTCTTTTAATGAGACTTTTTTTCAAACATTATTTTCGATTTCCATAATCACTTTTTCATCAAAACTCACAACCTTTCATGATAAACCATAACCCTAATATTACCATTAGATGTATAACTGGTTTTAATGAATGTATGTATATCAATATATGATTTTCTGTATATTTTCAGATATCAATTCAATCCATTATTTAAAGTTGGAACCAGAGATATTATTTATTCACCGTATGGTCTATTCATGCATACTCTCTATATTCATAGACACAGGGTACACTTATTTGTACCCCCAATACTAAATTATTCGTATTCAAAATATTGCTCCCAGAAATTGTAGAAGAAATACTCATGTCACCTGATCTACATATACATGTAATCACAGTAATATTCTGGACACAAAATTCAAAGTTCACAATTATGACTGAAGCAAAGCCTAAATGGAAAGTGAGCATGGATTACTAAAAATATCCATGTCCATGTTGCCTAATGCTCTCAAATGTCAATCTTATTGGTGACTACATATTTGTTACTTCCTAAGATTATATACTCAACATCAAGCCTGTTGAAAATGTCTAATCCTAACACTCACTTTATACTTTGCGTGATTTCCTAATTTCTTTATACATATCTGCTTTCCTACATATTTTTCCCAGTTCATCATTTTGACTCTCTCTTCTCATCTGCTGACATTTACATTCATTCTCTAACGGAAACCCTAATGCTAAAGAACTTTTTGTCCAAATCATACACTCACTCTTCTTTCTAAAAATACCGACTATCTTGCTAATCCTGCCGACTATCCCTTTTTGACTGGATGTTCTCTTCTACATTCAATGTTTCAAGGTACATGGTCCTTTAGAATTCTACATGGATTAATCTGAGACATGTGTCCAGAACATAATTCAAAGCTAAGTATCCCAATCAAGGGCCCAATGCCCTTCTGGGTTTCAAATCTTACCTAGATTTTTGTTTACATACTTGTATTACACCTATATATTCTTATAATTATCACAGGTTCCCAAAACCATTATTCATCCATCAGAATGATTCCTAACCCAAATCGAACATGTTATTAACCCTAACCATACAATGTTCCCTCAATCTAACTGTACATAAGAGCACGGACAGTGTTTGTCTTACAATACAGGAGTGTAGGGGATCTTCCACCTGCTGAGAATCACAAAGATCAATGCAGAAATCATCCCTGGAGAAGATATAGGCAGTTATGAAGTACCTGAGAGACCAAAAGTCATCTTCCATGACAAACAACTTGGTCAGGATGAAGGGATGTGTCTGAATCAGCCTCTCTCTTCTTAATGTAGAGAAGATGGACCAAACCAGTCCTGTCTGGAGATCTTTTCCTGGGTGTCGATGGTTGATATACCATGCTAACTTGAGAAAGAGTCAAAAGAAGTAGTGACAGCCTCCATCTCATGGAACCCTTGGAAGCAACTGTTAGGACAAAATGATTGCCAAGGCAGTGACCACATTCGTTTCTGAAGGAAGTGACCTCACCTCACTTTCTTGGTGATGGAACTCTGTGAACTTAAGATCCAAGGAAGTAGGCACCGAGAACCAGTCCCAGTCCTAGTCCCAGTGGGCACACTTGTTTGGACTTACCAAGTACAGAGTCAGTGTTTCTTGATACCTACTAATGTGAGGAGGGCCAAATGTCAGGAGAGCTCTGAAGAGGAGCCATTCCTGAGAAAGCAGTTAGTGGCTCATTGCTGGCTCCTGAAAACTTCACAGAGTTGGCCAAGGAGACATGATCTGAGACAGGATGGTCCATTTTGGGGGATTATAGTGTGGCCCACTAGTCAGACAACACTCAGGATAGTGACAGAACTACTTGGGAGAAGTTTTGAAATTTCCATGACCAGGTTGCACTGGAGCTCTTTGGATGTCCTGTTGCTCATCATAAGTGTACCAGACAGTGCCTTTATTGATTGGGTTTCATGAAAATGGTGTAGAACAGAGATGCCAGTATTTTGGAGCTTGCTCAGTAGTGGGCCTAGAGCTGTGGTGTGCAGGTTTGTGATAAAACATTCGTGTTGTGGACATGTGGATGTGCACCCCTATTGAAACTTCCAGCCAGACATTATGATGATTGTCTGTATGGAAGAAGATGAGGGCCATGTGAGACTGTTTTGGTTTTAATTGTGGTCATTTGTGTCTCGGTTGGAAGAGATGACTGAGTCCACCTGGGATTTAACTCGGGTGTGATTCCCCTTAGAGACTGAGTTCTGGAACTGACCTTAGAGAAGTATTGCTATGAATTGTGTTGGGATTTTAGCAGGACAGGCATGAGTGTCTCCCTTGGAATCTAAGATCTAGGCCCAGGGTGGTTTTCCACAGAGCACTGGGAATCTCAGCCAGGATATCACAGGATTTTATTTTTAAAGATATGGCATCCATAGTGGAGAGTCAAAACAAGCATGGACCTCACATTGTAGACCTCAATGGGCCTGGCTTCATGTGTCCTTTTGGCCACTCTTTGGGAAGCCTTGCCTCTGAGAGTTCTCCAGAGATTTCCTTTAAATGTGCTTCCTCAAAATTTAATGGTTCTGGAATGAATTGAAACCCATAGTTTCTCCAAATTCATTCTTGAAAAATGGCAAGATCAATACTTTTGGAAACTCCTCTACCACCTCCATATTTGTGAACTCCTGAGCAGTTTCCATTCCAGATATGTATTCACACATTTTCTAATTCTTCTCCTCTAATTATATCTTACGTGGGGCGAAGGTAACGTCAAGATATTGTTCTGAATGAGAGTGGGAAGATTTTTGTGTAGCACATATTTGCATACACATTGGATACATTTTCCTATTTCTCATTCGAAATACTGAATCCCTGACACTAACACATACCCTACTAGACTTTGATTTCTAATCTTAATATGATGTAGAAAAATAACCCAAACAGAATAGAAATACAAGAGGTTCACAGGAGGCGTGGTATATAGTTGGACTTGCCTTTCATATGATAATTGGTAGGTGTTATAAATCTAGCCAATTTTAATTGAAATAGTTCTCCATGTGTTTTAAAAGTTAAAAAAATATGTGAATAACTGTCTCCCTTTCCTGTAGCCTATTCAGCACATGTATTTTTATATGCACATATAGAATTCTACCTGGTATCACACGTACATTTTTGAGTTGGCTGACTTGGCAGATACAAATTGTGAGTAGACATCACTCCTACTAAACGCTGTTGGAACTGAAAATTCAACATATGGGTGAGCTTCCTAGTTGAACAACATAAATCCATGTTCAGTAAAATGAATGTTTTTGGATCTGTGGATGATATATATTTCATGTTGAATTTCAATTGGCATTCATCATGCTACTTTTTAATGTCCCTGTGTGTGTGTGTGTGTGTGTGTGTGTGCATATATATGTATATATATATATATATATATATATATATATATATATATATTCACTCTCCAAATTTTTCAAAATATGAAATATATTTGTCTTATTATATACTCCCTAAATTCATTCATATTCATGTATGTGGATTTATAATCAACATTTCACAAGATTATTCTCAGAAATATTCATCCACCTGAAATACATATTTGTTTCCTAGTACTGAAAGCTAACTCTGGGGGATCATATGATGGCGGCATAGGGAGTGCATCACCCCCATGTACCGCGTCACTGTGCGGGAGAATGACGAGTTAGACCTGCTAAAACCTATCTTTTTAGGAATTTCCAGCAAAATTGGGGTGCTCCAAAACCTAGTTGAAGTATTTCTATCTCACGAGGATCAGCTATGGGGGCTCCAACGCGAGTGATTTGTCCGCAACGAGGGTCATGCTGCTTATTCAGCAAATCGCCCTGCGGCTAGAGTGTGCAGCACTCGCTGGGAAATGATGATATAGCAATGCAAATATACAGCAGTGTGGATTTTGTGGGCTCCTGCCACCTGTGCAATCACTGTGCTCAGTGCTGAATTCTGGGTTTGAGATGGGGGAAGGAAGCGGTCCAATTCTGTTCTCCACACCGGTCAGACCACAAAGGAAGCCAGTGGCCACCATCTTGGAGAGCTGACGTCACCATCCCTGCGTTCCACTGATCGCCACTCATTCAGCTATAGACTAGGTAATTTCAGGCTGCCATTTGCCTGTGTCTTGCAGACAAATTACTCAGGCTCAGTGCTAAAGAAACCGCAGAAACTGCTTCATGGAGTCTGCTCCTATCAGAACATACACCAAGCCCACAGCGGCCGAATTTCAGCTCCTGGAACTGATCTGGCCCAGGGCTAAAGAACTCACGGAAACTGCTTCTCGGTCCGGGTCTTGCTGAATTCTGTGGAGTTTAATACCAACCGAGCCTTCATAGGCAGTAGCAACAAGTTTGAGACGGGGCTTGTGAGGGCCGGTCAGGACTCACCCGTTGCTTTTGTCACCCGGCAAAGGGAATGAAATGCTGCCATTCGCATGGTGTATCAACATGGCAGAGATCTGATGTCATCAGAAAGTGGCGGAGGAGATAACTTCATCGATACCAGCGGTGAGAGAAACAGTTGGTCTTCTGGTAAAGAAAGTGAGTCACAAACACCTGAGTATCTCTCACTTTGTCATCAAGCCAGAGGGGCGGCAGCTCTGCTCTGCCCGGAACAGACCCAGCAACCCACTGGCATGGAAGTCACGTTACCCCAATTGGAGTAGGGGCAGAGCAGAGTTGCCGCCCGTGACCCGAACAGGCCCAGCGACCTGCAGGCATGGTAGTCACATCACCCCAATTGGAGTAGGGGCAGAGCAGAGCTGCCACCCGGGCCCAGATCAGGCCCAGTCACCTGCTGGCGTGGTAGTCACGTCACCCAAATTGTAGTAGGGGCCAAGCTGGCCGCCGCCCGCGCCCGCAATGTAAGCAGACATGTGACTGACCTGCGGAACAGGCCCAGCGGCCTGCCACCGTGGTAGACACGACAACCCAATTGGAGTAGTGGCACAGCAGAGCCTTCTCCCAAGCCCAGTAAAAGCACAGCTGCACACCAGCGTGGTAGTCACGTCAACACAATTGGAGTAGGGGTAGAGCAGAGCCTTTGCCCGCGCCCAGAACAGGCCCAGCGACGTGCCGGCATGGTAGTCACGACACCCCAATTGGAGAAGGGGCAAAGCAGAGCCACCACCCACTCCCGCAAGGTAGGCAGACCTGCAACCGAATGAAGAAACAGGCCCAGCGGCCTGCCAGAGCAGCAGACACGTCAACCCATTTGGTTCTTTGAAAAAATAAATAAAATCGACAGAACCTTAGCCATGGTAATGAAGAAAAGAAGAGAGAGAACTCAAATTACTAGCATACGGGATGAAAGAGACAATATCACAAGAGATATTTCAGAAATACAGAAGATAATAAGAAATTATTTTGAATCTTTATACTCCAATAAAATAGAAGACAGTGAAGGCATCGATAAATTTCTTAAGTCATTTGATCTGACCAGATTGAGTCAGGAGGTTATAGACAACCTAAACAGACCAATATCAATTGAGGAAATAGAAGAAACCATCAAAACACTACCAAGTAAGAAAAGCCCAGGACCCGATGGGTATACAGCAGAGTTTTACAAAACCATTAAAGAGGAACTAATACCAATGCTTTTCAAGCTATTTCAGGAAATTGAAAAAGAAGGAGAACTTCCAAATTCATTCTATGAGGCCAACATCACCCTGATTCCTACACCAGAAAAAGACACTTCAAAGAAAGAAAACTAGAGACCAATATCTCTAATGAACGTATAGGCAAAAATACTCAATTAAATTCTGGCAAATCAGATACAAAAGCATATCAAAAAAATTGTGTACCATGATCAAGTAGGATTCATCCGTGGGATGCAAGGCTGGATCAATATACGGAAATCAATAAATGTTATTCATCACATCAATAGACTTAAAAATAAGAACCATATGATCATCTCGATAGATGCAGAGAAAGCATTCGACAAAGTACAGCATCCCTTTATGTTCAAAGCTCTAGAAAAACTAGGGATAACAGGAACATACCTCAATATTGTAAAAGCAATCTCTGCTAAGCCTCAGGCTAGCATCATTCTGAATGGAGAATAATTGAAGGCATTCGCCCTAAAATCTGGAACAAGAAAGGGATGCCCTCTTTCACCACTTCTGTTCAACATAGTTCTTGAAACACTGGCGAAAGCAATTAGACAGACAAAAAAAATTAAAGGCATAAAAATAGGAAAAGAAGAACTTAAATTATCACTATTAGAGATGACATGATTCTATACCTAGCAGACCCAAAAGTGTCTACAAAGAAACTAATAGAGCTAATAAATGAATTCAGCAAAGTGGCAGGATATAAAATCAACACGCATAAATCAAAGGCATTCCTGTATATCAGCAAAAAATCCTCTGAAACGGAAATGAGGACAACCACTACATTCACAATATCCTAAAAATAATAATTGGGAATGAGCCTAACAAAAGAGGTGCAAGTCTCATAAAATGAAAACTACAGAACCCTAAAGAGAATAATAGAGGAAGATCTTAGAAGATGTAAAAATGTACCCTGTTCATATATAGGCAGAACTAACATTATCAAAATGGCGATATTACCAAAAGTTCTGTATAGGTTTAATGCAATGCAAATCAAAATCCCAATGGCATTTCTTGTAGAAATAGAGAAAGCAATCATGAAATTCATATGGAACAATAAAAGACCCAGAATAGCAAAAACAATGATAAGCAGGAAGTGTGAATCAGGCGATATAGCGATATCAGACTTCAAAGTATACTGCAGAGCAATAGTAACAAAAATAGCATAATACTGGTACCAAAACAGGCGGGTGGAACAATGGTACAGATTAGAGGACACAGAAACCAATCCACAAAACTTCAACTATCTCATATTTGATAAAGGGGCTAAAAGCATGCAATGGATGAAGGATAGCATCTTCAATAATTGGTGCTGGGAAAACTGGAAATCCATATGCAACAAAATGAAACTGAATCCCTTTCTCTCGCCATGCACAAAAGTTAACTCAAAGTGGATCAAGAAGCTTGATAACAAATCAGAGACACGGCGCCTGATAGAAGAAAAAGTTGGCTATGATCTACATACTGTGGCGTCGGGCTCCAAATTCCTCAATAGGACACCCATAGCACAAGAGTTAATAGCTAGAATCAACAAATGGGACTTACTCAAACTAAAAAGTTTTTTCTCAGCAAAAGAAACAATAAGAGAGGTAAATAGGGAGCCTACATCCTAAGAACAAATCTTTACTCCTCACACTTCAGATAGAGCCCTAATATACAGAGTATACAAAGAACTCAAAAAATTAGTCAATAAGATAACAAATAACACAATCAACAAATGGGCCAAGGACCTGAACAGACACTGCTCAGAGAAGGACATACAATCAATCAACAAGTACATAAAAAAATGCTCACCATCTCCAGCAGTCAGAGAAATGTGAATCAAAACCACCCTAAGATACCATCTCACTCCAGTAAGATTGGCAGCCATTATGAAGTCAAACAACAAGTGCTGCCGAGGATATGGGGAAACAGGTACACTTGTACATTGCTGGTGGGACTGCAAATTGGTGCAGCCAAATGGGAAAGCAGTATGGAGATTTCTTGGAAAGCTGGGAATGGAACCACCATTTGACCCAGATATTCCCCTTCTCGGTCTAAAACCTAAAGACCTAAAAAGAGCATGCTACAGGGACACTGCTACATCGATGTTCATAGCAGCATAATTCACAATAGCAAGACTGTGGAACCAAGCTAGATGCCCTTCAATGGAAGAATGAATAAAAATAATGTGGCATTTATACACAATGGAGTATTACTTTGCATTTAAAAATGACAAAATCTTAGAATTTGCAGGGAAATGGATGGCATTAGAGCAGATTATGCTAAGTGAACCTAGCCAATCCCTAAAAATCAAATGCCAAATGTCTTATTTGATATAAGGAGAGTAACTAAGAACAGAGTAGTGACGAAGAGCATGAGAAGAAGATTAACACTAAACAGGGATGAGAGGTGGAAGGGAAAGGGAGAGAGAAGGGAAATTGCATGGAAATGGAAGGAGAGCCTCAGGGTTATACAAAATTTTATACAAAAGGAAGTGCGGGAAAAGGGAAAAATAATACAAGGGGGAGAAATTTATTACTGTAGAGTGGGTAGAGAGAGAAGAGGGGAGGAGAGGGGAGGCGAGGGGGGATAGTAGAGGATAGGAAAGGCAGCAGAATAGAACAGACACTAGTATGGCTATATGTGAATCAATGGATGTGTAACTGATGTGATTCTGCAATCTGTATACGGGGTAAAAATGGGAGTTCATAACCCACTTGAATCAAAATGCGATATATGATATATCAAGAACTATGTAATGTTTTTAACAACCATAAATAAAAATTAAAAAAAAAAGAATACTAACTTTGGTAAATGATGCACACGAATCCTAATATTTCTACAGTAACTGACCCAGTTTAATATCAATGCAAGTAGATTCCTATGGGACATGATGTCTATTTTGACGTTCATTTTTACTCAACACTGGTACATTACTATTTCATGAGTTTATGCACATCATTGGATATATATTTCATCCACAAATTAGCAAACGTATAGGCATTTGTTTTACTTTCAATCACTTCCTGCTTCACAACATATGTATTCCTCCAGGTTTCCTGACTGGTCTTTTTATGAGACTTCTTTCCAAACACATTATTTTCGATTTCCATAATCACTTTTGAAGCAAAACTCACACACTCTTCATGATAAACCAAAACACTAATATTACAATTAGATGTATAATTGGTTGGAATGAATGATTGTATATCAATATAAGATTTCCTGTAATTTTTCAGATATCAGTTAAATCCATTATTTAAAATTGGAACAAGTTATATTATTTATTCACAGTATGGTCTATTCATGCTTTATCTCTATATTCATAGACACAGAGTGCACCTCTTTGTAACCCCAATACTAATTTTACGTCTTCAATATATTGCTCCCAGAAATGGTGGAAGAAATACTCATGTCACCTGGTCTACATATATATTTTATCCCAGTATTATTCTGGACAAAAAATTTAATGGTCATACTTATGATTGTACAAAGGCCTAAATGGAAAGTGAACACGGATTACTAAAAACATCCATGTCCAGGTTGCCTAATGCTCTCAAATGCCAATCCTATTGGTGACTACATATTTGTTTCTTCCTAAGATTATATATTCAAACTCAACACTGTTGAACATGTCTGATCCTATTAGTCACTTTATACTTTGCCTGATTTCGTAATGTCTCTATTGATATCTGCTTTTCTACATATTTTCCCCAGCTCATCCTAGTGACTGACTCTTCATATGTGCTGACATTTACATTCAGTCTCTATCAGAAACCCTATTGCTAAAGAACTTTTGGTGCAAATCATATACTCACTCTTCCACCTAAACCTACCGACTAGCTTCATGATCCTACCAACTATCCCTTTTTGACTGGATGTTCTCTTCTACATTCAATCATCCAAGGTACAAGGTCCTATGCCATTGTATATCGAATTATCTGAGACATCTTTGCAGAACATAATTCATAGCTAATTATCCCAATCAAGTGCTCAATTCCCTTCTGGGCTTCAAATCATACCTAGATTTCTGTTTTCATACTTATATTTCACCTCTATATTCTTGTAAATATCACAGGTTTCCAACACTATTATTCATCACACAGAATGATTCCTAACCCAAATCGAACCTGTTATTAACCATAAACATACACTGGTCCCTCAAACTCATTTCACAAAAGAGCAGGAACAGAGTTGTTCTTACAATACAGGAAAGTAGGGGACCGTCCACCTGCTGAGAACCTCAAAGGTCCATGCAGAAATGATACTTGCACAAGTTGTAGGCATGTATGAAGGACCTGAGTGAGCAAAAGTCATCTTCCAATGCAAAAAAACCTGGTTAGAACGAAGGGATGTGTCTGAATCAGCCTCTCTCTTCTTATTGTAGAGAAGACTGACCAAAACAGGCCTGTGTGGAGAGCTGTTCCCGTTTGCCTATCGTTTATATTCCATTCTAACTTGTGAAAGTGTCACAAGAAGGAGCGGCTGGCTCCATCTCTTGGGACTCTTGGAAGCAACTGTTAGGACAAAGTGGTTGCCAAGGCAGTCACCTCATTCAGTTCCAAAGAAAGTGACATACCTCATTTCCTTTGTGATGGAACTCTCTGAACTTGGTATCCAAGAAGCCACCCAGAGGCAGTCCCAGTCCCAGTCCCAGTCCCAGTGGGCTCACCTGTTTGGATTTTCCAAGGACAAAGTCAGCCTTTCTTGGTACCTACTGATGTGAGGATGGCCAAATGCCAGTAGAGCTCTGAAGAGGGACCTTTCCTGAGAAAACAGGTAGTGGCTCACCGCTGGCTCCTCTCAACTTCACAGAGTTGGAGAAGGAGACCAGATCTGAGACAAGATAGGCCAATTTGTGGAAACATTGTATGGCTCACCAGTCAGAGGACACTCCGAGTTGTCACAGACCTACTTGGGGAAAGAAGGTGCCTTTGTGGGAGGGGGCTTGGGTTTGTGGTTCTGTCTCATGTTCTGAGAATAGGTAGGAAAGGCGTTTTTTTTTTTCTTTTCTTTTTTTTTGGTTTTGAGTGGACTGTTCTAGTAAGTCGTTTGACAAGGCGAGTGTTTCTTTGTCTGTGTATCCCACTGTGTCTGGTGTTGTACACATTAGAAAAGAAAATGCATTAATGGATGTGTCCTGTCTAGTATAAATCTTCCCAAAATTCATCCTGCCCAATATATGAATGAACTGCAGCTTGTCTTATCAAAGGGAAACACCTGCTATCTTCCTAAGTTGCTGTTTTCTTCCTAAATTCTGGCCACTCTGCAGAATAGGCTCATGGTTTTGTGTACAAGATATGTACCACCTCCAAGCTCTCTGACATGGCCATGTACTGGAGAGCTGAAGAGAATGGCGAGCATCTCAGAAAACTCAGATATCAGTGTGACCAGGAAACTCTCAGTTGAGAGACCCTGCTTTGGACCTTTTGTTTAAGTACTGTTCTCTTGCACTGAATATCTGGAAGGATTTTGCTTCAGGCCACCCCTTTGTGAAGCCTGAAGAATATAGTTTTGAAGTGGAAATGAATGGGCATCACCTGTGGCTCTTTGCTTTATTGCTTTCGAAAGGGATGTGGCTGAATTAGCCTCTTGGCCTTGTTTGTGGCTGTGATTTAGATTCTAAGCACATGATGGATCTAAAGAATGATTCCATGTGTGCGTTCAAAACCAAAATGACAAAAAATCAGTCATTGTGGATGAAGTCTCTTGCCTTCATGTGTTAGGTTCCTGACATCCATCAAGTGAGAATATGGATTCTTTGTGTCGAATGAGTTCTTCCAAGCCCTTCAGAGGGGCTTGGGTTTCCGCATGACTCCAAATCACGTATAGAATCTGTACCTGAAAGTCAGTAGGACTCAAATTGGCGAAACACAGCAGTATTAACGGCAGGCTTATTTGATCACTCCTGGTTCACAGGAAGGGTGTCAAGGACACCCTGACTTTAGGCAAATGAGGGGCAAGGGAACTTTTTTTGGACACTGTCTTTGGTTGCACCCCTAATGGAAACCTCCAGCCAGAGGTGACGATGAGTGACTATATGGAAGAAGATGAGGGACATGTGGGAATATTTTGGTTTAAATTTTGGTCATTTGTTTGGCGGTTGGAAGAAATGACTGGGTCCACGTGGGCTTGAAATCTGGTGTGATTCCCCTTAGAGACTGAGTTGTGAAACTGACCTCAGAGAAGTATTTCCATGAATTTTATTTGGATTTTAGGAGGCCATGCATGAGAGTCGCCCTTGGAAACTGACATCTAGGCCCAGGGTGGCTTTCCACAGAGCCCTGGGAATCTCAGCCAGGATATCACATGATTTTATTCTTAAAGACATGGCAGCCATATTTGAGAGTTGAAACACACATAGGCCTCACATTGTAGACTTCAATGGGCCTGGCTTCATGTGACCTTTTGCACACTCTTTCGGAAGCATTGCCTGTGAGAGTTCTCCAGAGCTTTCATTGAATTGAGCTTCCTCAACATTTAATGGTTACTGAATGAATTGAAACCCACAGTGCCTCAAACTTCATCATTGAAAAATGGCTAGATAAATACCATGAAATTTTTGAAATTCCCATGACCAGGTGGCACTGGAGAACCTTTGGATGTCCTATTGCTGATCATGAGTATACCAGACAGATCCTTGTATGACTGGGTTTCATGAAAATGGTGTAGAACAGAGATTCCAGTATGTTGGAGCCTTCTGAGTAGTGGGCCAAGAGCAGTGGTGGGCAGGTGTGTGATAAATCATCAGTGGTACGGCCATGAGGATCTACCATTGTATTCCAAATGGCATGTTACTGACATGGTGCAGCCAGCAGACTCTTATATGTAAAGGCATCTTGTTATATGGAGAGGTTTCAGGGCAATGTTCAGAATCAGGTTGATATGGACAAGGGGGCAATGGGGCAAGCTATGAGGAATAAAAGCATGGTTGGTGCATTCTCTTGCAGACCCTGGCCCACCACACGTGACAGAACTCCCTCCAGCACTGTGTCCCAGTTGAGCTCCTTGTATGTCATGAAGCAAATACTAAAATCCCAGTGCAGTAGCAAAAACATCACAAAAATTGGACGAGGACCAAATGGCTTCACAGTCGACACGGGGAGACACTTAGTTCCCTGTGGCCACAGTTTACCTACAAAGAGATAATTCAGCACTGCTGCTCATCTTCATTGGAAAATAAGAAGACATGCCCTCCAGGTCACATAGATGCAGACCCAGCTTTGATGGTCTTACTACAAAGGAAGTCAAATCTCCTGAGAACAACATATATTTCAAGTGCCCAAACTCAGAGGCAGTTTCTCAAAAAGTTTTTAGGCCAGCAGAACTTCATGTTTGTGGATTGTTTAGCCTGTCCCTTACTTTTGGAAACTCCTCTACCACCTCCAAGGTTGTGAATTCCAGAGCATTTCCATTTCAGATATGTATTCACTGATTTTCTAACTCTTCTCCTCTAATTGTGTCTTAATTGGGGCGAAGGTATTGACAAGGCATTGCATTGGATGAGAGGGGAAGGATATTTGTGCAGCACATATTTGCATACACATTAAATTCATTTTCCAATTTTCCTTTCAAAATACTGAATCCCTGACACTAATCCCTACTTACTAGACTCAGATTACTCATCCTAATATAAAGGAGAAAAATAACGCAAACACAATAGAAATACAAGCAGTTCAGAGGAGGCATGTTGTATAGTTGGACTTGCCTTTTGCATTATATAAGGTAGGAGTTATAAATTTAGTCAATTTTTAATTGAAATAGTCCTCCATGTGTTTTTAAAGTTAACAGATATGTGTATTCTTGTTCCCCTTTCTCTGTAGCCTATTCACCCATGTATATTCATATGCACATATAGAATCCTACCTGGTATCACATGTACATTTTTGTGAGGTGGCTGACTTGGCAGATACAAGTTGTGAGAAGAGTTTACTACTCTTAAACGCTGTTGGAACTGAAAATTTAACCTACAACTTCCCAGTAGAACAACATTATACATTAGCTCATGTTCAGTAAAATAAATATTTTGCATCTGTGGATGATATATATTTAATGATGAATTTTGATTGGCATATATATTGCTTCTTTTTAATGTCTGTATGTGTTTTTTTGTATCTATAAATACACCCTCCAGATTTTTCAAAATATAAAATATATGTGTCTTATATACACTCTCTAAATTCGTTCATGATCATGTACGTGGATTCATAATCAACTTTTCACAAGATTATTTTCAGACATATTCATCCACCTGAAATATATATTTGTTTACTAGTACTGAAAACTAACTTCAGTGAATGGTGCATACAAATCCTAATAATTCTACAGTAACTAACCCAGTCTAACATCAATGCAAGTAGATTCCTATGGGACATGATATGTAATTTGACGTTTATTTGTATTCAACACTGGTACATTACTATTTCTTCAGTGTTTGCACATCATAGGATTTACATTTCATCCACAAGTTCACAAATTTATAGGCATTTGTTTCAACTTTAATCACTTCTTGCTTCAGAACACATGTATTGTCAGGGTGTCTTGACTGGTCTTTAAATGAGAATTCTTTCCAAACATATTATTTTAAATTTCCATAATCACTATTGAAGCAAAACTCACATACTCTCCATGATAAACCAAAACACTAATATTACCATTAGATGTATATCTGTTTGGAATGAATGATTGTATATCAATATAAGATTTCCTATAATTTCTCAGATATCAGTTCAATCCATTATTTAAAGTTGGAACAAGTTATATTATTTATTCACTTATGGTCAATTCATGCTTTATCTCTATATTCATAGACACAGGGTACACCTCTTTGTACCCCCAATACTAATATTACGTCTTCAATATATTGCTCCCAAAAATGGTGGTAGAAATCCTCATGTGACCTTATCTACATATACATTTTATCACAGTAATATTCTGAACAAAAAATGTAAAGGTCACACTTATGATTGTACCGAAGCCGAAATGGAAAGTGTACATGGATTAATTAAACATCCATGTCCAGGTTGCCTAATGCTCTCAAATGTCAATCCTATTGGTGACTACATATTTGTTTCTTCCTAAGATTATATATTGAAACTCAACCCTGTAGAAAATGTCTAATCCTATCACTCATTTTATACTTTGCCTGATTTCATAATGTCTCTATTGATATCTGCTTTTCTACATATATTCCCCAGCTCATCATAGTTACTGACTCTTCATATGTGCTGACATTTACATTCATTCTCTAACCAAATCCCTATTGGGAAAGAACTTTGGGTCCAAATCCTATACTCACTCTTCTTCCTAAACATACCAAACATCTTCCTAATCCTACCTACTATCCCTTTTTGACTGGATGTTCTCTTCTACATTCAATCATCCAAGGTACAAGGTCCTATGCCATTGTATATCAAATTATCTGAGACATATTTGCAGAACATAATTCAAAGCTAAGTATCCCAGTCAAGGGCCCAATGGTTTTCTGGGCTTCAAATCATACCTAGATTTCTGTTTTCATACTTTTATTTCACCTCTATATTCTTGTACATATCGTAGGTTCCCAATACCATTATTCATCGCACAGAATGATTTCTAACCCAAATCGAACCTGTGATTAACCCGAAATATACACTGTTCCCTCAATCTCATTTTACAGAAGAGCAGGGACAAAGTTGTTCTTACAATACAGGAAAGTAGGGTACCTTCCACCTGCCGAGAATCTCAAAGGTCCATGCAGAAATGATACCTGGAGAAGTTTTAGGCAGGTATGAAAGACCTGAGAGAGCAAAAGTCATTTTCCATGGCAAACAACCTGGTCAGGATGAAGGAATGTGTCTGAATCAGCCTCTCTCTTCTTATTGAAGAGAAGATGGACCAAACCAGGCCTGGGTGGAGAGCTTTACCCAGGTTCCTATGGTTGATATACCATTCCAACTTGTTAAAGTGTCACAGGAAGTAGGGGCCAGCTCCATCTCATGGGACCCTTGGAAGCAACTGTTAGGATAAAGTGGTTGCCAAGGCAGTGACCTCATTCAGTTCCAAAGAAAGTGACATACGTCATTTCCTTGGTGATGCAACTCTCTGAACTTGGTATCCAAGAAGCCAGGCACCCAGAAGCAGTCCCAGTCCCAGTCTCAGGGGGCTCACTTGGTTGGATTTAACAAGGATAGAGTAAGTCTTTCTTAGTACCTACTGATGTGAGGAAGGACAAATGCCAGGAGAGCTCTGAAGAGGGACCTTTCCTGAGAAAGCTGGTAGTGGCTCACCAATTTTTTCTGACAACTTCAGAGAGTTGGCCAAGGAAACCAGATCTGATAGAAGACAGGCCATTTTGGGGGAACATAGTTTAGCCCACCAGTCAGAGGACTCTCTGGATAGTCAAAGACCTACTTGGGGGAAGGAGGTGCCTTTGTGGGAGTGGGTGTGTGTTTGTTATTTTGTCTCATGTTCTGAGAATAGGTAGGAAAGTCGCTTTGTTTGGTTTGGAGTGGACTGTTTCTAGTAAGTCGTTTGACAAGACTAGTGTTCCTATGTCTGTGTATCCCACTGTGTTCGTTGTTGTTGTTGTAGACATTAGAAAAGATAATGCATTAATGGATGTCTAGTCTAGTATAAATCTTCCCATAATTCATCCTAGCCAATTAGTGAATGGACTGCAACTTGATTATCCATGGGCAACACCTGCTATCTTCCTAAGTTGCTGTTTTCTTCCTGAATTCTGACCATTCTCCAGAATTGGCTCATGGTTTTGTTTCCAAGATATGTACCACCTCCAAGCTCTGTGACATGGCCATGTACTGGATAGCTGAAGATAATAGTGAGATTCTCAAAAAACTCAGATATAAGTGTGACCAGGAAAGTCTCAGTGTAGAGACCATGTTTTGCGCCTTTTCTTACGTATTGTTCTGTTGCCCTGAATGTAGGATATCAGTGTGACCAGGAAAGTCTCAGTGGAGAGACCATGATAGGGTCTTTTGCTTAACTATTTTTCTGTTGCAATGAATGTCTGGAAGGTCTTTGCCTCAGGCCACCCCTTTGTGAAGCCTGAAGAATATAGTTTTGAAATGGAAATTAATGGGTTTCACCTGTGGCTTTTTGCTTAATTGCTTTGGAAAGGGATGTGGCTGAATTAGCCTCTTGGCCTTGTGTGTGGCTGTGACTTAGATTCTCAGCACCTGATGGATCTAAAGAATGATCCCATGTGTGCATCCCAAACCAAAATAGCCAAAAGATCAGTCATTGTGGATGAAGTCACTTGCCTTCCTCTGTTAGGTTCCTGACCTCCATCAAGTGAAAATAGGGATTCTTTGGGTCAAATGAGTTCTTCCAAGCCCTGCAGAGGTGCTTGGGTTTTCGCATGATTCCAAATCACATAAAGAATCTATATCTTAAAGTCAGAAGGCCTCAAATTGGAGAAACAGAGCAGTATTAAAGGCATGCTTATTTGATCATTCCTGTTTCACAGGAAGGGTGTCCTGGACATCCTGACTTTAGGCAAATGAGGGGCAAGCGAGCTTATTTTGGAAACTGTATTTGGCTGCGCCCCTCATGGAAACCTTCAGCCAGAGGTGATGATGAGTGACTACATGGAAGAAGATTAGTGTCATGTGGGAGAGTTTTGGTTATAATTTGGTCATTTGTGTCTCGGTTGGAAGAAATGACTGGGTCCACCTAGGCTTGAACTCTGGTTTTATTCCCCTTAGATACTGAGTTGTGGAACTGAACTCAGAGAAGTATTACCATGAATTTTGTTGGGATTTTAGGAGGACACGCATGAGAGTCGCCCTTGGAAACTGAGATCTAGGCCCAGGGTGGCTTTCAAAAGAGCACTGGGAATCTCAGCCAGTATATAACATGAATTTATTATAAAGACTTGGAAGGCTGAGTTGAGAGTCAAAACACACATGGGCCTCACATTTAGACCTCAATGGGCCTCGCTTCATGTGACCTTTTTGGGCACTCTTTGGGAAGCTTTGCCTGTGAGAGTTTTCCAGAGCTTTCATTGAAATGAGCTTCCTCAACATTTAATGATTCCTGAATGAATTGAAACCCACAGTGCCTCCAACTTCATCTTTGAAAAATGGCTAGATTAATACCATGAAATTTTTGAAATTCCCATGACCAGGTGGCACTGGAAAACTTTTGGATGCCCTGTTGCTGATCATGAGTATACCAGACAGTGCCTTGATTGACTGGGTTTCATGAAAATGGTGTAGAACAGAGATGCCAGTAAGTTAGATCCTGCTGAGTAGTGGCCCAGAGCAGTGGCGGGCAGGTGTTTGATAAAACATCCGTGTTAGTGCCATGAGGATCTACCATTGGATTCCAAATGGCTTGTGACTGACATGGTGCAGCCAGGAAACCCTTATATGTAAAGGCATCTTGTTATATGGAGAGGTTTCAGGGCAATGTTCTGAATCATGTTGCTATTGTCAAGGGGGCAAGCTACGTGGGATAAAACTGGTTGGTGCATTCTTTTGCAGACCCTTCCCCCCACACCTGACAGAACTCCCTCCAGTACTGTGTCCCATTTGAACTCATTGTATTTTGTGAAGCAAATACCAAACTCCCAGAGCAGCATCAAAAACACCACGAAAATCAGAGGATGACCAAATGGCTTCACAGTCGACACGGGGAGACACTTATCCCTTAGAGGCCACAGTTTACCTACAAAGAGAGAATTCAGCACTGCTGCCTCATTACATTGGAAAATAAGTAACCATGTTATCCAGGTCACATAGATTCAAATCCAGCTTTGTTGGTCCCACTACAAAGTAAGCTAAAGCTCCTGACAACAACATATATTTCAAGTGCCCAACCTCAAAGGCAAATTCTCAAAAAACTTTAGACCAGCAGAGCTCCATGTTTGTGGAGTGTTTACTCTGTCCATTACTTTTAGAAACTCCTCTACCAGCTCCAATGGTGTGAAATCTGGAGCATTTTCCATTCCAGATAGGTATTCACAGATTTTTTTTTAACTCTTCTCCTCTAATTGTGTCTTACTTGAGGCGAAGGTAATGTCAAGGCATTGTTCTGGATGAGAGTCGGAAGATTTTTCTCTAGCATATGTTTGCATACACATTGGATTCAATTTCCTATTTTCCATTCGAAATACTGAATCCCTGACATTAACCCATACCCTGCCAGACTCTGACTACTAATCCTAATATGATGGAGAAAAATAACCCAAACAGAATAGATATACAAGCAGTTCAGAGGAGGCATGGTGTATAGTTGGACTTGCCTTCTGCATGATACAGAGTAGGAGTTATAGAACTAGTCAATTGATTGTTGAAATAGTTCTCCATGTATATTTAAATTTAACAAATATGTGAATTCCTGTCTCCCTTTCTCTGTAGCCTATTCAGCATGTGTATTTTTATATGCACATATAGAATCCTACTTGGTACCACATGTACATTCTTGTGATTTGGCTGACTTGGCTGACACAAATTGTGAGATGAGATCACTCCTACTTAACCCTGTTGGTACTGAATATTCAAACTATGGGTGAGCTTCCTAGTTGAACAACATTTACATAAATCCATGTTCAGTAAAATGAATATTTTTAGATCTGTGGATGATATATATTTTATGATGAATTTTGATTGACATACACATTGCTACTTTTATTGTCTGTGTACTCTCCAGATTTTTCAAAATATGAAATATATGTGTCTTATGTACACTCCCTAAATATATTCATGATCATGTATGTGGATTTATAATCAACTATTCACAAGATTATTCTCAGAAATATTCATACACCTGAAATTTGCCTAATGCTCTCAAATATCAATCCGATTGTTGACTACATATTGGTTTCTTCCTAAGATTATAAATTCAGACTCAACCCTGTTCAAAATGTCTACTCCTATCACTCACTTTATACTTTGCCTGATTTTCTAATATCTCTATTTATATCTGCTTTCCTACATATTTTCCCCCGTTCATCATTGTGACTGACTCTTCACCTGTGCAGACATGAACATTCACTCTCTAACAGAAACTCTATAGCTAAAGAACTTTTGTTCCAAATCCTATACTCACACTTCTTCCTAAACGTACTGACTATCTTCCTAATTCTATCAACTATCCCTATTTGACTGGATGTTCTCTTCTACATTCAATCATCCTAGTAAATGTCAGGCGAGCTTCGCAGGAGGAGACCACCAATAGACTATCTCATGCAACAGCAAAAGTTTATTGACTGTCCAGCATGCTGGTGCTCAGAGCTCACTTGAATAGAGCAGACAGCCCTGAGAATAGCTTAAGTAGAGCTTATATACTTTACCTGGAGAGGGCAGGGAGGGAAGTTTATTGATGGATCAGGGCGAGTGGGTGATTTGCGTGGAACTGGGTAATGGAACACATTCTGCAGTTTGGCAGTTGGGGACAGCACATACTGGGAACAAGATTTGCAAGTATTTCTCAAGATTTCAACAGTGTTTTGTTAAGCATACAGAAAAACAGGAAGTGACAAGTACCTATTTTATTAACCTTTTATTCCCCAATTCTTCTTCTGGCTACTTTTAATCATAAAAATGATCATTGGGGGGTGTCACGTTCTATGTCTGCTAGTGGGGTATTACCTTAAGTTTAACTCGTCCAATTTGAGCCTGGAGAAAAGAAATTACACGGTTGAGAAAACAGGGTTTTATAGTTAGCAATAATATGAGGATTATTATTGTACCGGCCAGGGTTGATAAAAACGTAGTTAACCAGGGAGACTGTGTGAACCAAGACTCAAACCACCCTTTTTGGTACTCTCTCTATCGTTGATGCTCTTCAAGACGTCTTTTTAATTTACTCATACATTTTATTACAACTCCAGTATGCTCGGCATACAAACAACATTCTTCCCTCAATGGAGCACAAAGGCCCCCTTCTCTCATAAAGAGCAGGTCCAACCCTCGAGTGTTCTGAAAAACAACTTCAGAGAGAGAGGTTAAAGATTCATGCAAAGCTCTGATGGAGGTTTCTAATATCTTCGTTTTGGTCTATTGCTGTCATATTTTTTGTCATTTGTTGAGTCCCATGGACAAAGGCAGTAGTTCCCGTGCCCACCAGTGCAGCAATTCCTATTCCTAATAGGATGGCTAAAGGGAGGGATATATATTTTCAGTGGAACAGGGTTGTATGCCCCCCTATTTGATCTTCAAATGAACCTGTGTCGTGATAGAGCACTCTGGGAAACATCTGCACCATTACACAATTAATCACATCTGTTGACCATTTCATGAAAACATAAGCAATGTTTAAGTATATAGAATTATGCTGTAGTAGGGACAGACAAGGCAAGGCACCTAAGATAGCACTGAAGACAGGGAAACAGTCCTATTTGGTTGCAACCGGATTCAGAGGGCATTGATTCTGTTGTAATCAAGTAATCCTCTGAAACCCAAGTTGAGGTAGTTTCAGAATTTTGTCCCCATTTAAGGAAAGGGGCTCAGAAGTTCACAGTCTGCAGAAGTTGAAAAAAGCAGTTTTTGTTTCTGTTTTTTTCCTCAGTTCTGGGCAAGTTAACTTTTCAAGGACACCTGGGAGGGTAAGAGCTTTTTCTTCCCTTTCTTATTTTCCCCCTGCCAGCTGTTACCACGGAGCCCAGTTGCTGATTTCTTTAACTTAGAAATGTAGCCATCTCTGTGAAGCCCCAGGTCAAGGCCCAAGGCTTTTTTCACATATTTTTGTGAAAAACTAGAAAGAGGGTGTCTAGCTAAGGATTGCTGATTTTTTCAGCCAGTGGTCAAGTAGAACAGGGCAATATGAAAAGAGGAAGTTTAACTACATTGAACTCTTTTACAGGAACTCTTTTGATGAAAGTCCAAAACTCAGCCATGGTGAAGACTTCTGGAGAAGGTCAGTTAAGACTTTTCAGTGGGCCTGGTACAGAGGGGGAAGACAGGGAAGGTGGGGCTGAGAGCAGCTCCGACGATCTGAGAATGAGGAAGGAGAGATGTAAAAGAATAATGGGAGAAGTGGTTTGGGATTTTCCTAGCAACAAAAACTTGAGCAGTAGAACAGGTAGAGCAGAGGGGAAGACGGGAGTGAGTATCCCAAAACGCATGTGAGGGACTTTAAATTCTTAGTAAACTGTTTTCAGTGAAGACAAAGCAACTTTAAAGGCCATTTTCATTACATCTTGAATAGGGGTCTGAGGACTCTCCTCAGCTGGTTTGAGCTTTGGGTTAGCTGGTAAGAGGACCTGGTGGGACCTGGTGCGGGCACTGACAGGAGAAGAGAGGAGTGAGTGGGTGGAGGGGTACTTCAGTACCTGCTACCTCAGCAAGGGGCATAGGTCTGAGAAGCAGCGGAGGTTTGGGTTTTTGATCTATTAATTGGAGGGGAGAAATCAGGTTTCTGAGGTGGGAGTGACAGCAGAGACTCTGGAGCAGAAGGCTGAAGGTGAGGATCTATTGGATAAGCATAGTTCAGGATGTGAGTGAAGGAGGGAAAAGACCTCCACATAGGGGAATCTCCTTTTACCCTTTTGAGCACTTTCAGATGTTAAAAAGGTCATGCAGAATTTGAGGATCTAGAGACCCCTCTGGAATCCATTGGTTTTTGTTATCTAATTCGTAATATGGCCAATGATGTGCACTGAATTTGATAAGGAGTTTGGGTTCCATCAGGCAGCCCCTGTATGCTCACATCCCCATTACTTACAGAAGAAGTCGGCTTTTCCCCCACACACTCATGGCTGTTTGTGGCTTTGATGGTCGGTAGGGCAAACATAGTAATCTAGGCTAGCCAACCTGCATCTATCTCGTGTGTCCCTACATCCATAATGTTTGTTTCCATTATCTATGGTATGGAAGGGATTTAATGGAATTTTAGTGGAATCCTCTTCATCAGGAATATCCCAATAGGAAAGACCTATAGCCAGCTGACAAATGTCTGGGTAAAGTGATGGTCACCAGGTACCTAAGGGGGCTGTATGCAAGATAGATTATACATCTTTTCCAGTAGAATTTGTGATCATCCATCGCTGCTGCACGGGCTGATGAGGGTTAGGACTACTTGTTGCCAAGGGGAGATTCTATAGCCTTATCGACATGGTGAATATGCAATTTGAAAGTGTTACAAGTCTTTTCCAGTTTCCAGCCAGAGTGTGGACAGAGCGCAGGCTTGAGAGGAGAGGCATGGATCCAGGAAGTGATTCTGTCTACCTTTACCACTGTAGATGTTATAAGTAGCACCTGGTATTGTCCTTTCCAGCAGGGTTCCAGGGATGACACCTGATATTGTCTTACGTAGATGAAGTCTCTTACTTGATATCGATGTGGAGTCCCCTCGTCCCCAGTTTGGTAGGCAGTGGCCAGCTGTTTCCACAGGTATCACTGAGTTCTTTCAAGAGCTTTAAGTCTGTCAAGCAAGGGGGTGTGGAAGGGATCTTTAGGTCTTAGAGTTGGGCTTGGGTCACTTACTGGAGGAGAGGCACCCTAGAGAATTTTACAGGGGATGAGGTTACTCAAAGAAACAGAGGGAGTATTTCTTGCATGAAACATTGTATATGGCAGGAGCATAGTCCAATCTTTTATGCTGGTCTCTAAGCTTAATTTCATTAAGGCCTCTTTAATGCTTCTATTCATTCTTTCTACCTGTCCTGAACTCTGGGGTCTGTTAGCACAATATAACTTCCAATTAATCCCCAGGTTCCTGGCTAACCCCTGACTTACCTGAGCCACGAACGCCGGTGCATTATCAGACTGTATTACCTTAGGAAAGTCGTGTCTTTGAAAAATATCCTCCAGGATCTTCTTGACCACCATTTGCACTGTTTCTTTTTTTTTTCTTTTCTTTTTTAGCGGGGAATGATTCAATCCATCCTAAATATATCTACAAAGACTAGGAGATATTTATGTCCATAGCTTGCTGGCTTAATTTCAGTAAAGTCAACTTCCCAGAATTGTCCTGGTCTGGATCCTCATAGGTGCTTTCCTGCAGGAAGCTTGGAAGGGTAAGCATTAACCATTTGATGGACTCGACAGGCTTTTTTTTTACCCATTCAGCTATTTCTTTTTGCTTTGAGTCAGTTAGTGGAAAACTCTGTTCTTGATACTTCAGAAATACCTGCAGTTTCTTTTAACCAAGGTGAGTGAGTTGATGTGCATTTTCTACTGACATAGTTAGAGCTGTGATTATAGGAGTTTTTACTGAAAGATTTAGAAATTCCACTTGGGGGCCTTCAGGGTTAAAAGTTATTTTGGCCCGGAGCTTGGTGAGCAGATCTCTGCCCATCAATGGGGCCAGGCATTCTGGGATTACTAGGAAGGAGTGATGGATTTTTCCTTTCCCCAGGTCCAATATCCTCTTAGTTGTCCAAGCCAGATATTTACTGCCATTAGCCCCTTGAACTAGAGACCTTTTATTTGATAGAGGGCCCAAAGTGGTCTTAGCGGTGAGTATATTGCCCCTGTATCCACTTCAAAGTTTACTGGGGTCCCCTCCACTTCAAAAGTTGCCCTGAACTCAGGGAGGCGATCTGAGCCGTGACTTTCGTAGTCATCCTCCAGAGTCAGAATGGCTGACTGGCGTGCCTGTCTCTTTCTAGGGCACTCTTTGGCCCAGTGTCCTTTTTTTTACAGTAGGCACATTGTTCTGAGGCCAGGGGTGGCCTCTGGCATGGGACCAGGTATCCCTTCATGTCTCCCTGTTTCTTAATTTCTGGCTCTTCTGTTGTTGTGACCAGGACCTTAGTCAACGCCTTAGTCTGTCTTTTGTTTCTTTTATCCTCCCTTTGCTCCCTTGTCTTCCTCAGTTTCTCTCTTTAGGTATACTTTCTTGGCTTCTGTGACTAAATCTCTCAAAGACATATCTTGTAATCCATCTAAGCATTGTAACTTTCTTTTAATATCCTGGGCAGCTTGCCCAATAGAGGCCATCCTGACAGATGCCTTTTGATCCTCTGCCTGAGCATCGAAAGGAGTATATCTCCTATATGCCTCCATAATTCTCTCTATAAACATAGAGGGGGATTCATCAGTCCTTTGAATAATCTCTCTTACATTGGCCAAATTAGTTGGTTGCCTAGCGGACACTCAGAGGCCCACAATTAGAACATGGCCATAAGTGGACAGATGCTTTCTAACTTCAAAGGTGTTGGTGTCCCATTTGGGTTGTTTCAAGGGAAAACCAGCTTTGATTAAGTTGGGAAGATGTGTTGGTCTCCGATCTGGTCCGAGGATTTTTTTTTCTAGCTTCTAGGAGGATTCTCTTTTGTTCCTCTGTCATAAAGAGAGTCTCTAGAAATTGTTGACAGTCATCCCAAGTATTCAGGTGTGAAAACATCAATGACTCAACCAGACTTGTGAGCCGGGTGGGGTCCTCGGAAGAAAAGGGATTGTTATTTTTCCAGTTATATAGGTCTGAAGAGGAGAAAGGCCAATATTTGTCGGCTTGCATTTTCCCCCAATGGCCTTCGTCAATCAATGGTCCGCAGGGACATAGGGGGAGCATCACGGGAGTTCCAGGGTTTTCAATCATTCGAAGCCAGCGAGTTCCCTTAGCCGGGCCAGATTCCTCCTGGGGAGGTGGGGCTGTGTGTGCTGTGGGGGAGTTATCTGGAGGGCGCAGGGCCAGCTTAGCTTCCTCCAATGGTGGAAAGGCTGAGTCAGCTGCAGGGGAATCACTTAGAGGGGTTGGTGGTTGGGGGATGAGGGCAGGGTATAAGGAGGGGGATGAGAGTCCAGTAGAGTCAAATCTTGTGACTCAGGGAGAACAGAGGGTGGTGGAGGAGGAGGAGCAGAGGGTTTGAGAGATCATGGGGGAAGCAGTACGAGCAGGGAAAGGGACAAGGAAAGGCTTCACCCATGGAGGAGGAGACTTGCAGAGGTACTGCAAAGTTAAGATACATGGCTGTTGATCAGGATGGCTATGTGTGCGCAACTGAAAGACAATATCTCTGACTTTTTAAATTAGTGGGAAGTAGAAAGATGCTTCTAGGGGCAATCCGACTTGAAATGTGAAACATTCTGAGGCACAGACAGTCTGGCAAGTCTGGAGTTTTACTGAAAAAGAAAGATTCTGAGCCCTTAAGCGAACTTTGGTCCAGTGATCAAGGGTCAGGGACAGAGACATTGAAGTGCTCTGTCCCATATTGAAAGATACACAAACAGTGAATGCAACAACACACAACACAGACAAGACAAGACAATAAATACAGCCAATGGACGTCCAAAACTGAGACCAGGACTGCATAGCAGGCAAAACCCTATGGGCTGGCAATACCGAATCTGAAACAAAAAATCACTGAGTTGAGGAGACAATTGTTCCTCAATTTCTCGAGTCCTCGGTGGCATCCCCCAATACCATTATTCATGCAGCAGAATGATTGCTAACCCAAATCGAACATGTTATCAACCCTAACCATACACTGTTACCTCAATCTAACTTTACAGAAGAGCAGGGACAGAGTTGGTCTTACAATCCAGGAATGTAGGGGATCTTCCACCTGCTGAGAACCTCAAAGATCCATGCAAAAATGATCCCTGAAGAAGATGTAGGCAGCTTTGAAGGACCTGATTGAGCAAAAGTCATCTTATATGGCGAACTACCTGGTCAGGATGAAGGGTTGTGTCTGAATCAGCCTCTCTATTCTTAATGTAGAGAAGATGGACCAAATGAGACCTGTGTGGAGAGTTTTTCCCAGGTGCCTATGGTTGATATACCATTCTAACTTGTGAATGTGTCACAGGAACCAGGGGCAGCCTCCATCTCATGGGACCCTTGGAAGCAACTTTTAAGACACAATGGTTGCCAAGGCAGTGAACTCATTCTGTTCCTGAAGGAAGTGACCTCACCTCACTTCCTTGGTGATGGAACTCTCTGATCTTGGGATCCAGGAAGCCAGTTAAACAGTGCCAGTCCTAGTCCCAGTCCCAGTGTTCTCACTTTTTGGATTTCCCGAGGACAGGGTTATTCTTTCTTGCTAACTACTGATGTTAGGATGTCGAAATGGCAGAAAAGCTCTGAAGAGGGTCCTTTCCTGAGAAAGAAGGTAGTGCCTCACCACTGACTCCTGACAACTTCAGAGAGTTGGCCAAAGACACAAGATCTGAGACAGGACAGGCTCTTTTGGAGGAACATTTTATGGCCCTCCAGTCAGAGGACACTCCGGATAGTCACAGACCTACTTGTGGGAAGGAGGTGCCTTTGTGGGTTTGGGTATGAGTTTGTGGTTTTGTCTCATGTTCTGAGAATAGGTAGGAAAGGCGGTTTGTTTCGTTTGGAGTGAACTATTTCTAGTAAGTCTTTTGACAAGGTGAGTGTTTCTATGTCTGTAACTCACTGTCTGTGGTTGTAGACATGAGAAAAGATAATGCATCAGTGGATGTGTCCTGTCTATGAGAAAGCTCCCCAGCATTCATCCTACCAAATTTATGAATGGACTGCCGCTTGCCTTATGGATGGCCAACTCCTGCTATGTGTGCATCCAAAACCAAAATGGCTAAAAGAACAGTCATTGTGGATAGAGTCTCTTGACTTCCTCTGTAAGGTTCCTGATCTCAATTAAGTGAGAATAGAGATCCTTTGGGTCAAGTGAATTCTTTAAATCCTACAGAGGCTAGCTCATAGTTGCTTGGGTTTTCTCATCACATTAATTGACATAAAGAATCTAAAACGCACAGTCAGTAGGCCTCAAATTGGAGAAGCGGAGCAGTATTAATGGCAGGCCTATTTGATCACTCCTGGTTCAAGGAAGCATGTCCAGGCCACCATGACTTTAGGCAAATGAGGGTCATGGGAGCTTATTTTGGAAACTGCCTTGGGCTGCACACCTCATGGAAACCTCCAACCAGAGGTTATGATGAGTGTCTATATATAAGAAGATGAGGGCAATGTGGGAGTTTTTTGGTTTTAATTGTGGTCATTTGTGTGGTGGTAGGAAGAGATGACTGGGTCCACCTGGGCTTGAACTCTGGTGTGATTCCCCATAAAGACTGAGTTCTGGAACTGATCTCAAAGAAGTATTTCCATGAATTGTGTTGGGATATTAGGAGGCCACACATAAGATTGGCCCTTGGAAACTGAGATCTAGGCCCAGAGTGGCTTTCCACAGAGCACTGGGAATCTCAGCCAGGATATCACATTATTTTATTCTGAAAGATTTGGCAGCCATAGTTGAGAGTCAAAACACACATGGACTTCACATTGTAGACCTCAATGGGTATGGCTTCATGTGACATTTTGGCCACATTTTGGGAAGCCTTGCCTGTGAGAGTCCTAAAGAGATTTCATTGAAATTAGCTTCCTCACCATTTAATGGTTATTGAAATAATTGAAACACTCACTGCCTCCAACTTCATTCTTGAAAAATGGCTCCATATATACCATGAAATTTTTGAAATTCCCATGACCAGGTGGCACTGGAGAACCACTGGATATCCTGTTGCTGATCATGAGTGTGCCAGATACTGCCTTGATTGACTGGGTTTCACGAAAATGGTGTAGATCAGAGATGCCAGTTAGTTGGAGCCTGCTGAATATTGGGCCTATAGCAAAGGTGGGCAGGTGTGAGATAAAACAGCTGTGGTGGTTTCATGTGGATCTACCATTGGCTTCCAAATGGCTTGTGACTGACATTGTGCAGTCAGCAGACCCTTATATGTAAAGGCATCATGTTGTATGGATAGGTTTCAGGGCAATGTTCAGAATCAGGTTGCTTTGGTCAAGGGGGCAAGCTATGTTTGACAGAAGCCTGGTTGGTGCATAATCCTACAGGCCCTGTCCCACCACACGTGACAGAACTCCCTCCAGCACTGTGTCCCAGTTGAACTCCTTTTATTTCGTGAAGCAAATACTGAACTCCCAGTGCAGCAGCAAGAAAAACCACAAAAATTGAAGGATGAGCAAATGGGTTCACAGTCCACACGAGGAAACACTTAGAACCCAGTGGCCACAGTTGACCTACAAAGAGAGATTTCAGCACTGCAGCCTCATGTTCATTGGAAAATAAGATACCATGTCCTTCAGGTCACATAGATGAAGACACATCTTTGATGATCTTACTACAAAGGAAGCTAAAGCTACTGACAACCACATATATTTCAAGTGCCCAATCTCAGAGGCATTTTCTCCAGAAGTCTTTAGGCCAGCAGAGCTTCATGTTTGTGGAGTGTTTACCATGTCACTTACTTTTGGAAACTCCTCTTCCACCTCCAAGTTTGTGAACTCCTGAGCATATTCAATTCCTGATATGTATTCACAGATGTTCTAACTCATCTCCTCTAAATGTCGTATTTGGGGCGAAGGTAATGTCAAGGCATTGTTCTGGATGAGAGTGGGAAGATTTTTGTGTAGCACATATTTGTATACACATTGGATTCATTTTCCAATTTTTCATTCAAAATACTCAATCCCTGACACTATACCATACCCTACTAGACTCTGACTACTATTCCTAACATGATGGAGAATAATAACCCAAACAGAATAGAAATACAAGCAAATCAGAGGAGGCATGGTGTACATTTGGACTTGCCTTTTCCATTATATAGCGTAGGAGTTATAAATCTAGTCAATTTTTTGTTTAAAGAGTTCTCCATGTGTTTTTAAATTTATCAAATATGTGAATTCCTTTCTCCCCCATTTCTCTGAATCCTATTCAGTACATGTATTTTTATATGCACATATAAAATCGTACCTTATATCACACGTAATTTCTTGTGAGGTGGCTGACATGTCAGATACAAATTGTGAGAAGAGATCACTCCTCGTAAACGCTGTTGGAACTGAAAATTCAACTTATGGGTGGGCTTCGTAGTTGAACAACTTTATACATAAATCCATGTTCAGTAAAATGAATATTTTTGGATACGTGGATGATATATATTTCACGATGAATTTTGATTGGTATATATATTGCTAGTTTTTAATGTCTCTGTGTATGTGTGTGTGTGTGTGTGTGTGTGTGTGTGTATATATATATATATATATATATATATATATATATATATATATATATATATAAACACACTGTCCAGATTTTTAAACATATGAAATATATGTGTCTTTTGGCTACTCTTTGGGAAGCCTTACCAGTGAGAGTTCTGTAGAGCATTCATTGAAATGAGCTTCCTCAACATTTAATGGTTCCTGAATGAATTGAAACCCACAGTGCCACAAACTTCGTCCTTGAAACATGGCTTAATAAATACCATGAAATTTTTGAAATTCCCATGACCAAGTGTCACTGGAGAAACTTTGGATGTCTTCTTGCTGATCATGAATGTACCAGACAGTGCCTTGACTGACTCTGTTTCATGAAAATTGTGTAGAACAGAGATGCCAGTAAGTTGGAGCCTGCTGATGAGAAGTGGACCCAGAGTTGTGGTGTGCAGGTGTAGATAAAACATCTGTGGTGGGGACATGTGGATCTGCCATTGACTTCCGAGTGGCTTTTGGCTGACATGGTGCAGCCAGCAGACCCTTATATGTAAAGGCATCTTGTTATATGGAGAGGTTTCAGGGCAATGTTCAGAATCAGTTTGTTATGGACAAGGGGGCAAGCTATGTGGGGTAGAAGCCTGGTTGGGGAATTCTCCTGAAGACCCTAACCCTCCACACATGACAGAACTCCCTCCTGCTCTGTGTCCCAGTTGAACTCCTTGTATTTCATGAAGCAAATACAAAAACCCCAGTGCAGAAGCAAGAAACACCATGACAATTGTAGGATGACCAATTGGCTTCACAGTCAAGACGGAGAGACACTTAACCCCCAGTGGCCACAGATTACCTACAAAGAGAGAATTCAGCACTGCTGGCTCATGTTCTTTGGAGAATAAGGAACCAAGTCCTCCAGGTCACATAAATGCAGACCCATCTTTGATGGTATCACTATAAAGGACAGTAAATCTCCTGAGAACAACATGTAGTTCAAGTGCCCAACCTCAGAGGCAGTTTCTCAAGAAGTATTTAGGCCAGCAGAGTTGCATGATTGTGGAGTGTTCATCCTGTCCCTTACTTTTGAAAACTCCTTTACAACCCCCAAGGTTGTGGTCTCCTGAGCATTTTCCATTCCAGATATGTATTCACAGATTTACTAATTCTTCTCCTCTAATTGTGTCTTACTTGGGGTGAAGGTAATGTCAAGGCATTGTTCTGAATGAGAGTGGGAAGATTTTTTGTAGCACATATTTGCATACACAATGGATTCATTTTCCTATTTTCCATTCGAATTACTGAAACCCTGACACTAACCCACACCCTACTAGACTCTGACTACTAATCCTAATATGATGGAGGAAAATAACCCAAACAGAATAGAAATACAAGCAGTTCAGAGGAGGCATGGTGTATAGTTGGACTTGCCTTTTGCATGATAAAGTGTAGGTGTTATTAATCTGGTCAATTATTAATTGAAATAGTTCTTCATGTTTTTTGAAAGGTATCAATTATGTGAATTCCTGTCTCCCCTTATCTGTTGCCTATTCAGCACATGTATTTTTATATGCACATATTAAATCCTACCTGGTACCACACGTATATTCTTGTGAGGTGGCTGACGTGGCAGATACAAATTGTGAGAAGAGATCACTCCTCCTAAACGCTGTTGGAACTGAAAATTCAACCTATGGGTGAGCTTCCTAGTTGAACAACATTATACATAAATCCAGATTCAGTAAAATAAATATTTTTGGATCTGTGTATGATATGTATTTCATGATGAATTTCGATTGTCATATATATTGCTACTTTTTTATATCTCTGTATGTGTTTTGTGAAAAATCTACACGCTCTAGATTTTTCAAAATATGAAATATATGTCTCTTATTATACACTCCCTAAATTCATTCATGTTCATGTATGTGGTTTTATAATCAACTTTTCACAAGATTATTTTCAGATATATTCATCCACCTCAAATACATATTTGTTTTCTAGTACTGAAAACTCACTTCAGTGAAGGGTGCATACAAATCCTTATATTTCTACAGTAACTGACCCAGGTTAACATCAATACAAGTAGATTCCTATGGGAAATGTTGTGCATTTTGATGTTCATTTTTATTCAACACTGGTACATTACTATTTCTTCAGTTTATGGACATCTTATAAAATAGATTTCATCCACATTTTACCAATTTAAATGCATTTGGTACACTTTCAATCACTTCCTGCTTAAGATCACACGTATTCCTCCTTTTTTTGACTAGTTTTTTCATGATAGTTCTTCCTAATGCATTATTTTTGATTTCCATAATCTTTTTGAAGCAAAACTCACACTCTCTTTATGATAAACCATAACACTTACATTACCATTAGATGTATAATTGGATGGAATGAATGATTGTATATCAATGTAAGATTTCCTGTATATTTTCAGATATCAATTTATTCCAATTTCCAAATTTGATACCAGTTATATTATTTATTCACAGTATGGACTATTCATGCATTATCTCTATATTCATAGAAACAGCGTACACCTATTTTTATCCCCAATACTATTTAATGAGTTTTCAAAATATAGCTCCCCTTAATGGTAGAAGAAATACTCATGTCACCAGAACTACATATATATTTTATCACAGTAATATTTTGGAAAAAAAATGCAAAGATCACACTTATGTCTGTACCAACTCCTAAATTTAATGTGAGTATGAATTACTAAAAACATCCATGTCCAGGATGCCTAAGGCTCTCAAATGTCAATCCTATTGGTGAGTACATATCTGTTTCATCCTAAGATTATATATTCAACCTCAACCCTGTTGAAAATGTCTAAACCTATCACTCACTTTATACTTTGCCTGATTTCCTAATGTCACTATTGATATCTATTTTCTTACATATTTTGCCCAGTTCATCATAGTGACTGAGTCTTCTGATTTGCTGACATTTACATTCACTATCTAACGAAAATCCTATTACTAAAAAAGTCTTGGTCCAACTCCTAGACTCACTCTTCTTTCTAAACTTACTATCTTCCTAATCCTTCTGACTACCACTTTTTGACTGGATGTTCTCTTTTACATTCAATCATCCGAGGTACAGTGTTTTATCCTACAGATGTTGCACATCATAGGATATATATTTTATTCACAAATTCACAAATTTATAGGCATTTGCTTCACTTTTAATCACTTCCTGCGTCAGAACACATGTATTCCTCCAGGTTTCTTGACTGTTTTTTTCATGAGACTTCTTTCAAAACACATTATTTTCAATTTCCAAAAACACTTTTGAAGCAAAACTCACACATTCTTCACGATATACCATAACGCTAATATTACCATTAGATGTATTACTGGTTGGAATGAATGATTGTATATCAATATAAGATTTTCTGTATATATTCAGATATCAGTTCAATCCATTACTAAAAGTTGGAACAAGTTTTATTATTTATTCACAGTATGGTCTATTCATGCTTTATCTCTATATTTATAGACACAGGGTACACCTCTTTGTACCCCTAATACTGATTTTACATCTTTAATATATTGCACCCAGAAATGGTGGAAGAAATACTCATGTCACCTGATCTACATATACATTTTATCACAGAAATATTCTGGAAAAAATGTAAAGGTCACACTTATGACTGTATCAAAGCCTAAATGGAAAGTGAACATGGATTACTAAAAACATCCATGTATAGGTTGCCTTTTGCTCTCAAATGTCAATTCAATTGGTGACTACATATTTGTTTCTTCCTAAGATTATGTATTCAAACTCAACCCTATTGAAAGTGTCTAATCCAGTCACTCACTTTATACTTTGCCTGATTTTGTAATGCCTCTATTGATATCTGCGTTGCTACATATTTTCCCCAGTTCATCATACTGAGTGACTCTTCATATGTCCTGACATTTACATTCACTCTCTAACCGAAACCTTATTGCTAAAGACCTTTTGTTCCAAATCCTATATTCACTCTTCTTCTTAAACCTACGGAATATCTTCCTAATCTTACTGACTATCCCTTTTTGATTGGATGTTCTCTTCTACATTCAATCATCCAAGGTAAAAGGTCCTATGCCATTGTATATCGTGTTATCTGAGACATCTTTGCAGAACATAATTCAAATCTAAGTATCCTAATCAAGGGCCTAATGCCCTTCTGGGCTTCAAATCATACCGAGATTTCTGTTTTCATACTTACATTTCACCTCTGTATACTTGTAAATATGGCAGGAAATGATTACTAACCCAAAACGAACCTGTTACTATCCCTAAACATACACTGTTCCCACAATCTCATTTTACAAGAGAGCAGGGACAGAGTGTTTCTTACAATACAGGAAAGTAGTGGACTTTCCACCTGCTGAGAACCTCAAATGTCCATGCAGAAATGATACCTGGAGAAGTTGTAGGTATGTATGTAGGACCTGAGAGAGCAAAATTCATCTTCCATGGCAAACAACCTGGTCTGGATGAGGGATGTGTCTGAATCAGCCTCTCTATTCTTATTTTAAAAAAAATGGACCGAACCAGGCCTGTGTGGAGAGCTGTTCCCGGGTGCCAATGGTTGATATACCATTCTAACTTGTGAAATTGTCACAGGAAGTAGGGGCAGACTCCATCTCATGGGACCCTTGGAAGCAACTGTTAGGACAAAGTGGTTGCCAAGGCAGTGACCTCATTCAGTTCCAAAGAAAGTGGCAAACTTCATTTTCTTGGTGATAGAACTCTCTCTGAACTTGGTATCCAAGAAGCCCGGCACCCAGAAGCAGTCCCAGTCCCATCCCAGTGGGCTCACTTGTTAGGATTTACCAAGGACAGAGTGAGTCTTTCTTGGTAACTACTAATGTGAGGATGGCCAAAAGACAAGAAAGCTCTGAAGTGGGACCTTTCCTGAGAAAGCAGGCAGTGGCTCACCACTTTTTCCTGACAACTTCACAGAGTTGGCCAAGGAAACCAGATCTGAGAGAGGACAGGCCATTTTGGGGGATCATAGTATGGCCCACCATTCAGAGGACACTCCAGATAGTCACAGACCTACTTGGGGGAAGGAGGTGCCATTGTGGGAGTGGGTGTGGATTTGTGGTTTTGTCTCATGTTCTGAGAATAGGTTGGAAAGGCGGTTTGTTTGTTTTGGAGTGGACAGTTTCTAGTATGTCGTTTGACAAGGTGAGTGTTTCTTTGTCTGTGTAT
The DNA here is from genome assembly GCF_048772815.1 of Callospermophilus lateralis. Taxonomy (NCBI): domain Eukaryota; kingdom Metazoa; phylum Chordata; class Mammalia; order Rodentia; family Sciuridae; genus Callospermophilus; species Callospermophilus lateralis. The sequence continues at coordinate 131,154,069 of NC_135313.1, read as the reverse complement.
CCCAGTATGTCCATTGTTATAGACATTAGAAAAGAGAATGCATTAATGGATGTGTCTTGTCTAGTATAAATCTTCCCCTAATTCATTCTGGCCAATTTATGAATGGACTGCAGCTTGTCTTATCGATGAGCAACATCTGCTATCTTCCTAAGTTGATGTTTTCTTCCTGAATTCTGGCCACTCTCCAGAATAGGCTCATGGTTTTGTGTCCAATATATGTACCACCTCCAAGCTCTGTGACATGGCCATGTACTGGAGAGCTGAAGAGAATGGCGAGCATCTCAGAAAACTTGGATATCATGGTGACCAGGAAAGTCTCAGTGGAGAAACCCTGCTTTGGGCCTTTTGCTTACTTATTGTTGTGTTGCACTGAATGTCAGGAAGGTCTTTGCCTCAGGCCACCCCTTTGTGAAGCCTGAAGAAAACAGTTTTCAAATGGAAATGAATGGGCATCAATTGTGGCTCTTTGCTTAATTGCTTTGGAAAGGGATGTGTCTGAATTAGCCTCTTCGCCCTGTGTGTGGCTGTGGCATAGATTCTCAGCACCTGATGGATCTATTGAATGATCTCATGTGTGCATCCAAAACCATATTAGCAAAAAGTCAGTCATTGTGGATGAAGTCTCTCCCCTTCCTCTGTGAGGTTCCTGACCTCCATCAAGTGAGAATAGGTGTTCTTTGGGTCAAATGAATTCTTCAAAGCCCTGCAGAGGTGCTTGGGTTTTCGCATGACTCCAAATCACATAAAAAATCTATTCCTGAAATTAGTAGTCCTCAAATGGGAGAAACAGAGCAGTATTAATGGCAGGCTTATTTGATCACTTCAGGTTTACAGGAAGGATGTCCAGGCCACCCTGACTACAGGCCAATAAGGGGCAAGCGAGCTTAATTTGTACATTGTCTTAGGCTGCGCCCCAAATGAAAAACTCCAGTCAGAGGTGAAGATAAGTGACTATATGGAAGAAGATGAGGGCCATGTGGGAGTGTTTTGGTTTTAATTTTGGTCATTTGTGTAGCGGTTGGAAGAAATGACTGGGTCCACCAGGGCTTGAACTCTGGTGTGATTCCCTTTAGAGACTGAGTTGTGGAACTCACCTCAGAGAAGTATTGCCATGAAATATGTTGGAATTTTAGGAGGCCACGCATGAGAGTCACCCTTGAAAACTGAGATCTAGGCCCAGGGTGGATTTCCACAGAGCACTGGGAATCTCAGCCAGGATATCACATGATTTTATTCTTAAAGAAAAGGCAGCCATAGTTGAAAGTCAAAACACACATGGACCTCACATTGTAGACCTCAATGGGCCTGGCTTCCTGTGACATTTTAGCCACTCTTTGGGAAGCCTTGGCTCTGAGATTTCTCAAGAGCTTTCATTGAAATGAGCTTCCTCAACTTTTAATGGTTACTGAATGCATTGAAACCCACAGTGCCTCCAACTTCATCCTTTAAAAATGGCTAGATATATACCATCAAATTTTTGAAAATCTCATGACCAGGTGGCACTGGAGAACCTTTGGATGTCCTGTTGCTGATCATGAGTATAGCAAACAGTACCTTTATTGACTGAGTTACAAGAAAACGGTGTAGAACAGAGATGGCAGTAAGTCGGAGCTTGCTGACTAGTGGGTCTACAGCAGTGGTGGGCAGGTGTGTGATAAAACATCAGTGGTAGGGCCATGAGGATCTACCATTGGATTCCAAATGGCTCTTGACTGACAGGATGCAGCAAGCAGACCCTTATATGTGAAGACATCTTGTTATATGATGAGGATTCAGGCCAATGTTCAGAATCAGGTTGATATGGACAAGGGGGCAATGGGGCAAGCTATGATGGATAGAAGCATGGTTGGTGCATTCTCCTGCAGACCGTGACCCACCACACGTGACAGAACTCCCTCAAGTACTGTGTCCCAGTTGTGCTCCTTGTATTTTGTAAGGCAAATACCAAACTCCCAGTGCAGCCGCAAGAAACACCACAAAAAGTGGAGGAGGACCAAATGGCTTCACAGTTCACACGGGGAGACACTTAGTCCCCAGTGGACACAGTTTACCTATAAAGGGAGAATTCAGCACAGCTGCCTCATGTTCATTGGAAAATAAGAAAACATGTCCTCCAGGGCACAGTGATGCAGACCGAGCTTTGATGGTCTCACTACAAAGGAAGCCAAATATCCTGACAGCAACATATATTTCAAGTACCCAACCTCAGAGGCAGTTTCTCAAAAAGTTTGAAGGCCAGCATAGGTCCATGTTTGTGGAGTGTTTACCTTGTCCCTTACTTTTGGAAACTCCTCTACCACCTCCAAGGTTGTGAACTCCAGAGCATTTTCCATTCCAGATATGCATTCACTGATTTTCTAACTCTTCTCCTCTAATTGTGTCTTACTTGGGGAGAAGGTAATGTGAAGGCATTGTTCTGGATTAGAGTGCTAGGATATTTTTGCAGCACATATTTGCATACACGTTGGATTACTTTTCCAATTTTCCTTTTGAAATACTGAATCCCTGACACTAACACACACCTACTAGACTCAGAATACTCTTCCTAATATAATGGAGAAAAAAAACCCAAACAGAATAGAAATACAAGCAGTTCAGAGGAGGCATGTTGTATAGTTGGACTTGCCTTTTGCATTATATAAGGTAGGAGTTATAAATCTATTCAATTTTTAATTGAAATAATTTTCCATGTGTTTTTAAAGTTAAGAAATATGTGATTTCTTTTTTCCCTTTCTCTGTAGCCAATTCCCACATGTATATTTATATGCACATATAGAATCTTAACAGGTATCACAGGTACATTTTTGTGAGGTGTCTGACTTGGAAGTTAAAAATTGTGAGAAGAGATCACTCCTCTTAAACGCTGTTGGAACTAAAATTCAACATATAGGGAAGCTTCCTATTAGAACAACATTATACATAAACTTAGGTTCAGTAAAATAAATATTTTTGCATCTGTGAATGATATATATTTAATGATGATTTTGGATTGGCATATATATTGCTACTTTTTAATGTCTCTCTTTGTGTGTGTGTGTCTATACATATATATATATATATATATATATATATATATATATATATATATATATATATCTCCACACTCCACAGATTTTTCAAAATATAAAATATATGTGACTTATATACACTCTCTAAATTCATTCATGTTCATGTATGTGAATTTATAATGAAATTTATACAAGATTATTCCCAGAAATATTCATCCACCTGAAATACATATTTGTTTCCTAGTACGGAAAACTAACTTCAGTGACTGGTGCATACAAATCCTAATAATTCTACAGTAACTGACCCCGTCTAACATCAATGCAAGTAGATTCCTATGGGACATGATATGTAATTGGACGTTCATTTTTATTCAACACTGGTACAATATTATTTCTTCAGTTTTTGCACATCATATGATATGAATTTCATCCACAATTCACAAATTGATAGGCATTTGTTTCAAATTTAATCACTTCCTGCTTCAGAACGCATGTATTGTCCGGGTTTCTTGACAGGTCTTTTCATGAGAATTCTTTCCAAACACATTATTTTCAATTTCCATAATCACTTTTGTAGCAAAACTCACAAACTCTTCATGATAAACTAAAACACTAATATTATCATTAGATGTATAACTGGTTGTAATGAATGATTGTATATCAATATAAGTATGGTCTATTCATGCTTTATCTCCATATTCATAGACACAGGGTACACCTCTTTGTACCCCCAATACGAATTTTACGTCTTCAATATATTGCTCCCAGAAGTGGTGGTAGAAATACTCATGTCACCTGATCTACATATACATTTTATCACAGTAATAATCTGGACAAAAATGTAAAGGTCACACTTATGATTGTACCAAAGCCTAAATGTAATGTGAACATGAATTACTAAAAACATCCGTGTCCAGGTTGCCTAATGCTCTCAAATGTCAATCCTATTGGTGACTACATATTTGTTTCTTGCAAGGATTATGTATTCAAACTCAATGCTGTAGAAAATGTCTAATCCTATCACTCACTATATACATTGCCTGATTTCGTAATGTCACTATTGATTTCTGCTTTTCTACATATTTTCCACAGCTCATCATAGTGACTGACTCTTCATATGTGCTGACATTTACATTCACTCTCTAACTAAAACCCTATTACTAAAGAACTTTTGGTCCAAATCCTATACTCACTCTTCTTCCTAAACCTACCAAATATCTTCCTAATCCTACCTACTATCACTTTTTGACTAGATGTTCTCTTCTACATTCAGTCATCCAAGGTACAAGGTCCTATGCCATTGTATATCGATTTAACTTAGACAACTGTGCAGAACATAATTCAAAGCTAACTATCCCAATCAAGGGCCCAATGCCCTTCTGGGCTTCAAATCATACCTAGATTTCTGTTTTCATACTTATATTTCACCTCTATATTCTTGTAAATATCGTAGGGTCCCAATACCATTATTCATCACACAGAATGATTCCTAACAAAAATCAAACCAGTTATTAACCCTAAACATACACTGTTCCTTCAATCTCATTTTACAGAAGAGCAGGGACAGAGTGGTTCTTACAATACAGGAAAGTAGGGGACCTTCCACCTGCTGAGAACCTCAAACGTCCATTCAGAAATGATACCTGGAGAAGTTGTAGGCAGGTATGAAGGTCCTGAGAGAGCAAAATTCATCTTCCATGGCGAACAACCTGGTCAGGATTACGGGATGTGTCTGAATCAGCCTCTCTCTTCTTATTGTAGAGAAGACTGACCAAACCAGGCCTGTGTGGAGAGCTGCTCCCGGGTGCCTCTGGTTGATATACCATTCTAACTTGTGAAAGTGTCACAGGAAGTAGGGGCAGACTCCATCTCATGGTAGCCTTGGAAGCAACGGTTAGGACAAAGTGGTTGCTAAGGCAGTGACCTCATTCAGTTCCAAGAAAGTGACATACCTCATTTCCTTGGTGATGGAACTCTCTGAACTTGGTATCCAAGAATCCAGGCACACAGATGCAGTTCCAGTCCCAGTCCCAGTGGGCTCACTTGTTTGGATTTACCAAGGACAGAGTCAGTCTTTCTTGGTACCTACTGATGTGAGGAAGGCAAATGCCAGGAGAGCTCTGGAGAGGGACTTTTCCTGAGAAAGCAAGTAGTGCCTCACGACTTTTTCCTGACAACTTCACAGAGTTGGCCAAGGAAACCAGATCTGAGAGAGTACAGGCCATTTTGGGGGATCATAGTATGGCCCACCATTCAGAGGACACCCCGGATAGTCACAGACCTACTTGGGGGAAAGCATGTGCCTTTGTGGGAGTTGGTGTGTGTTTGTGGTTTTGTCTCATGTTCTGAGAATAGGTAGGAAAGGTGGTTTGTTTGGTTGTATTGGACTGTTTCTAGTAAGTTTTTGACAAACCGAGTCTTTCTATGTCTGTGTCCGTTGTTGTTGACATTAAAAAAGAGAATGCATTAATGGATGTGTCCTGTCTAGTATAAATCTTCCCAAAATTCATCCTGCCCTATTTGTGAATGGACTACAGCTTGTCTTATCGATGGGCAACACCTGCTATCTTCCTAAGTTGGTGTTTTCTTCCTGAATTCTGGCCACTCTCCAGAATAGGCTCATGGGTTTGTGTCCAAGATATGTACCACCTCCAAGCTCTGTGACATGGCCATGTACTGGAGAGCTGAAGAGAATGGCGAGCATCTCAGAAAACTCAGATATCAGGGTGACCAGGAAAGTCTCAGTGGATTAACCCTGCTTTTTGCCTTTTGCTTACTTATTGTTCTGTTGCACTGAATGTCAGGAAGGTCTTTGACTCAGGCCACACCTTTGTGAAGCCTGGAGAAAACAGTTTTCAAATGGAAATGAAGGAAATCACCTGTGGCTCTTTTCTTAATTGCTTTGGAAAGGGATGTGTCTGAATCAGCCCCTTGGCCTTGTGTGCGGCTGTGGCTTAGATTCTCAGCACCTGATGTATCTAAAGAAAGATCCCATGTGTGAATCCAAAACCAAAATGGCCAAAAGAGCAGTCATTGGAATGAAGCCTCTCGCCTTTCTCTGTAAGGTTCCTGACCTCCATCAAGTGAGAATAGAGATCCTTTGTGTCAAATGAGTTCTTCACAACCTTCAGAGGCTAGCCCATAGGTGCTTGGGTTTTCTCATGATTCCAATTCACATAAAGAATCTAACCCCAAAGTCAGTAGGCCTCAAATTGGAGAATTGGAATAGTATTAACGGCAAGCCTATTTGTTTACTCCTGGTTCACAGGAATGGTGTCCAGACCACCATGAAGGTATGCAAATGAGGTGCAAGGATGCTTATTTTGGACACTGTCTTGGGCTGTGCCCCTCATGAAAACCTTCAGGCAGAGTTGATGATGAGTGTTTATATGGAAGAAGATGAGGGACGTGTGGGAGTATTTTGGTTTTAATTGTATTCATTTGTGTCACGGAAGAGTTCACTGGGTCCATCTGGGCTTGAACTCTGGTGTGATTCCCCTTACAGACTGAGATCTGGAACTGAACTCAGAGAAGTATTGCCATGAATTGTGATGGGATTTTAGAAGGCCAGGCCTGAGAGGTGACCTTGGAACCCGAGGTCTAGGCCCAGGTTGGCTTTCCAAAGAACACTGGGAATCTCAGCCAAGATATCACATGATTTAATTCTGAAAGACTTGGCAGCCATAATTGAGATTGAAAACACACATGGACCTCGCTTTGTAGACCTCAATGGGCCTGGTTTCATGTTACTTTTTGGGCACTTTTTGGGAAGCCTTGCCTGTGAGAGTGCTCCAGAGTTTACTGAAATTAGCTTCCTCAGCATTTAATTGTTCCTGAATGAATTGAAACCCACAGTGCCTCCAACTTCATCCGTGAAATATTGCTGGAAAATTATCATAAAATTTTTGAAATTCCCATTACCAGCTAAAACTGGAGAACCTTGGGATGTCCTCTTGATGATCATGAGTATACCAGACAGTGCCTTGATTGACTGGGTTTCAAGAAAATGGTGTAGAACAGAGATGTCAGTAAGTTGGAGCATGGTGAGTAGTGGGACCAGAGCAGTGTTATGAAAGTGTGTGATAAAACATCTGTGGTGGGCCATGTGGATCTTCCATTGGCTTCCAAATGCCTTGTGACTGACATGGTGCAGCCAGTAGACCTTTTATTTGATAGAGGGCCCAATGGAGCCTTATGGGCTGAGTATATTGCCCCTGTATCCACTTCAAAGTTTACTGTGGTCCCCTTCACTTCAAAAGTTACCCCGAACTCAGGGAGGGGATCTGAGCCCCAACTTTTGTAGTCATCCTCCAGAGTCAGAATGGCTGGCTGGCATGGCTGTCTCTTTCTAGGGCACTCGTGGGCCCAGTGTCCTTTTTCTTTAGAGTAGGCACATTGATTTGAGGCCAGGGATGGCCTCGGGCATGGGACCAGGTATCTCTTCCTATCTCCCTTTTTCTTAATTTCTGGCCCTTTTGGTTTTGTGACCAGGACGTTAGTCAACGCCTTAGTCTGTCTTTTGTTTCTTTTATCCTCCCTTTGCTCCCTTCTCTTCCTCAGTTTCTCTCTTATAGTATACTTTCTTGGCTTCTCTGACTAAGTCTCCCAAAATCATATCCTGTAATCCATCTAAGTATTGTAACTTTCTTTTAATATTTAGGGCAGCTTGCCCAATAAAGGCCATTATGACAGATGCTTTTTGATCCTCTGCCTGAGGATTGAAAGGTGTATATCTTCTATATGCCTCCATAATTCTCTCTAGAAACATAAAGGGAGATTCATTAGGCCCTCGAATAATCTCTCTTACCTTGGCCAAATTATTTGGAACCCTGCAAAAAGTGGACAGATGCTTTCTTACCTTCTAATGTGTTAGAGATCCAGTTGGGACGCTTCAAGGAAAGCTGGCTTTGATTATGTTGGGAAGATGTGTTGGTCTCCCATCTGGTCCAAGGATATTTTTTCTAGCTTCCAGGAGGATTCTCTTTTGTTCCTCTGTCATGAAGAGAGTCCCTAAGAGTTGTTGACAGTCATCCCAAGCTGGCGGGTATGAAAACATCAATGATTCAACCAGACCTGTGAGCCGGGTAGGGTCCTCGGAAAAAGGGGGATTGTTATTTTTTCAGTTATATAGGTCTGAAGAGGAGAAAGGACAATACTGGTAGGCTTGCAATTTTCCCCCATTGTTGTCATCAATCATTGGCCCATAGGGACATAGGGGGAGCATCACAGGTGTTACAGGGTTTTCAATGATTCACAGCCAGCGAGTTCCTTTATCCGGGCCATCTTTCTCCAGGGGAGGAGGTCTGTGTGTGCCACGCGGGAGTTATCTGAAGGGCCCTGGGCCAGCTTAGCTTCCTCCAATGGTGAAGAGGCTGAGTCAGCTGCAAGGGAATCACTTAGAGTGTGTTGGTGGTTGGGGAAAGAGGAGTGGGGATAAGGACGGGGAGAAGAGTCCAGTAGAGTCAAATCTTGTGACTCAGGGAAAACAGAGGGTGGAGGAGGAGGATGAGCAGAGGGTTTGAGAGATCGTGGGGGAAGGAATAGGAGTAGGGGAAGGGGCAAGGAAAGGCTTCACCCATGGAGGAGGAGATTTGCAGAGGTCCTACCAATTTAAGGTATATGGCTGTTGATCTGGATGGCTATGTGGGCCCAGCTGAAAGACAATATCTCTGATTTTTTAAATTAGTGGGAAGTAGAAAGATCTTTCTAGTGGCCATCTGACTCCAAAGGTGAGACATTCTGAGGCTCAGAGATTCTGGCCGGTCCGGAGTTTTACTGAAAAAGAAAGATTCTGAGCTCTTAAGTGAACTTTGGTCCAGTGATTAAGGGTCAGGGACAGAGGCATTGAAGTGCTCTGTCCCTTAATGAAACATACACAAACAGTGAATGCAACAACACACGACACAGACAAGACAATAAAGACAGGCAATGGACGTCCAAAACTGAGACCATGACTGAGTAGCGGGCAAAACCCTATGGGCTGGCAATACCGAATCTGAAACAAAATATCACTGAGTCGAGGAGACTATTGTTCCTCGATTTCCCGAGTCATCTGGGTCGTCCTCCAGGGATGTGGCCTGTGGCTCTGTGATACATCTCTCAGCCACCATCAGAGAGAGCTCACGCTCTATATCAACAGCCATTTTGCCAAACCCTAACCTTAAAACTGAAACCAGAAAGAGGCGCTTTACTTACCCCGAGAGGAGCCTGTTAGAGTCTCTTGTCCGCCGCTGCCAGAACTCGGTGGAACCTCTATATGTAAAGGTCGGGCGAGCATAGAATGAAGAGACCACCAAGAGACTGTCTCATGCAACAGCAAAGGGTTTATTGGGGGTCCAGCATGCTAGGGCTTAGAGCTCACTTGAATAGAGCAGAGATCCCTGAGAATAGTTTCAGCAGAGCTAATATACTTTCCTGGGAGAGAACAGGGAGGGAAATTTACTGATGTGTAAGGGTGAGTGGGCTGTTTGCGTGCAATCAGGTGAAGGAGTACATTCTACAGTTTGGTTTTTGGGGAGAGCACATTCTGGGAAAAAAATTAGCAAACAGTTCTCAAGATTTCAACAGTGTTTTGTTAAGCATACAGAAAAACAGGAAGTGACAATTAACTATTTCATTAACCTTTCCCTACCGACTATCCTTTTGGACTGGATGTTCTCTTCTACATTCAATTTTCCAAGGTACAAGGTCCTATGCCATTGTATATCGATTTATTCAGAGCTAAGTATCCCAATCAAGGGCCCAATGCCCTTCTGGGCTTCAAATGTTACTTAGATTTCTGTTTTCATACATATATTTCACCTATATATTCTTATACACATCACAGGTTCCCAATACCATTATTCATTCAGCAGAATGATTCCTAACCCAAATCAAACCTGTTATTAACCCTAACCATACACTGTTACCTCAATCTAACTTTACAGAAAATCAGGGACAGAGTTGGTCTTACAATACAGGAATGCTGGGGATCTTCCATCTGCAGAGAACCTCAAAGCTCCATGCAGAAATGATCACTGAAGATGATATAGGCACCTCTGAAAAACCTGAGACAGCAAAATTCATCTTCCATGGCAAACAACCTGGTCAGGATGAAGGGTTGTGTCTGAATCAGCCTTTCTATTGTTAATGTAGAGAAGATGGACCAAATGAGACCTGTGTGGAGAGCTGTTCCAGGGTGCCTATGGTTGATATACCATTCTAACATGTGAAAGTGTCACAGAAAGCAGGGACAGCATCCATCTCAGGGGACCCTTGGAAGCAACTCTTAGTACAAAGTGGTTGCCAAGGCAGTGAACTCATTCAGTTCCTCATGGAAGTAACCTCACCTCACTTCCTTGGGGAAGAAACTCTCTGATCTTGGGATACAACAAGCCAGTCAAACAGTGCCAGTCCATGTCCCAGTCCCAGTGGTCTCAATTTTTGGATTTCTAGATAACAGAGTCAGTCTTTCTTGGTACCTACTTTGGACCATCCTGTTTGGATGGCCAAATGGAAGGAAAGCTCTGAAGAGGGGCCTTTCCTGAGAAAGAAGGTAGTGACTCACCGCTGGCTCCTGACAACTTCAGAGAGTTGGTTAAGGACACCAGATCTGAGACAGGACAGGCCAATTCAGGGCAACCTAGAATGCCCCACAGTCAGAGAACACTCCAGATATTCACAGACCTACTTGAGGGAAGAAGGGTCCTTTGTTGGTGTGAGTCTGGGTTTGTGGTTTTGTCTCATGTTCTGAGAATAGGTAGGAAATGTGGTTTGTTTTGTTTGGAGTGAACTGTTTCTAGTAGGTCGTTTGACAATGCGAGTGTTTCTGTATCTGTGTACCCCCCTTTGTCCGTGGTTGTAGATATTAGAAAAGAGAATGCATCAATGGATGTGTCCTGACTAGTAGAAAGCTTCCCAGCATTCATCCTGCCCAATTTATAAATGGAATGCAGCTTGCCTTATTGATGGGCAACACCTGCTATCTTCCTAAGTTCCTGTTTTCTTCCTGAAATCTGGCCACTCTCCAGAAGAGGCTCATGGTTTTGTATCCAAGATATGTGCCACCTCCAAGCTCTGTGACATGGCCATGTAGTGGATAGCTGAAGGGAATTGCGAGCATCTCAGAAAACTCAGATATCAGTGTGACTACTAATGTCTCAGTGGAGAAACCCTGGTGGGGCCTTTTGCTTAACAATTGTTCTGTTGCCCTGAATGTCAGGAAGGTCTTTCCCTCATGCCACCCCTTTGTGAAACCTGAAGAAAACAGTTTTCAAGTGCAAATGAATGGGCATCACATGTGGCTCTTTGCTTAATTGCTTTGGAAAGGGATGTGTCTGAATCAGCCTCTTGGCCCTGTGTGAGGCTATTGCTTAGATTCTTAGATGGATGGATCTAAAGAAAGATATCCTGTGTGCATCCAAAACCAAAATGGCTAAAAGAGCAGTCATTGTGGATGAAGTTTTTCCCCTTCCTCTGTAAGGTTTCTGACCTCTATCAAGTGAGAATAAGGAAGACACACCAAGCCAATTGATGGCTACTTTTGGAAAAATTGTACCACTGCTGATAGCATCAGAATATATACCCCAACACTACCACAAGTGGCTTCACCAAGAGAGAGTTAACAATGCATAAAAGTGATACATAGTCCTGGCAAGTTCTGCAAGAAGTTCAGTGATGGCTATTGCAGAAGCTGTAGATTGGTTTTATCTTTGACTTCTCCGGCACTGGTATGAAGATAGGAATTCTGGCAATAATGGGTAAAGGAAAATTATTTAACATTCCAGAAGGCACTAAAAGAAAATAATTTTCTTAAAAATTTACATTATTTTGAAGAGAATTATTAAATATAATGAAAAAAAAGGTGAAGTTAACAAACAGGTCTGTTAACTTCCTTTTTTGTTCACATATTAAAACAATGCTCAACAGTTGTTTACCCAATTTAAATTAAACCATTTAAATCACGTGAATAAAAAAATAATTGCATCCATTTTTTCATGAGCGCTCATCATATATGATATATGGACATACGTACATTCAAACATATAACACAAAACACAAGTGTGCACACATAATATAATACATACAACACATAACATAATAGTAAAGGCCTTATAACTTTTCACATGTGAAATCACCAGTGCAATGTTTAAAAACTCTATAGTCAAAATATAGAACTGATCAGCAAAACATTAACCTAGGTCTCAATGAGCTCAAAAAAAAAAAAAAAACAACAAATAAAACTTCATGATGTGAGAAAGGGCAATAATAAAATAGATATTGAAAAAACATCCCTGTTCTGTCACAGATGTAAGGATAGAGAAACTGGAGTTTTGGATATCAGCTGTTATGGATTTGAGCCAAATCATCTTATTTTGGTCTATAGAAATCGCTTTAGTTAATCTCTCTGAAATCCAAATCGGCTGTTGTTCTTCCTGTGGAAACACACAAACAGACCCCTGACTCCAGACAATCACTGGGTCAGTACTTTAGTTAATCTCTCTGGTATCCAATTTGGCTGCTGTTCTCCCTGTGGAAACACATAAAGAGACTCCCGACTCCAGGCAATCTCTGGGTCAGGACCTTAGTTAATCTCTCTGTTATTTAAATTGGCTGCTGTTCTCCCTGTAGAAACACAGAAAAAGACCCCCGAGTCCAGACAATAATTGGGTCAGGACCTTTCTGTTGTCCTGTTAGAATATCCTTCCAAAGTACCTTGAACTTATGCACATTTTTTGGACACATATGCCTTTCCGCAGCACTAAGTCCTGATGAATCCAAATTTTAAAAGTTTAGAGTAAAAGGGGTTATTTTAAGTTTATCTTTGGGGAATTCATACCCCTGCCCAATTCCGTCTTTTTGCTTTAATAAGTACATTTTAATAGTTTCATGTGCTCTTTCACTATGCATTGTCTCTGTGGATTGTATGGGATTCCTGTTATATGAGTAATGCCAAATGATGAGAAAAATTGTTTAAAAGAGGTAGGAGTATAATCAGGGGCATTATCTGTTTTTAAGTCTTTTGGAATGTCCAAAGTGGCAAAATTTTTTAAGTAATGAGCTATAACATCTTTAGTTTTTTACCCCGCATAAAGGGAGCCCATCAAAAATCCAGAAGAAGTATCAACTGTAACATGCAAATATTTTAATTTTCCAAATTCTGGCAAGTGTGTGACATTCATCTGCCAAATATGGTTAGGTATCAATCCTCTAGGATTGACTCAAAGATTAACTTGTGGTAAAAAGGTCACACAATTTTGACATTGTTTTATTATTTTTGATCTTTTTCCTTAGTTATTTTAAAACACTTTTGTAAAGTATTAGCATTGACATGAAACTTTTTATGAAAATTTGTAGCTTCTTCTAGTGTAGAGAAAATATGTATGTATGTCATGTGTAGTTTAATCTGCTAAATCATTGCCCAAAATAAGGGCTCCAGGCAATCCTGTATGTGCCCTGATATGTCCTATAAAGAATGAATCTTTTCTGTCCCAGATTAGACATTGTATACTGGAAAGCAAAGAGAAAACAGTAGAGGAAGGGGAAATACTACCAGCATCTTCAAGGGATACTATAGCATTAACTATATACTGACTAAGGGAAAATAAATTAAATACAGAATCTTTAAACATCACAAAAGCTTGTAATACTGCATTAAGCTCTACCTTTTGAGCTGATTGTTTGGGTAGTAAAAATGTAAAAGTTTGATCAGGTGTAACTATTGCTGCTGTGCCATGATTTGTCTCATCAGTGAATATACTTGGAGCATTCATGATACTTGTTTTCTTGTCATTTTTGGAAAAATTACAGGATGTGATGACCAAAAAGACAATAAAAGATTAGATGGTAAGTGGTTATCAAATGAAACATTTGATTTACACATGATTACTGCACAAGTATTTAACTCATTAGCTAATTTATCAATTTGATTCAAAGAATATGGAGTAATAATTTTATTGGGTGAAATTCCACACATTCCCTTTGCTGCTTTTATTCCTATGAGTATTAATTGTCCCTCAGTCTCAGGATACCTAGTAATAATAGTGTGAGAAGAATAAGATAAATGAATCCATAATAATGGACCTTCTTGCCAAAATACTCCTGTAGAAATACTTTTTTTGTTGGTAGTACAATAAATAATAAAGGCAAAATTATATCAACTCTATCCAAATGCATATTTCCCATTTATGTTTCAATGATTTTTAATGCATTTCTTGCTTCAGGTGTTAACATTCTGGGTGAATTTGGATCTAATAGACCTTTTAGGATATCAAATAAAGGTCCCAACTCTCCTGTTGGTATAATTAGTTAAGGCCTTATCCAATTGATGTCTCCTAATAACTTTGAAAGTCATTAGTTGATTGGACTTGATCTACTCCTATTTGAATTTTTGGTGGACTGACCATGGTTTAGGATAATAGAACTCCTAAATAATTTATTGGAAATTTTAATTGTACTTTATCTATTGCTATCTCTAGATTATAATTTTTTAATCAGTTTGTAAGTGTGGCATAACATTCTAGCAATGTGTTTTTAGCTTTGTGTGCAAATGATACATCATCCATATAGTGAAATATTTGTAGTTAAGGATTTTGATTTCTAAGTGGCAGGATTATTTTGTTAACATAAATTTGACATGTAGTTGGGCTGTTAGCCATCCCTTGAGGGAGTAGTTTCCACTCTTACCTCTGATAAGGAGCTTCATGATTCAGTGCAGGGATAGTAAATGCAAAACGTGGACTATCCTCAGGATGAATTGGAAATGAAAAAAAATAAAAATCTTTAATATGTATAACTAAAACATACCAATTCTTGGCAAAGCAGACAATTGAGGAATCCCTGATTGAGCAGGTCCCGTAATAACCATCTCATTATTAATGGTTCTTAAATCTTGCAATAATCTCCATTTACCAGATTTTTTTTGGTAACAAAAATGGGAGTATTATGGGGAGATACAGAAGGTTGTATATGTCCTTCCGCTAATTGTTGTTTGATCAGGTCATGGGCTGCTTGTATCTTTTCTTTAGTCAGGGGCCACTGAGGAACCCATACTGGTCTTTCTGATTTCCAAGTAATTTTTATTGCCTCAGTGGCCCTTTCTGAAAATCCAACACATTTCTGTCTGTTCCTTGATCTATTTGTGTTGGTGCTCCTATACCTTCTTCTTGTTTTTCTAATATTTTTCTTTTCCTAAAACCTTGTCTAGCCATAGTAGTGGGTGCATTTTGGTTGATCTTATTTGTTAATGTCAAACCTAATTGATCAAGGACATCTCATCCCCATTAATTAACGGGAAGATGAGCCAATACATATGGCTGTATAGTTCTTTCACATCCTTCAGGATCCTTCCAATCTAATACAATTGCACATTTAAGGGGATTAGTCGCCACTCCTAGGCCTCAAATCATTTGAGTGGCTTGTTGTAATGGCCAATGTTTTGGCCATTCTTGACGAGAGATGATGCTGGAGTTTGCACCTGTATCCAGTAGCCCATTAAATTCATGTCCTTGAATATTTAGTTTTAGCATGGGGTGAGAATCTGAATTTAAAGAAAGCATAGCCCAATCTACACCTGTGGAGTCTAATCCCATGGAACCTCTTTCTACAGCATGACTAGAAAATTTATTATGTAGGCTGAGTATTATTAATAACTGTGCTATTCTATCTCCTGGTGAAATTACTGATAAATCCTTTGGAGAACTGGCTATAATTTTTATTTCACCTTCATAATCGGAAACAATTACCCAAGGAATTATCCTAAGTCCTTTTAGAGTAGAAGAGCTGCATCCTAATAATAAGCCTACTGTTCCTTTGGGAAGAGGTACTTTCAGCCCTGTGGGAATTATTTGAACCCTCATCTCTGGAGTTAGTACTGATCTGGCGAAGGCGCTGATGTCCAACCCTGTGCTCCCTCTGGTTTGTCTGACGAGGGATCTGATAAAAAATGTGTCCCGTGCACTATCCTGATGGGGTTGCTGGGTTCCTCCAGTGCTCCGTATATTTGTGGTTTTGGGACACAGAGCATTGGGCCCACCTCTCCATTTTTTGGCAGTGGAGCCCGATGCCTTTCTCCATAATATTGTGGATAAACACCTAGTCTTTGTTCGTTTATTGATAATGAAGTACCTTCTATGTTGGTTTGGTAATGGCATTCATTAGCCCAATGTCTTCCTCTATGGCATCGTGGGCAAATACACGGTATTCTACTCCTTTGATTCCTAGTTTTGTTAAACCCTCCTCCTATGGGGCAATTCCTTTTAAAATGTCCTTTTCTTCACAATTCTAGCATGTTCTTGGCCTGGCATCTAAAGCCTGTTTTACTGTAGCTGCCACGACTTGCTCTTATTCATTAATGTCTCTACATAATTTAATATATGTGTTTAAATCTTCATGTTTCCATGGTCTAATGATATCTCTGCACCAACAATTCCCTTGGTCATAAGCCAGTTGTTTTATTAATGGAATTGCTTGTTCTGTATTCCCAAAAACTCTGGTAGCTGTTTTAATAAGCCTATCTACAAATTCAGCATAAGATTCATTAGCTCCTTGTATTACCTTAGATAATTGACCTTGTAATCCTCCAAGTCCTTGTGAAGTCTTCCATGCCCTAACCACTTCTACAGCAATTAATTCGTATATAGCATGATCATATGCAATTTGTTGCTGCTGATCCTCATAAGATCTTTTTCCTAACAACATATCTAGATTTCTCTGAGTATAACCAGCTGCTGCATTTCGGCTAGCCGTCTCCTTGCAAAATTTCTCATTGGTAACCTTCCATAACAGGTATTGTCCTCTTTTTAGCACAGCTTTACACATATTAGCCCAATCTACAGGCATCACATTCAAGTTGTTAATAGATTGGACCAAGCTTACAATGAAGGGTGCTTGAGGACCATAGGTTGTTACAGCCTCTTTTAGCTGCTTCACTATTTTAAAATTTAAAGCAAGGTGAATTCTCTGCCCTCTTACCTAAAATACCGGGCATGTAAATACTTGAGATCCTGTCTCAGGAACCGAAATATCAACTGCGGGGGTTGGGGGCTTCCCAGCATATGGAGGTGGCCTTGTTAGTTGGACATTTACATCCTCTGGTGATAGAAAAATGTTAGTAACAGTTTCCTGTAGAGGTGGCGCTGTTGGTGGACACTTATGCCCTCTGGTGATAGAAAGATGTTAGTAGCAGTCTCCTTTTGTAACTTCGCCCCTGATGGCTTTTTCTGCTCTAAGCTTTGTTCCTCTATCTGTGTCTGAACTGAAGGCTTTGGACTAAGCAAAGCAGATATGAACATCCACAATGGCAATGTGCCAACTGGCTGAGTCCCTGGGTTGTTCTTTTCTACTCTTTTGAAATCTTCACCATGATGGTTCCATTATGATATACTTAACAACTCCTCCTTAAAAGGCCATGGGGTACATTTTTGTATTGTATCACTGTATGCCCTGACTGTTCTTGATTTTACTGAGACACCTCCTTCCTCTAACAATTTACTTAACACTCTTTCAGTTTGTTTTTTACTAATTTCTGATCCCGTATTTCTAATATAATAAAACCCAACAAGATGACTCCAAACAAAACAGAGACAGACTGAAATAAAAAGGGAACATCAAAAAGTCATTATAGCCTTTCTTTCCTCCTGACATGTGTATCCGTCCTTTCTCCCTATCTGTTCCTCAGACGTGAATAGTTTTTTCTCATATGTGAGTGGTTTTTCTTCCGTCTCACTCATCTCCATGGACAGGCAGCTTAAAACAAAAGTGAAGCAAAATTAAAGAGGAATCTTAAAATGGCTACCCATCCTCTTGCCCTGCCCTCAGGGGCGAGAAATTTACCTTATCACTTACCCTCAGTCTCTCCCTGTGGAAGCGAGGAAATGTTGCAGTCTGGCTGGGTAAGAGTTAGGAGCCACTTGTCAAAAGAAATGAACTTTATTTTTAGAAAAACACACGCCATACAAAACAGCTCCTCAGGAAAAACCCTCAGAGCCCAACTGCCACCACTGGCTTCCTTGTAAAGTCTCTGTCACACCCACAAGCCTCTCCACCTTCCACAATTCTCCTGCTCTTGAGGCCTATTGGCTGGGTTGCATGGGTGGAGCCAAAAAAGTCCCCCAATGAGCAGCTCCGTGGTCTGAAAGGGCAGGGAAACAGTCCAATGAGCATCACCACAGAGGAGCCAATCAGCTAGATGTTGCTGGGGCTGCTGTGAGCCAATCATCAGCTTGCAGTCTGAAAGGGCGGGGAAACAGTTCAATGAGAATCTCCAATGAGCTAGATGTTGCTGGGGCCACTGTTAGCCAATAATCATCCAACAGCTGGAAATTTGCTGCCAGCTGGAAGTTTGCTGGGGCCCCTTCATAGGTGGCTCTCAACAAATTCCTGTCTCCTTTCTCTGTAGCCTATTCAACACATGTATTTTTATATGCACATGTAGAATCCTACCTGTTATCACACGTACGTTTTAGTGAGGTTTGTGACTTGACCAATAGAAGTTATGAGAAGAGATCACTCTTCCTAAACGCTGTTGGAACTGAAAATTCAACCTTTGGGTGAGCTTCCTAGTAGAACACCATTATACATAAAACCATTTTTTAGTGAAATAATTATTTTTGAATCTATGCATGGTATATATTTTATGATGAATTTCAATTGGCATATATATTGCTAGATTTTAATGTCTCTGTGTGTGTGTCTGTGTGTGTGTATATATATGTATGTGTGTGTATGTGTGTGTGTGTATACACACACTATCCAAATTTTTCGAATTATCAAATATATGAGTCTTATTATACATTCCTTAAAATCATTCATATTCATGTATGTGGATTTATGACCAACTATTCACAAGATTATTCTCAGAAATATACATCCACCTGAAATACATATTTGTTTCCTAGTACTGAAAACTAACTTGAGAGAATGGTGCATACAAATCCTAATATTTCTACAGTAATACCTAGTTTAACATCAATGCATGCAGTTTCCTATGGGACATGATATGTATTTTGCAGTTCATTTTTATTTAACAGTGGTATATTAATATTTCTTCAGTTTATGCACATCATTGCATATATATTTCTTCCACAAGTTTACAAATTTATAAACATTTGTTTCAATTTCAATCACCTCCTGCTTCAGAACTCATATATTCCTCCAGGTTTCTTGACTGGTCTTTTTATGAGACTTCTTTTAAAACACATTATTTTCGATTTCCATAATCATTTTTGAAGCAAAACTCACACACTCTTCATGATAAACCATAACCCTCATATTACTGTTAGATGTATAACTGGTTGTAATGAACGTATGTATATCAATTAAAGATTTTCTGTATATTTTCAGATATCAAATCAATCCATTATTTAATGTTGGAACCATTTTTATTATTTATTCCCAGTATGGTCTATTCATGAATTATTTCTATATTCATTGACACAGGGTACACTGCTTTGTTCCCCCAATACGAATTTATATGTCTTCAAAATATTGCTCCCAGTAATGGTGGAAGAAATACTTATGTCACCTGATCTAGATATACATTATACCACAGTAATATTCTGGACACAGAAAGCAAAGGTCACTCTTATGTTTGTACCAAAGCCTTAATGAAAAGTGAGCATGGATTACTAAAAACATCCATGTCCAGGTTGCCAAATTGTCTCAAATGTAAATCCTATTGGTCGCTGTATATTTGTTTCTTCCTAAGATTAGGTATTCAACCTCAAGCCTGTTGAAAATGTCTAATCCTATCCCTCACTTTATACTTTGCCTGATTTTTAATGTCTTTATTGATATCTGCTAACCTACATGTTTTCCCCAGTTCATCATTGTAACTGACTCTTCACATGTCCTGACATTTACATTCACTCTCTTATTGAAAAGCTATTGCTAAAGAACTTTTGGTCCAAATTCTATACTCACTGTTGTTTCTAAACCTAGCAACTATCTTCCTAATTCTACTGACTTTCTCTTTTTGACTGGATGTTCTCTTCGACATTCAGTCATCCAAGGTACAAGGTATTATGCCATTGTGTATCGATTTATCTGAGACATCTGTGAAGAACATAATTCAAAGTTAAGTAACCCACTAAAGGGCCCAATGTCCTTCTGGGCTTCAAATCTTACGAAGATTTCTGTTTTCATACTCATATTTCATCTATATATTCTTGTAAATATTGCAGGTTCCTGATACCATTATTCATCCTGCGGAATGATTCCTAACCCAAATAGAATGTGCTATTAATTCTAACCATACAATGTTCCCTCAATCTAACATTACAGAAGAGCAGGGACAGTGTGACCAGGAAAGTCCCAGTGGAGAAACCCTGCTTTGGACCTTTTGCTTACCTATTGTTCTGTTGTCCTGAATGTCAGGAAGGTCTTTGCCTCAGGCCACCCCTTTGTGAAGCCTGAACAAAACAGTTTTCAAATGGAAATGAATGAGCATCACCTGTGGCTCTTTGCTTAATTGCTTTGGAACAGGATGTGTCTGAATCAGACTCTTGGCCCTGTGTGAGGCTATGGCTTAGATTCTCAGCACCTGATGGATCTAAAGAAAGATTCCATGTGTGCTTCCAAAACCAAAATGGCAAAAAGTTCAGTAATTGTGGATGAAGTCTCTTTCCTTCCTCTGTTATGTTCCTGACCTCCATCAAGAGACAATAGGGATCCTTTGGGTCAAATGAGTTCTTCAAACCCTGAAGAGGTGATTGGGTTTTCTCATGACTCCAAATCACATAAAGAATCTATACCTATCAGTCAGTAGTAGTCAGTCAATATTGCTCCCAAAAATGGTGGAAGAAATACTCATGTCACCAGATCTACATATACATTTAATCACAGAAATATTCTGGACACAAAATTCAAAGTTCACATTTTTTATTGTACAAAAGCCTAAATGGAAAGTGAACATAGATTACTAAAAACATCCATGTCCAAGTTGCCTAATGCTCTCAAATGACAAACCTATTGGTGACTACATATTTGTTTCTTCCTAAGATTATATATTCAAACTCAACCCTGTTGAAAATATCTAAGCCTATCTCTCATTTTATACTTTGCTTGATTTTATAATGTCTCCATTGATATCTGCTTACCTAAATATTTTCCCCAGTTCATCATTGTGATTGACTCTTCACATGTGCTGACATTTAAATTCATTCTGTAACTATTGCTAAATAACATGTGTTCCAAATCCTACACTCACTCTTCTTCCTAAACCTACCTACTATCTTCCTAATCCTACTGACTATCCCTTTTTGACTGGATGTTCTCTTCGACATTCAGTCATCCAAGGTACAAGGTCCTATGTCATTGTATATTGATTTATCTGAGACATCTGTGCAGAATGTAATTCAATGGTAAGTAACCCAATAAAGGGCCCAATACCCTTCTGGCCTTCAAATCTTACTTAGACTTCTGTTTTCATAAGTACATTTCACCTCTATATTCTTATCAATATTGCAGGTTCCCAATACCATTATTCATCCAGCAAAATGATTCCTAACCCAAATCGAACCTGTTATTAACCCTAATCATACAGTGTTCCCTCAATCTTACTTTACAGAAGACCAGGGACAGAGTTGGTCTTATAAGACTGGAATGTAGGCGATCTTCTACCTGCTGAGAACCTCAAAGGTCCAAGATGTAGGCAGCTATGAAGGACCTGAGAGACCAAAAGTCATCTTCCATGGCAAACAACCTGATCAGGATGAAGGGTTGTGTCCGAATCAGCCTCTCTCTTCTTAATGTAGAGATGATGGACCAAAGGAGGCCTGTGTGGAGAGCTGTTTCTGGTTGCCTATGGTTGATATACCATTCTAACTTGTGAAAGTGTCAAAGGAAGTAGGGGAAGCCTCCATCTCATGGGACCCTTGGAAGCAACAGTGAGGACAAAGTGGTTGCCAAGGCAGTGACCTCATTCAGTTCCTGAAGGAAGTGACCTGACCTCACTTCCTTGGTGATGGAATGTGGGATCCAGGAAGCCAGGCACACAGAGCCAGTCCCAGCTCCACTCCCAGTGGTCTCACTTGTTTGGATTTACCAAAGGCTGAGTCAGGCTATCTTGGTACCAAGAGATGTGAGGATGGCCAAATGGAAGGAAAGCTCTGAAGAGGGGCCTTTCCTGAGAAAGCAGGTAGTGGCACACCAATGGATTTTGACAAGTCTCAGTATAGAAACCCTGGTTTGTGCCTTCTAATTACCTATTGTTCTGTTGCCCTGAATGTCAGTAAGCTCTTTGCCTCAGGCCAACCCTTTATGAAGCCTGATGAAAAAGTTTTCAAATGAAAATGAATGGGCATCATCTGTGGCTCTTTGCTTAATTGCTTTGGAAAGGGATGTGTCTGAATCAGCCTCTTGGCCCTGTGTGAGGCTGTGGCTTAGATTCTCAGCACCTGATGGATCTAAAGAAAGATCCCATGTGCGCATCCAAAACCAAAATGGCCAAAAGAGCATTCACTGTGGATGAAGTATCTCGCATTTCTCTGTAAGGTTCCTGACTTTCATCAAGTGAGATCAGGGATCTTTGGGTCAAATGAGTTCTTCCAAGCACTGCAGAGGCTAGCCCATAGCTGCTAGGGTTTTCTCATGACACCAATTCACATAAAGAATCTAATCCCCATGGTAGGTAGTCCTCAATTTGGAGAAGCAGAGCAGTATTAACGGCAGGCCTATTTGATCATTCCTGGTTCACAGGAAGGGTGTCCAGGCCACCTAGACTTTAGGCAAATGAGGGGCTGGGGAGCTTATTTTGGATACTGACTTGGGCTGCGCCCCTCATGGAAACCTCCAGCCAGAGTTTATGATGAGTGTCTATATGGCAGAACATGAGGGCCATGTGGGAGTGTTTTGATTTTATTTGTGGTCATTTGTGTGGCAGTTGGAAGAGATGACTGGGTCCACCTGGGTTTGAACTTGCTGCGATTCCCCTTAGAGACTGAGTTCTGGAACTGACCTCAGAGAAGTATTGCCATGAATTGTGTTGGGATTTAAGAGGCCACGCCTGAGAGTCGCCCTTGGAAACTGAGATCTAGTTCGAGGGTAGCTTTCCACAGGACACTGGGAATCTCTGCCAGGATATTATATGATTTTATTCTTAAAGACTTGGCAGCCTTAAACACACCCCAAAACACACATGGACCTCACATAGTAGACCTCAATGGGCCTGGCTTCATGTGACCTTTTGGAACTCTTTGGGAAGCCTTGCCTGTGAGAGTTCTCCAGAGATTTCATTAAAATGAGCTTCCTCACCATTTAATGGTTCCTGAATGAATTGAAACCCACAGTGCCTCCAACTTCATCCTTGAAAAATGGTTAGATAAATACCTTGAAATTTTTGAAATTCCCATACCCAGGTGGCACTGGAGAAACTTTGGATGTCCTGTTTCTGATCATGAGTGTACCAGACAGTGCCTAGATTGACTGGGTTTCATGAAAATGGTGAAGAACAGGGATGTCAGTAACTTGGAGCCTGTTGACTAGTTGGCCTAGAGAATTGGTGGGCAGGAGTGTGATAAAACATCTGTGGTGGGGCCATGTGGATCTGCCATTTGCTTCCAAATGGCTTTTGACTGACATGGTGCAGCTAGCAGACCCTTCTATGCAAAGGCATCTTGTTATATGGAGAGTTTTCAGGGCAATGTTCAGAATCAGGTTGCTATATTCAAGGTGGTTCAGGTTGCTATGTGAGATAGAAGCCTGGTTTGTGCTTTCTCCTGCATACCCTGATCCACCACAAGTGACAGAACTCCCTCCAGCACTGTGTGCCAGTTGAACTCCTTGTATTTCATGAAGAAAATACTTAACTCCCAGTGCAGCAGCAAGAAAAACCAGGAAAAGTGGAGGATGACCAAATGGCTTCATAGTCCACACGGGGAAACACTTAGCCCCCACTGGCCACAAAGAGAGAATTCAGCACTGCTGCCTCAGGTTCATTGGAAAATAACATACCATGTCCTCCAGGTCACATAGATGCAGACACAGCTTTGTTGGTCTCACTACAAAGGAAGCTAAAGCTCCTGACAACAACATATATTTCAAGTACCCACCCTCAGATGCAGTTTCTCTAGAAGACTTTAGGCCAGCAGCACTCCATGTTTGTGGAGTGTTTACACTGTCCCTTACTTTTGGAGACTCCTCTACCACCTCCAAGGTTGTGAAATCCTCAGCATTTTCCATTCCATAAATATATTCACAGATTTTCTAACTTTTCTCTAATTGTGTCTTACTTGGGATTGAAGGTAATGTCAAGGCGTTGTTCTGGATGAGAGTGGGAAGATTTTTGGTATCACATATTAACATACACGTTGGATTCATTTTCCAATTTTCCTTTCGAAATACTGAAACCCTGACACAAACCCATTACCTAATAGTCTCTGACTACTAATTCTAATATGATGGAGAAAAATAACCAAAACAGAATAGAAATGCAAGCAGTTCAGAGGAGGCATGTTGTATTTTTGCACTTGCCTTTTGTGTTATATAGGGTAGGAGTTATAAATCTAGTCAATTATTTGTTGAAATAGTTCACCATGTGTATTTAAAGTTAAAAAATATGTGAATTCGTGTCTTCATTTCTCTGTAGCCTGTTAAGCACACGCAATTTTATATGCACATATAGAATCCTACCTGGTATCACATGTACATTCTTTTCAGCTGGCTGACTTTGCAGGTACAAATTGTGAGAAGAGATCACTCCTCCTAAATGCTGTTTGAACTGAAAATTCAAACTATGGGTGAGCTTCCTGGTTTAACAACATTATACATAAATCCATGTTCAGCAAAATGAATATTTTTGGATCTGTGGATGATATATATTTCATGGTGATTGTCCATTGGAATATATATTGCTATTCTTAATGTCTCTCTGTATATATATATATATATATATATATATATATATATATATATATATATATAATACTCTCCAGATTTTTCAAATTATGAAAAATGGGTTTTATTATACACTCCCTAAATTTATTCATATTCTTGTATGTGGATTTATAATCAACTTTTCACAAAATTATTCTCAGAAATATTCATCCACCTGAAATACATATTTGTTTCCTATTACTGAAAACTAATTTCAGTGAATGGTGCATACAAATCCTAATATTTCTACAGTAAGTTTAACATCAATGCAAGTAGATTCTGATGGGACATGGATGTGTAGTTTAACATTCATTTTTATTCAACACTGGTACATTACTATTTCTTCAGTTCATACATATCATAGGATATATATGTTTCAAGCACAAGTTAGCAAATTTATAGACAATTTTTTTCACTTTCAATCACTTCCTGCTTCAGAACACATGTATTCCTCCATGTTTCTTGGCTTGTCTTTTCATGAGACTTCTTTCCACACATATTATTTTTGATTTCCATAATCACTTTTGTAGCAAAACTCACACATTCTTCATGATAAACCATAACCCTAATATTACCATTATTTGTGTAACAGGTTGAAATGAATGATTGTATATCAATATAAGATTTCTTATAAGTTTTCAGATATCAATTCAAATCATTATTAAAAGTGGAACCAGTTGCATTATATATTCACAGTAATGTCTACTCATGCATTATCTCTATATTCATAGACACAGGGTACACCTCTTTGTTTCCCCAATATGAATTTATACGTCTTCAAATATTGCTCCCAGATATGGTGGAAGAAATACTCAAGTCACCTGATCTACATATACATTTAATCACAGTAATATTCTGGACACAAAATGCAAATGTCATGCTTATGATTGTACCAAAGCCACAATGTAAAGTGAACATGTATTACTAAAAACTTCCATGTCTAGGTTGCCTAATGCTCTCAAATGTCAATCCTATTGGTGACTACATATTTGTTTCTTCCCAAGATTATATATTCAAACTCAACCCTCTTGAAAAATCTAATCCTGTCAATCACTTTATACTTTGCCTGATTTTGTAATGTTTCCATTCATCTGCTTTCCTACATATTTTGTCCAGTTCGTCATTGTAACTGACCCTTAATGTGTGCTGACATTTAACTTCACTCTCTAAATGAAACCCTATTGCTAAAGAACTTTTGTTTCAAATCCTATACTCACACTTCTTCCTAAACCTACCAACTATCTTCCTAATCCTACGAACTATCCCTTTTTGACAGGATGTTCTCTTCTACATTCAATCATCCAATAAATGTCGGGTGAGCATCAGAGGAAGAGACCACCAAGAGACTGTCTCATGCAACAGCTAAGGGTTTATTGGGGGTCCAGCATGCTGGGGCTCAGTGCTCACTTGAATAGAGCAGAGAGCCCTGAGAACAGCTTAAGCAAATCTTATATACTTTCCTTGGAGAGGGCAGGGAGGAAAGTTTATTGATGGGTCAGGGCGAGTGGGCAGTTTTCATGCAACTGGTGAGAGAGTACATTCTACAATTTGGCAGTTGGGGACAGCACATTCTGGGAACAAGATTAGCAAACAGTTGTCAATATTTCAACAGTGTTTTGTTAAGCATACAGAAAAACAGGAAGTGACAAGTACTAATTTTATTAACCTTTCATTCTCCACTTCTTCTTCTGGCTACTTTTAGTCATAAAAGAGATCATTTTGGGGTGTACATTCTATGTCTGCTAGTGGGGTATTGCCATAAGTTTAACTTGTCCAATTTGAGTTTGGAGAAAAGAAATTACATGGTTGAGCAAACATGGTTTTATAGTTAGCAACAATATGAAGAGTATTATTGGACCAGCCAGGGTTGATAAAAGCATAGTTAACCATGAAGACTGTGTGAACCAAGACTCAAACAACCATTTTTGGGCCTCTATCTCTGGTTGTTTCTCTTCAAGTTGTCTTTTTAATTTACTCATAGATTTTTTTACAACTCCAGTATTGTCAGCATAAAAACAACATTCTTCCCTCAATGCAGCAAAAAGGCCTCCTTCTCTCATGAAGTGGAGGTCCAACCCTCGACTGTTCTGTAAAATAAGTTCAGAGAGAGAGGTAAAAGATTCCTGCAAAGCTCTGATGGAGGTTTCTAATAACTTAGTTTTGCTCTATTGCTGCTTCTAATTGGGTCATTTGTTGTGTCCCATGGACCAGGGCAGTGGTTCCTGTGCCCACCCCTGCAGCAACTCCTATTCCTAATAGGATGGCTAAAGTGAGGGTATATGTTCCCAGCGGAACCGGGTTCTATGCCCCCCCCTATTTGATTTCAAATGAACCTGTGTTATGATCGTGCACTCTGGGAAACATCTGCACCATTACATAATTAATCATATCTGTTGACCATTTCATGAAAACATAAACAATATTTAAGTATATAGAATAATACTGTTGTAGGGACGGACGAGGCAAAGCACCTAAGATAGCACCAAAAACAGGGAAACAGTCCTAATTGGGTGCAACCGGATTCAGAGGGCATTGCTTCTGTTGTAATCAATTAATCCCCTGAACCCCAAGTTTGGATAGTTTCAGAATTTTGTACCCAAAATGTAAGGGAAGGGGCTCAGAAGTTCACAGTTTGCAGAAGTTAACAAAAAGCAAATTTTGTTTCTGTTTTTTTCTCTATTCTGTGCAAGTTAACTTTTCAAGGACGCCTGGGAGGGGGAGAGCTTTTTCTTCCCTTTCTTTTTCCCCCCTGCCAGCTGTTACCAAGGAGCCTAGTTGGTAACTTCTTAATCTTAGAAATGTAGGCATCTCTGTGAAGCGCCAGCTCAAGGCCAGAGGCATTGTTCACATATTTTGGGAAAAACTAGTAAGGGGTTGTCTAGCTTAGAAGTGCTGAGTTTTTTAGCCAGTGGCCAAGTAGAACAGGGCAATACGAAAAGTGAAAGTTTATCTACATTGAACTCTTTTATATGGAGCCTTTTGCTGAAAGTTCTAAAGTCAGCCATGGTGAAGACTTCTGGAGAAGGTCAGTTAATACTTTTCTGTGGGCCTGGTACAGAGGGGAAACACGGGGAAGGTGGGGCTGAGAGCAGCTCCGAGGATCTGAGAATGAGGAAGGAGAGATGTAAAAGAATAAAGGGAAAGGGGTTTGGGATTTCTTAGCAACAAAAACATGAGCAGTAGAACAGGTAGAGTATAGGAGAAGATGGGAGTGAGTATCCCAAAATCCTGTGAGGGACTTCAAATTCTTAGTAAACTGTTTTCAGTGATGACAAAGCAACTTTAAAGGCCATTTTCATTACATCTTGGATAGGGGTCTGAGGGCTCTCCTCAGCTGGTTTGAGCTTTGGGTTAGCTGGTAAGAGGTCCTGGTGGGACCCGGTGCAGGCACTGACAGGAGAAGAGAGGAGTGAGTGGGTACCTCAGTACCTGCTACCTGAGAACTGGCGAAGTTAGGGGGTTTTGATCTAGTAATTCGAGGGGAGAAATCAGGTTTCTCAGGTGGGAGTGACAGCAGAGAGTCTGGAGCAGAAGGCTGAGGGTGAGGATCTATTGGAGAAGCATAGTTCAGGATGTGAGTGAAGGAGGGAAAAGGCTTCCACATAGGGGAATCTCCTTTCACACTTTTGAGCACTTGCAGAAGTTAAAAAGGTCACCCATAATTTGAGGATCTAGAGACCACTCTGGGGGCCATCGGTTTTGGTTATCTAATTGGTAATGTGGCCAATGCTGTGTACTGAGTTTGATGAGGAGTTGGGGTTCCATCAGGCAGCCCCTGTATGCTCACATCCCGATGACGTACAGAAAAGTCGGCTTTTTCCCCACCCATCCGTGACTTTTTGTGTTTTTGATAGTCTGCCAGGCAACCATAGTAATCTAGCCTAGCCAACCTGCATCTGGTTCGCGTGTCCCTACATCCATAATGTTTGTTTCCTTTATCTATGATACAGAAGGGATTTAATGGAATTTTATTGGGATCCTCTTCATCAGGGTTATGTCAATAGGAATGACATATAGCCAGCTGACAAATGTCTGTGTGAAGAGATGGCCACCAGGTCCCTAAGTTGACTCTATGTGAGATCAATTATACTTCTTTTCCAGTAGAATTTGTGATCAGCCATCGCTGCTGAATGGGCTGATGAGGGTTAAGACTACTTGTGGCCAAGGGGAGAGTGTATAACCTTATCCACATGGCGAATATGCAATTTGAAAGTATTACCAGTCTTTTCCAGTTTCCAGCCATAGTCTGGACAGGGCGCAGGCTTGTGATGAGAGGCATGGATCCAGGAAGTGATTCTGTCTACCTTTACCACTGTAGGTTTTATAAGTAGCACCTGGTATGGTCCTTTCCAGCGGGGTTCCGGGGATGACACCTGATGTCATCTTAAGAAGATGAACTCTCTTACTTGATATCGATGTGGTGTCCCCTCATTTCCAGTTTGGTAGGCAGTGGCCAGCTTTTTTCACAGGTATCACTGAGTTCTTTTAAGAGCTTTAAGTCTGTCAAGCAAGGGGGTATAGAAGTGATGGTTAGGTCTTAGAGTTGGGATTAGGTCCCTTATTGGAGGAGGGCCACCATAGAGAATTTCACAAGGGGTAAGGTTACTCAAAGAAAGAGAGGGAGTATTTCTTGCATGAAACATTGCATAAGGCAAGAGCATAATACAATCTTTTATGTTGGTCTCTATGCTTAATTTCGTTAAATCTCTTTAATGGTTCTATTCATTCTTTCTACCTGTCCTGAACTCTGGGGTCTATAAGCACAATATAACTTCCAATTAATCCCCTGTTTCCTGGCTAACCCCTGACTTACCTGGACCATGAACACCGGTTCATTATCAGACCCTATTACCCGCTTAGCTTCCTCCAATGGTAGAGAGACTGAGTCAGCAGCACGGGAATCACTTAGAGGGTGTTGTGGGTTAGAGGACGAGTGCAGCGGATAAGGAGGGGGAGAAGAGTCCAGTAGAGTCAAATCTTGTGACTCAGGAAGAACAGAGTGTGGAGGAGGAGGAGGAGGAGAGGGTTTGAGAGATCATGGGGGAAGGAGTAGGAGCAGAGGCAAGGGCAAAAAAAGGCTTCACCCATGGAGGAGGAGATTTGCAGAGGTCCTGAAAAGTTAAGATATATGGCTGTTGATCTGGATGACTATGTGGCCACTGCTGAAAGACAATATCTCTGACTTTTTAAATTAGTTGTAAGTAGAAAGATCCTTCTAGGGGCCATACGACTCTAAAGGTGGGCCATTCTGAGGCACAGAGAGTCTGCCATGTCCAGCGTTTTACTAAAAAAAGAAAGATTCTGAGACCTTAAGCGAATTTTGGTCCAGTGATCAAGGGTCAGGAACAGAGGCATTGAAGTGCTCTGTCCCATAATGAAAGATACACAAACTAAATGCAATGACACAGATATGACAAGACCATAAAGACAGGCAATGGACGTACATCACTGAGACCAGGAATCAGTAGACAGCAAAACCCGATGGGATGGCAATACCGAATCCGAAACAAAATATCACTGAATCGAGGAGACCATTGTTCCTTGATTTCCTGAGTCCTCTACGGCATCCCCCAGGGAGGTGCCCTGTGTCTCTGTGAGAGGTCTCTCAGCCAAAGTCGGAGAGAACTCAGGCTCTTCATCGCAAGCGATATTGCCAAGCCCTAACATGAATCCTGAAACCAGAAAGAGGTGCCTTACTTGCTCCGAGAGGAGCCCTTTGGGGTCTCTCGTCCGCCAGTGACAGAACTCGGTGGAACGTCAATATGTAAAGGTCCGGCGAGTGTCAGAGGTAGAGACCACCAAGAGACTGTCTCATGCAACAGCAAAGGGTTTATTTGGGGTCCAGCATGCTGGGGCTCAGAGCTCACTTGAATAGATCAGAGAGCCCTGAGAACAGTTTAAGCAGGGATTATTTACTTTCCTTGAGAGGGCAGGGAGGAAGTTTACTGATGGGTAAGGGCGAGTGGGCGGTTTACATGCAACCTGGTGAGGGAGCATATTCTACAGTTTGGCAGTTGGGGACAGTACATTCTGGGAACAAGATTAGCAAACAGTTCTCAAGATTTCAACAGTGTTTTGTTAAGCATACAGAAAAACAGGAAGTGACAATTAACTATTTTATTAACCTTTCACTACCGACTATCCTTTTTGACTGGATGTTCTCTTCTACATTCAATTATCCAAGGTACAAGGTTCTATGTCATTGTATATCGATTTATTCAAAGCTAAGTATCCCAATCAAGGGCCCAATGTTTTTCTGGGCTTCAAATGTTACTTAGATTTCTGTTTTCATACATATATTTCCCCTGTACATTCTTATACATATTGCAGGTTCCCAATACCATTATTCATTCAGCAGAATAATTCCTAACCCCGAATCGAATATGTTATCAACCCTAACCATACACTGTTACCTCAATCTAACTTTACAGAAGAGCAGGGTCAGAGTTGGTCTTACAATACAGGGATGTAGGGGATCTTCCACCTGCTGAGAACCTCAATGGTATATGCAGTAATGATCCCTGAAGAAGATGTAGGCACCTCTGAAGGACCGGAGTGAGAAAAAGTCATCTTCCATGGCGGACAACCTGGTCAGGATGAAGGGTTGTGTCTGAATCAGCCTCTCTATTCTTAATGTAGAAAAGATGGACCAAATGAGACCTTTGTGGAGAGCTGTTCCCGGGTGCCTATGGTTAATATACCATTCTAACTTGTGAATGTGTCACAGTAAGCAGGGGCAGCCTCCATCTAAAGCGACCCTTGGAAGCAACTGTTAGGACAAAATGGTTGCCAAGGTAGTGACCTCTTTCAGTTCCTGAAGGAAGTGACCTGACCTCACTTCCTTGGTGATGGAATGTGGGATCCAGGAAGACAGGCACACATAGCCAGTCCCAGTTCCACTCCAATTGGTCTCAATTGTTGGATTTACCAAGGACAGAGTCAAGCTATCTTGGTACCTACAGATGTGAGGATGGCCAAATGCCAGGGATGCTCTGAAGAGGGGCATTTCCTGAGAAAGCAGGTAGTGGCACACCAATGGATTTTTACATTTCTCAGTGAAGAAACCCTGGTTTGTTCCTTCTAATTACCGATTGTTCTGTTGCCCTGAATGCCAGTAAGGTCTTTGCCTCAGGCCAACCCTTTAGAAAGCCTGAAGAAAGAGTTTTCAAATGGAAATGAATGGGCAACATCTGTGGTTCTTTGCTTAATTGCTTTGGAAAGGGATGTGTCTGAATCAGCCTCTTGGCCCTGTGTGAGGCTATGGCTTAGATTCTCAGCACCTGATGGATCTAAAGAAAGATTTTATGTGCGCCTCCAAAACCAAAATGGCCAAAAGAGCAGTCACTGTGGATGAAGTATCTCGCATTCCTCTCTAAGGTTTCTGACTTCCATCAAGTGAGAATAGGAATCTTTGGGTCAAATGAGTTCTTCCAAGCCCTGCAGAGGCTAGCCCAAAGCTGCTAGGGCTTTCTCATGACACCAATTCACATAAGGAATCTAATCCCCAAGGTAGGTAGTCCTCAATTTGGAGAAGCAGAGCAGTATTAACGGCAGGCCTATTTGAACATTCCTGGTTCACAAGAAGGGTGTCCCGGCCACCCAGACTTTAGGCAAATGAGGGGCTGGGGAGCTTATTTTGGATACTGACTTGGGCTGCGCCCCTCATGGAAACCTCCAGCCAGAGTTTATGATGAGTGTCTATATGGCAGAACATGAGGGCCATGTCGGAGTGTTTTGATTTTATTTGTGGTCATTTGTGTGGCAGTTGGAAGAGATGACTGGGTCCACCTGGTCTTCAACTTGCTGTGATTCCCCTTAGAGACTGAGTTCTGGAACTGACCTCAGAGGAGTATTGCCATGAATTGTGTTGGGAATTAAGAGGCAACGCCTGAGAGTCGCCTTTGGAAACTGAGATCTAGTTCGAGGGTGGCTTTCCACAGGACACTGGGAATCTCAGCCAAGATATTATATGATTTTATTCTTAAAGACTTGGCAGCCATAATTAAGATTCAAAACACACATGGCCTCCATCTCATGGGATTCTTGGAAGCAACTGTTAGGACAAAATGGTTGCCAAGGCAGTGAACTCATTCTGTTACTGAAGGAAGTGACCTAACCTCACTTCTTTGGTGATGGAACTCTCTGAACTTGGGATCCAGGAAGCCAGTTAAACAGTGCCAGTCCTAGTCCCAGTGCCAGTGTTTTCACTTTTTGGATTTCCCGAGGACAGAGTCATTCTTTCCTGCTAACTACTTATGTTAGGATGGCCAAATAACAGGAAAGCTCCTAAGAAGGGCCTTTCCAGAGAAAGAAGGTAGTGCCTCAATGCTGGCTCATGACAACTTCAGAGAGGTGACCAAAGACACAAGATCTGAGACAAACAGGCCATTTTGGGGGAACATTGTATGGCCCTCCAGTCACAGGACACTCCGAATAGTCACAGACCTACTTGTGGGAAGGAGGTGTCTTTGTGGGTGTGGGTGTGAGTTTGTGGTTTTGTCTCATGTTCTGAGAGCATCACGGGAGTTCCAGGGTTTTCAATCATTCGAAGCCAGCGAGTACCCTTAGCCGGGCCTGATTCCTCCTGGGGAGGTGGGGCTGTGTGTGCTGTGGAGGAGTTATCTGGAGGGCGTAGGGCCAGCTTAGCTTCCTCCAATGGCGGAGAGGCTGAGTCAGCTGCAGGGGAATCACTTAGAGGGGGTTGGTGGTTGGGGGATGAGGGCAGGGTATAAGGAGGGGGATGAGAGTCCAGTAGAGTCAAATCTTGTGACTCAGGGAGAACAGAGGGTGGTGGAGGAGGAGGAGCAGAGGGTTTGAGAGATCATGGGGGAAGCAGTACGAGCAGGGAAAGGGACAAGGAAAGGCTTCACCCATGGAGGAGGAGACTTGCAGAGGTCCTGCAAAGTTAAGATACATGGCTGTTGATCAGGATGGCTATGTGTGCGCAGCTGAAAGACAATATCTCTGACTTTTAAAATTAGTGGGAAGTAGAAAGATGCTTCTAGGGGCAATCCGACTTGAAATGTGAAATATTCTGAGGCACAGACAGTCTGGCAAGTCTGGAGTTTTACTGAAAAAGAAAGATTCTGAGCCCTTAAGCGAACTTTGGTCCAGTGATCAAGGGTCAGAGACAGAGACATTGAAGTACTCTGTCCCATATTGAAAGATACACAAACAGTGAATGCAACAACACACAACACAGACAAGACAAGACAATAAAGACAGGCAATGGACGTCCAAAATTGAGACCAGGACTCCGTAGCAGGCAAAACCAGATGGGCTGGCAATACCGAATCTGAAACAAAAAATCACTGAGTGGAGGAGACAATTGTTCCTCGATTTCTCGAGTCCTCGGTGGCATCCCCCAATACCATTATTCATGCAGCAGAATGATTCCTAACCCAAATCGAACATGTTATCAACCCTAACAATACACTGTTACCTCAATCTAACTTTACAGAAGAGCAGGGACAGAGTTGGTCTTACAATCCATTAATGTAGGGGATCTTCCACCTGCTGAGAACCTCAAAGATCCATGCAAAAATGATCCCTGAAGAAGATGTAGGCATCTTTGAAGGACCTGATTGAGCAAAAGTCATCTTCCATGGCGAACAACCTGGTCAGGATGAAGGGTTGTGTCTGAATCAGCCTCTCTATTCTTAATGTAGAGAAGATGGACCAAATGAGACCTGTGTGGAGAGTTGTTCCCGGGTGCCTATGGTTGATATACCATTCTAACTTGTGAATGTGTCACAGGAACCAGGGGTAGCCTCCATCTCATGGGACCCATGGAAGCAACTGTTAAGACAAAATGATTGCCAAGGCAGTGAACTCATTCTGTTCCTGAAGGAAGTGACCTCACCTCACTTCCTTGGTGATGGAACTCTCTGATCTTGGGATCCAGGAAGCCAGTTAAACAGTGCCAGTCCTAGTCCCAGTCTCAGTGTTCTCACTTTTTAGATTTCCCGAGGACAGGGTCATTCTTTCTTGCTAACTACTGATGTTAGGATGTCGAAATGGCAGAAAAGCTCTGAAGAGGGTCCTTTCCTGAGAAAGAAGGTAGTGCGTCACCGCTGACTCCTGACAACTTCAGAGAGTTGGCCAAAGACACATGATCTGAGACAGGACAGGCTATTTTGGAGGAACAATGTATGGTCCTCCAGTCAGAGGACACTCCGGATAGTCACAGACCTACTTGTGGGAAGGAGGTGCCTTTGTGGGTTTGGGTATGAGTTTGTGGTTTTGTCTCATGTTCTGAGAATAGGTAGGAAAGGCGGTTTGTTTCGTTTGGAGTGAACTATTTCTAGTAAGTCTTTTGACAAGGTGAGTGTTTCTATGTCTGTAACTCACTGTCCGTGGTTGTAGACATGAGAAAAGATAATGCATCAGTGGATGTGTCCTGTCTATGAGAAAGCTCCCCAGCATTCATCCTACCAAATTTATAAATGGACTGCCGCTTGCCTTATGGATGGCCAACTCCTGCTATGTGTGCATCCAAAACCAAAATGGCTAAAAGAACAGTCATTGTGGATAGAGTCTCTTGACTTCCTCTGTAAGGTTCCTGATCTCAATTAAGTGAGAATAGAGATCCTTTGGGTCAAATGAATTCTTTAAATCCTACAGAGGCTAGCTCATAGTTGCTTGGGTTTTCTCATGACATTAATTCACATAAAGAATCTAAAACGCACAGTCAGTAGGCCTCAAATTGGAGAAGCAGAGCAGTATTAATGGCTGGCCTATTTGATCACTCCTGGTTCACAGGAAGCATGTCCAGGCCACCATGACTTTAGGAAAATGAGGGGCACGGGAGCTTATTTTGGACACTGTCTTGGGCTGCACCCCTCATGAAAACCTCCAGCAGAGGTTATGATGAGTGTCTATATATAAGAAGATGAGGGCAATGTGGGATGATTTTGGTTTTAATTGTGGTCATTTGTGTGGTGGTAGGAAGAGATGACTGGGTCCACCTGGGCTTGAACTCTGGTGTGATTCCCCATAAAGACTGAGTTCTGGAATTGACCTCAAAGAAGTATTGCCATGAATTGTGTTGGCATATTAGGAAGCCACACATAAGATTGGCCCTTGGAAACTGAGATCTAGGCCCAGAGTGGCTTTCCACAGAGCACTGGGAATCTCAGCCAGGATATCACATGATTTTATTGTGAAAGATTTGACAGCCATAGTTGAGAGTCAAAACACACATGGACTTCACATTGTAGACCTCAATGGCCTGGGTTCATGTGAACTTTTGGCCACTCTTTGTGAAGCCTCGCCTGTGATAGTCCTCCAGAGCTTTCATTGAAATTAGCTTCCTCACCATTTGATGGTTATTGAATTAATTGAAAAACTCAGTGCCTCCAACTTCATTCTTGAAATATGGCTCAATATATAACATGAACTTTTTGTAATTCCCATGACCAGGTGGCACTGGAGAACCATTGGATATCCTGTTGCTGATCATGAGTGTACCAGACAGTGCCTTGATTGACTGGGTTTCACGAAAATTGTGAAGATCAGAGATGCCAGTTAGTTGGACCCTGCTGAGTAGTCGGCCTAGAACAAAGGTGGCCAGGTGTGAAATAAAACAGCTGTGGTAGTTTCATGTGGATCTACCATTGGCTTCCAAATGACTTCGACTAACATTGTGCAGTCAGCAGACCCTTATATGTAAAGGCATCATGTTGTATGGATAGATTTCAGGGCAATGTTCAGAATCAGGTTGCTTTGGTCAAGGGGGCAAGCTATGTTGGACAGAAGCCTGGTTGGTGCATAATCCTACATTTCCAGTCCCACCACACGTGACAAAACTCCATCCAGCACTGTGTCCCAGTTGAACTCCTTGTATTTCGTGAAGCAATTACCGAACTCCCAGTGCATCAGGAAGAAAAACCACGAAAACTGGAGGATGAACAAATGGCTTCACAGTCCACACGAGTAGACACTTAGACACCAGTGGCCACAGTTGACCTACAAAGAGAGAATTCAGCACTGCTGCCTCATGTTCATTGGAAAATAAGATACCATGACCTCCAGGTCACATAGATGCAGACACAGCTTTGATGGTCTCACTACAAAGGAAGCTAAAGCACCTGACAACAACGTACATTTCAAGTGCCCAACCTC
Source organism: Callospermophilus lateralis (assembly GCF_048772815.1). Taxonomy (NCBI): domain Eukaryota; kingdom Metazoa; phylum Chordata; class Mammalia; order Rodentia; family Sciuridae; genus Callospermophilus; species Callospermophilus lateralis. The sequence goes on along the minus strand of NC_135313.1, from coordinate 131,117,089 downwards.
AGACGCATTTTCTCCAGAAGTCTTTGGGCCAGCAGAGCTCCATGTTGGTGGAGTGTTTACCATGTCACTTACTTTTGGAAACTCCTCTTCCACCTCTAAGTTTGTGAACTCCTGAGCATATTCAATTCCAGATATGTATTCACAGATTTTCTAACTCATCTCCTCTAAATGTGGTATTTGGGGCGAAGGTAATATCAAGGCATTGTTCTGGATGAGAGTGGGAAGATTTTTGTGTAGCACATATTTGCATACACATTGGATTCATTTTCCAATTTTCCATTCGAAATACTCAATCCCTGATACTATCCCATACCCTACTAGACTCTGACTACTAATCCTAACATGATGGAGAAAAATAACCCAAACAGAATAGAAATACAAGCAAATCAAAGAGGTGTGTTGTATAGTTGGACTTGCCTTTTCCATTATATAGCGTAGGAGTTATAAATCTAGTCAATTTTTTGTTGAAAGAGTTCTCCATGTGTTTTTACACTTATCAAATATGTGAATTCATGTCTCCCCCATTTCTCTGTATCCTATTCAGTACATGTTTTTTTAAGTGCACATATAGAATCAATCTTGTATCACACGTACTTTCTTGTGAGGTGGCTGACTTGGCAGATACAAATTGTGAGAAGACATCACTCCTCCTAAATGCTATTGGAACTGAAAATTCAACCTATGGGTGGGCTTCCTAGTTGAACAACTTATACATAAATCCATGTTCAGTAAAATGAATACTTTTGGATACGTGGATGATATATATTTCACGATTAATTTCGATTGGCATATATATTGCTAGTTTTTAATGTCTCTCTGTGTGTGTGTGTGTGTGTGTGTGTGTGTATATATATATATATATATATATATATATATTATATATATACACACTGTTCAGATTTTTCTAAATATGAAATATATGTGTCTTTTGGCCACTCTTTTGGAAGCCTTACCTGTGAGAGTTCTGTAGAGCTTTCATTGAAATGAGCTTCCTCAACATTTAATGGTTCCTGAATGAATTGTAACCCACAGTGCCTCCAACGTCATCCTTGAAAAATGGCTCAGTAAATACCATAAAATTTTTGAAATTCCCATGACCAGGTGTCACTGGAGAACCTTTGGAAGTCTTCTTGCTGATCATGAGTGTACCAGACAGTGCCTTGATTGACTTGTTTTCATAAAAATTGTGTAGAACAGAGATGCCAGTAAGTTGGAACCTGCTGAGAAGTGGGCCCAGAGCTGTGGTGAGCAGGTGTATGATAAAACATCTGTGGTGGGGCCATGTGGTTCTGCCATTGACTTCCAAATGGATTTTGGCTGACATGGTGCAGCCAGCAGACCCTTATATGTAAAGGCATCTTGTTATATGGAGAGGTTTCAGGGCAATGATCAGAATCAGTTTGTTATGGACAAGGGGCCAAGCTAAGTGGGATAGAAGGCTGGTTGGTGAATTCTTCTGCAGACCCTGACCCTCTACACATGACATAACTCCCTCCAGCACTGTGTCCCAGTTGAACTCCTTGTATTTCATGAAGCAAATACCAAAATACCAGTGCAGAAACAAGAAACATCACAAAAATTGTAGGAGGAACAATTGGGTTCACAGTCAAGACAGGGAGACACCTAGCCCCCAGTGTCCACAGTTTACCTACAAAGAGAGAATACAGCACTGCTGCCTCATGTTCTATGGATAATAAGAAACCAAGTCCTCCAGGTCACATAAATGCAGACCCATCTTTGATGGTATCACTACAAAGGAAGCTAAAGCTCCTGACAACAACATATATTTCAAGTGCCCAACCTCAGAGGCAGTTTCTCAAGAAGTCTTTAGGCCAACAGAGTACCACGATTGTGGAGTGTTCATCCTGTCCCTTACTTTTGAAAACTCCTCTACAACCCCCAAGGTTGTGATCTCCTGAGCATTTTCTATTCCAGATATGTATTCACAGATTTACTAATTCTTCTCCTCTAACTGTGTCTTACTTGGGGTGAAGGTAATGTCAAGGCATTGTTCTGAATGAGAATGGGAAGATTTTTTGTAGCACATATTTGCATACACAATGGATTCATTTTCCTATTTTCCATTCGAATTACTGAAACCTGACACTAACCCATACCCTACTAGACTCTGCCTACTAATTCTAATATGATGGAGAAAAATAACCCAAGCAGAATAAAAATACAAGCAGTTCAGAGGAGGCATGGTGTATTGTTGGACTTGCCTTTTGCATGATAAAGTGTAGGTGTTATAAATCTGATAAATTTTTAATTGAAATATTTCTCCATGTGTTTTGAAAGGTATCAAATATGTGAATTCCTGTCTCCCTTTATCTGTTGCCTATTTAGCACATGTATTTTTGTATGCACATATTAAATCCTACCTGGTACCACACGTAAATTCTTGTGAGATGGCTGACGTGGCAGATAAAGATTGTGAGAAGAGATCACTCCTCCTAAACGCTGTTGGAACTGAGAAGTCAACCTATGGGTGAGCTTCCTAGTTGAACAACATGGTACATAAATCCATGTTCAGTAAAATAAATATTTTTGGATCTATGTATGATATGTATTTCATGATGAATTTCGATTGTCATATATATTGCTACTTTTTAATATCTCTGTGTGTGTTTTGTGAAAAATCTACACTCTCTAGATTTTTCAAAATATGAAATGTATGTCTCTTATTATACACTCCCTAAATTCATTCATGTTCATGTATGTGGTTTTATAATCAACTTTTCACAAGATTATTTTCAGAAATATTCATCCACCTCAAATACATATTTTTTTTCTAGTACTGAACACTCACTTCAGTGAAAGGTGCATACAAATCCTTATAGTTCTAAAGTAACTGACCCAGTTTAACATCAATGCAAGTAGATTCCTATGGGAAATGTTGTGTATTTTAATGTTCATTTTTATTCAACACCGGTACATTACTATTTCTTCAGTTTATGGACAACTTAGAAAAAACATTTCATCCACATTTCACAAATTTAAAGGCATTTTCACAAAATCACTTCCTGCTTTAGATCACACGTATTCCTCCTTTTTTTTTTTTTTGGACTGGTCTTTTCATGATACTTCTTCCTAACGCATTATATTTGATTTCCATAATTATTTTGAAGCGAAACTCACACACTCTTTATGATAAACCATAACACTAATATTACCATTCGATGTATAATTTGTTGGAATGAATGATTGTATATCAATATAAGATTTCCTGTATATTTTCAGATATCAATTTATTCCAATTTCTAAAGTTGAAACCAGTTATATTATTTATTCACAGTATGGACTATTCATCCATTATCTCTATATTTATAGACACGGGGTACACCTTTTTTATTCCAAACACTAATTTATGAGTTTTCAGAATATAGCTCCCCTTAATGGTGGGAGAAATACTCATGTCACCAGATCTACATATATATTTTATCACAGTAATATTCTGGATAAAAAGTGCAAAGGTCACACTTATGTTTGTACCAACGCCTAAATTGAATGTGAGTAAGAATTACTAAAAACATCCATGTCCAGGATGCCTAAGGCTCTCAAATGTCAATCCTATTGGTGAGGAGATATTTGTTTCATGATAAGATTATATATTCAACCTCAACCCTGTTGAAAATGTCTAATCCTCTCACTCACTTTATACTTTGCCTTATTTCTTAATGTCACTATTGATATCTATTTTCCTACATATTTTGCCCAGTTCATCATAGTGACTGATTCTTCACATTTGCTGACATTTACATTCATTCTCTAACAAAAACCCTATTACTAAAAAAGTCTTGGTCCAACTCCTAGACTCACTCTTCTTCCAAAACTTACTATCTTCCTAATCCTCCCGACTACCACTTCTTGACTGGATGTTCTCTTCTACATTCAATCATCTGAGGTACAGTGTTTTATTCCATTCTATATCAATTTATCTCAGACCTCAGTGCAGAATGTAATTCAAAGCTAAGTATCCCAATCAAGGGCCCAATACCTCTCTGGGCTTCAAATCTTACCTAGATTTCTGTTTTCATACTTATATTCACCTATATATTCTTATAAATATTGCAGGTTCCCAATACTATTATTCATCCAGCAGAATGGTTCCTAATAAAAATAGAACATGTTATTAATCCTAACTATACACAATTCCCTCAATCTCACTTTACAGAAGAGCAGGGACAGAATTGGTCTTACAATACAGGAATGTAGGGGACATTCCAACTGCTGAGAACATCAAAGATCCATGCAAAAATGATCCCTGGAGAAGATGTAGGCAGCCATGAAAGACCTGAGAGAGCAAAAGTATTATTCCATGGCAAACAACCCAGTCAGGATGAAAGGATGTGTCTGAATCATCCTCTCTCTTCTTAATGTAGGGAAGATTGACCAAACTAGGCCTGTGCGGACAGTTGTTCCCAGGTGCCTATGGTTTTTAAACCATTCTAACTTGTGAAAGTGTCACAGGAAAATGGGGCATCCTCCATCTTATGAGACCCTAGGAAGCAAATGTTAGGAAAAAGTGGTTGCCAAGGCCGTGACGTCATTCAGTTCCTGAAGGAAGTAACCTCACTTCACATCCTTGTTGATGGAACTCTCTGAATTTGGCTTCCAGGAAGCCAGGCACCCAGACCCAGTCCCAGCCCCAGTCCCAGTGATCCCAATTGTTTGGATTTACCAAGGACAGAATCAGTCTTTCGTGGTACCTACTTATGTGAGGATGGCCAAATGTCAGGAAAGTTCTAAAGGGGGGCCCTTTCGGAGAAAGCAGGTAGAGGCTCACTGCTGGCTCCTGACAACTTCACAGAGTTGTCCAAGGAGACCAGATCTGAGACAGGACAGGCCATTTCTGGGGAACATAGTATGGTGCTCCAGTCAGAGGACACTCTGGATAGCTCCAAACGAACATGGGGAAGGAGGTGCCTTTGTGGGTGTGGGTTTGGGTTTGTGGTTTTTTCTCATATCCTGAGAATAGTTAGAAAAGGTGGTTTGTTTGGTTTCTAGTGAACTGTTTCTAGTTAGTCCTTTGAAAAGGCGAGTGTTTCTATGTCTGTGTATCCCAGTGTGTCTGTAGTTGTAGACATTAAAAAAGAGAATGCCTCAGTGGGTGTGTCCTGTCAAGGAGAAAACATCCCAACATTCATCCTGCCCAATTCATGAATGGACTGTGGCTTGCCTTATCACTGGGAAACACCTACTATCTTCCTACGTTCCTGTATTCTTCCTGAATTCTGGCCACTCTCCAGAATAGGCTCATGGTTTTGTGTCCAAGATATGGACCCCTTCCAAGCTCTGTGACATGGCCATGTTTTGGATACCTGAAGGGAATGGCAAGCATCTCAGAAAACTCAGATATAAATGTGACCAGTAAAGTCTCAGTGGAGAAACCCTGCTTTGGGCCTTTTGATTACCTATTGTTATGTTGCCCTGAATATCAGGAAAGTCTTTGACTCAGACCACCCCTTTGTGATGCCTGAAGAAAACAGTTTTCACATGGAAATGAATGGGAATTACCTTTGTGTTTTACAATAATACCTTCAGAGTTTAGGCTCTCATAAACTTAAAAATACATTTAGATTGTATCTAAGTGTAGAAAGTATGATGGAACTGTAAATATCTTATTGAAAAGAAGTCCAATTATAGAACACAAATGACAGACATAAATCTCCAACAAGTTTTACTTTTAAGCCTAGAATTACCATACAACCTTAGAACACCAGCTTGATACAATGCTCTTTTGAAGCTTCTACCTTACAGACTTGTATACCTGGAAGATATGAACACATTAACACCACAATTACATTGATGTTTTTGTATTAACCAAGTTTAGCTTTTTAAAGAAATAACATGGCACAATTTTGTAAAAACAGTACTAGTTTAACCAGCTGTTTAATTTTTTAAGATTACTTGCTCAAAACTTACACATATAACCAACTTACACAAAACTTTTTTATTATTTACTAAAAACCTTTTAATTACTTAATCATATAGACTCTCTTATCCAGAAACACATTTTCCCTCTATTAAATCTATATCTAGAACCTTTTAGTTTCTCTTTTCCATTTGTTAACCTATTTCGGTTCACATTTTGAAACAATACATGTAAATTTCTGAAATTAAGCAGATTATTTTATAGACATCAACATTATACTAGGGCGTTTTTGAACACCTAGAAAACTTATAGGCCTATTTTTAAAGACATCTTTATTTTTATCTTTTTACCCAATTTGAATTGAACCATTTGAATCACGTGAATCAAAGATATTTGAATCCATTTTTAAATTTTTCATGAGCGCTCCTCATCTGTCAATTGTCATATCACTGCATTATATATTGACTTACACACATACAGGCATACCAACATACAACACATAACACAAATGTAACACATAACACAATAGTAAAGGCCTTGTAGCTTTTTCAGGTGAAATCTCCATTGCAATGTTTAAAAACTCCACAGTTGATCAAAAATAGATCTGACCCGAAAACATTTACCGATCTGCAGGATAAAGATTATGAGCTCAAAAAAAGAAAAAAAAAATACAGAATCTAAGAAAAAGCAAGAGTCCTAAAAAAGATGACTATTCAGTAATTAGTAAATACCATATAATGTACTTATTCGTTGAGTCTAGTTTGAGTTCAGGTAAACATAAACTTTTACTCCTTTTTATCTGTCTCTTGCTGATTGCATATCAACTTAAGTCCTGACTGAGGTCTCGAAAACTGGAAAGACGCGAATTTTGAGTAGAAACCTCATGACTAAGGCATTATATCTATGTCATGATTTCCAGGTTTGAATGTTGAAAATTATGATGCAAGTTCAAGATATAATTCTCAAAATTTTATATCTTTAGATTTTTCTACACTAGAAAAATTTGCTCACACAAAACTGAAAATTGGATCATTTTTTGATAATATAAATGGCACCATCACAAAAAAGTTTCTATAAGATAATTAACCCACTTTCTTTGTTCTGAAATTTCAAAAGTAGTATTAAGTTACATTAAATTGGCTGAAATTTTTTTTAAAAAAAACCACACACTGCCATGGGTATCCGAAATTAAGCTTTAAATATTTCCAAGATTGTTGTTAATTAATGCCATTTCAATAAGCCAGACGAACCTTTTAATTTAGCACCATTTTTTTAAATCTTACACACTGAGGGGAACAGATACCATATCATAATTTATTTTCTTTGCCCAAGTTAATGCACTGGTATATCTAGTGGAATTTTCTCAGGCTACCTAGTTCAAAATTTAAACTCTTTAATATTTTTTTTAATCCTAAGTATTTAAGGTTTCTAGCATGAACTATCTGATATCAAACTAAACAATTGTTTAAACCCAACTTTATACTGTAAGATAGTGCAATGCTTTAGAAACCCATTTAGATACCAGATTGTTACAATAAAAAATCATCTTTTAGATACACATTCAGCCAAGATCATCCCCAAGAAACAATCTATAATATCAACATATTACTGCATTCATTCTCCCTTTTGTTAAGCAAACAGAGGTGGAGTAATCCTTAAAGTGCAGGTAAGGAATAAGGGAGTTCCCCACAGCAAAATGGCTGGGGCAGCTGCTGGGAGTCCCTTAGCCTCACTTTTTACTTACAGGATTAGTTCCTCTGGTTTGGTTTGACCCCAGGCACCAGGCATATTCTATATCTCCCAACTTTTCAGTAGTCAGCTCCCAAATAGTTCATTTTCTGCTTGCAGTTTTTTGAGTGCTAGGCTTCCCCAAAAGGGCAGAGTGGGGACTCCTTTAAAGTCCACTCTGGGGTGTCAAAAATTATGACTGAAGGTTTGGATCCCATCCCCAAAGCCAATTAATGCCAATTTAATAATGAGGACAGGGTTTTGAGAAAAGTTTATGCGAGATATCAAAGTTCTTAGACCCCAGGCATTTCCCTCTGCAGTTGGCGTGCTCAACCCAACTATGGAAATTAAAGAAAACAGTGCTTCCCTAATCTCGCTTAACAAAGGGGAGTAAAGTACATCAAAGTTCTTTAAAACACACCTAAGAGAGGTGTAAAAGGTGAGAACAGAAAAGCTGGCGGTTCTATTGACTTTTGGTCCCTCACAGGAGAAGCATCAGGTTAAAATTTAGCTAAAGTTACTTCCACACATCTAAGGCAGGTTGGAACTCGGGATTCTGCATCGGTTCACACAATGCCATCACATTTAACAGAAACATAGACAAAAAGACACACAAAGACCATCATGCAGCTCCCGTTTGTTCACAACCCTAAGATCTTCAAACTTGTGACTCAGTGAGAATGGAGGGAAGAGGGGGAGGTGCAGAAGGTTTGAGTGATAGGATCATGGGCAAAGGGGTCAGGTTGGAGCCAGGGACCAGAAAAGGCTTCAAGGACAGAGGCATGGAATGGCTTTGTCCCATAATGAGAGTTTCTCAAACAGAGACAACGACAATACAAACGTGACACAAACACGGACACACAGTTAACGTTTAACACGAGTTCAGAAGGAGAGATTAGAACCTAGTAAGTGGCAAAACCTAATGGGTTAGACCACAAAGACAGACAGTGAATTCAACCTGAGAGAAATAAGTAGCCAGCAAGACCTGTCGGGTTGGCAGCAGAGTCACCTAATGAGGACACATCCGTCCCTCCCCGAATCGTCCAAGGAGTTCCTTGCAAGGACATGGTCTGTGGCTTCAGGACACGTCTGTCCACCACCGCCAGTGGGAACTTACTCTCTCTGCTGGCAGCCACTCTGCCAACACAAACCAAAAACCAAAAAACCAAACCTGGTAGGGAAGATGGCCACTGCGTACGGGGGTTGCTGAAGTGCTGAGTGTGGTGCTCAGTGCAGCGGCTTTAATTGAGATTTCATGCAGGTGGTTAGAGCTCCTTTTACCATTAATTTGTAGTAGACCACTTGCCAAGAAGCAGGAAGAACAAAGAGATGGAAAAAGAGACGCTTGGCTGCTCACAGCCATGGGCGCTTTGCGCCCATCTGCTTCCTCTTTCGCTTCGCTCCGGGCAGAGAACCTGAATGTGTAATCAGCAGTGGATTGTAAGTACCTGATGCAAAGAAAGCTCAGTTACTTCCGCCCCCTTTTTTCAAATATTTTTATATACAGGGAGAATTCATGGACTGGGATTGTTCGCTGGGCTGTGGTTTCTGTGCCGAAAATCCACTCCGCGGGAGCCACCATTTGCTTTCTGCTGGCTGTCTTGATGACTCTGTCTAAATTGTCCGGCTGCCACATCTAGAGGTTGGAGCTGGGCTACGTGCCGAGTCCTGTCCTCTGAAGGCTGGACCGTGGCCTCGAGCGCCTAGGTCGCCTGTTCGCTGCTGCACCTTCGGGCAGAGCCTGCTCTGCGGTCATTCTGCATCCCCCTGCTAAGAGACCTGTGCTCTGGAGGAGGGGTCCGGAGAGCCATGGTGGCAGCTGCTTGGGCCCCAGGGGATGGGCACTGGGCTGAGGAGCAACGGAGGCCGCGGTGGCTCCGCTATAGTCACAGTGAGCGCAGCACCCATGAGCGCGGCTAACGTGAGCGTGATCCAGAGGCAGAGGCGATGGCGGCAAGGTTTCATTTCTAGAAATCTGGACTGGAAACAGAAGCAGTAGTGTTACAATCCCAAGAACTTGCTTATGCCAGGAAGCTGTAAGGGTAACATTTATATCATTGAGGAGATCTAACATGGTGGCAGGTGCAGAGAGATTAAGTCTCTGACATCTTCAAATGTGCGGGCATAGGGAGCTGTAAACTGTCTAAATGCTGTTTGCTCAGGATCACTAGGCAATGCTGAGCTGATGTGGATCTGGGGCGTACAATCTGGGCCCCTCAGAACACACACACCGAGTCCGGATAGGCTGCATTCAACCTCCAGTTCGCCTGCTTCTCATGACTCAGCACTAAAGATTCTGCTGAAATAACTGGTCGGCCCTTCTGAATTTACAGAGGTAAAAGCCAACTGAGTCTTCATAGGCAGTGGCCATAGGACTTAAATGGGGCTTGGGAAAGTCAGTCAGGACTCACCCTTTGCATTGGTCACCCAGCAAAGGGAAAGAACGGTCACCATTTGCACGAGATACCACCATGGCAGAGAACTGACATCACGAGTGGAGGAGATATCTTCATTGAAACTTTCGTGACAGGTGTTTAATCCCCTAGCCATCTCTCTCCACACAGTGGAGAAACCTTAAGAGCCCCTCCCAGCTCTTTCATGAGGGCCCCTCCTAGCTCTCCTGTGAGCTCCATAGCCAGACCGAGGGAATCAGGAGTGGCACTGGACTTGCGTTCCGGAGCTCTCGGCTACCGCTCCCACCAGTGCAGACAACTGAGGTCTCTTGCACCAGCTACCAGGGGCGTGGCTCCTGGAGGGCAAGCAAATTCGCTGAGGGTTCTCAGCCCCAAGCTCTACAAACTTAGGGTCTGAGGGAGGCAAACAGGGAGAGTGTGCCCAGGTATTCATGAAAACAGGGCTCCCAGGAGAAGCAGACCTGGCGTGTAGCCAGTATTGTGGTGAGCGGGGCCTGGCTTGAGGAAACACAAGAGAAGGCCCTAGGCACTCAGGATTGGAGTCCCACCCAGTCTGGGACGTAGAGCTGCTGCACAGTTAATGGTTCCCACCTTTGAGAGGAGAAGCTTGGCCCAGTGGGCACAGCACCACCTACTTTAAGAGAAGTTAATCGAAATCTATGACTGCATTTATTTTTTTTTCTTTCATTTTCATTTTTTGTTGGTGTAGTTGTTCTTTAACTTTTTTATGTTTTCAATTTTTTTATTTTATTATTAGTAGTATTATTTCTTTAAATTTTAATTTTCATTTTTTTATTATCATTTTTTTTTAAATTTCTTCCTTTGTTTATTTTCAATTTTTTTTCTTTTTGTTATGTCTGTAGGTGTTATAAGTACCACCTGGTATGGTCCTTTCCAGTGGGGTTCCAGGGATGACACCTGATGTCATCTTATGTAGACAAAGTCTCTTACTTGATATCAATGTGGAGTCCCCTTGTCCCCAGGTTGGTAGGCAGTGGCCAGCGGTTTTCACAGGTATCCCTGAGTTCTTTCAAGAGCTTTAAATCTTTCAAGCAAGGGGTGTGAAAGGGATCTTTAGGTCTTAGAGTTGGGGTTAGGTCCCTTCCTGGAGGAGGGTCACCATAGAGAATTTCATAGGGGGTGAGGTTACACAAAAAACAGAGTGAGTATTTTCTTCATGAAACAGTGCATAAGGCAGTAGCATAGTACAATCTTTTATGCCGGTCTCTAAGCTGAATTTTTTAAGGTCTGTTTAATGGTTATATTCATTCTTTCTACCTGTCCTAAATTCTGGGGTATATAAGCACAATGTAACTTCCAATCAATCCCCAGGGTCCTGGCTAACCGCTGACTTATCTGGCCCACCAACGCTGGTCCAGTATCAGACCCTTTTAACTTAGGCAGGCCATATCTTGGAAAAATATCTTCTAGGATCTTCTTGACCAAAATTTGCGCTATTTCTTTTCTTTTTTTTTTTTCTTTTATTTTTGAGGGGAAGGCTTCAATCCATCCTTAAAATGTACTTACAAAGACTAGGAGATATTTAAGTCTATACCTTGCTTGCTTAATTTAAGTAAAGTTCACTTCCCAGAATTGTCCTGGTTTGGTACCTCGTAGGTGCTTCCCTGCAGGAAGCTTGGAAGGGTAAGCATTAACTAATTGATGGACCCGACAGGCTTTTGTTACCCATTCAGTTATTTCCTTCACTGTGAGCCGGTTAGTGGAAAACTCTGTTCTTGATCCTTCAGGAATGCCTGCAGATTCTTTGAACCATGGTGAGTAAGTTGTTGTACATTTTCTACTGACATAGTTAGAGCCGTGACTCTTGGAATTTCTACTGAAGGATTTAGAAATTCCACTTGAGGGCCTTCAGGGTTTAAAGTTATTTTGGCCCAGAGCTCGGTGAGCAGATCTCTGCCCATCAATGGGGCCAGGCATTCTGGGATTACTAGAGAGAAATGATGGATTTTTCCTTTCCCCAAGTCAATGGTCCTCTTAGTTGTCCAAGCCCGATATTTACTGCCATTAGTTTCTTGAACTAGAGACCTTTTATTAAATAGAGCGCCTATTGTGGCTTTAAGGGCTGAGTATATTGCCCCTGTATCCAGTTTACTGGGGTCTCCTCCACTTCAAAAGTTACCCTGAGCTCGGGGAGGGGATATGAGACCCGACTTTCTTAGTCATCCTCCAGAGTCAGAATGGCTGGCTGGCGTGGCTGTCACTTTCTAAGGCAATTTTGACCCAGTGTCCTTTTTCTTTAGAGTAGGCACATTGATCTGAGGCCAGGGGTGGCCTCTGTCGTGGGCCAACTTATCCCTTCTTGTCTCCCTGTTTCTTAATTTCTGGCCTATTTGTTGTTGTGACCAGGACCTTAGTCAACACCTTAGTCTGCCTTTTGCTTCTTTAACCTCACTTTGCTCCCTTCTCTTCCTCAGTTTCTCTCTTATAGTATATCTTCTCAGATTCTCTGACTAAATCTCTCAAAGTGATATCTTGTAATCAATCTAAGCTTTGTAAATTTGTTTTAATATCGAGTGCAGTTTTCCCATCATGACAGATGCCTTTTGATTCTCTGCCTGAGGATCAAAAGGAATATATCTCCTATATGCCTCCATAATTCTCTCTAGAAACATAGAGGGAGATTCATCAGGCCCTTGAATAATCTCTCTTACCTTGGCCAAATTAGTTGGTCACTAGCGGCTGTTTGGAGACCCAGTATTAGAGCCCAGCTATAAGTGGACAGAAGCTCCCTACTTTCAAAGGTGTTGGGGTCACAGTTGGGTCGGTTCAAGGGAAAGCCGGCTTTGATTATGTTGGGAAGTTGTGTCGGATGAACATCTGGTCCGAGGATATTTTTTTCTAGGTTCCTGGAGGATTCCCTTTTGTTCCTCTGTCATGAAGAGAGTTCCTAGGAGTTGTTGGCAGTCTTCTGAAGTAGGCTGTTGTGAAAACATTAATGACTCAACCACACCTGAGAGCCGTGTTGGGTCCTCGGAAAAAGGGGGATTGTAATTTTTTAAGTTATATAGGTCTGAAGAGGAGAGAGGCCAATACTGGTAGGCTTGCATTTTTCCCCCATGGCCATCGATAACCATTGGCCTCTAGGGAAGGAGAGGGAGCATCCCGAGAGTTCCAGGGTTTTCAATCTTTTGCCGCCAGCACGTTCCTTTAGCTGAGCCAGCTTCCTCCATGGGAGAAGGTGCTGTGTGTGCCACAGGGGAATTATCTGGAGGGCCCTGGGCCGGCTTAGCTTCCTGCAATGGACGAGAGGCTGAGTCAGCAGCAGGGGAATCACTTAGAGTGTGTTGAGGGCTGGGGAACCAGGGCAGGGGATAAGGAGGGGGAGGAGAGTCCAGTAGTGTCAAATCTGGTGACTCAGGGAGAACAGAGGGTGGAGGAGAAGGAGAAGAAGGGTGTTTGAGAGTTCCTGGGGGAAGAAGTTGGAGCAGGGGCAGCGGCAAGGATAGGCTTCACCCATGGAGGAGGAGCTTTGCAGAGGTCCTGCTGAGTTAAGATACATGGCTGTTGATCCAGATGGCTATGTGGCCCCGGCTAAAAGACAATATCTCTGACTTTTAAAATTAGTGGGAAGTAGAAAGATTCTTCTAGGGGCCATCCAACTCCAAATGTTGGCCATTCTGAGGTACAGAGAGTCTGCGACATCCGGCACTTTACTGAAAAAGAAAGATTCTGAGCCCTTAAGCGGACTTTGGTGCAGTGATCAAGGGTCAGGGAAAAAGGCATTGAAGTGTGCTGTCCCATAATGAAAGATACACAAACAGTGAAAGCAACGACACATGACACAGACAAGACAAGACAATAATGACAGGCAATGGAAGTCCAACACTGAGACCAGGACTGAGTTGCCAGCAAAACCCGATGGGCTGGCAATACCGAATCCGAATCAAAATATCACTGAGTCGAGGAGACTATTGTTCCTCAATTTCCGGAGTCTTCTGTGGTGTACTCCAGAGACATGGCTTGAGTTCTGTAACACGACTGTCAGGCTTCGTCAGAGAGAGCTCACACTCTTCATTGACAGTCAATTTGCCAAGCCCTAACCTGAAACCTGAAACCAGAAAGAGGCGCCTTACTTACCTGAGAGGGGTCCTTTGGGATCTCTCGTCCACAACTGCTCGATCTAGGTGGAACCTCCATATGTAAAGGTCGGGCTAGCGTCGGAGGAAGGGACAACCAAGAGACTTTATCATGCAACAGCAAAGGATTTACTGGGGGTCCAGCATGTTTGAGCTCAGAACTCACTTGAACAGAGCAGAGAGCCCTGAGAACAGCTTAAGCAGAGCTTATATACTTTCCTTGGAAAGGGCAGAGAATGAAGTTTATTGATGAGTCTGGGCAACTGGGCGGTTTGCGTGCAACCAGGTGAGGGAGTACATTCTGCAGTTTGGCAGTAGGGAGCGGCACATTCTGGGAACAAGATTAGCAAATAATTCTCAAAATTTCAACAGTGTTTTGTTAAGCATACAGAAAAACAGGAAGTGATAAGTACCTATTTTATTAAGCTTTCACAACTGACTATCCCTTTTTTACTGGATGTTCTCTTCTACATTCAATCATCCAAGGTACAAGGTCCTATGCCCCTGTATATGGATTTATCTGAGACAACTTTGCAGAAAGTAATTCAAAGATATGTATATCAATCAGGGGCCCAATGCCCTTCTGGGCTTCAAATCTTATTTAGATTTCTGTTTTCATACATATATTTCACCTATGTTTTATATATATATATATATATATATATATATATATATATATATATATATATATATATATCTCATAGTATATATATTTCATCCACAATTTCACAAACTTACAGGCATTTGTTTCACGTTCAATCAATTCCTTCTTCAGAACACATGTATTCCTCCAGGTCTCTTGACTGGTCTTTTCATGAGACTTCTTGCCAAACACATTATTATTGATTTCCATAATCACTTTTGAAGCAAAACTCACACACTGTTCATGATAAACCATAACCCTAATATTACCATTAAATGTGGAACTGGTTGGAATGAATGATTATATATCAATATAAGATTTTCTGTATATTTTCAGATATCAATTCAAAAATTATTTAAAATTGGAACCAGTTATATTATTTATTCTCAGTATGGTCTATTCATGCATTATCTCTATATCCAAAGACACGGGGTACACCTATTGTACCCCCAATACTAATTTATACGTCTTCAAGATATTGCTCAAAGAAATGGTGGAAGAAATACTCATGTCACCTGATCTCCTTATACATTTTATCACAGTAATATTCTGGACACAAAAAGCAAGGTTTACACTTATGATTGTACCAGAGCTTTCATTGAAATGAGCTTCCTCACCATTTAATGGTTCCTGAATGAATTGTAAGCCACAATGTCTTCAACTTCAACCTTGTAAAATGGATAGATGAATACCATGAAATTTTTGAAATTCGCATGACGAGGTGGCAATGAAGAACATTTGGATGTCCTGTTGCTGATCATTATTATACCAGACAGTGCCTTGATTGATGGGTATAATGAAAATGGTGTAGAACTGAGATGCCGGTTAGTTGAAAACTGCAGAGTAGTTGGCCCAGAGCAGTGGTGTGCAGGTGTGTGATAAAATATTTGTGGTGGTGCCATGTGGATCTGCCATTGACTTCCAAATGGCTTTTAGCTGATATGGTGCACCAAGCAGACCCTTATATGTAAAGGCATCTTGTTATATGGAGAGGTTTCAGGGCAATGTTTAGAATCAGTTTGCTATCGTCAAGGGGGCAAGCATATGGGATAGAAGCCTGGTTGGTGCGTTCTCCTTTAGACTCTGAACCACCACATGTCACAAAACTCCCTCCAACACTGTGTCCCAGTTGAACTCCTTGTATTTCATGAAGCAAATTCCAATCTCCCAGTGCAGCAGCAAGAAACACCACGAAAATTGGAGGATGACCAAATGGCTTCACAGTCAACATGGGAGACACTGCGGCCCAGTGGCCTCAGTTTACCTACAAAGAGAGAATTCAGCACCGCTGCCTCATGATCATTGGAAAATAAGAAACCATGTTCTCCAGGTAACATAGATGCAGACCCAGCTTTGATGGTTTCATGACAAATGAAGATAAAGCTCCTGACAACAAAATATATTTCAAGTGCCACACCTCAGAGGCAGTTTCCCCAGAATTCTTTTGGCCAGCAGAGCTCCATGGTTGTGTAGTGTTTACACTGTCCCGTACTTTTGGAAACTCCTCTACCAGCTCCCAGGTTGGGAACTCCTGAGCATTTTCCATTCCATATTTGTATTCACAGATTTTCAAACTCTTCCCCTCTAATTGTGTCTCACTGGGCAAAAGGTAAGGTCAAGGCATTGTTCTGGATGAGAGTTGGAAGTTTATTGTGTAGCACATATTTGCATACACATTGGATTCATTATCCTATTTACCATTTGAAATACTGAATCCCTGACACTAACCCATACCCTAATTGACTCTGACTACTTATCCTAAAATGATGGAGAAAAAGAAACCTAACAGGATAGAAATACAGGCCTTTCATAGGAGGCATGGTGTATACTTGGATTTTCCTTCTGCTTTATCAAGGGTATGTGTTATCATTGTAGTCAACCTTTCATTGGAATATTTCTCCATGAGTTTTTAAAGTTAACTCATATGTAAATTCCTGTCTCCTTTTCTGTGGAGCCTATTCAGAACATGTATATTTTTATGCATATATAGACTTCTACCGGGTATCACATGTACATTCTTGTGAGCAAACTGACTTTGGAATTTACAAATTATGAGAATACATCACTGCCCCTAAATACTGATGGAACTGAAAATTCAACTTATGGGTGAGCTTCCTAGTGAAAAACATTAAACATAAATCCATGTTCAGTAAAATTAATATTTTTAGGTATGTGGATGATATATATTTCATGATAAATCTCGATTGGCATATATATTGTTACATTTTAATGTGTGTGTGTGTGTGTGTATATATATATATATATATATATATATATATATATATATATACTCTCCAGATTTTCCAAAATATGAAATATATGTGTCTTATTATACACTCTGTAAATTCATTCTAGTTCATGTATGTGGATTTATAATCAACATTTCACATTTCACAAGATTATTCTCAGAAATATTCAACCACCTGAAATACATATTTGTTTCCTAGTACTGAAAAGTAACTTCAGTGAATGTTCCTTATATATCCTAATATTTATATAGTAACTGACCAGGATTAACATCAATGCAGTTAGATTCCTATGGGACATGATATGTATTTTGAAGTTTGTTTTTATTCAACACTGGTACATTACTTTTTCTTCAGTTTTTGGACATCATAGGATATATCCTTTCATCCACAAGTTCACAAATTTATAGGCATTTGGTTCACTTTCAATCACTTCCTCTTTCAGAAAACATGTATTCCTTTATGATTATTTAGTGGTCTTTTCACTAGACTTCTTTCTAAACATATTATTTTCGATTCTTTAATCATTTTTGAAGCAAAACTCACACACACTTCATGATAAACCATAACCCTAATGTTACCATTAGAAGTACACAAAGTACACCTATTTGTACTCCCAATACTAATTGATACATCTTCAAAATATTGCTCCCAGAAATGGTGGAAGAAATACTCATGTCACCTGATCTACATATACATTTTATCACAGTGATATTCTGGACACAAAATGCAAAGATCACACTGATGATTGTAACAAAGCCTAAATGGAAAGTGAGCATGAATTACTAAAAACATCCATGTCCAGGTTGCTTAATGCTCTCAAATGTCAATCCTATTGGTGACTACCTGTTTGTTTCTTCCTTAGATTATATATTCAACCTCAAGCCTGTGAAAATGTTTAATCCTATTACTCACTTTATAATTTGTCTGATTTCCTAATGTCTCTATTGATATCTGCTTTCCTACATATTTTCCCCAGTTCATCAATGTGACTGACTCTTCACATGTGCTGATATTTACATTCACTCTCTACCCGAAACACTATTGCTGAAGAACTTTTGGTCCAGATCCTATATTCACTCTTCTTTCTAAACCTTCCGACTATCTTTCTAATCCTACGGACTCTCACTTTTTGACTGGATGTTGTCTTCCACATTCAGTCATCCAAGGCACAAGGTCCTATGCCATTGTATATCGATTTATCAGAGACATCTGTGCAGAACATAATTCAAAGCTAAGTATCACAATCAAGGGCTCAATAGCCGTCCGGGCTTCAAATCTTACATACATTTCGGTTTTCATACTTACATTTCACCTGTATATTCTTTTAAATATTGCAGGTTCCAAATACCATTATTCATCCCCCAAATTATTTCTAACCCAAATCGAACCTGTTGTTAACCCTAACCATACACTCTTCCCTCAATCTAACTACAGAAGAGCATGGACAGAGTTGGTCTTACAATAGAGGAATGTAGGTGATTTTCCACCTGCTGAGAACCTCAGAGTTCCATGCAGATATGATCCTTGGAAAAGTTGTAGGCAGCTATGAAGGACCTGAGAGAGCAAAACTTATTTTACATGGTAAACAACCTGGAGAGGATGAAAGGATATGTCTGAATCAGCCTCTCTCTTCTTAATGTAGATAAGATGGACAAAAGCAGGCCTGTGTGGAAAGAAGTTCCCCGTTGACTATGGTTGATATACCATTCTGACTTGTGAAAGTGTCACAGGAAGTAGGAGCACCCTCCATCTCATGGGACCATTTGAAGCAACTGTTAGAACAAAGTGGTTGCCAGGGCAGTGACCTCACTCATTTTTTGAAGAAAGTGACTTCACCTCACTTACTTGGTGATGGAACTCTCTGAACTTGAGATCCAGAAAGCCAGGCACCCAGAGATAGTCCCAGTCGCCGTCCCAGTGGGATCACTTGTTTCGATTTACCAAGGACAGACAGTCTTTTTTGGTATCTACTGATGTGGAGAAGGACAAATGCCAGGAGAGCTCTGTAGAGGGACCTATCCTAAGAAAGCAGGTAGTCGCTCACAGTTGGTTCCTGACAACTTCACAGAGTTGGCCGAGGAGACCAGATCTGAGACAGGACAGGCCAATTCAGGGTAACATACTATGGTCCACCAGTCCGAGGACACTCTGGATAGTCATAGACCTATTGGGGGTAGGAAGTGCCTTTGTGGTTGTTGGTGTAAGTTTGTGGTTTTTATTCATGTTCTGAGAATAGGTAGGAAAGGCAGTTTGTTTGGTATGGAGTGGAGTACTTCTAGAAAGCCGTTTGACAAGGATAGTGTCTGTGTATCCCACTGTGTCCGTGTTTGTAGACATGAGAAAAGAGAATGCATCAATGAATACGTCCTGTCTTGTAGAAAGCTTCCCAGCATTCATCCTACCCAATTTATGAGTGGATTGTAGCTTGACTTATGGATGAGCAACCCCTACTATCCTCCTATGTTCCTGTTTTCTTCCCGAATTCTGGCCACTATCCAGAATAGGCTCATGTTTTTGTGTCCAAGATATGTGCCACCTCCAAGCTCTGTGACATGGCCATGTACTGGATAGCAGAATGGAGTGGCGAGCATCGCAGAAAATGCAGATATCAATGTGACCAGGAAAGTCTCAGTGGGGAAACCCTGCTTTGGGCCTTTTGCTTACCTATTGTTCTGTTGCCCTGAGTGTAAGAAAGTTTCTTGCCTCAGGCCACCCCTTTTTGAAGCCTGAAGAAAACAGTTTTCAAATGGAAATTAATGGGCATCACCTGTAGCTCTTTGGTTAATTGCTTTGGAAAGGGATGTGTCTGAATCAGCCTCTTGTCCCTGTGTCAGGCTATGACTTAGATTCTCAGCACCTGATGGATCTAAAGTACGTTCCCATGTGTGTATCGAAAACCAAAATGTAAAAATATCAGTAATTCTGGAAGAAGTCTCTTGCCTTTCTCTGTTAGGTTCCTGACCTCCATCAAGTGAGAATAGGGATCCTTTGGTTCAAATGAGTTCTTCAAAGGCCTGCAGAGGGTAGACAATAGGTGCTTGGGTTTCCTCATTACTCCAAATCACATGAAGAATCTATTCCTGACAGTCAGTAGGCCTCAAATTGGAGAATCAGAGCAGTATTAACGGCAGGCTTATTTGATCACTCCAGGTTCAGAGGAAAGGGGTCCAGGCCACCCTTACTTTAGGCAAAAGAGGGGCAATGGAGCATATTTTGGACACTGTTTTGGGCTGCACCCATCATGTAAACCTTCAGCCAGAGGTTTTGATGAGTGTCTCAATGGAAGAAGATGTGGGCCATGTGGGAGTGTTTTGGTTTTAATTGTGGTTGGAAGAGATTACTTGGTCCACCTGAGCTGGAACTCTGGTGTGTTTCCCCCCTTAGAGACTGAGTTCTGGAACTGAACTCATACAAGTATTGCCATGAATTGCGTTGGGATTTTAGGAGGCCACGCATGAGAGTCGCCATTGGAAACTGAGATCTAGTCTCAGGGTGGCTTTCCACACAGCACTGGGAATCTCAGCCAGGATATCACATGATTTTTTTCTGAAAGTCTTGGAAGACATAGTTGAGAGTCAAAACAAACATGGACCTCAGTTTGTAGACCTCAATGGGCCTGGATTCACGTGACCATTTTGCCACTTTTTTGGATGACTTGCCTGTGAGTGTTCTCCAGAGCATTCATTGAAATAAGCTTCCTCACCATTGGATGGTTCCTAAAATAATTGGAACCCACAGTGCCTCCAATATCATCCTTGAAAAATGGCTAGATAAATACCATGACATTTTTGAAATTCCCTTAACCAGGTGGTACAGGAGAACCTTTGGATGTATTGTTGCTGATCCTGAGTGTACCAGACAGTGCCTTGATTGACTGGGTTTCATGAAAATGGTGTAGAACAGAGATGCCAGTAAGTTGGAGCCTACTGAGTAGTTGACCAAGAGCAGTGGTGTGCAGTTTTGTGATAAAATTTCAGTCCTGCGGCCTTGTGGATCTGCCTTTGACTTCCAAATGGCTTGTGGCTGACATGGTGCATCCTGCAGACTCTTATATGTAAAGGCATCTTTTTATAAGGAGAGGTTTAACCGAAATGTTCACAATCAGGTTATTATGGTCAAGGGGGCAAAATATGTGGGATAGAAGCCTGGTTGGTGCATTCTCCTGCAGATCCTGACCCACCATACCTGACAGAACTCCCTCCAGCTCTGAGTCCCAGTTGAGCTCCTTGTATTCCGTGAAGCAAATACCAAATTCCCAGTGCAGCACCAAGAAACACCACGAAATGTGGAGGATGACCAAATGGGCTCACAGTCAACATGTGGATACACTTAGCACCCCGTTGCAACAGTTTGCCTACAAAGAGAGAATTCAGCACTGCTGCCTCATGTTCATTGGAAAATAAGAAAGCATATCCTCCAGGTCACAGAGAATCAGACCTAGCTTTGATGGTCTCACTAGAAAGGAAGCTAAAGCTCCTGACAACAACATATATTTCAAGTGCCCATCCTTAGAGTCAGTTTATCAAGAAGTCTTTAGGCAGGCAAAGGTCCATGTTTGTGGAGTGGTTTACCCTGTCCCTTACTTTTGGAAATTCCTCTACCATATCCAAGGTTGTGAACTCCTGATAATTTTCCATTGCAGATATGTATTCAAAGATTTTCTTACTCTTCTCCTCTAATTGTGTCTTACTTGGGGCGAAGGTGATGTCTAGCCATTGTTCTGGATAAGAGTGGTAAGATTTTGTGTAGCACATATTTGCATACACATTGGATTCATTTTCCTATTTTTCATACAAAATACTGAATCCCTGACACTAACCCACACCCTTCTAGACTCTGAATACTAATCCTAATATGATGGAGCCAAATATCCCAAACACTTGAGAAATACAAGCAGTTCAGGGGAGGCATCATGTATAGTTGGACTGCCTTTTTGCATGATTTTTCGTAGGTGATACAAATCTAGTGAATTTTTAATTGAAATAGTTCTCCATCGATATTAAAGTTCACTTATGTGTGAATTCCTGTCTCCATTTCTCTGGAGCCTATTCAGTACATGTATTTTTATATGCACATATAGAATCCTACTTAGTATCACTCATACATTTTTGTGAAGTGGCTGACTTGGCAGAAAGAAATTCTGAGAAGAGATCACTCCTCCTAAATGCTTTTGGAACTGAAAATTCAACCTATGGGTGAGCTTCCTAGTTGAACAACATTATACATAAATCCATGTTCAGTAAAATGAATACATTTGATCCTGTGGATTATGTATATTTCATGACGAATTTTGTTTGGCATATATATTGCTACTTTTTAATGTGTCTGTGTGTTTTTTTGTATATATATATATATATATATATATATATATATATATATATATATATACTCTCCTGACTTTTCAAAATATGTAATATTTGTGTCATATATACACTCTCTAAATTCATTCATGTTAATTAATGTGGATTTATAATCAAATTTTCACAAGTTTATGCTCAGATATATTCATCCACCTGGAATATATTTTTGTTTCCTAGTACTGAAAACTAACTTTATTAAATGGTCCTTACAAATCCTATTGTTTCTACAGTAACTGACCCAGTTTAACATCAATGCAAGTCGATTCCAATGGGACATGATGTGTATTTTGACGTTCACTTTAATTAAACACTGTTACATTACTATTTCTTCGGTTTTTGCACATCATAGGATATATATTTCATCCACAAGTTAGTAAATTTATAGGCTTTTGTTATACTTACAATCACTTCCTGCTTCAGAACACATGTATTCCTCTATGTTTCTTGACTCGTCTTTTCATGAGACTTCATTCCAAACACATTATTTTCCATTTCCAAAATCACTTTTGAAGCAAAACTCACACACCCTTCATGATAAAACATAACCCTAATATTACCATTTGATGTATAACTCGATGGAATGAATGATTGTATATCAATATAAGATTTCTTATATATTTTCAGATATCAATTCAATCCATTATTTAAAGTTGAAACAGTTATATTATTTATTCACAGTATTGTCAATTCATGCATTACTTCTATATTCATTGACATAGGGTACAACTTATGTACCCCCAATACTAATTTATACATCTTCAAAATATTGCTCCCAGAAATGTTAGAAGAAATACTCATGTCACCTGATCTACATATACATTTTATCCCAGTAATATTCAGATCACAAAATGCAAAGGTCACACTTATGATTGTACCAAAGCCTAAATGGAAAGCAATCCTGGATTACTAAAAACATCCATGTCCAGGTTGCATAATGCTCTCAAATGTCAATCATATTAGTTAGTACATATTTGTTTCTTCCTAAGATTATATATTGAAACTCAACCCTGTTGATAATGTCTAATCCTATCACTCACTTTATACGTTGCCTGATTTCATAATGTCTCTATTGATATCTGCTTTCCTACGTATTTTCTCCAGTTCATCCTATACTCACTCTTCGTCCTAATACTACCAGCTATATTTCTAATCCTACTGACTATCCCTTTTTGAATGGATGTTCTCTTCAACATTCAATCATCTTAGTAAAGGTCAGGCGAGCGTTGGAGGAAGAGTCCACCAAGAGACTATCTCATGAAACATCATAGGGTTTATTGGGGGTCCAGCATGCTGGTACTCAGAGCTCACTTGAATAGAGTAGAGAGCCCTGAGAACAGCTTAAGCAGAGCTTAAATACTTTCCTTTGTGATGGCACGGAGGAAAGTTTATTGATATGTCAGGGCAAGTGGGCAGTTTGCGTGCAACCGGGTGAGGGAGTACATTCTGCAGTTTGTCAGTTGGGGACAGTACATTATGGGAACAAGATTAGCAAACATTTCTCAAGAATTCAACAGTGTTTTGTTAAGCGTGCTGAAAAAAAGGAAGTGACAAGTGCCTATTTTATTAACCTTTCATCCCCCAATTCTTCTTCTGGCTACTTTTAATCATAAAAGTGATCATTGCCGGGTGTCACATTCTATGTCTGCTAGTGGGGTATTACCATAAGTTCAACTTGTCCAATTTGAGCTTGGAGAAAAGAAATTACACGGTTTAGCAAACAGGATTTTATAGTTAGCAATAATATGAGGATTATTATTGGACTGGCCAGGGTTGATAAATTCGTAGTTAAGAAGGGGACTGTGTGAATCAAGACTCAAACCACCCTTTTTGGGCCTCCCTCTCTCATTGACACTCTTCAAGGCATTTTTTAATTTACTCATAGATTTTTTAACAACTCCACTATGGTCAGCATAAACACAACATTCTTCCATCAATGCAGAACAAAGGACCCCTTCTCTCATGCAGAGGAGGATCAACACTTGACTGTTCTGTAAAACAACTTCAGAGAGAGAGGTTAAAAATTCCTGAAAAGCTGTGATAGAGGTTTCTAATATCTTTAAGTTTTGGTCTATTGCTGCTTCTTATTGGGTCATTTGTTGTGTCCCAGGGACCAAGGCAGTAGTTCTTGTGCCCACCCCTGCAGCAACTCCTATTCCTAATAGGATGGCTAAAGTGAGGGATATATGTTCCCAGTGGAACCGTGTTTTATGGCCACCTATTTGATCTTCAAATGAGCCTGCATCATAATAAAGCACTCTGGGAAACATCTGCACTATTACACAATTAATCACAGCTGTTTACCATTTGATGAAAACATTAACAATGTTTAAGTATATAGAATTATACTGTTGTAGGGACGGACAAGGCAAGGCACCTAAGATAGTACCAAAGACAGGGAGACAGTCCTATTTGTTGCAAACGGTTTCAGAGGGCATTACTTCTGTTGTAATCAACTAATCCCCTGAAACCCAAGTTTCGGTAGTTTCAGAATTTTGTACCCAACATGTAAGGGAAGGGGCTCAGAAGTTCACAGTCTGCAGAAGTTCACAAAAGGCAGTTTTTTTTCCTGCTTTTTCCTCTGTTCTGGGCAAGTTAACTTTTCAAGGACACCTGGGTGAGGGAGAGCTATTTCCTCCCTTTATATTTTCCCCCTGCCAGCTGTTACCATGGAGCCCAGTTGGTAACATCTTTATCATAAAAATCTAGCCATCTCTGTGAAGCCCCAGCTCAAGGCCAGAGGCCTTGTTCACATATTTTGTGAAAAACTAGTAAGGAGGTGTCTAGCGTAGGAGTGCTGATTATTTTAGCCAGTGGCCAAGTAGAACAGGGCAACACTAAAAGAGGAAGGTTATCTACTCTGAACTCTTTTATAGGGACTCTTTTGCTGAAAGTCCTAAAGTCAGCCATGGTGAAGACTTCTGGAGAAGGTCAGTTAAGACTTTTCTGTGGGCCTGGTACAGAGGGGGAAGACGGGGAAGGTGTGGCTGTGAGCTGCTCCGTTGATCTGAATGAGGTAGGAGAGATGTAAAAGAATAATTGGAAAGGGGTCTGGGATTTTCCTAGAAACAAAAAGTTGAGCAGTAAAACAGGTAGAGCAGAGGGGAAGACGGGAGTTAGTATCCCTAAAAAACTGTGAGGGACTTTAAATTCTTAGTAACCTGTTTTCAGTGATGACAAAGAAACTTTAAAGGCCATTTTCATTTCATTTTGGATAGGGGTCTAAGGGCTCTCCTCAGCTGGTTTGAGCTTTGGGTTAACTGGTAAGAGGACCTGCTGGGACCCGGTGTGGGCACTGACAGAAGAAGAGATTAGTGAGTGGGTGGAGGGGTACCTATGTACCTGCTACCTCAGCAAGAGAGTAATGGTCTGAGAATTGGCGGAGGTTTGGGTTTTTGATCTAGAAATTGGAGGGGAGAAATCATGTTGCTGAGGTGGGAGTGACCGCAGCGGGTCTGGAGCAGAATGCTGTGTGTGAGGATCTATTGGAGGAGCATAGTTCAGGATGTGAGCAAAGGAGGGAAAAGGCCTCCACATAGGGGAATCACCTTTCACCTTTTTGATCATTTGCAGAAGTTAAAAAGGTCATGCAGATTTGAGGATCAAGAGACCCCTCTGTGGGCCATCGGTTTTGGTTATCTAATTGGTAATATGGCCAATGCTTTGTACAGAAATTGATTAGGAGTTTGGGTTCCATCAGGCACTTCCTGTATGCTCACATCCCCATGACTTACAGAAGAAGTCGGCTATCCCCCAACACAGCCGTGACTGTTGTGTCTTTGATAGACTGCCTGGCAAACAGTAATCTAGGCAAGCCAACCTGCATCTGGCTCACGTGTCACTACATCCATAATGATTGTTTCCATTATCTATTGTGTAGAAGGGATTTAATGGAATTTTAGTGGGATCCTCTTCATCAGGGATATCCCAATAGGAAAGACCTATACCCAGCTGACAAATGTCTGGGGGGAGAGATGGCCACTAGGTCCCTAAATGGGCTGTATGCAAGATAGACCATACTTCTTTTCCAGTAGGATTGTGATCAGCCATCGCTGCTGAACGGGCTGATGAGGGTTAGGACTACTGGTGGTGAAGGGGAGAGTCTATAGCCTTATCCACACAGCGAATACACAATTTGAAAGTGTTACCAGTCTTTTCCAGTTTCCAGCCAGAGTCTGGACAGGCCGCAGGCTTGAGATGAGAGATATGGATACAGGAAGAGATTCTGTCTACCTTTACTGCTGTAGGTGTTATAAGTAGCACCTGCTATGGTTCTTTCCAGCGGGGTTCCAGGGATGACACCTGATGTCGTGTTACCTAGACGAAGTCTCTTACTTGATATCGATGTGCAGTTCCCTCGTCCCCAGTTTGGTAGGCAGTGGCAATGTGTTTTCGAAGGTATCCCTGAGTTCTTTTAAGAGCTTTAAGTCTGTCAAGCAAGGGGGTGTGGAAGGGATCATTAGGTCTTAGAGTTGGGGTTAGGTCCCGTCCTGGAGGAGAGGCACCATAGAGAATTTTATAGGGGGTGAGGTTACACAAAGAAACAGAGGGAGTATTTCTTGCATTAAACAGTGCATAAGGCAGGAGCATAGTCCAATATTTTATGCCGGTCTCTAAGCTTAATTTCGTTATGGTCTCTTTAATGGTTCTATTCATTCTTTCTACCTGTCCTGAACTCGGTGGTCTATAAGCACAATGTAACTTCCAATTAATCCCCAGGGTCCTGGCAAACCCCTGACTTACCTGAGCCACAAAAGCTGGTGCATTATCATACCCTATTACTTTAGGGAGGCCGTTTCTTGGAAAAATATCTTCCAGGGTCATTTGACCACCATTTGTGCTGTTTTTTTTTCTTTTTTCTTTTTTTTTTTCCTGGGGAGGGCTTCAGTCCATCCTGAAAATGTATCTACAAAGACTCTGAGATATTTCAGTCCATCACTTGCTGGCTTAATTTTAGTAAAGTCCACTTTCCAGAATTGTCCTGGTCTGGCTCCTCGTAGGTGCTTTCCTGCAGGAAGCTTGGAAGGGTAAGCATTAACCAATTGATGGACCCGAAAGGCTTTTGTTACCCATTCAGTTATTTTCTTTCGCTGTGAGTCGGTTAGTGGAAAACCCTGTTCTTGATCCTTCAGGAATGAATGCAATTTCTTTGAACCAAGGTGAGTGAGTTGATGTACATTTTCTACTGTCATATTTAGAGCCGTGACTATAAGAGTTTTTACTGAAGGATTCAGAAATTCCACTTGGGGGCCTTCAGGGTTAAAAGTTATTTTGGCCCAGAGCTTGGTGAGCAGATCTCTGCCCATCAATGGGGCCGGGCATTCTTGGATTACTAAAAAGGAGTGATGGATATTTTTTCCCCCTGGTCCATGGTCCTCTTAGTTGTCCAAGCCCGATATTTACTGTCATTAGCCCCTTGAATTAGAGACCTTTTATTTGAAAGAGAGCCCAATGGGGCCTTAAGGACTGAGTATATTTCCCCTGTATCTACTTCATAGTTTACTGGGGTACCCTCTATTTCAAAAGTTACCCTGACCTCTGTGAGGAGATCTGAGCCCCGACGTTCTTAGTCATCCTCCAGAGTCAGAATGGCTGGCTGGCATGGCTGTCTTTTTCTAGGGGCCTCTTTGACCCAGAGTCCATTTTCTTTACAGTAGGCACATTGATCTGAGGCCAGGGGTGGCCTGTAGTGTGGGCCCAGGTATTCCTTCCTGTCTCCATGTTTCTTATTTCTGGCCTATTTGTTTTTGAGACCAAGACCTTAGTCAATGCCTTAGTCCGTCTTTTTCTTTTATCCTCCCTTTGCTCCCTACTCTTCCTCAGTTTCTATCTTATAGTATACCTTCTTGGCTTCTCAGACTAAATCTCTCAAAGTCATATCTTGTAATCCATCTAAGCATTGTAACTTTCTTTTAATATCCAGGGCAGCTTGCCCAATAAAGGCCATCATGCGTATGCATTTTGATCCTCTGCCTGAGGATCGAAAGGAGTATATCTCCTATATGCCTCCATAATTCTCTCTAGAAACATAGAGGGGGAATCATCAGGCCCTTGAGTAATCTCTCTTACCTTGGCCAAATTTGTTGGTCACCTAGCGACCACTAAAATACCCGCAATTAGAACCCAGTGAAAAGTGGACAAATGCTCCCTACCTTCAAAGGTGTTGGGGGCCCAGTTGGGTTGGTTCAAGGGAAAGCCATGTTGAATATTTTGGGAACTTGTGTCGGTCACCCATCTGGTCCGAGAATATTTTTTTCTAGCATCCAGGAGGATTCTCTTTTGTTCCTCTGTCATGAAGAGAGTCCCTAGGTGTTGTTGGCAGTCATCCCAATTAGGCTGGTGTGAAAACATCAATGACTCAACCACACCCGAGAGCCAGGTGGGGTCCTCGGTAAAAGGGGGATTGTTATTTTTCCAGTTATATAGGTCTGAAGAGGAGAAAGGCCAATTATGATAGTCTTGCATTTTTCCCACAAGGACGTCTCAGTCACTGGCCCGTAGGGATGGAGGGGGAGCATCACGGGAGTTCCAGCGTTTTCAAATATTCACCGCCTGCGAGTTCCTTTAGCCAGACCAGTTTCCTCCAGGGGAGGAGGGGCTGTGTGTGCAGCGGGGGAGTTATCTGGCGGGCGCTGGGCTGGCTTAGCTTCCTCCAATGGTGGAGAGGCAGAGTCAGCAGCAGGGGAATCACTTGGAGGGTGTTGGGAGTTGGGGGACGTGGGCAGGAGATAAGGAGGGGGAGGAGAGTCCAGTAGAGTCAAATCATTGACTCAGGGAGAACACAGGGTGGAGGAAGAGGAGGAGCAGAAGGTTTGAGAGATCATGGGGGAAGGAGTAGGAGCGGGGGCAGGGGCAAGGAAAGGCCTCACTCATGGAGGAGGAGATTTGCAGAGGTCCTTCCAAGTTAAGATATATGGCTGTTGATCTGGATGGCTATGTTTCCCTGGCTGAAAGACAATATCTCTTACTTTTTAAATTAGTGGGAAGTAGAAAGATCCTTCTAGGGGCCATCCGAATCTAAAGGTGGGCCATTCTGAGTCACAGAGAGTCTGCTAGGTCCAGGGTTTTACTGAAAAAGAAAGACTCTGAGCCCTTAAGTGTACTTTGGTCCAGTGATCAAGGGTCAGGGACAGAGGCATTGAAGTGCTCTGTACCATAATGAAAGATACACAAACAGTAAAAGCAACGACACACGACACAGACAAGACAAGAAAATAAAGACACGCAATGGACGTCCAACACTGAGACCAGGACTGAGTAGCTGGCAAAACCCGATGGGCTGGCAATACCGAATCTGAAACAAAATATCACTGATTCGAAGAGACTATTGTTCCTCGATTCCAGAATCCTCAGGGGCGTCCCCCAGGTACGTGGCCTGTGGCTCTGTGACACATCTGTCAGCCACCATCGAAGAGAGCTCACACTCTTCATTGACAGCCATTTTGCCAAGCCATAACCTGAAACCTGAAACCAGAAAGAGGCACCTTACATACCCCGAGAGAAGCCTGTTGGGGTCTCTCGTCCGCCGCTGCCGGATCTCGGTGGAACATCCATATGTAAAGGTCGGGTGAGCGTCGCGGGAAGAGACCACCAAGAGACTGTCTCATGAAAAAGCAAAGGGTTTATTGGGGGTCCAGCATGCTGGGGCTCAGAGCTCACTTGAATAGAGCAGAGAGCCCTGAGAACAGCTTAAGCAGAGCTTATATATTTTAATTGGAGAGGATAGGGAGGGAAGTTTATTGATGGGTCCGGGCGAGTGAGATGTTTGCGTGCAAACGAGCGAGGGAGTACATTCTGCAGTTTGGCAGTTGGGGTCAGCACATTCTGGAAACAAGATTAGGAAACAGTTCTCAAGATTTCAACAGTGTTTTATTAAGCATACAGGATAATAGGGAGTGACAAGTACCTATTATATTAAACACTCACTACCGAATATACTTTACCAGATTTCCTAATGTCTCTATTGATATCTGATATATTTCCTACATATTTTCAACAGTTCATCATTGTGACTGACTCTTCACATGTGTGGACATTTACATTCACTCTATACAAAAAACCCTATAGCTAAATAACTTTTGGTCCAAATACTATACTCACTCTTCTTTCTAAACCTACCGACTATCTTCCTAATCTTACCAACTATCCATTTTTAACTGAAAGTTCTTTTTGACAATCAATCATCCAAGGTACAAGGTCCTATGCAATTGTATATCGATTTATCTGAGACATCTGTGCAGAAAATAAAACAAAGCTAAGTATCACAATCAAGGACCCAATGCCCTTCTGGGCTTCAAATCTTACCTCGATTTCTGTTTTCATACTTATATTTTACCTATATATTCTTGTAAATATTGCAGGTTCCCAGTACCCTTATACATCCAGCAGAATGATTCCTAATCCAAATCAAACCTGTTATTAACCGTAACCATACACTGTTCCCTCAATCTAAATTTACAGAAGAGCAGGGACAGAGTTGGTCTTACAATACAGGAATGTAGGGGATGTTCTAACTGCCAAGAAACTCAAAGGTCCATGCAAAAATGATCCCTGAAGAAGTAGTGGGTAACTATGAAGGAACTGAGAGAGCAAAAGTCATCTTCCATTGCAAACAACCTGGTCAGGATGAAGGGATGTGTCTGAATCAGCCACTCTCTTCTTAATGTAGAGAAGAAGGACCAAACCAGGCCTGTGTGGAGAGCTGTTTCCAGTTGCCTATGGTTGATATACCATTCTAACTTGTGAAAGTGTCACAGGAAGTAGGGGTAGCCTCCATTTCATGGTACCCTTGGAAGCAACTGTTAGAACAACATGGTTGCCAAGGCAGTGACCTCATTCAGTTCCTGATGGAAGTGACCTCAGCTCACATCCTTGGTGATGGAAATCTCTGAACTTGGGATTCAGGAAGCCAGGCACCCAAATCCAGTCCCAGTCCCTGTCCCTGTGTTCTCACTTCTTTGGATTTACCAAGGACAGAGTCAGTCGTTCTTATTACCTACTGATGTGTGCATGGCCAAATGCCAGGAAAGCTCTGAAGAGTGGCCTTTCCTGAGAAAGCATGTATTGGCTCACCGTTGGCTCTTGACAACTTCACGGAGTTGACCAAGGAGACCAGATCTGAGAAAGGACAGGCCATTTTGGGAAAACATTGTATGGCCCACAAGTCAGAGGACACACCGGATAGTCAGAAACCTACTTGGGGAAAAGAGGTGCCTTTGTGGGTGTGGGTGTGTGTTTGTGGTTTTGTCTCATGTTCTGAGAATAGGTAGGAAAGGTGGTTTGTGTGGTTTGGAGTGAACTGTTTCTAATAAGTGATTTGACAAGGTGACTGTTTCTATTTCTGTGTATCCCAATGTGTCCGTGGTTGTAGACATTAGAAAAGAGAATGCATCAATGGATGTGTCCTGTCTAGTAGAAAGCGTTCCAGCATTCATTCTGCCCAATTTATGAATGCAATGCAGCTTGCCTTATCAATGGGCAACACCTGCTATATTCCTAAGTTGCTGTTTTCTTCCTGAATACTGGCCACTCTCCAGAATAGGCTCAGGGTTGTGTGTCCAAGATATGTACTACGTCCAAGCTCTGTGACATGGCCATGTACTGGATAGCTGAAGGAATAGCGAGCATCTCAGAAAACTCAGAAATCAGTGTGACCAGTAAGTTTCAGTGGAGAAACCCTGCTTTGGGCCTTTTGCTTACCTTTTGTTCGCTTCCCATGTATGTCAGCAAAGTCTTTGCCTCAGACCACAGCTTTGTGAAGCCTGAAGAAAACATTTTTTAAATAGAAATTAATGGGCCTCACCTGTGGCTCTTTGCTTAATTGCATTGGAAAGGGATGTGTCGGAATCAGCCTCTTGGCGCTGTGTGAGGCTGTGGCTTAGATTCTCAGCACCTGATGGATGTAAAGAAAGATCCCATGTGTGCATCCTAAACCAAAATGGGCAAAAGAGCAGTCATTGTGGATGAAGTTTTTTGCCTTCCTCTGTAAGGCTTCTGACCTCCATCAAGTGAGAATAGGGATCCTTTGTTTCAAATTAGTTCTTCAAATCCCTGCAGAGGCTAGCCCATAGGTGTTTGGGTTTTCTCATGACTCCAATTCACATAAAAAACCTAAACCCCAGAGTCAGTAGTCCTCAATTTGGAGAAGCGGAGCAGTATTAACAGCAGGTCTTTTGTTCACTCCTGGATTACAAGAAGGATGTCCAGGGCACCCTGACTTTAGGCAAATGAGGGGCAAGGGAGCTTATTTTGGACACTGTCTTGGCCTGCGTCCTTCATGGAAAACTCCAGCCAGAGATAAAAATGAGTGTCTAGATGGAATAAGATGAGGGTCATGTTGGAGTGTTTTGGTTTTAAATGTGGTCATTTGCGTGGGTGTTGGAAGAGATGTGTGGGTCAACATAGGCTTGAACTCTGGTGTGATTCCCCTTAGAGACTGAGTTCTGGAACTGACCTCAGAGAAGTACTGCCATGAATTTTGTTGGGATTTTAGGAGACCACGCATGAGAGTCGCCCTTGGAAACTGAGATATAGGCCCAGGATGGCTTTCCACAGAGCACTGGAAATCTCAGCCAGCATATCACATGATTTTATTCTGAAAGACTTGGCAGCCATAGTTTAGAGTCAAAACACACATACACCTCACATTGTAGAACTCAATAGACCTGGCTTCTTGTGACCTTTTGGCCACTCTTTGGGAAGCCTTGCCTGTGAGAGTTCTCCAGATCTTTCATTGAAATGAGCTTACTCAGCATTTCATGTTTCCTGAATGAATTGAAACCCACAGTGCCTCCAACTTCAACCTTGAAAAGTGGATACATAAATATCATAAATTTTTTTAAATTCCCATGACCAGTTGGCACTGAAAAAATTTGGATGTCCTGTTGCTGATCATGAGCATACCAGACAGGGCCTTGATTGACTGGGTTTGGTGAAAATTATGTAGCACAGAGATGGCAGTAAGTTGGAGCCTGCTGAGTAGTGGGCCTAGAGCAGTGGTGTGCAGGTGTGTGAGAAAATATCTGTGTTGTGGCTAAGTGAATCTGCCATTGCCTTCCAAATTGCTTGTGAGTGACATGGTGCAGGTAGCAGACGCTTGTATGAAATGGCATCTTGTTATATGGAGAGGTTTCAGGGCAATGTTCAGAATAAGTTTGCTATGGTCAAGGGGCCAAGCATTGTGGCATATAAGCCTGGTTAGTTCATTCTCCTGCAGACCCTGACCCACAACATGTGACAGAACTCCCTCCAGCACTTTGTCCCAGTTCAACTCCTTTTATTTCATGAAGCAAATACCAAACTCCTAGTGCAACAACAAGAAACACCACGAAAAGTATAGGATGACCAAAAGGCTTCACAGTCCAAATGGGGAGACACTTAGGCCCCAGCTGCCACAGTTTACCAACAAAGAGAGAATTCAACACTGCTGCCTCATGTTCATTGGTAAAAAAGAAACCATGTCCTCCAGTTCACGTAGATGCAGACCTAGCTTTGATGGTCTCACTACAAAGGAAGCTAAAGCTCCTGACAACAACGTATATTTCAAGTGCCCAACCTCAGAGGCATTTTCTGCAGAAGTCTTTAGGCCAGCAGAGCTCCATGTTTGTGGAGTGTTTGCCCTGTCCCTTACTTTTGGAAACTCATATACCAACTCCAAGGTTTTGAACTCCTGAGCATATTCAATTCCAGATATGTATTCACAGATTTTCTATCTCTTCTCCTCTAAATGTGTCTTTCTTGGGGTGAAGGTAATGTCAATGCATGGCTCTGAATGAGAGTGGGAAGATTTTTGTGTGGAACATATTTCCATACACATTGGATACATTTTTTTTTATTTTCCATTAGAAATACTGAATTCCTGATACTAACCCAAAACCTACTAGATTCTGACTAGTAATCCTAATATGATGGAGAAAAATAAACCAAGCTGAATAGAAATACAAGCAGTTCAGAGGAGGCATGGTGTATAGTTGAACTTGACTTTTGCATGATAAAGGGTAGGTGTTATAAATGTACTTAATTTTTAATTGAAATAGATCTCCATGTGTTTTTAAAGTTAACAAATATGTGAATTCCTGTCTCCCTTTCTCTGTAGCCTATTCAGCACATGTATTTTTATATGCACATATAGAATCCTACCTGGCATCACACGTATACTATTGTGAGATGGCTGACTTGGCAGATACAAATTGTGAGAAGAGAAAACTCCTCCTAAACGCTGTTGGAACTGAAAATTCTACCAATGTGTGAACTTCCTAGTAATACAGTATTATTCATATCCATGTTGATTAAAATAAATATTTTTGCATCTGTGGACGATATATATTTCATGATGAATTTCGTTTGGCACATATATTCCTACTTTTCAATGCCTGTGTTTGCGTTTTGTGTGTGTATGTATGTATATATATATATATATATATATATATATATATATATATATATATATATATATTTATATATATTCTCCAGATTTCTCAAAATATTTTATATATGTGTTTTATATACACTCCCTAAATTCATTCATATTCATGTATGTGGATTTATAATCAACTTTTCACTAGATTATTCTCAGAAATATTCATCCACCTGAAATTCATATTATCTTTCTAGTACTGAAAACTAACTTCAGTGAATGGTGCATACAAATCCTAATAATTCTACAGTACCTGACCCAGATTAACATCAATGCAAATAGATTCCTATGGGACATGATATGTCTTTTGACGTTCATTTTTATTCAACACTGGTGCATTACTATTTCTTCAGGATTGCACATGAGAGGATATATATTTCATCCACAAGTTCACAAATTTATAGGCATTTGTTTCATTTTCAATCACTTCCTGCTTCAGAACACATGTATTCCTTCATGATTCTTGACTGGTCTTTTCATGAGATTTCATTTCAAACACCTTATTTTGATTTCCATAATCGGTATTGAAGCAAAACACACACACTCTTCATGATAAACCATAACCTAAATATTACCATTAGATGTATATCTGGTTGGAATGAATGTTTGTATATCAATATAAGATTTCCTATTTATTCTCAGATATCAATTCAAACCGTTATTTGAAGTTGGAACCAGTTATATTATTTATTCACAGTATGTTCTATTCATGCATTATCTCTATATTCATAGACACATGGTCCACCTATTTGTACTCCCCATACTAATTTATTCATCTTCAAAATATTGCTCCCAGAAGTGTTGGAAGAAATACTCATGTCACCTGATCTACATATATATTTTATCACAGTAATATTCTGGACACAAAGTGCAAAGGTCACACTTATGATTGTACCAAAGCCTAAATGGAAAGTGAATATGGATTGATAAAAACATCCATTTCCAGGTTGCCTAATGCTCTCAAATGTCAATGCTATTGGTGACTACATATTTGTTTCTTCCTAAGATTATATATTGAAACTCAACCCAGTTGAAAATGAATAATCCTATCACTCACTTTATACTTTGCCTGATTTCATAATGTCGCTATTGATATCTGCTTTCCTATATATTTTTCCCAGGTCATAATTGTGACTGACTCTTCACATGTGTTGACATTTACCTTCATTCTCTACCCGAAACCCTATTGCTAAAGAACTTTTGGTCCAAATCCTAAACTCACTCTTCTTCCTAATCCTACCGACTATCATCCTAATCCTGTAGACTATCGTTTTTGACTGGATGTTATCTTCTACATTCAATCAACCAAGGTACAAGGTCCTATGCCATTGTATATCGATTTATCTGAGACAT
Source organism: Callospermophilus lateralis (assembly GCF_048772815.1). Taxonomy (NCBI): domain Eukaryota; kingdom Metazoa; phylum Chordata; class Mammalia; order Rodentia; family Sciuridae; genus Callospermophilus; species Callospermophilus lateralis. The sequence continues at coordinate 131,080,958 of NC_135313.1, read as the reverse complement.
CTATGAGGAACATAATTCAATGCTAAGTATCACAGTCAATGGCCCAATCCCCTTCTGGGCTTCAAATCTTAAATAGATTTCTGTTTTCATACATATATTTCACCTCTATATTCTTATAAATATCGCAGTTTCCCAATATCATTATTCATCCAGCAGAGTGATTCCTAACCCAAATCTATCATGTTATTAACTCTAACCCTACACTGTTCCCTCAATCTAACTTTACTGAAGCACGGGGACAGAGTTGGTCTTATAATACAAGAAAGTAGGGGATCTTCCACCTGCTGAGAACCTCAAAGGTCCGTTCAGAAACTATATCTGGAGAAGATGTAGGCAGCTATGAAGGACCTGAAAGAGCAAAAGTCATCTTCAAAAGCAAACAACCCTGTCAGGATCAAGGGTTGTGTCTGAATCAGCCTCTCTCTTCTTATTGTAGAGAAGATGGATCAAACCAGACATTTGTGGAGAGCTGTTCCTGGGTTCCTAATATTGATATACCATTCTAACTTGTGAAAGTGTCACAGGAAGTAGAGGCAGCCTCCATCTAATTATACCCTTGAAAGCAACTCTTAGGACAAAGTCATTGAAAAGGCAGTGACCTCATTCAGTTACTGAAGGAAGTGACCTACCTCACTTCCTTGGTAATGGAACTCTCTGAACTTGGGATTTAGGAAGCCAGGCACCCAAAGGCAGTCCCACTCCCAACCCAGTGGTCTCCCTTGTTTGGATTTACCAAGGACAGAATCTGTCTTTCTTATTACCTACTGATGTGAGGATTGCCAAATGCCAGGAAAGCTCTGAAGAGAGGCCATTCCTGAGAAAGTAGGTAATGGCTCACCGCTGGGTCCTGACAACTTCACAGAGTTGGCCAAGGAGAAAAGATCTGAGACAGGACAGGCCATGATGTGGGAACATAATATGGCCCACCAGTCAGAGGACAGTCCGGATAGTCACAGACCTACTTGGGGGAAGGAGGAGCCTTTGTGGGTTTGGGTGTGTTTTTGTGGTCTTGTCTGATGTTCTGAGAATAGGTAGGAAAGGCGGTTTGTTTGGTTTGGAGTAAACTGTTTCTAGTAAGTCGTTTGACAAGGCGAGTGTTTCTAAGTCTGTGTTTCCCACTGTTTCCATTGTTTTAGACTTTAAAAAAGAGAATGCATCATTGGATGTGTCCTGTCTAGTAGAAAGCTTCCCATCATTCATCCTGCCTAATTTATGAATGGACTGTGGGTTGCCTTATTGAATGGTAACACCTGCTATCTTCCTAAGTTCCTGTTTTCTTCCTGAATTCTGGCCACTCTCCAGAAAAGGCTCATGGTTTTGTGTCTATGATATGTACCACATCCAAGCTCTGTGACATGGCCATGTACTGCATAGCTGAAGGGAATGGCGAACATCTCACAAAACACAGATATCAGTGTGACAAGTAAAATCTCAGTGGAGAAACCCTGCTTTGGGCCTTTTTCTTACCTATTATTCTGTTGCCCAAACGTCAGGAATGTCTTGGCCTCAGGCCACCCATTTGTGATGCCTGAAGAAAACAGTTTTCAAATGGAATTGAATGGCCATCACCTGTTGCTAATTGCTTAATTGCATTGGAAACAGATGTGTCTCAATCAGCCTCTGGCCCTGTTTGAGGATGTGGCTTAGATTCTCAGCACCTGATGGATCTAGAAAAGTTCCCATGTGTGCATCTAAAATTAAAATTGCCAAAAGAGCACTCATTTTGGATGAAGTCTCTCGCCTTCCTTTGTAAGGTTCCTGACCTCCATCAAGTGAGAATAGGGATCCTTTGGGTCAAATAAGATATTCAAAGCCCTGCAGAGGTGCTTGAGTTTTATCATGACTCCAAATCACATTAAGAATATATACCCGACAGTCAGTAGGCCCCAAATTGTAGAAGCAGAGCAGTATTAATGGCAGGCCTATTTGATCACTCCTGGTTCACAGGAAGGGTGTCCAGGCCACCCTGACATTAGGCAAATGAGGGGCAAGGGAGCTTATTTTGGACACTGTCTTGAGCTGCACCCCTCAAGGAAACCTCCAGCCAGAGGTGATGATGAGTGTATAAATGCAAGAAGATGAGGGTCATGTCGGAGTGTTTTAGTTTTAATTGTGGTCATTTTTGTGGCGGTTGGAAGAGATGACTGGGTCCACCTGGGCTTAAACTCTGGTGTGATTCCCCTTAGAGAGTGCGTTCTGGAACTGACCTCAGAGAAGCATGGCCATGAATTGTGTTGGGATATTAGGAGGCCACACATGAGAGTCGCCCTTGAAATCTGAGATCTATGCCCAGGTTGGCTTTCCACAGAGCACTGGAAATATCTGCCAGCCTATCACATGATTTTATTCTGAAAAACTTGGCAGAAATAGTTGAGAGTCTAAACACACATGGACCTCACATTGTAGACCTCAATGGGCCTGGCTTCATGTGACCTTTTGGCCACTCTTTGGGAAGACTTACCTGTGAGAGTTCTCCAGAGCGTTCATTGAAATGAGCCTCCTCACCATTAAATGGTTTCTGAATGAACTGAAGCCCACAATGACTCCAACTTCATACTTGAAAAATAGCTAGATAAATACCATGAAATGTTTGAAATTCTCATGACCAGGTAGCACTGGAGAACCTTTGGTTGTCCTGTTGCTGATCATGAGTATGCCAGACAGTGCCTTGATTGACTGGGTTTCATGAAAATGGTGTAGAAAAGAGATGCCAGTAAGTTGGAGCCTGAGTAGTGGGCCTAGAGCAATGGTGGGCAGGTGTGTGATAAAACATCTGTGGTGGGCCCATGTGGATCTGCCATTGGCTTCCAAAAGGCATGTTACTGACATGGTGCAGTCAACAGACCCTTATATGTAAAGGCATCTTGTTATATGGAGATGTTTCAGGGCAATGTTCAGAATCAGGTTGCTATGGTCAAGGATGAAAGCTATGTGGGATAGAAGCCTGCTTGGTGCATTCTCCTGCGAACCCTGACCCACTACACGTGACAGAACTCCCTCTAGCACTGTATCCCAGTTGAACTCCTTTTATTTCATGAAGCAAATACAAAACTCCAGTGCAGCAGCAAAAAACACCATGAAAAGTGGTGGACGACCATATGGCTTCACAGTCCACACGGGGAGAAAATTAGCCCCCAGTGGCCACAGTTTACTACAAAGAGAAAATTCAGCACTGCTGCCTCATGTTCATTGGAAAATAATAAACCATGTCCTCCAGGTCACGTAGATGCAGACCCAGCTTTGATGATGTGACTACAAAGGAAGCTAAAGATCCTGACAACTACATATATTTCAAGTGCTCAATCGCAGAGGCAGTTTCTCAAGAAGTCTTTAGGCCAAAGAGCTCCATGTTTGTGGAGTATTTACCCTGTCCCTTACTTTTGGAAACTCCTCTACCTCTTCTAAAGTGTACTCCTGAGCATATTCCATTCCAGATATGTATTCACAGATTTTCTGCCTCTTCTCCTCTAAGTGTGTCTTACTTGAGGCGAAGGTAATGTTCTCAAGGAGCGTGGGAAGGTTTTTTGTGTAGCACATATTTACATACACATTTGATTCATTTACCAATTTTCCATTTGAAATACTGAATCCCTGACACTAACCGATAGCCTACTAGACTCTGACTACTAATCCTAATATGATGGAGAAAAATAACCCAAATAGAATTAAATACAAGCAGTTCAGAGGAGGCATGGTGTATAGTTGGGTTGCCTTTTGCATTATATAGGGTACGAGTTATAAATCTAGTCAATTTTTTTTGTTGAAATAGTTCTCCGTGTGTTTTTAAAGTTAACACATATATGAATTCCTGTCACCCTTTCTTTGTAGCCTATTCAGCAAATGTATTTTTATATGCACATTTAGAATCATACCTGGTACCACACTTAAATTCATGTGAGGTGGCTTACTTGGCAGATACAACTTGTGAGAAGAGATCACTCCTCCTAAACGCTTTTGGAACTTTAAATTCAACCTATGGGTGAGCTTCCTAGTTGAACAACATTATACATAAATCCATATTCAGTAAAATGAATATTTTTGGATCAGTGGATGATATATATTTCATGGTGAATTTCGATTGGCATAATATTGCTGCTTTTTAATGTCTCTCTGTGTGTTTGTGTGTGTATATATATATATATATATATATATATATATATATATATACAGTCTCCAGATTTTTCAAAATATGAAATATATGTGTCTTATTGTACACTCCTAAAATTCATTATATTCCCCTATGTGGATTTATAATAAACTTTCACAAGATTATTCTCAGAAATATTCATCCACATGAACTGCATATTTGTTTCTTACTACTGACAACTAAGTTCAGAGAATGGTGCTTACAAATCCTAATATTTCTACAGTAACTTTCTCAGTTGAACATCAATGCAAGTAGATTCCTATGGGACGTGAAGTGTATTTTGGCATTCATTTTTGTTCAACACTGGTACATTATTATTTCTTCACTTTATGCACATCTTAGGATATATATTTCATCCACAAGTTCGCAAATTTATAGGCATTTGTTTCACTTTCCATCACTTCCTGATTCAGAACAAATGTATTCCTCCATGTTTCTTGACTGTTTTTTTCATGAGACTTCTTTCTAAACACATTATTTTCGATTTCCATAATCACTTTTGAAGCAAAACTCACACACCCTTCATGATAAACCATAACCCTAACATTACATTAGAAGTATAACTGGTTGGAGTGAATGATTGTATATCATTATAAGATTTTTAAGATATTTTCAGATATCAATTCAATTCATTATTAAAAGTGGAACTAGTTATATTATTTATGCACAGTATTGACTATTCATGCATTATCTCAATATTTATAGACAGAGGGTACACCTCTTTGTACCACCAATAATAATTTATACATCTTCAAAATATTGCTCTCAGAAATGCTGGAAGATATACTTTTGTCACCTGATCTACATATACATTTTATTACAGTAATATTCTGGACACAAAATGCAAACTACACACTTATGATTGTACAAAACCCTAAATGGAAAGTGAACATGGTTTAATAAAAACATCCATGTCCAGGTTGTCTAATGCTCTCAAATTTCAATCTTATTTGTGACCACATATTTGTTTCTTTTTAAGATTATATATTCAAACTCAACCCTGTTGAAAATGTCTAATCCTATCACTCACTTTATACTTTGCCTGATTTCGTAATGTCTCTATTGATATCTGCTTTCCTACATATTTTTCCCAGTTCATCATTGTGACAGACTCTTCACATTTGCTGATACTTACATTCAATCTCTTAGCGAAATCCTATGACTAAAGAACTTTTGTTCCAAATTCTATACTCATTCTTCTTCCTAAACCTACCGACACTCTTCCTAATCCTACTGACTATCCCTTTTTTACTGGATGTTCTCTTCTACATTCAATCATCCAAAGTACAATGTCCTATGTCATTGTATATCGATTTATCTGAGATATTTGTACAGAACGTAAATCAAAGCTAAGTATCCCAATCAAGGGCCCAATGCCCTTCTGGGCTTCAAATCTTACCTAGATTTCTGTTTTCATACATATATTTCCCTTCTATATTCTTATAAATATCACAAGTTCCCATATCATTCTTAATCCCACAGATTGTTTCTTAACCAAAATCAAACCTCTTATTTACCCTAACCATAAACTGTTTCCTTAATCTAACTTTACAGAGGAGCAGGCACAGAGTTGGTATTACAATACAGGAATGTGGGGGATCTATCACCTGCTGAGAACCACAAATGTCCATGCAGATATGATCCTTGGAAAAGATGTAGGCTGCTATGAAGGACCTGAGAGAGCAAAAGTCAACTTCCATGGTAAACAACCTGGTCAGGAAGAAGGGATGCATCTGAATCAGCCTCTCTCTTCTTAATGTATAGAAGATGGACAAAACCAGGCCTGTGTGGAGAGCTGTTCCTGGGTGCTTATGATTGATATACCATTCTAACTTGTGAATGTGTCACAGGTAGTAGGGGGAGCCTCCAGTTCATGGGACCCTTGGAATCAACAATTAGAACCAAGTTGTTGCCAAGGCAGTGACCTCATTCAGTTCCTGAAGGAAGTGTCCTACCTCATTTCCTTGGTGATGGAACTCTCTGAACTTGGAATCCAAGAAACCAGGCACCCAGAGCCAGACCCAGTCCCAGTCCATGTGGGCTCACTTGTTTGGATTTACCACAGACAGAGTCAGTCTTTCTTGGTACCTACTGATATCAGGATGACTACATGCCAGGAGAGCTCTCAAGAGGGGCCTTTCTTGAGAAATCAGGTAGTGTCTCACTGCTGGCTCATGACAACTTCATCAAATTGTCCAAGGAGACCAGATCTGAGACAGGACAGGCAATTTTGTGGGAACATAGTATGGCCCACCAGTCAGAGACCTCTCCGGATAGTTACAGATCTACTTGGGGTAAGGAGGTGCCTTTGTGGGTGTGGGTGTGAGTTTGAGGTTTTGCCTCATGTTCTGAGAATAGGTAGGTAAGGCAGTTTGTTTGGTTTGGAGTGGACTGTGTCTAGTAAGTCGTTTGACAAGACGAGTGTTTCTATGTCTGTGTATCTCACTGTGTCCGTGGTTGTAGACATTAGAAAAGAGAATGCATCAATGGATGTCTCCTGTCTAGTAGAAAGCTTCCCAGCATTCATCATGCCCAGTTGATAATGGTCTGTAGCTTGACTTATGCTTGGGCCAAACCTGCTATCTTCTTAAGTTCCTGTTTTCTTCATGAATTCTGGCCACTCTCCAGAATAGGCTCATGGTTTTGTGTCCAAGATGTGTACAACCTTCAAGCTCTGTGACATGGCCATGTACTGGATAGCTGAATTTAATTGGGAGTATCTCAGAAAACTCAGATATCAGTGTGACCAGTAAAGTCTCAATTGAGAAACCCAGCTTTGGGCCTGCTGTTGCCCTGAAAGTCAGGTAGGTCTTTGCCTCAGGCCAAACTTTGTGAAGCCTGAAGAAAACAGTTTTCAAATGGAAATGAATGGGCATCACCTGTGGCTCTTTGCTTAATTGCTTTGGTAAGGGATGGTCTGAATCAGCCTCTTGGCCCTGTGTGAGGCTGTGGCTTTTATTCCCAGCACCTGATTGATCTAAATAAAGATCCCATGTGTGCATCCTAAACCATAATGGCCAAAAGAGCAGTAATTGTTGATGAAGTCTCTCACCTTCCTCTGTAAGGTTCCTGACTTCTATCAAGTGAGAATAGGGATCTTTTGCGTCAAATGAATTCTTCTAATCCCTGCAGAGCCTGGCCCATAGGTGCTTGAATATTGTCATGATGCCAATTCACATAAAGACTCTAAACCCCAGAGTCAGAAGGCCTCAAATTGGAGAAGTGGAGCAGTATTAAATGCAGGCCTATTTGATCAATCCTGGTTCACAGGAAGGGTCTCCAGGCCACCCTGACTTTAGGCCAATGAGGGGCAAGGGAGGTTATTTTGGACACTGCCTTGGGCTGGGCCCCTCATGGACACCTCCAGCCAGAGGTAATGATGAGTGTGTATATGGAAGAAGATGAGAGACATGTGGGAGTGTTTTGGATTTAATTGTGTTCATTTGGGTGGTGGTTGGAAGAGATGACTGGGTCTACCTGGGCTTGAACTCTGGTGTGATTCCCCTTTGAAACAGATTTCTGATTCTGATCTCAGAGAAGTATTGCCATGAATTTTGTTAGGATTTTAGGAGGCAATGCCTGAGAGTCGCCCTTGGAAACTGAGATCTAGGCCCAGGGTGGCTTTCCCCAGAGTGCTGGGAATCCTGGCAGGATATCACATGATTTTATTCTGAAAGACTTGGCAGCCATAGTTGACAGTCAAAACACACATGGGCCTCATACTGTATACCCCAATGGGCCTGGCTTCATGTGACCTGTTGACCACTCAAGACATTCCATATGCTGCAGATATAACCTCTTCTAAACTTGAGTTGAGCTGCATTGCTTGTGGTCCTGTCTTTCCTTGTCTTTTCATACTGTTCGCATTTTTTCTGCTTGGTGAAACTGTTGTGTTATTGAAAATTCCCCCATATATTTATATTGCTCTTGTATCCTTGCAAAGTCTCCCTTGCAGGCGCAGGTGACGGTCTGCCCCTCCTACAATAGGGGCAATGTGCCTACCAACCCGGCAGGCCACTGGGCTTGTTCTGATGGTCAGTAGCAGGTCCACCGACCTTACAGGTGTGGGCAGTGGCTCTGCCACTCTGCGGGTGCTGGGCCTGTTCTATCAGTGGGTCAGAGGTCCATCTGCCTTGGAGGCATGGGCGGTGGCTCTGCCCCTCACCCTCTCAATGTGTTTTTAAAGTTAACAAATATGTGAATTCCTGTCTCCATTTCTCTGTAGCCTATTCAGAACATGTATTTTTATATGCACATATAGAATCCTACATGGTATCACACGTACATTCTTGTGAGTTTGGCTGAATCGGCAAATAAAAATTGTGAGAAGAGATACCTCCTCCTAAACGATTTTGGAACTGAAAATTCAACATATGGGTGACCTTCCTAGTTGCAAAACATTATACATAAATCCATGTTCAGTAAAATGAATATTTTTGGATCTGTGGATAATATATATTTCATAGTGAATTTCAATTGGCATATATATTGCTACTTTTTAATGTCTGTGTGTGTTTTGTATGTGTGTGTGTATATATATATATATATATATATATATATATATATATATATACACACTCTACAGATTATTCAAAATATGAAATATATTTGTCTTATTATACACTCCCTAAATTCATTCATGTTCATGTATGTGGATTAATAATCAACTTTTCACAAGATTATTCTCAGAAAGATTCATCCACCTGAAATACATATTTGTTTCCTAGTACTGAAAATTAACTTCAGTGAATGGTGCATAGAAATCCTAATAATTCTACAGTAACTGACCCAGTTTAGCTTCAATGCAAGTAGATTTCTATGGGACATGATGTGTATTCTGACGTTTATTTTTATTCAACACTGGTACATTACTCTTTTATTCAGTTATTGCACATCATAGGATATATATTTCATCCACAAGTTCACATATTTATAGGAATTTGTTTCATTTTCAATCAATTCCTGCTTCAAAACACATGCAGACCTCCAGGTTTCGTGACTGGTCTTTTAATGAGATTTCTTTCCAAACACATTATTTTCGATTTACATAATCACTTTTGAAGCAAAACTCACACACTCTTCATGAAAAATCATTACCCTAATATTACCATTAGAAGTATAACTGGATGGAATGAATGATTGTATATCAATATAAGATTTCCTGTATATTTTCAGATATCAATTCAGTCCATTATTGAAAGTTGGAACCAGTTATATTATATATTCACATTATGATCTATTCATTCATTATCTCTATATTCATAGACACCGTGTACACATAATTGTACCAAAGTCTAAATGGAAAGTGAGCATGTATTTCTAAAAACATCCATGTCCAGGTTGCCTAATGCTCTCAAATGTCAATCCTATTGGTGACTAAATATTTGTTTCTTCTGAAGATTAAATATTCAACCTCAACCCTGTTGAAAATATCTAATCCTATCACTCACTTTATACTTTGCCTGATTTCCTAATGTCTCTATTGATATCTGCTTTCCTACATATTTTCCCCAGTTCATCACTGTGACTGACTCTTCACATGTGCTGACATTTAAATTCACTCTCTACCTGAAACCCTATTGCTAAAGAAATTTTAGTCCAAATCCTATACTCACTCTTGATTCTAAACCTAATGACTATCTTCCTAATCCTACCTACTATCCCTTTTTGAATGGATGTTTTCTTCAACATTCAATCATTCAAGGTACATGGTCCTATGCCATTGTATACCAATTGATCTCAAACAACTGTGCAGGACTTAATTCAAAGCTAAGTATTTAAATCAAGGGCTCAATGCCCTTCTGGGATTCAAATCTTACCTAGATTTCTGTTTTCATATTTATATTTCAACTACATACTTTTATAAATATACCAGGTTCCAAATACCATTATTCATCCCACAGAATGATTCCTAACACAAATGGAACATGTTATTAACCCTAACAATACTCTGTTCACTCAATCTAATTTTACAGATGAGCAGGGACAGAATTTATCTTACAATACAGCAATGTAGGGGATCTACCACCTGCTGAAAAATCTCAAATGTCCAAGCAGAAATGATCCCTGGAGAAGATGTAGGCAGCTATGAAGGACCTGAGAGAGGAAAAGTTTTCTTCCATTGCAAACAAAGATGTCAGGATGAAAGGATGTGTCTGAATCAGCCTCTCTCTTCTTAATGTAGAGAGGATGATCAAAACCAGGCCTGTGTGGAGAGCTGTTCTCAGGAGCCTATGTTTGAAATACCATTCTAACTTGTGAAAGTGTCAGAGAAAGTAGGGGCAGCCTCCATCTCATGGGACCCTTGGAAGCAACTGTTAAGACAAAGTGGTTGTCAAGGCAGTGACCTCATTCAGTTCCATAAAGAAGTGACCTACCCCACTTCCTTGGTGAGGAAACTCTCTGAACTTGGAATCCAGGAAACCAGGCACCCAGAGCCAGTCCAAGTCCCAGTCCCAGTGGGCTCACTTGTTTTGATTTACCAAGGACAGAGTCAATCTTTCTTGGTACCTACAGATGTGAGGAAGGCCAAATGCCAAGAGAGTTAGGAAGAGGGGGCCTATCCTGAGAAAGCAGAAAGTGGTTCACTGCTGGATCCTGACAACTTCACAGAGATGGCCAAGGAGATCAGATCTGAGACAGGACAGGCCATTTCATTGAAACATAGAATGGCCCACCAGTCAGAAGACACTCTGGATAGTCAGAGACCTACTTTGGGAAGGAGGTGCCTTTCTGTGTGTGGGTGTGGGTTTGTGGTTTTTTCTCATGATTTGAGAATAGGTAGGAAAGGCGGTTTGTTTCGTTTGGAGTAGACTGTTTCTAGAAAGTCATTTGACAAGGCGAGTGTTTCTATGTAAATGTATCCCACACTGTCCGTGGTTGTAGACATGTGAAAGAGAATGCAACAATGGATATGTCCTATCTAGTAGAAAGCTTCCCAGCATTCATCCTACCCAATTTGTGAATGCATTGCAGCTTGCCCTATAGATGAGCAACCCCTACTATCTTCCTAAGTTTCTGTTTTCTTTCCGCATTCTGGCCACTATTCAGAATAGGCTTATGGTTTTGTGTCCAATATATGTACCACCTCCAAGCTCTGTGACATGGCCATGTAATGGATAGCAGAATGGAATGGCGAGCATCACAGAAAACGCAGATATCAGTGTGACCAGGAAAGTCTCAGTGGAGAAACCCTGCTTTGGACCTTTTGCTTACCTATTGTTCCATTGCCCTGAATGTCAGGAAGGTCTTTGCCTCAGGCCACCCCTTTGTGAAACCTGAAGAAAACCATTTTCAAATGGAAATGAATGGGCATCACCTGTGGTTCTTTGCTTAATTGCTTTGGAAAGGGATGTGTCTGAATAAGCCTCTTGACCCTCTGTCAGGCTATGGCTTAGATTCTCAGCACCTGATGGATCTAAAGAAAGTTCCCACGTGTGTATCCAAAACCAAAATGGTAAAAATATCGGTCATTGTGGATGAAGTCTCTTGCTTTCCTCTGTTAGGTTCCTGACCTCCATCAAGTGAGAAAAGGGATCCTATGGGTCAAATGAGTTATTCAAAGCCCTGCAGAGTTTCGTGAGTTTTCTCATGACTCCAAATCACATAAAGAATCTAAACCCCACAGTCAGAAGGCCTCAAATTTGAGAAGCAGAACAGTATTAAGGGCAGGCCTATTTGATCACTCCTGTTTCACAGGAAGTATGTCCAGGCCACCCTGAAGTTTGGCAAATGAGGTGCATGGGAGCTCATTTTGGACACTGTCTTGGGCTGTGCCCCTCATGGAATACTCCAGTCAAAGGTTATGATGAATGTCTATATGGAAGAAGTTTAGTGCCAAGTGGGAGTGTTTTGGTTATAATTGTGGTCATTTGTGTGGTGGTTGGAAGAGATGACTTGGTCCACCTGGGCTTGAACTCTGGTGTGATTCCCCATTAGTCTGAGTTCTGAAACTGACTTCAGACTAGTATTTCCATGAATTGTGTTGGGATTTTAGGAGCCCACGCATGAGAGTCACCCTTGTAAACTGAGTTCTAGGCCCATGATGACTTTCAAAATCACACTTGGAATCTCATCCAGGATATCACATGATTTTATTCCTAAATAGTTGGCAGCCATAGTTAAGAGAGAAAACACACACGGATCTCACATTATAGACCTCAATGGGCCTGGCTTCATGTGACCTTTTGGCCCCTATTTGGGAATCCTTGCCTGTGAGAGTTCTCCAGAGCTTTCTTTCAAATGAGCTTTCTCAAAATTTTATGATTCCTGGATGAATGGGAAACCCACAGTGGCTCCAACTTCATCCTTGAAAATGGCTAGATAAATATCATGAAATTTTGAACATTCCCATGACCAGGGGGCACTAGAAAACCTTTCGATGTTCTATTGCTGATCATGAGTGTACCAGACAGTGCCTTGATTGACTGGGTTTCAAGAAAATGGTGTAGAACAGAGATGCCAGTAAGTTGGAGCCTTCTGAGTAGTGGGCCAAGAGCAGTGGTGTGCGGGTGTGTGATAATACATCTGTGTTGTGGCCATCTGGATCTGCCATTGACTTTCAAATGGCTTGTGACTGACATGGTGCAGCCAGCAGACCTTTATATGAAAAGGCATCTTGTTATATGGAGACAATTCTGGGCAATGTTGAGAATCAGGTTGCTGTGGACAAGGGGGCAAGCTATGTGGGATAGAAGCCTGACAGGTGCATTCTCCTGTAGACACTGATCCACCACACGTAACAGAATTCCCTCCAACACGGGGATGATTTCAACTCCTTCTATTTCGTGAAACAAATACCAAACTCCCAGTGTATCAGAAAGAAAGACCATGAAAAGTGGAGGATGACCAAAGGGCTTCACAGTCCACACGGGGAGACATTTAGCCCCAATGGCCTTAGTTTACCTACAAAAAGAGAATTAATCTCTGCTGTGCCATGTTCATTGGAAAATAAGAAAACATGTCCTCCAGGTCACATAGATGCAGATCCAGCTTTGATGGTCTCACTACAAAGGAAACTAAAGCTCCTGACAACAACATATATTTCAAGTGCCCAACCTCAGAGGCAGTTACTGAAGAAGTCTTTAGGCCAGCAGAACTCCTTGTTTGTGGAGGGTTTACCCTGTCCCTTACTTTTGGAAACTCCTCTACCACTCCCAAGGTTTTGAACTCCTGAGCATTTTCCATTCCAGATATGTATTCACAGATTTTCTATTTCTTCTCCTCTAATTATGTCTTACTTTGGGACAAGGTAATGTGAAGGCATTGTTCTGGATGAGAGTGGGAAGTTTTTTGTGTAGCACATATATGCATACACATTGAATTCATTTTCCTATTTTCTATTTGTAATACTGAATCCCTGACACTAAACCATACCCTACTAGATTCTGACTACTAATCCTAATATGATGGAGAAAAATAACCCAAACAGAATAGAAATACATGCAGTTCAGAGGAGGCATGGTGTATAGTTGGACTTGCCTTTTCCGTGATGAAGGCTTGGTGTTATAAATCTAGTAAATTTTTTATTGAAATAGTTCTCTATGTGTTTTTAAATTTAACAAATATGTGAATTCCTGTCTTCCTTTCTCTGTAGCCTATTCAGCACATGTATTTTTATATGCACATATAGAATCCTTCCTGGTATCACACGTACATATTTGTGAGTTGGCTGACTTGGCAGATGCAAACTGTTAGAAGAGATCACTCCTCCTAAACGCTGTTCGAACTGAAAATTCAAACTATGGGTGAGCTTCCTAATTGAACAACATAAATCCATGTTCAGTAAAATGAATATTTTTGCATCTGTGGATGATATATATTTCATGGTGAATTTCGATTGGCATACATAATGCTACTTTTTAATGTCTGTGTGTGTGTATTCACTCTCCAGATTTTTCGAATTATGAAGTATATGTGTCTTATTATACACTCCCTAAATTCATTCATATTCACGTATGTGGATTTATAATCATCTTTTCACAAGATTATTATCAGAAATATTCATCCACCTGAAATACATATTTGTTTTTTCCTAGTACTGAAAACTAACTTCAGGGGATCATATGATGGTGGCAATGGGAGTTCATCATCCCCGTGTACCGCATCACTGTGCGGGAGAATGACGAGTTAGAATGGCTAAAAGCTATCTTGTTAGGAATTTTCAGCAAAATTGGGGTGCTCCAAAACCTAGAGGAAGGATTTCCATCGCAGGCGAATCAGCTACGGGGGCTCAAACACGAGTGATTTGTCCGCAGGGAGGGTCACGCTATTTATTCAGCAAATCACCCTGCGGCTAGAATCTGCTGTGCGCACTGGGAAACGACCAGATAGCAACGCAAAGATACAGCACTGCAAATTCTTCGGGCTCCTGCCAGCTGTGCAATCACTGTGGTCAGTGCTGAATTCTGGGTTTGAGACGGGGGAAGGAAGCAGTCCAATTCGGTTCTCCACACCGGTCATACCACAGAGGAAGCCAGCGGCCACCATCTTGGAGAGCTGACATCACCATCCCTGTTTTCGACTGATCGCATCATTCAGCTATAGAACAGGTAATTTCAGGCTGCCATTCATCTGCATCTCACAGACAAATTACTCAGGCTCAGTGCTAAAGAACCTACAGAAATTTCTTCTTAGAGCCTGCTCCTATCAAAACATACACCGAGCACGGAGCGGCCAAATTCCGGCTCCTGGAACTGCTCTGGCCCAGGGCTAAAGAACCCGCAGAAACTGCTTCTCGTTCCGGGTACTGCTGAATACTGTGGAGGTAAATGCCAACCGATCCTTCATAGACAGTGGCAACAGGATTGAGATGGGGCTTGTGAGGGCCAGGCAGGACTCACCCGTTGCTTTGGTCACCCGGCAAACGGAACTAAATGCTGCCATTCGCATGGGATACCAACATGGCAGAGATCTGATGTCATCACAAAGCGGTGGAGGAGATAACTTCATCAATACCAGTGACGACAGAAACAGTTGGTCTGTTGGTAAAGAAAGTGACTCACAAACACCCAAGTCTCTCTCACTTTTTCATCAAGCCAGAGGGGCAGAGCAGAGCCGCCGCCTGCGCCTGGAAGAGGCCCAGCGACCCACCAGCGTGGTAGTCACGTCACCACAATTCTCGTAGGGGCAGAGCATTGCCGCTGCCTGTGCCTGGAACAGGCCCAGTGACCCACAGGCGTGGTTGTCACGTCACCCCAATTGGAGTAGGGGCAGAGCAGAGCCGCAGCCCGAGCCCGCGAAGTAGTCAGACCTGCAACGGACCTGCGGAACAGGCCCAGCAGCCTGCCGGCATGGTAGACACATCACCCCAATTGGAGTAGGGGCAGAGCAGAGCCGCTGCCCGTGCCCGCAAGGTAGGCAGACCTGCGACTGACTGGCAGAACAGGCCAGGCGGCCTGCCGGCATGGTAGACACGTCACCCCAATTGGAGTAGTGGCAGAGCAGAGTCGTCGCCCATGCCCGGAACAGGCCCAGTGGCCCGCTGGCGTGGTAGTCACGTCACCCCAATTGGAGTAGGGGCAGAGAAGAACCAATGCCCACGCCCGGAACAGGCCCAGCGACCCACTGGCGTGGTAGACACGTCACCCAAATTAAAGTAAGGGCAGAGCAGAGAGGCCGAACGTGCCGGCAAGGTAGCCAGACCTGCGACCGACCGGCAGAACAAGCCCAGGGATCCAACTACTAATCATAATATGATGGAGAAAAATAAACCAAACAGAATAGAAATACAAGCAGTTCAGAGGAGGCATGTTGTATAGTTGGAGTTGCCTTTTTCATGAAATAGCATAGAAGTTAGAAATCTACTCAATTATTTCTTGAAATAGTTCTTCATGTGTTTTTAAACTTAACAAATATGTGAATTCCTGTCACCCTTTCTCTGTAGCCTATTCAGCACATGTATTTTAATATGCACATATAGAATCCTACCTGGTGCCACACGTACATTCTGGTGAGGTGGCTGACTTGGCAGATACAAATTGTGATAAGAGACCACTCCTACTAAACGCTGTTGGAATTGAATATTCAACCTATGGGTTAGCTTCCTTGTTGAACAACATTATACATAAATCCATTTTCACAAAAATGAATACTTTTGGATCTGTGGATTATATATATTTCATGATGAATTTCGATTGGTGTATATATTGCTACTTTTTAATGTCTGTGTGTGTGTGTGTGTGTGTGTGTGTCTGTGTGTGTATAAATATACACTCTACAGATTTTTCAAAATATGAAATATATGTGTCTTATTATACAATCCCTAAATTCATTCATATTCATGTATATGGATTTATAATCAACTTTCACATGGTTATTCTCAGAAATATTCATCCACCTGAAATACATATTTGTTTCTTAGTACTGAAAACTAACTTCAGTGAATGGTGCATACAAATCCTAATATTTCTATCATAACTGACCCAGTTTAACATCAATGCAAGTAGATTCTTATGGTACATGATGTGTATTTAGATGTTCATTTTTATTCAACACGGGTACATTACTATTTCTGCAGTTTATGCACATCATAGGATGTATATTTTATTCACAAGTTAGCAAATTTGTAGGCATTTGTTTCACTTTCAATGACTTCCTGCTTTAGAACCCATGAATTCCTCCATGTTTCTTGCCTGGTATTTTCATAAGACCTCTTTCCATACATATTATTTTCAACTTCCATAATCACTTTTGAAGCAAAACTCACACACCATTCATGATAAACAATAATCCTAATAAAACCAATAGATGTATAACTGATTACAATGAATGATTGTATATCAATATAAGATTCCTTATATATTTTCACATATCAATTCCATCTATTATTTAAAGTGGAACCAGTTATATTATTTATTCACAGAATGGTCAATTCATACATTATCTCTATATTCATAGACACAGGGTACACCTCTTTGTACCCCCAGTACTAATTTATACGTCTTCAAAATACTGCTCTCAGAAATGGTGGAAGAAATACTCATGTCATTTGATCTACATATACATTTTGTCACAGTAATATTCAGGATACAAAATGCAAAGGTCACTCTTCTGATTGTACCAAAGCCTAAACGGAAATGAACATGCATTACTAAAAACATCCATGTCCAGGTTGCCTAATGCTCTCAAATGTCAATCCTATTAGTGACTACATATTTGTTTCTTCCTAAGATTATATATTCAAACTCAACCCTGTTGAAAATGTCTAATCCTATCACTCAATTTATACTTTGCCTGATTTCCTAATGTCTCTACTGATATCTACTTTCCTACATATTTACCCCAGTTCAATATTGTGACTGACTCTTCACATGTGCTGACATTTACATTCACTCTAGCCGAAACCCTATTGCTAAAGAACTGTTGGTACAAATCCTATACTCACTCTTCTTTCTGAAGCTACCATCTTTCTTCAAAATCCTACCGACTATCCTACTTTGAATGGATGTTCTCTTCGACATTCATCTTTCAGAATGTTTCCTAACCCAAATCGAACATGTTATTAACCCTAACCATACACTGTTCCCTCAATCTAACTTTACAGTAGAACAGGGACAGAGTGTTCTTAAAATACAGGAATGTAGGGTATCTTCCACCTGTTGAGAACCTCAAAGGTCCATGCAGAAATGATCCCTGGAGAAGATGAAGGCATCTATGAATGACCTGAGAGAGCAAAAGTCTTCTTCTATTGCAAACAACCTGGTCAGGATGAAGGGTTGTGTCTGAATCAGCCTCTCTCTTCTTAATGTAGAGAAGATGGACCAAAGGAGGCCTGTGTGGAGAGCTGTTCCAGGGTGCCAATGGTTGATATACCAATCTAACTTGTGAAACTGTCCCAGGTAGTAGGGGCAGCCTCCATCTCATGGGACTCTTGGAAGCAGCTGTTAGGACAAAGTGGTTGCCCAGGCAGTGACCTCATTCACTTACTGAAGGAAGACACCTCACCTTTCTTCCTTGGTGATGGAACTCTCTGAAATTGGGATCCCGGAAGCCAGGCACCCAGAGCCAGTCCCAGTACCAGTCCCTGTAGGCTCACTTGTTTGGATTTACCAAGGACAGAGTCAGTCTTTCTTGGTGCCTACTGATGTGAGGTTGGCCTAATTCTAGGAGAGCTCTGAAGACAGGCCTTTCCTGAGAAAAAGTCAGTTGCTCACTGCAGTCTCCTGACAAATTCACAGAGTTGGCCAAGGAGACCAGATCTGAGACAGGACAGGCCACTACGAGGGAACATAGTATGGCCCACCAGTCAGAGCACACTCCAAATAGTCACAGACCTACTTGGAGCAAGGAGGTGCCTTTGTGGGTGTGGGTGTGGGTTTGTGGTTTTGTCTCATGTTCTGAGTATTTGTAAGAAAGGCAGTTTGTTTGGTTTGGAGTGAACAGTTTCTTGTAAGTCATTTCACAAGGCAAGTGTTTCTATGTCTGTGTATCCCACTGTGTCCGTGGTTCTAGACATTGGAAAAGAGAATGCATCAATAGATGTGTCCTGTCTAGTACAAAGCTTCCCAGCATTCAACCTGCCCAATTTATGAATGGACATCGGCTTGACTTATGGATGGGCAACACCTCTTATCTTCCAAGGTTCCTGTTTTCTTACAGAATTCTGGCCACTCACCAGAATAAGTTCATGGTTTTGTGTCCAAGGTATGTACCACCTCCAAGCTCTGTGAAATGGCCTTGTACTGGATAGCTGAAGGAAATGGCGAGCATCTCAGAAAACTCAGATATCAGTGTGACCAGGAAAGTCTCAGTGGAGAAACCCTTCTTTGGCTATTTGCTTACCTATGGTTCTGTTGCCCTGAATGTCAGGAAGGTATTTACCTCAGTCGACACCTTAGTGAAGCCTGAAGAAAACAGTTTTCAAATGGAAATGAATGGGCATCACCTGTGGCTCTTTGGTTAATTGCTTGGGAAAGGGATATGTCTTAATAAGTATCTTAGCCATGTGAGCGGCTGCAGCTTAGATTCTCAGCATCTGATGGATCTAAAGAAAGATCCCATGTGTGCATCCAAAACCAAAATGGCCAAAAGAGCAGTCATTGTGGATGAAGTCTCTCACCTTTCTCTGTAAGGTTCCTGACTTCCATCAAGTGAGAATAGGGATACTTTGTGTCAAATTAGTTCTTCAAAGCCCTGCAGAGGCTAGCTAATAGGTGCTTGGGGTTTCTCATGATTCCAATTCACATAAAGAATCTATTCCTGACTGTCATAGGCCTCAAATTGGAGAAGCAGAGCAGTATTAATGGTATGTCTATTTGATCACTCCTGGTTCACAGAAAGGGTGTGCAGGCCACCCTGACTTTAGGCAAATGAGGGGCAAGGGAGCTTATTTGGACGCTCTCTTGGGCTGTGCCCCTCATTGAAACCTCCATCCAGAAGTTATGATGAGTGTCTTTATGGAAGAAGTTGAAGACCATGTGGGAGTGTTTTGGTTTTAATTGTGGTCATTTGTTTGGCGGTTGGAAGAAATGACTGTGTCCACCTGGGCTTGAACTCTGGTGTGATTCCTCTTAGAGACTGATTTCTGGAAGTGACCTCAGAGAAGTATTGCCATGAATTGTGTTGGAATTTTAGGAGGCCACACATGAGACTCCCCCTTGGAAACTGAGATCTAAGCCCTGGTTGGTTTTCTAGAGAGCACTGGGAATCTCAGCCAGGATATCACATGATTTTATTCTGAAAGACTTGGCAGCCATAGTTGAGAGTCAAAACACACATGGACCTCACATTGTAGATCTCAATGGGCCTTGCTTCATGGGACTTTTTGTCCATTCTTTTGGATGCCTTGCCAGTGAGAGTTCTCCAGAGATTTCATTGAAATGAACTTCCTCACCATTTAATGGTTCCTGAAAGAATTAAAACCCACAGTGCCTCCAACTTCATCGTTGAAAAATGACTAGATAAATACCATGAAGTTTTTTAAGTTCCCATGACCATGTGGCATGGGAGAAACTTTTGATGTCCTGTTGCTGATCAAAAGTGTACCAGACAGTGCCTTGATTGACTGGGTTTCATAAAAATGGTGTATAACAGAGATGCTAGTTAGTTGGGGCCTGCTGAGTAGTGGGGCCAGAGCTGTGGTGTGCAGGTGTGTGATGAAACATGTGTGGTGGGGCCATGTAAATCTGCCATTGGCTTCCAAATGGCTTGTGACTGACATGGTGCAGCCAGCAGACCCTTGCAGGTAAAGGCATCTTGTTACCTGGAGAGTATTCAGGGCAATGTTCAGAATCAGGTTGCTTTGGTCAAGGGGGCAAGCTATGTGGGATAGAAGTCTGGTTGGTGCATTCTCCTGCAGACCCTGACTCACAACACGTGACAGAACTCCCTTCAGCACTGTGTCCCAGTTGAACTCCTTGTATTTCTTGAAGCAAATACCAAACTCCTAGTGCAGCAGCAAGAAACACCACGAAAATTTGAGGATGACCAAATGGCTTCACAGTCTACACTGGGAGACTTTTAGCTTCCAGTGGCAACAGTTTACCTACAAAGAGAGAATTCAGCACTTCTGCCTCATGTCCACTGGAAAATAAAAAAAAAAAAACATGTCCTCCAGGTCACATATATGCAGACCCAGGTCTGATCTTCTCACGACAAAGGAAGCTAAAGCTCCTGACAACAACATATATTTCAAGTGCCAACCTCAGAGGAAGTTTCTCAAGCAGTCTTTAGGATTGCAGAGTTCCATGTTTGTGGTATTTTTACCCAGTTTCTTACTTTTGGAATCTCCTCTACAACCTCCAAAGATGTGAACTCCTGAACATTTTCCATTGCAGATATGTATTCACAGATTTTCTAACTTTTCTTCTCTAATTGTGTCTTACTTGGGGCGAAGGTAATGTCAAGGCATTGTTCTGAATGAGAGTGGGAAGATTTTTGTGTAGCACATATTTGCATACACTTTGGATTCATTTTCCAAATTTCCATTTGAAATACTAAATCCCTGACTGTCAGGGGTAGAAGGAATTTCTCCTTCATAGAATAGCCTGACACTTACAAGAAACAGCCCCCTGGGAGACATCCTGCCTAGGAGATATCCTGTAACCATCTGTCTCCCTGAGACATCTTGGGGCCATCTGTCTTACTGAAACATCCTGAGGTTATCTCACCTTGTGAAGACATCCAGGAACTGCCAATAAGAGAGCTTTCCCATACCCAGTATATAAATACCCATGTGTGAACAATAAAATTTTGCAGCTTGATCAAAACTCCTGTCTTGCTGTCATCTCTTGTGTCTCTTGTCCCTTCATTACTCCCCATCTAGGTTCACCACCCCCGTTGATGTGTCCTGCCGGCCAGGATATCTGGCACCCACCTACTGGGGCTCGAGCCTTTGACTGAGGGGGAAACCTGTCCTCAGGGAAGACTTAAAAAAGCGGAGCTTGTGATCGCCTCAGCAGACACCACCGAAAGACAGATCCAGTAGGAGAGTGGGGATGACACATGGTGAGTGACCCACCATGGGACAAGCAGTTTCGTCACATGATTTGTTTTTGTCAGGCCTCAAGGAGGCCCTCAAGACATAGGGGGAACAAGTTAAGAAAAAGGACTTAAAATTATTCTTTTCATACATAGGAGAATTGTGTCCATGGTTTCCCCTTGAAGGGACCATTGATGGTAAAAAATGGATTAGAGTAGGAGACTGTGTAAACCATTATTTTTGTTGTTGTTGAAGAAAAAGTCCTAGAACAAAGGCATATTAGACCTTTTGTAGACATTAATATTTTATAAGATTTTTAAACACCTAGAAAAATTTGTAAGTTTAAATTTAAAGACATTTATATTTATCTGTTTATCCAATTTAAATTGAACCGTTTAAAACACGTGAATTAAAGATCTTTGGATCCACTTTGAAATAGTAAGCTTGCCTTAATTTGATTTTAATTGGAGTCAGTGGTCTTTTCTTGCATCCTGGTCTAATATTTTGTAGTTTCACAGCGAGATGACCCTGCCCCAATAGATCACAAGACCAGACTACTGGAAATTCTGAAGCTGGCCTTCCCTCCAGAGCTCTGGCATGGAGAGGCAATTTCCAAGGCCTTGGTGTGAGATTTTGGTCCAGGGAGCACTGCAGTGAACCACCGCACTAAAACTATTAGCAAGCACATGGTGGAGGATGCCTCCATAGGTAAGTGGAGCCTATATAAAATCTGATATCCGGTTAAGGGAGATCTCTTCTGATTACAGAGTGGTGTCCTGGGGAGACACACATATACTCCTGTCTGGTACAGTAACGAGAATCATTCTGTCCTCTGTTATGTTCTGAAGGGAATTCCTCTGAAAGCATAGAGAGGTGCCAATGGGCACGCAGGAGCTCCTATCCCAGAGCTTTAGCAAGACGTTGCATAGCTCCTCTGTTTTTCTGTTTCTGCGCTGGTTTTCTTTTCTTTTTCTTTTTTTTTTTGTCTGTTTTGTTCTGTGTTTCATATTTTTTTTTTTTTTTTTTGGTTTGTTTTAGTGTGTTTTGTTGTGTGATTTCTGTGGTAAAAACTTAAGTGAAAATGGGTAATAAAGCAAGTAAACTGACACCCATTTGGACTGTGTTTTAAAGAACTGTGATGAACTTTAATACCCTTTGTTAAGCAGGATGAGAGAAGCCCCTAGCTGCCTGCCTGGAGCACACCCACTGCAGAGGGCAATGCCTGCTGGGGACCTAAGAACTGAGTATCTCCCAGGTTAACACGTGAAACTCCTTAAAACCCCTTGTCCCTTCAGATCAAGAGAATCACAACCATTGGGCAGAGACCCCTGTTTTTCTCCTTTGTTAGCAAAGCAGTAAATCTCCCTTTTTCTTTTTCTCAAACCCTGTCCTCATTATTAAATTGGTATTAATTGGCTTCAAAATCAGGAACCAAATTTTAAGTTACAATTTTTGGTACCCCCACCGCCACCCCGGAACTTTTTGAGAGCTGACTACTGAAATATTAGGAGACGGAGCGTGTTTGGGGTGGAACCGAACCAGAGGAGCTAATCCTGTAAGTGAAAGGAGGGACTGAGGGACTTCCAGCAGCTGCCCAAGCCCTGTTGCTTCAGAGAATTACCTACTTCCTTCCCTGCACTGTAAGGATTTTGCCATCTCTATTTTCTTAAAAAAGAGAAAAAGAAAAAGGGGACACTAAATACAGTAAAGTCACCATGGAGACCCTTGATTTTACATTTCAGGTTGTCCCTCTGTGAAAACATCTGGTTCCCTTGTGGGGAAATCTATGGTGCCACTGTTGTAGGAGATTTTTCACTTATCTGCTCTGGTTTAACGGCTTCTGTCTGTAAGCCATAGTCTGGAGCTCCTTTCAGTCTGTCTTGTGTCTTTGTTTCTGGCCCTTTAAGACATGTGCAATAATGTGTTGATATTATAAATCATTTCTTGGGAATGATCTTAGCTGAATGTGTGTCTAAATGATGATGTTTTATTGTAACAATCTGGCATCTGAAAATGGGTTTTTGAAGCATTGCACAATCTTGCATTTAAAAGTCGGGTGTAGGAAATTGTTTAGTTTATGATTTCAGATAATTCATGCCAGAGAACTTAAATACTTAGATTGGAAAACTAGAGAACTCTACTTCCAAGTTGGCAAGTAACTTCCCAATCATTCAGGCTTTTTTTTCACCAATTTTTAATTGGGTAGCCTGGGAAAATGTCACTGTGTGTACCAGTGCATTAATTTGGACAAGGATAGTAAATCATAGTATGGTATCTGTTGACAAAACAAGATATAAAGATGTAAAATTTTGTAAACTGCGTCTTAAACTTGTATCATAAAATTTTGTGAATTTTGTCTTAAAATTGTATTATAATTTTCAACATCCGAACCTGAAAATTATGGTTGAAATGCCTTAGGCCTGAGGTGTCTGCTCAGAATAGCAGCTTTTCCCTGCTCCTTCCAGACCTCAGCCAGGACTTATGTTGAAATACAAATGAAAGAAGCCTGCAAGCTCAGTAGGAGAGTGATCTGAGGCCTAAAAAAAATTAAATTGTATGGTATTTACTAATTAATGTCCAGTCAATTTTTCTAGGACTCTTATTTTTTTCCTTAGATTCTTTATTTATTTTTTTTGAGCTCATGATTTTGATCCTAAAGACCTAGGATGATGTTTTTCTGACCAGTTCTATCTTTGACTAACTGTGTAGTTTTTGAAACATTGCAATGGATATTTCACCTGCGAAAAGCTACAAGGCCTTTACTATTATTATGTGTGCACAATTTTGTTATGTGTTGTATGTCTATATATTCATATGTTCGTATATCATATATATGATACACAAATTAACATTTATAAAGAGCACTCATTAAAACAAAAACGCTCATAAAAACAAATTTCAAAAAGTGGATCCAAAGATCTTTAATTCAAGTGATTTAAATAGTTGAATTTAAATTGGATAAAGAGATAAAAATAAATGTCTTTAAATTTAAGCTTACAAGTTTTTCTAGGTGTTCAAAAATCTAATAAAATATTAATGTCTACAAATGTTCTAATATGCCTTGGTTCTAGGACTTTTCCTTCAACAAAAAAATGGTTTACACTGTTCAATACATTTGTCTAATATATTGATAAATAAGTAAAGTAAATTTGATATGGGATTACTCATTCATGAGTACTTTTGTTAGATATCTGATTGATTTACTAAGGTCTGTATAAGTTTGTACTAAAGCCTGTATAAGATTGTAATAATCAGTCATGTGTTAAAGAGACAAAAATTTCTTAAAACATAAGTTTACCCATAACATTGTGTTTATTAAGATTTATTTTTTCGAGAGCAAGCAACCATAAAAGTTAAACAACTGATTAAATAAGAACTGTTATTTTAGAGCACTGTACTGCCATTTATTTAAAAGCTAAACTTGGTTAATGTAGAAACATCAATGCAATTGTGATGCTATTAGTGTGCTCATATCTTTCAGGTAAACGAATCTGTAAGGTAGAAACTTTAAAAGAGCATTATTTCAAGCTGGTGTTCTGAAGTTGTGTGGTGAAGAAATATATTGGGCATTCATTTACCTCTTATCAATAAGATATGTAAAGTTGTATGTTACTTTTTACATTGGGGAACAATTTAAATGTATTTTTATGTTAATGAGAGTCTAATCAATATAAAGGTTAAAAACTTTCAGCCTTTCTTAAATTCATGTTTTAAATGTGATATAATATGGTGTTAACTAATGTTCATGTGACCTCAAATAATTTATGTAATCTTTGTAAAATGATATTTAAAAAAAAGATCATCTTTAGAAGTAAAACACTTAAGTTTTATAAAGAGCCCTGCCTTACCTGAGATAAGGCTCTGTGTCTCATCTTACTATATGTGAGAATGACTACGAAAGCAGTAGGTCAGATATTATTTCATTTAAAGTTATGTTCAAAAGTTGTTTTTCTTTTCTGTCAAGATTTCTAGGATCTCAAACAGGGGATATAATGTATAACTCAGCTAAAAACTTCAGGGTAGCTATTACACGAACTAAGTATTTTTACTCTTGTTAAAATTTTTATTTTGTAATTTCCTTATAAGTGATCTAAAGATTCCTTGTTAGTGTTTTACAGAAGTGTTGCTTTAAGAACACAACATGGGTTAATTTAAGATAATAAGTCATCACCTACAAGACAGACAGAATAATACAGATCCCAATTAATAAAAAAGATAAATAATTATAAAGTATTAGACATTAAAGCCCAGTACTCTTAATATAAGGCTGTTAAAATTTATTTGCTGGATGATTAAGATTAGGATTTAAAATTAAAGTTACATGAAAAGGGACAAGAAAACCAATATTTGGCTCTTGCCCTCTGAGTCAGTCTGAATCCAGGGAACAAGGGACTTCTCAAAGAGCTTTGCAACTCTGGGCCTCATATCTTCCCAATTAGGGAGATAAATGAGACCCCTGGAGAACAGAAAGCCAATCAGTGCATTTGCTAAGAAGAGGAGAGTCATCAGAGAAGGGAGACATCCCTGATGCTTCCAAGGGTAGCCACATGGTCAATCAAGACCTGGACCCACCTAGCGCAAATGGCACTAGCAGAACTGAGAAGCTGCTCTCAAGTTTCCCCAGGAATGACTCCCATAAAAGCTCAGCTGACTGTTAACAATAGATAGAAACAAAAGTCAGTTTGACTGTTTCATCTTAAACACTTAGCAAAGACAGTTAAAACCAAAATACAGCCATTCCTGGGCATTTTAAATAATAATATAAATAATAATAATAATAATTTTTTTATACACTTTATGTTAGCCTCCCAAAATAAGTAAGACTGGAGGCTACAAAGAAGGATTCCCAGAAAGGAATGCCTGATAACTATAAAAAGAGACTATAAAGAGGAGCTGCCAGATGCAGAAATTTTTAGTTTAAGGCCTACAGATATTCCTAACCTACAGGTAGGGTTGGTGTTTGCTAGTACAATTATCCAGCCCTGAGTAACAGAATTAAAGGTTTCTATATTACACACAGAGGTCATACTTGTAAAAGGATTTTGCAAGATCAGATGATATTAAATTATTAAACTGTATCTTATGGAGAGGGATAACTGTAACACTAAATGTTAAATATTAAGTTGACAGTCCTGATAACTGGGAATATTAAAGCCTGCTGAGGGAACTTCTATACAGTGACATGTTCCAGCTGCTTCAACATTTTTTCAGTACTCATGGTTCTTGTTTCTCACACAGAAGAACCCATCCCCAGATGAATTTACAACCTGTTCTTCCCCAACCAGACTTCAAAACGAACTGATTTCTAAAAGGCAACTCATGTCCCTCAACTGACTTCTAAAAGGCAACTCATGTCCCTTATACTGTGCCCACTCACTTCACTCTCTCTCAGCTCAGAAGAATCCAAAATGAGTGACGCCTCTCGTCTTACAACTATGGAGCCAAAAATAAATAGACTATCAATATAAGTAATTAATTAAGTCAGGTAAAAACAGAAATCCAATTTTGGGTGAGTTCTAAAAATTTGGAGACTGTTACCTGAGGGATTAAAATTCCCTCATTGCTCTTTCAATACCCTATCAAAAATTTGGAAGGGACACATTAAAAAAGGGGGAATGAACAACCCAACCTGATCATTTATTAAAATTGGGAGCCATCTTGCCACAAAGTCATGAAAAGATAATTTTGCTTTCCTATAAATTACTGCAAATTCTGAATCTGCTTGTAATGCCTGCCCTTGCCTTGAACTCACCCATGCCTGCCTCTCTGACCAGATAGCAGCCCTCTCTGAAAATTTAGTGACACCTCATAAATATTGGCCTTCTCTGGCCAGACAACAATTCTCATGAGTCTCTAATGGTCCTCATAAATTCTGATGATGGGGCCAGCAAAAAGAAATTGTAAACTAGC
This sequence comes from Callospermophilus lateralis, assembly GCF_048772815.1. NCBI lineage: Eukaryota > Metazoa > Chordata > Mammalia > Rodentia > Sciuridae > Callospermophilus > Callospermophilus lateralis. The sequence goes on along the minus strand of NC_135313.1, from coordinate 131,053,482 downwards.
AATAGTGTGATGCTTCTCCGAGTTCTGTTATCTGTAACCCCCCTTTTGTGTAACTTACTGGACTATAAACCTGGGCTGTAGGAAAGGTGGGGTTGCTGTCTTGTTTCCGCCATTTTGACAGGGATAGGCAGCTCAGCGAGTGGAAAAATAATAAGCTTGCTTTAATTTGATTTTAATTGGAGTCAGTGGTCTTTTCTCGTGTCCTGGTCAAACAGGTAAACACTCCACAAACATGGAGCTCTGCCGGCCTAAAACTTATTGAGAAACTCTCCCTGACCTTGGGCACTTGAAATATATGTTGTTGTCAGAAGCTTTAGCTTCTTTGTAGTGAGACCATCAAAGCTGGGTCTGCATCTATGTGACCTGGAGGACATGGTTTCTTATTTTCCAATGAACATGAGGCAGGAGTGCTGAATTCTCTCTTTGTAGGGAAACTGTTGTCACTGAAGGCTGTGTGTCTCCCCATGTGGTATGTGAAGCCATTTGCGCATCTTCCACATTTCATGGTGTTTCTTGCTGCTGCACTGGGGGTTTAGTATTTGCTTCATGAAATATAAGGAGATCAACAGGGACTCAGTGCTGGAGGGATTTCTCACACGTGTGGTGGGTCAGGGTCTCCTGGAGAATCCACCAATGAGGCTTATATCCCACATAGCTTGCCCCCTCAACCATTGCAACCTGATTCTGAACACGGCCCTGAAACCTCTCCATATAACAAGATGCCTTTATATGAAGAGATCAGACATATAGGGAGTACTGGCTGCACCATGTCAGCCACAAGCCATTTGGAAGTCAATGGCAGATCCACATGGCCTCACCAGAGATATTTTATGACACAACTGCACACCACAGCTCTGGGTCACTACTCAGCAGGCGCCAACATACAGTATTCTTTCTTCTACAACATTTTCATGAAACCCAGTCAATCAAGGCACTCTCTGGTACACTCATGATCAGCAACTGGACATCCAAATGTTCTTCAGTGCCACCTGGTCATAAGAATTTCAAAAATTTCATGGTATTTATCTAGCCATTTTTCAAGGATGAAGTTGGAGGCACTGTGATTTTCAATTCTTTCAGGAACCATTAAATGGTGAGGAACTTCATTTCAATGAAAGCTCTGGAGGACTCTCACAGGCAAGGCTTCCCATGGAGTGGCCAAAAGGTCACATGAAGCCAGGCCCATTGAGGTCTACAATGCTAGGTCTATGTGTGTTTTGAATCTCAACTATGGTTGCCAAGTCTTTCAGAATAAAATCATGTGATATCGTATCTGAGATTCCCAGTGTTCTGTGGAGAGCCACCTAGGCCTATATCTCAGTTTCCAATGGGGACTCTCATGCGTGGCCTCCTGAAATCCCAACACAATTCATGGCAATTCTTCTCTGAGGTCAGGTCCAGAACGCAGTCTCTAAGCGGAATCACACCAGAGTTCAAGCCATGGTGGACACAGTTATGTCTTCCAACTGCCACACAAATGACCACAATTAAAACCAAAACACTTTCACATAGCCCTCGTCTTCTTCCATGTAGACACTCATCAAATCCTCTGGCTGGACGTTTCCAAAAGGGGTGAAGTCCAAGACAGTGTCCAAAATATGCTCCCTTGCCCCTATTTTGCCTAAGGTCAGTGTGGCCTAAACACTTTTCCTGTGAACCAGGAGTGATCAAATAGGCCTGACCTTATTACTGCTCCACTTCTCCAATTTGAGGCCTACTGACTGCCAGGTATAAATTCTTTATATGAATGGGAGTCATGAAAAAACCCAAGCATCTATGGTCTAGCCTTTGCAGGCCTTTGAAGAACTCATTTGTCCCAAAGGATCCCTATTCTCACATGATGGAGGTCAGGAGCCTTACAGAAGATGGCGAGAGACTTCATACACAATGACTGCTCTTTTGACTATTTTGTATTTGTAGCACACATGGAATCTTTCCTTAGATCCATCAGGTGCTGAGAATATAAGCAGCAGCCTCACACAGGTCCATGAGGCTGATTCAGACACATCCCTTTCCAAAGCAATTAAGCAAAGAGCCACAGGTGATGCCCATTCATTTCCATTTGAAAACTGTTTTCTTAAGGCTTCACAAAGGGGTGGCCTGAGGCAAAGGCCTTCCTGACATTCAGGGCAATGAAGCAATAGGTAAGCAAATGGCCCAAAGCAAGGATTCTCCACTGAGACTTTACTGGTCACATTAATATCTGAGTTTTCTGAGATCCTCCCATTCCCTTCAGTTATCATGTACATGGCCATGTCACAGTGCTTGGAGGTGGTACATATCTTGGACACAAAACCATGAGCCAATTCTCGAGAGTGGCCAGAATTCAGGAAGAAAACAGAAACGTAGTAAGATAGTTGGTGTTGCCCATCCATAAGGCAAGTCACAGTCCATGCATTAATTGGGCAGGATGAATGCTGGGAAGCTTTCTACAAGACAGGAAACATCCATTGATGCATTTTCTTTTCTAATATCTACAACCACAGACACAGTGGGAGAAACAGACATAGAAACACTCGCCTTGTCAAATAATTTACTAGAAAAAGTCCATTCCAATCCAAACAAACCACCTTTCCTACCTATTCTCAGAACATGAGACAAAACCACAAACTCACACCCACACCCACAAAGGCACCTCCTTCCCCCAAGTAGGTTTGTAACTATCCGGAGTGTCCTCTGACTGGTGGGTCATACTATGTTCCCCTGAAATGGCCTATCCATTCTCAGATCTGGTCTCCTTGGCCAACTCTGTGACGTTGTCAGGAGCATGTGGAGAGCCACTACCTACTTTCTCAGGAAAGGTCCCTGGCATGTGGCCATCCTCACATGAGTAGGTACCAAGAAAGACTGACTCTGTCCTTAGTAACACCAAACAAGTGAGCCCACTAGGACTGGGACTTGGATTGGCTCTCAGTGCCTGGCTTCCTGGATCCCAATTTAAAGTGTTCCATCACCAAGGAAGTGAGGTAGGTTACTTCCTTCAGGAACTTAATGAGGTCACTGCGTTGGCAAACACTTTGTCCTAACAGTTGCTTCCAAGAATTCCATGAGATGGAGGCTGCCCCTACTTCCTGTGACACTTTCACAAGTTAGAATGATATATAAATCAAAGGCACCAAGGAACAGCGCTCCACAAAGGCCTGGTTTGGTCCGTCTCCTGTACATTAAGAGAGAGGCTGATTCAGCCACATCCCTTCATCCTGACCAGGTTTTTTGGCAATGGAAGATGACTTTTGCTCTCTCAGGTCCTTCATAGCTGCCTACATCTTCTTCAGGGATCATTTCTACATGGACCTTTGAGGTTCTCAGCAAGTGGAAGATCGCCTACATCCCTGTATTTTAAGGCCAACTCTGTCCCTGCTCTTCTCTAAAGTTAGATTGAGAGATCACTGTGTGGTTAGGGTTAATAACAGTTTCGATTTGGGTTAGGAATCATTCTGCAGGATGAATAATGGTATTGGGAATCTGTGATATTTATAAGAATATAGACGTGAGTTATAAGTATGGAAACAGAAATCTAGGTAAGATTTGCAGCCCAGAAGGGCATTGAGACTTTGATTGGGATACTTAGCAATGACATACTTTCTGCACAAATGTCTCAGATAAATCCATACACAATGGCATAGGACGTTGTACCTTGGATGATTGAATGTTGAAGAGAACCTCCAGTCAAAAAGGGATAGTCGGTAGAATTAGGAAGATAGTCAGTAGGTTTAGAAAGAAGGGTGAGAATAAGATTTGGAAAAAAGTTCTTTACCAATAGGGTTTTGGTTAGAGAGTGAATATTAATGTCAGCCCATGTTAAGTGTCAGTCACAATAATGAATTTGGGAAATTATGTAGGAAAGGAGGTATCAATAGAGACATTAGGAAATCAGGCAAATTATTAAGTGAGTCATAGGATTAGGCATTTTCAACAGGGTTGAGGTTGAATATATATCCTTAGGAAGAAAGAAATATGTAGTCACCAATAGAATTGACATATGAGAGCATTAGGCAACCTGGACATGAATGTTTTTAGTAATCCATGCTCACTTTCCATTTAGGCTTTGTTGAAAATAAATAAAATAGGTATTTGTCTCTTCCTGTTTTTCTGTATGCTTAAGAAAACACTCTTGAAATCTTGAAAACTTTTTGCTAATCTTGTTCCCAGAATGTGCTGTCCCCAACTGCCAAACTGCAGAATGTACACCCTCACCCGTTTACACGCAAACCGCCCACTCGCCCTGACCCATCAATAAAATTCCCTCCCTGCCCTCTTCAAGAAAAGTATATAAGCTCTGCTTAAGCTGTTCTCAGTGCTCTCTGCTCTATTCAAGTGAGCTCTGAGCCCCAGAATTTTGGACGCTTTGCTGTTGCATGAGACAGTCTCTTCGTGGTCTCTTCCTCCAATGGTCGCCTGACCATTACATCTAAGGGCCCCAGCGAGTTCCAGCAGCGTTGGACGAAAGACCCCCAATGGGCTCATCTCAGGGTAAGTAAGGTGCCACTTTCTTGTTTCAGGTTTCAGGTTAGGGATGGGCAAAATGGCTATTGGTGATGAGCATGAGCTCTCTCTGACGGTGGCTGACAGAAGTGTCACAGAGCCACAGGCCACGTCTCTGGGGGACGCCCCAGAGAACTCGGGAAACCAAGTAACAATAGTCTCCTAAACTCAGTGATATTTTGTTTTGGATTCGGTATTGCCAGCCCATCAGGTTTTCCTGGCTACTCAGTCCTGTTCTCAGTATTGGACGTCCATTGCCTGTCTTTATTTTCTTGTCTTGTCTGTGTCGTGTGTCATTGCTTTCACTATTTGTGTATCTTTCATATGGGACAGAGCACTTCAATGCCTCTGTCCCTGACCCTTGATCACTTGACCAAAGTCTGCTTAAAGGCTCAGAATCTTCCTTTTTTCAGTAAAACGTCGGATCTGGAAGACTCTATGTGTCTCAGAATGACCCACCTTTGGAGTCGGATGGCCCCCAGAAGGATCTTTCTACTTAACACTAATTCAAAAACTCAGAGATATTGTCTTTCAGCCGGGGCCACATAGCCATCCAGATCAACAGCAATATATCTTTAGTTTGCAGGACCTCTGCAAATCTCCTCTTCCATGGGTGAGGCCTTTCCTTGTCCCTGTCCCCGCTCCTACTGGTTCTCCCACGATTCTATCTCTCAAACCCTCTGCTCCCCCTCCTCCACCCTCTGTTGTCCCTGAGTCTCAAGACTCTACTGGACTCTCTTCCCCCTCCTTATGCGCTGCCCTTGTCCTCCAACCCCAAACACCCTCTAAGTGATTCCCCTGCTGCTGACTCAGACTCTCCACCATTGGAGGAATATAGGCCAGCCCAGCACCCTCCAGGTGACTACCCCACGGCACACACAGCCCCTCCTTCCCTGGAGGTAGCTGGCCCGGCCAAAAGAACACAAAGTACTCGCCGGGGGGGTTAAACTTTGAAGTGGATACAGGGTAAGTATACTCAGCCCTTAAGGCCCCATTGGGCCATCTATCAAACAAAAAGGACTCTAGTTCAAGGGGCTAATGGCAGTAAATATGGGGCTTAGACAACTAAGAGGACCATGGACCTGGGGAAAGGAAAAATCCATCACTCATTCCTAGTAATCCCAGAATGCCCGACCCCATTGATGCGCACACATCTGCTCAACAAGCTCCAGGCCAGAATAACTCTTAACCCTGAAGGCTCCCAAGTGAAATGTCTAAATCCTTCAGTAAAAACTCCTATAGTCACGGCTTTTTCTATTTCAGTAGAAGATGAACATCAACTTGTCACACCCCCCAAGACTGATCAAACAGGCAAGCTACCCGGGAAATGGATAACAGATTACACAGATGCCTAGGAAAAAAACTGCTGGGTTACGCGTAGCCGTGAAACATCCTCCAATAACAGTGGAGTTAAAAACTTCAGCCCCCCCATCAATGTCAAAAAATATCCTCTGAGCAAAAATGCTAAAGATGGGATAAGGCCTCATATTCAGAAATATCTGGCCTTAAGGGTCCTAAGGCCCTGTCATTCGAACTGGAACACTGCCCTGTTACCAGTATAAAACTCCAGGAACCGGGGACTATCGCACCGTTCAAGACCAAAGAGAGATCCACAACAGAGTGCAGGACATTCACCCCACAGTACATAATCTGTATAATCTGCTTAGCACTCTGAACCATGAGCGGAAATGGTATACTGTTCTGGACTTAAAAGATGTTTTCTTTTGCTTGCCTCTGCATAAAGATAGTCAGTTGCTATTTGCTTTCGAGTGGGTAGACCCAGAAACCGGGACGTCTGGTCAACTAACATGGACTAGACTCCCACAGGGGTTCAAAAACTCCCCCACTCTCTTTGATGAAGCCCTCCACAGAGACCTCAACAACTTCAGAACTATGCACCCTGAAGTCACCCTGCTTCAATATGTCGATGACCTGCAACTGGCAGCCAACACCAAGGAAAACTGTGAGTCTGGAACCCAATTACTATTATATGAGCTTGCTCAAATTTGGTATAGTGCTTCTGCCAAAAAAGCCCAAATTTGCCAGCAAGAAGTAATCTTCCTGGACTATTCCCTTAGGGGCAGTAAACGATGGCTCACTGAGACCAGAAAACAATCCATTGAGCAGATACCACCCCCATCTAACAGCAGACAACTCAGAGAGTTTCTTGGGACTGCTGGCTTATGCAGGTTATGGATACCTGGGTTTGCGTCCTTAGCTGCTCCTTTATACCCGCTGTTAAAGAGAGATGCCCAATTCTAATGGACCCCTGAGCACCAGCAAGCTTTTGATAACATCTAAGGACATTGACACTGAAACCCTCAACTTCACTGAGCCCAGCTTGCATTTTCAGAAAGCCCTAAACTAAGTTAAAAATGTACATCAACTCACTCACCTTGGTTCAAAGAAACTGCAGGCATTCCTGAAGGATCAAGAACAGAGTTTTCCACTAACCGACTCAGAGCAAAAGAAATAACTTAAGGGGAAACAAAAGCCTGCAGGGTCTGTCAATTGGTTAATGCTTACCCTTCCAACTTTCCTGCAGGAAAGCACCTACAAGAAACCAGACCAGTATAATTCTTGGAAGTGGACATTACTGAAATTAAGCCAGGAAGTTATGGACTTAAATATCTCCTGGTCTTTGTAGATACATTTTCAGGATGAATTAATTGAAGCCTTCCCCACACACACACACAAAAAAAAAAAACAACAACAACAACAAAATAAATGGCACAAATGGTGGTCAAGAAGATCCTGAAAGATATTTTTCTAAGATACGGACTGGATAAGGCAATAGTGTCTTATAATGGACTGGCGTTAATTGCCCTGGTAAGTCAGGGATTAGCCAGGACCCTGGGGATTAATTGGAAATTACATTGTGCTTATAGACCCCAGAGCTCAGGACAGGAAAAAAAAATTAAATAGAACCATTAAAGAGACTTAACAAAATTAAGCTTAGAGATCGGCATAAAAGATCGGTCTATGCTCCTGCTTTATGCACTGTTTCATGCAAGAAATACTCATACTCCTCTGTTTCCTTGTGTAACCTCACCCCCTATGAAATTCCCTATGGTCCCTCCTCCAGTAAGGGACCTAACCCAAACTCTAAGACCTAACGATCCCTTCCACACCCCCTTGCTTGACAGACTTAAAGCTCTTGAAAGAAATCAGCAATATCTGTGGAAACATCTGGCCACTGCCTACCAACCTGGGGACGAGGGGACTCCATATCAATACCAATTAGGAGACTTCGTCTACATTAGAAGACATCAGGTGTCATCCCTGGAACCCCACTGGAAAAGACCATATAAGGTGCTACATATAACACCTACAGTGGTAAATGTAGACGGAATCACTTCATGGATCCATGCCTCTCATTTCTGGCCTGTGCCCTGTCCAAAATCTGGCTGGAAACTGGAAAAGACTGGTAACACTTTCAAATTGTGTATTCGCCATGTGGATAAGGCTACAGACTCTCCCCTTGGCCAAGAGTAGTCCTAACCCTCATCAGCCTGTTCAGCAGTAATGGCTGATCACAAATCCTACTGTACAAGAAGTATGGTCTATCTTGCATACAGCCCCCTTAGGGACATGGTGGCCATCTCTCCACCCAGACATTTGTCAGCTGGCTATAGGTTTTTCCTATTGGGATATCCCTGATGAAGGGGATCCTACTAAAATTCCAATAAATCCCTTCCTTACCATAGGTAATAGAAACAAACATTATGGATGTAGGGACACGTGAGCCAGATGCAGGTTGGCTAGCCTAGATTACTATGTTTGCCCAGCGGACTATCAAAGCCACAAACAGACATGTCTGTGTGGGGGAAATGCCGACTTCTTCTGTAAGTCATGGGAATGTGAGCATACATGGGTGCCTGGTGGAACCCAAACTCCTCATCAAATTCAATACACAGCATTGGCCATGTTACCTATTACACAACCAATACCGATGGCCCCCAGAGGGGTCTCTAGATCCTCAAATTCTGCGTGACCTTTTTAACTTCGGCAAGTGCTCAAAGGGTGGAAGGAAATTCCCCTAAGTGGAGGCATTTTCCCTCCTTCGCTCACATCCTGAACTATGCTTATCAAATAGATCCTCACCCTCAGCTTTCTGCTCCAGACTCTCTGCTGTCACTCCCACATCAGCAACCTGATTTCTTCCCTCCAATTACTAGATCAAAAACCCAAACCGCTGGTTCTCAGACTATTGCCCCCTTGCTGAGGTAGCAGGTACTGAGGTACCCATCCACCCACTCACTACTCTCTTCTCCTCTCAGTGCCCGCACCAGGTCCCACCAGGTCCTCTTACCAGCTAACCCAAAGCTCAAACCAGCTAAGGAGAGCCCTCAGATTCCTATCCAAGATGTAATGAAAATGGCCTTTAAAGTTGCTCTGTCATCACTGAAAACAGGTTACTAAGAATTTAAAGTCCCTCACAGGCTTTTTGGGATACTCACTCCCATCTTCCCCTCTGCTCTATCTGTTCTACTGCTCAAATTTTGTTGCCTGGAAAATTCCAAACCCCTTTCCCATTATTCTTTTACATCTCTCCTTCCTCATGCTCAGACCCAAGGTGCTGCTCTCAGACCCGCCTTCCCCGTCTTCCCCATCTATACCAGGCCCACAGAAAAGTCTTAACTGACCTTCTCCAGCAGTCTTCTCCACGGCTGACTTTAGGACTTTCAGCCAAAGAGTCCCTATAAAAGAGTTCAATGTAGATAAACTTCCCCTTTTTGTGTTGCCCTGTTCTATTTGGCCACTGGCTGGAAAAATCAGCACTCCTAAGCTAGACTCCCCCTTACTAGTTTTTCACAAAACATTTGAACAAGGCCTCTGGCCTTGAGCTGGGGCTTCACAGAGATGGTTACATTTCTAAGATAAATAAGTTACCAAATGAGCTCCATTGTTACAGCTGGCAGTGAGAAAAAAAAAAGAGAAGGAAAAAGCTCTCCCCCTCCAGGTGTCCTTAAAATGTTAACTTGCCCAGAACAGAGGAAAAAAAATAGAAACAAAAACTTCTTTTTGTGAACTTCTGCAGACTGTGAACTTCTGAGCCCCTTCCCTTACATGTTGGGTACAAAATTCTGAAACTACCTAAATTTGGAGATCAGGTGACTAATTGATTACAACAGAAGCAATGCCCTCTAAATCCGTTGCAACCAAATAGGTCTGTTTCGCTGTCTTCGGTGCTATCTTAGGTGCCTTGACTTGTCCGTCCTTACAACAGTATAATTCTATATACTTAAACATTGTTTATGTTTTCATAAAATGGTCAACAGATGTGATTAATTATGTAATGTTCAGATGTTTCCCAGAGTGCTCTATCATGAGGCAGGTTAATTTAAATATCAAATAGGGGGGCATACAACCCGGTTCCTCTGGGAACCTGTATCCCTCACTTTAGCCATCCTATTAGGAAAAGGAGCTGCTGCAGGGGTGGGCACAGGAATCACTGCCCTAGTCCATGTGACACAACAAATGACCCGATGAGAAGCAGCAATAGACCAAAATTTAAAGATATTAAAAACCTCCATCACAGTTTTATAGGAATCTTTAACCTCTCTCTCTGAAATTGTTTTACAGAACATGTGAGGGTTGGACCTCCACTTCATGAGAGAAGGGGGCTTTCGTGCTGCATTGAGGGAAGAAAGTTGTTTTTATGCCGACCATACTGGAGTTGTAAAAAAATCGATGAGTAAATTAAGAAGACGCCTAGAAAAGCATCAACAAGAGAGAGATGCACAAAAAGGGTGGTTTGAGTCTTTGTTCACACAGTCCCCTTGGTTAACTACGCTTTTATCAGCCCTGGCCAGTCCATTAATAATCCTCATTTCATTGCTAATTGTAGGACCCTGTTTGCTCAGCCATCTAGTTTCCTTTCTACAAGCTTAAGTTGGATAAGTTAAACTTATGGTAATCAGACAACAATATACCTCACTAGAAGACATAAAATGTGAGACCCAACAATGCTCATTTTTAAGATTAAAATTAACCAGAATAAGAAGTGGGGAAAGAAAGGTTAATAAAATATGTACTTTTAACTTCCTGTTTTTCTGTATGCTTAACAAAATACTGATGAAATCTTGAAAACTGTTTGCTAATCTTGTTACCAGAATGTGCTGTCCCCAATGGCCAAACTGTTGAATGTACTCCCTCTCCCATTGGCATGCAAGCCACTCACTCGACCTGACCCATCAATAAATTTCCCTCCCTGCTCTCACCACGTAAATTGCATAAGCTCTGCTTAAGCTGTTCTTAGGGCTCTCTTCTCTATTCAAGTGAGCTCTGAGCCCCAGCATGCTGGACCCCCAATAAACCCTTTGCTGTTGCATGAGACAGTCTCTTCGTGGTCTCTTTTCCGACGCTCGCCCGACCTTTACATTGGTACAATCATAAGTGTGAACTTTCCTATGTGTGTCCAGAATATTACTATAATAAAAAATATATGTAGATCAGGTAATAGGAGTTTTTCTTCCATCATTTTTGGGAGCAATATTTTGAAGATATATGAATTAGTATTTTGGGTAGAAATAGGTGTACCATTTGTCTATGAATATAGAGATAATGCATGAATAGACAATACTGTGAATAAATAATATTACTGGTTCCAAATTTAAATAATGGATTGAATTGATATCTGAAAATATACAGGAAACCTTATATTGATATAATACATTTAATCCTACCCGTTATACATCTGAATGAAATATTAGGGTTATGGATTTTCATGAAGAGTGTTTGAGTTTTGCTTCAAAAGTGATTATGGAAATTGAAAATAATGTGTTTGGAAAGAAGTCTCATGAAAAGACCAGTCCAGAAACCTGGAGGTATACATGTGTTCTGAAGCAGGAAGTTATTTAAAGTGAAACAAACGCCTATATATTTGCTAACTTGTGGATGATAAATATATATGATGATGTGCAGAAATTGAAGAAATAGTAATGTACCAGTGTTGAATAAAAATGAACGTTAAAATACACACCATGTCCCATAGGAATCTACTTGAATTGATGTTAAACTGCGTCCATATCTGCCAAGTCAGCCAACTCACAAGAATGTACGTGTGATACCAGGTAGGATTCTATATGTGCATATAAAAATACATGTGCTGAATAGGCTACAGAGAGAGGGAGACAGGAATTCACATATTTGTTAACTTTAAAAACACATGGATAACTATTTCAACAGAAAATTGACTAGATTTATAACACCTACCCTTTTTTATGCAAAAGGCAAGTCCGACTATACACCATGGCTCCTCTGAACTGCTTGTATTTCTATTCTGTTTGGGTTATTTTTCTCCATCATATTAGGAGTAGTAGTCAGAGTCCAGTAGGTTATGAGTTAGTGTCAGGGATCAGTATTTCAAATGGAAAATAGAATAATGAATCAAATGTGTATGCAAATATATGCTACACAAAAATCTTCCCACTCTCATCCAGAACAAATCCTTGACATTACCTTCGCCTGAAGTAAGTCACAATTAGAATAGAAGAGTTAGAAAATCTGTGTATACATATCTTGAGTGGAAAATGCTCAGAGTTCACAACCTTGGAGGTGGTAGAGGAGTTTCCAAAAGTAAGAGACATGGTAAACACTCCTCTAACATGGAGGTCTGCTGGCGTAAAGACATCTTGAGAAACTGCCTCTGAGGTTGGGCACTTGAAATATACGTTATTTTCAGGAGCTTTAGCTTCCTTTGTAGTGAGACAATAAAAACTGGGTCTGCATCTATGTGACCTGGAGGATATGGTTTCTTATTTTCCAATGAACATGATGCAGCAGTGCTGAATTCACTCTTTGTAGGTAAACAGTGGCCACTGGGGTCTAATTGTCTCCCCATGTGGACTGTGGAGCCATTTGGTCATCCTCCACTTTTCGTTGTGTTTCCTGCTGTTGCACTGGGAGTTTGGTATTTGCTTCACAAAATACAAGAAGTTCAACAGGGACACAGTGCTGGAGGAAGTTCTGTCACGTGTTGTGGGTCAGGGTCTGCAGGAGAATGCAACAACCAGGCTTCTTTCCCACATAACTTGCCCCCTTGTCCATAGCAACTTGATTCTGAACATGGCCCTGAATCCTCTCCATATAAAAACATGCTTTTACATATTCGGGTCTCCTGGCTGCACCATGTCAGTCACAAAAAATTTGGAAGCCAATGAGAAATCCACATGGCCATAACACTGATGTATTATCACACAACTGCACACCACTTCTCTAGGCCCAATACTCTGCAGGCTCTAACTTGCTTGCCCCCATGTCCATAGCAACTTGATTCTTAACATAGCCCTGAAATCTCTCAATATAAAAACATGCTTTTACATATACGGGTCTCCTGGCTGCACCATGGCAGTCACAAGGAATTTGGAAGCCAATGGCAGAACCACATGGTCACAACACAGATGTATTATCACAAAACTGCACACCATTTCTCTAGGCCCACGACTCTGCAGGCTATAACTCAATGGCATCTCTGTTCTACACCATTTTCATGAAACCCAGTGAATTAAGGCAGGGCCTGGTACACTCAAGATCAGCAACAGGACATCCAAAGGTTCTCCAGTGCCACCTGGTCATGGGAATTTTAAAAATTTCATGGTATTTATCTAGTCATTTTTCAAGGATGAAGTTGGAGGCACTGTGGGTTTCAATTCATTCAGGAACCATTAAATGTTGAGGAAGTTCATTTCAAAGAAAGCTCTGGAGAACTCTCACAGGCAAGGCTTCCCAAAGAGTGGCCAAAAGGTCACATGAAGCCAGGCGCATTGAGGTCTCCAATGTGAGGTCCATGTGTGTTTTGACTCTCAACTATTCCTGTCAAGTCTTTCAGAATAAAATCATGTGATATACTGGCTGAGATTCCCAGTACTCTTTGGAAAGCCACCCTGGGCCTAGATCTCAGTTTCCTAGGGTGACTCTCATGCGTGGCCTCCTAAAATCCCAACACTTTTCATGGCAATACTTCTCTGAGGTCAATTCCAGAACGCAGTCTCTAAGGGGAATCTAACCAGAGTTCAAGCCCAGGTTGACCCAGTCATCTCTTCACACCGCCAATCAAATGAACACAATTAAAAACAAAACACTATCACATGGACCCCATCTTCTTCCTTATAGACACTCATCATAACCTCTGGTTGGAGCTTATCATGAGGGGCACATTCCAAAAGAGTGTCCAAAATAAGCTCCCTTGCCCCTCATTTGGCTCAAGTTAGGGTGGGCAGGACACCCTTCTGTGAACCAGGAGTGATCAAATAGGCCTGCCATTAATACTGCTCCGCTTCTCCAATTTGAGGCCTTCTGACTGTGGGGTTTAGATTCTTTATGTGAACTGGAGTCATGAGAAAAGACAAGCACCTCTGCAGAGATTTGAAGAACTCATTTGACCAAAAAGATCGCTCTTCTCACTTGATGGATTTCAGGAACCTAACAGAGAAAGGCAATAGAATTCATTCACAATGACTGAACTTTTTTGCGAATTTGGTTTTGGTTTCACACATGGGATCTTTCTTTAGATCCATCAGGTGCTGAGAATCTAAGCCACAGCCTCACACAGGGCAAGAGCCTGATTCAGACACATCCCTTTCCGAAGCAATTTAGCAAGAGCCACAGGTGATGCCCATTCATTTCCATTTGAAAACTGTTTTCTTCAGGCTTCACAAAGGGGTAGCCTGAGCCCAAGATCTTCCTGACATTCAGGGCAACAGAACAATAGGTAAGCAAAAGGCCCAAAGCATGGTATCTCCACTGAGACTTTTCTGGTCACACTCATATCTGAGTTTTCTGAGATACTGGCCATTCCTTTCAGCTATCCAGTGCATGGACATGTCAAAGACCTTGGAGTTGGTACATATCTTGGACACAAAACAATGAGACTATTCTGGAGAGTTGCCAGAATTCAGGAAGAAAACAGGGACTTAGGAAGGTAGTAGGTTTTGCCAATCCATAAGGCATGCTGCAGTCCATTCATAAATTGGGCAAGATGAATGCTGGGAATCTTTCTACTACACAGGACACATCCATTGTTGCATTGTCTTTTCTCATGTCTACAACCACGGACACAGTGGGATACACAGACATAGAAACACTCACCTTGTCAAACGACTTACTAGAAACAGTTCACTGAAAACCAAACAAACCGCCTTTCCTACCTATTCTCAGAACAAGAGACAAAACCACACACCCACACTCACAATGGCACCTCCTTCCCCTAAGTAGGTCTGTGACTATCCGGAGTGTCCTCTGACTGGTGGGCCATACTATGTTCCCCCGAAATGGCCTGTATTCTCTCAGATCTGGTTTCCTTGGCCAACTATGTGAAGTTGTCAGGAAAAAGTGGTGAGCCACTACCTTCTTTCTCAGGAAAGGTCCCTCTTCAGAGCTCTCCTGGCATTTGGCCATCCTCACATCAGTAGGTACCAAGAAAGACTGACTCTGTCCTTGGTAAATCCAAACATGTGAGCCCATTGGGACTGGGACTGGAACTGCATCTGGGTGCCTGGATTCTTGGATACCAAGTTCAGAGACTTCCATCACCAAGGAAATGAGGTATGACACTTTCTTTGGAACTGAATGAGGTCACTGCCTTGGCAACCACTTGGTCCTAACAGTTGCTTCCAAGGGCCCCATGAGATGGAGGCTGCCCCTACTTCCTCTGACACTTTCACAATTTAGAATGGTATATCAACCATAGGCACACACACAGGCCTGGTTTGGTCCATCTTCTCCACAATAGGAAGAGAGAGGCTGATTCAGTCACATCCCTTCATCCTGACCAGGTGGTTTGTCATAGAAGATGACTTTTGCTCTTTCAGTTCCTTCATACCTGTCTACAACTTCTCCAGGTATCATTTCTGCATGAACCTTTGAGGATCTCAGCAGGTGGAAGGTCCCCTCTTTTCTCTATTGTAAGAACAACTTTGTCTCTGCTATTCTGTAAAATGAGATTGAGGGAACAGTGTATGTTTAGGGTTAAAAACAGGTTTGATTTCAATTTGTGTTAGGAATCATTCTTCTGGATGAATAATGGTATTGGGAACCTGGTATATTTACAAGAATGTAGAGGTGAAACATAAGTGTGAAAACAGAAATCCAGG
The DNA here is from genome assembly GCF_048772815.1 of Callospermophilus lateralis. Lineage (NCBI taxonomy): Eukaryota > Metazoa > Chordata > Mammalia > Rodentia > Sciuridae > Callospermophilus > Callospermophilus lateralis. The sequence goes on along the minus strand of NC_135313.1, from coordinate 131,037,901 downwards.
TATGATTTTAAACCCATAAGGGCATTGGGCCCTTGATTGGGATACTTAGCGTTGAATTATGTTCTGCACAGATGTCTCAGATAATTTGATATACAATGGCATAGGACCTTGTACCTTGGAAGATTGAATGTAGAAGAGAACATCCCGTCAAAAAGGGATAGTTGGTAGGATTAGGAAGATAGTCGGTCGTTTTAGGAAGAAGAGTGAGTATATGATTTGGAACAAAAGTTCTTTAGAAATAGGATTTCAGTTAGAGAGTGAATGTATATGTCAGCACATATGAAGAGCCAGTCAGGATGATGAAGTGGGGAAAACGTAGAAAAGAAGATATCAATAAAGATATTACGAAATAAGGGAAAGTATAAAGTGAGTGAGAGGATTAGACATTTTCAACAGGCTTGAGGTTGAATCTTAGAAAGAAACAAATATGAAGTCACCAATAATATTGACATTTGAGAGCATTAGGCACCCTGGAGATGGATGTTTTTAGTAATCTATGTTCACTTTTCATTTAGGCTTTGTTTGGTTCAATCATAAGAGTAACATTTACATTTTTGTCCAGAATATTATTGTGATAATATGTATATGTAGATCAGGTGACTTAAGTATTTCTTCCACCATTTTTGGTAGCAATATACTGAAGACATAAAATTAGTATTGGGCATACAAAGAGGTGTACCCTATGTCTATGAATATAGAGATAAAGCATGAATAGACCATACTGTGAATAAGTAATATAACTTGTTCCAACTTAATATAATTGATGAACTGATATCTGAAAAATTACTAGAAATCTTATATGGATATACAATCATTCATTCCAACCAGTTATTCATCTAATGTCAATATTAGTGTTTTGGTTTATCATGAAGAGTGTGTGAGTTTTACTTCAAAAGTGATTATGGAAATCGAAAATAATGTGTTTGGAAAGAAGTCTCATGAAAAGACCAGTCAAGAAACCCTGACAATACATGTGTTGTGAAGTAGGAAGTGATTAAAGTTTAAACAAATGCCTACAAATTTGTGAACTTGTGGATGAAATAATATCTTATGATGAGCAAAAACTGAAGAAATAATAATGTACCAGTGTTGAATATAAATGAACGTCATATTATATATCATGTCCCATTTGAATCTACTTGCATTGGTGATAGACTGGATCAGTTCCTGTAGAATTATTAGCATTTGTATGCACCATTCACTGAAGTTAGTTTTCAGTACTAGGAAACAAATATGTATTTAAGGTGGATGAATATTTCTGAGAATAATATTGTGGAAAGTTTATTATAAATCCACATGCATGAACATGAATAAATTTAGAGAGTGTATATAAGACACATATATTTCATATTTTGAAAAATCTGGAGAGTGTATATATATATATATATATATATATATATATATATATATATATACAAAAAAAACACACAGACATTTAAAAGTAGCAATATATATGCCAATCGAAATTCATCTTTAAATATATATCATCCACAGATGCAAAAATATTTATTTTACTGAACATGAGTTTATGTATAATGCTGTTCTACTAGGAAGTTCCCCTATAGGTGGAATTTTCAGTTCCAACAGCAATTTGGAGGAGTGATCTCTTCTCACAATTTCTATCTACCAAGTCAGCCACCTCACAAAAATGTACATGTGATACCAGGTAGGATTCTATAAGTGCATATGAAAATACATGTGATGAATAGGCTACAGAGAAAGGGAGACAGGAATTCATATATTTGTTTAATTTAAAAACACATGGTGAACTATTTCAATTAAAAATTGACTAGATTTATAACACCTACCATTTATCTTTCAAAAGGTAAGTACAAATATGCAGCATGCCTCCTCTGAACTGCTTGTATTTCTATTCTGTTTGGTTATTTTTCTCCATCATATTAGGATTAGAAGTCAGAGGATAGTAGGGTATGGGATAGTGTCAGGGATTCAGTATTTCGAATAGAAAATTGAAAATGAATGCAATGTGTATGCAAATATGTGCTACACAAATATCTTCCCACTCTCATCCAGAGCAATGCCTTGACATTACCTTCACCCCAAGTATGACACAATTAGAGGAGAAGAGTTAGAAAAATCTGTGAATACATATCTGCAATGGAAACTGCTCAATTTTCACAAATTTGGAGAAGGTAGAGGAGTTTCCAAAATTAAGGGACAATGTAAACCCTCCACAAATATGGATCTCTGCTGGCCTAAAGAGTTCTTAAGAAACTGCCTCTGATGTTGGGCACATGAAATATATGTTGTTGTCAGGAGCTTTAGCTTCCATTGTAGTGAGACCATCAAAGCTGGGTCTGCATCTTTGTGACCTTTGTGAGCACATGGTTTCTTGTTTTCCAATGAACATGAGGCAGCATTGCTAAATTCTCTCTTTGTAGGTAAACTGTGGCCACTGGGGGCTAAGTGTCTCCCCGTGTGCACTGTGAACCCATTTGGTCATCCTCCACTTTTCGTGCTGTTTCTTGCTGCTGCACTCGCAATTTGGCATTTGCTTCATGAAACAAGGAGTTCAACTGGGACACAGTGCTGGAGCGAGTTCTGTCACGTGTGGTGGGTCAGGGTCTGCAGGAAAATGCACCAACCATGCTTCTATCCCACCAGCTTGCCTCCTTGAGCATAGCAACCTGATTCTGAACATTGTCCTGAAACTCCTACATATAACAAGATGCCTTTTCAGAGAAAGGTCTGCTGGCTGCACCATATCAGTCATAATCCATTTGGAAGCCAAAGGCAGATCCACATGGCCACACCACAGATTTTTTATCACACACCTGCCCACAACTTCTTTAGGTCCACTACTCAGCAGGCTCCAACTTACTGGCATCTCTTTTCTATACCATTTTCATGAAAACCAGTCAAACAAGGCACCTTCTGGTATACTCATGATCAGAAACAGGACATCCAAAGGTTCTCCAGTGCCACCTGCTGATGGGAATTTTAAAAATTTCCTGGTATTTATCTAACCATTTTTAAAGGATGAAGTTGGAGGCACTGTGGGTTTCAATTCATTCAGGAACCATTAAATGTTGAGGAAACTCATTTTAATGAAAGCTCTCGAGAACTCTCACAGGCAAGGCTTCCAAAAGAGTCGCCAAAAGTTCACATGAAGCCAGGCCCATTGAGGTCTACAATATGAGGCCCATGTTTGTTTTGACTCTCAACTATTGCTGCCAAGTCTTTCAGAATAAAATCATGTGATATCCTGGCTGAGATTCGCAGTGCTCTGTGGAAAGCAACCCTGGGTCAAGACTCATTTTCCAAGGACTACCCTCATGCGTGGCCTCCTAAAATCCCAACACAACTCATTGCAATACTTCTCTAAGATCAGTTCCAGAATGCAGTCTCTAAGGGTAATTACACCAGAGTTCCAGCCCACGAGGACCAATTCATCTCTTCCAACCGCCACACAAGTGACCACAATTAAAACCAAAACACTCCCACATGGACCTCATCTTATTCCATATAGACACTCATCATTACCTCTGGCTGGAGGATTCAATGAGGGGCACAGCCCAAGACAATGTCCAAAAGAAGCTTCCTTACCCCTCAGATGCCTAAAGGCCCGGACTCCCTTCCTGTGAACCAGGAGTGATCAAATAGGCCTGCCGTTAATACTGCTCCACTTCTCCAATTTGTGGCCTAGTGACTGTGGGGTTTAGATTGTTTATGTGAATGGGAGTCATGAGAAAACCCAAGCACCTATGAGCTAGACTCTGCAGGGCTTTGAAGAACTCATTTGACCCAAAGGATCCCTATTCTCACTTGATGGAGGCAGGAACATTACAGAGGAAGACGAGAGACTCCATCCACAATGACCGCTCTTTTGGCCATTTTTGTTTGGATGCACACATGGGATCTTTCTTTAGACCCATCAGGTGCTGAGAATCAAAGCCACAGCCTCACACAGGGCCAAGAGGCTGATTCAGACACATCCCATTCTAAAGCAATTAAGCAAAGAGCCCAAGGTGATTCCCATTCATTTTCATTTGAAAACTGTTTTCTTCAGGCTTCAAAAAGGGGTGGCCTGAGTCAAAGAACTTCCTGACATTCAGGGCAACAGACAAATAGGTAAGCAAAAGACCCAAAGCAGGGTTTCTCCATTGAGACTCTCCTGGTCCCAATGATATCTGAGTTTTCTGACATGCTCTCATTCCCTTCAGCTATCCAGTACATAGCCATGTCACAGAGCTTGGAGGTGGTTCATATGGTGGACATAAAATCATAAGCCTATTCTGAAGAGTGGCCATAATTCTCTGAAGAAAACAGAAACTTTGGAAGATAGTAGGTGTTGCACATTCATAAGGCAAGCCACAGTCCATTCATAAATTAGGCAGGATGAATGCTGAGAAGCTTTCTACTAGACATGACACATCCATTGATGCATTCTCTTTTCTAATGTCTACAACCACAGACACAGTGGGATACACAGACATAGAAACACTTGCCTTGTCAAAGGACTCAGTAGACACAGTCCATTCCAAACCAAACAAACTGCCTTTCCTACCTATTCTCAGAACATGAGACAAAACCACAAACTCACACCCACAACCACAAAGGCACCTCCTTCCTCCAAGTAGGTATGTGACTATCTGGAGAGTCCTCTGACTGGTGGACCATTTTATGTTCCCCCGAAACGGCCTGTCCTGTCTCAGATCTGGTCTCTTTGGCTAACTCTGTGAAATTGTCCGGGACAAGCAGTGAGATACTACCTGCTTTCTCAGGAAAGGCCCCTCTTCTGAGCTCACCTGGCATTTGGCCATATGCACATCAGTATTTACCAAGAAAGACCGACTCTGTCCTCGGTAAATCTAAACAAGTGAGCCCACTGGGACTGGAACTGGGACTGCCTCTGGGTGCCTGGCTTCCTGGGTTCCAAGTTTAGAGTGTTCCTTCACCAAGAAAATTAGGTGAGGTCACTTCTTTCTGGAACTGATTGAATTTGCTGCCTTTGCAACCACTTTGTCCTAACAGTTGCTTCCAAGGGTCTCATAAGATGGAGGCTGCCCCTATTTCCTGTTACAATTTCACAAGATAGAAAGTTATATCAACCATAGGCATCTGGGAACAGCTCTCTATACAGGCCTGGTTTGGTCCATCTTCTCTACATTAAGAAGATAGAGGCTGATTCAGACACATCCCTTCGTCATGACCAGGTTGTTTGCAATTGAAGATGACTTTTTCTCTCTCAGGTACTTCATAGTTCCCTATATCTTCTCCAGGGATCATATCTGCATGGACCTTTGAGCTTCTCAGCAGGTGAAAGTCTCCCTACATTTTTGTATTGTAAGACCAACTCAGTCCTGCTCTTATGTATAGATAGATTGAGGGAACAGTATATGGTTAGGGTTAATAACAGGTTCGATTTGTGTTAGGAATCATTCTGCTGGATGAATAAGAATATTGGGATCCTGTGGTATTTATAAGAATATAGAGGTGAAATATAAGTATGACAACGGAATTCTAGATAAGATTTGAAGCCCAGAAGTGCACTGGGCACTGGAGTGGGAAACTTAGCTTTTAACAATGTTCTTCACAGATATCTCAGATAAATCGATATACAATGGCAAAGGACCATGTACCTTGGTTGATTGAATGTGTAAGAAAACATCCAGTCAAAAAGGGATAGTCGGTAGGACTAGGAAGATAGTGTAGGTTTAGATAGAAGAGTGAGAATAGGATTTGGACCAAAAGTACTTTAGCAATAGAGTTTTGGTTAGAGAGTGAATGTAAATGTCAGCACATGTGAAGAGTTGGTCACAGTGATGAACTGGAAAAAATATGTAGGAAAGCATTTATCAATAGAAACATTAGGAAATCAGGCAAAGTATAAAGTGAGTGATAGGATTAGACATTTTCAACAGGTTGAAATTTAATATATAATCTTAGGAAGAAACAAATATGTAGTCACCGACAGGATAGACATTTGAGAGCATTAGGCAACCTGGACATGGATTTTTTGGAATCCATGCTCACTTCCTATTTAGGATTTGGTACAATCATAAGTGTGACATTTGCGTTTGGTGTCCAGAATATTACACTGAAAAAATGTATATGTAGATCAGGTGACATGAGTATTTCTTCCATCATTTCTGGAAGCAATATGTTGAAGACATATAAATTAGTATTGGGGGTACAAATAGGTGCACCCTGTGTCTCTGAATATAGAGAAAATGTATGAATAGATAATAGTGTGAATAAAGAATATAATTGGTTTCAACTTTAAAAAATGGATTGAAGTGATATCTGAAAATATAAAGAAAATTTTATATTGATATACATACATTCATTCAAACCAATTATACATCTATTTGTAATATTAGGGTTATGGTTTATCATAAAGGGTGTGAGTTTTGCTGCAAAATTGATGATGTAAATCGAAAATAATGTGTTTGGATAGAAGTCACATGAAAAGACCAGTCAAGACACCTGGAGGAATACATGTGTTCTGAAGCAGGAATTGATTGAAAGTGAAACAAATGCCCATAAATTTGTGAATTTGTGGATGAAATATATATCCTATGATGTCCATAATACAAATAAATATTAATGTACCAGGGTTTAATAAAAATGAACGTCAAAATGCACAGCTTGTCATATCGGAATCGAGGTGCATTGATGTTAAACTTGGTCAGTTACTGTAGAAATATTAGTTAAGTCTGTTTTACAGGTGGATGAATATTTCTGAGAATAATCTTGTGAAAAGTTGATTATAAATCCAAGTCCATGAACATGAATGAATTTAGCGAGTGTAAATAAGACACATATAATTTATATTTTCAAAAATCTGGAGAGTGTATATATATATATATATATATATATATATATATATATATATATATATATATACAACACACACACACACAGACATTAAAAAGTAGCAATATATATGCCAATCAAAATTCATCTATAAATATATATCATCCAAAGATGCAAAAATATTTATTTTACTGAACATGAGTTTATGTATAATGTTTTTCTACTAGGAAGCACCCCTATAGGTGGAATTTTCAGTTCCATCAACGATTTGGAAGAGTGATCTCTTCTCACAATTTGTATCAACCAAGTCAGCCAACTCACAAAAATGTACATGTGATACCAGGTAGGATACTATAAATGCATATGAAAATACATGTGGTGAATAGCCTACAGAGAAAGGGACAGGAATTCATATATTTGTTAATTTTAAAAACACATGGAGAACTATTTCAATTGAAAATTGACTAGATTTATAACACCTACCATTTATCATGCAAAAGGCAAGTCCAACTATACAACATGCCTCCTCTGAACTGCTTGTATTTCTATTCTGTTTGTGTTACTTTTCTCCATCATATTAGTATTAGTAGTCAGAGTCTAGTAGGGTATGTGAATATTTCTGAGAATAATCTTGTGAAAAGATGATTATAAATCCACATTCATAAATATGAAAAATTTAGGAAGTGTAAAATAATACACATATATTTCATATTTTGAAAAATGTGGAGAGTGTATATATATATATATACACACACACACACACACACACACAAACATTCGCAGACATTAAAAAGTAGCACTATATGCCAATTTAAAATCACCATGAAATATATATCATCCACAGATCCAAATAAATTCATTTTACTGAACATCGATTTATGTATAATGTTGTTCAACTAAGAAGCTCACCCACAGGTTGAATTTTCAGTTCCAGCAGCGTTTAGGAGGAGTGATCCCTTGTCACAATTTGTATCTGCCAATTCAGCCACCACACAAGAATGTACGTGTGGTAACAGGTAGGATTCTAAATGTGCATATAAAAATACAGATGCTGAATAGGCTTCAGAGTATGGGAGACAGGAATTCACATATTTCTTAACTTTTAAAATACATGGAGAACTATTTCAAAAAAAATTGACAAGATTTAAAACTCCTACCCTATATAATTCAAAAGGCAAGCCCAACTATACACCATGCCTCCTCTGAACTGCTTCTAGTTCTATTCTTTTGGGGGTATTTTTCTCCAACATATTAGGATTAGTAGTCAGAGTCTAGTAGGGTATGTGTTAATGTCAGTGATTCAGTATTTTGAATGGAAAATAGGAAAATGAATCCAATGTGTATGCAAATATGTGCTTCAGAAAAATCTTCCCACTCTCATCCAGAACAATCCCTTGACATTACCTTCGCCCCAAGTAAGACACAATTAGAGGAAAAGAGATAGAAAATATGTGAATACATATCTGAAATGGAATTTGATCAGGAGTTCACAACCATGGAGGTGGTAGAGGAGTTTTCAAAAGTAAGGGACAGGGTAAGCACTCCACAATCACGGAGCTCTGCTGGCCTAAAGACTTCTTGAGAAACTGCCTCTGAGTTTGGGCACTTGAAATATATGTTGTTTTCAGGAGCTTTTGCTTCCTTCTAGTGAGACGATCAAAGCTGGGTCAGCATCTATGTGACCTGGAGGACATAAATTCTAATATTCCAATGAACATGAGGGAGCAGTGCTGAATTCTCTCTTTGTAGGTATACTATGGCCACTTGGGGCTAAGTGTGTCCCCACATGGACTGTATATTCATTCGTTCCTCTTCCACTCTTCATTGTGTTTCTTGCTGCTGCACTGCGACTTTGGTATTTGCTTTACGAAATACATGGAGTTCAACTGGGACACAGTGGTCTAAGTGTCTGCCCTTGTGGACTGTGAAGCCATTTAGTAATCCTCCACTTTTCCTGGTGTTTCTTGCTGCTGCACTGCGAGTTTTGTATTTGCTTCATGAAATACAAGGAGTTCAACTGGGACAGAGTGCTGGAGGGAGTTCTTTCAAGTGTGGTGGGTCACACATGAGCATTCATGAAACAGGCCTCTATACCACATAGCTTGCTCCCTTGACCATAGCAACCTGATTCTGTAAATTACCCTAAAACCTCTCCATATAACAAGATGTGTTTACTTATAATGGTCTCCTGGCTGCACCATGTCCGTCTCATGACATTTGGAATCCAAAGGCAGATCCACATGGCCCCATCACAGATGTTTTATCACACACCTGCCCACCGCTGCTCTAGGCCCTCTACTCATCAGGCTCCAAATTACTGGCATCTCGGTTCTACACCATTTTCATTAAACCCAATCAATCAAGGCACTGTCTGGTACACTCATGATCAGAAATAGGACATCCAAAGGTTCTGTATGCCACCTGTTCATGGGAATTTCAAAAATTTAAACTATTTATCTAGCCATTTATCAAGGATGAAGTTGGAGGCACAGTGGATTTCAATTCATGCAGGAACCATTAAATGGTGATTATGATCATTTCAATGAAAACTCTGGAGAACTCTCACAGGCAAGGCTTCCCAAAGAGTGTCCAAAAGGTCACCTGAAGCCAGGCTCATTGAGGTCTACAATTGAGATCCATGAGTGTTTTGATCTCAATTATGGCTGCCAAGTCTTTCAGAATAAAATCTTGTGGTATCCTGACTGAGATTCCCAGTGCTCTGTGGAAAGCTACCCTGGGCCTACATCTCAGGTTCCAAGGGCGACTCTCATGCATGGCCTCCTCAAATCCCAACACAACTCATGGCAATACTTCACTAAGCTCAGTTCCAGGACACAGTGTCTTAAAGGAGTCACACCAGAGTTCAGGCCCAGGAGGACCCAGTAATCTCTTCCAGCCGCCACACATATGACCACAATTTAAATCAAAACACTCCCACATGGGCCTCATCTTCTTCTACACAGACACGCATCATAACCTCTGGCTGGAAGTTTCCATGAGGGGTGCAGCCCAAGACAGTGTCCAAAATAAGCTCCATTGCCCCTCATTTGCCAAAAGTCAGGGTGGCCTAAACACACTTCCTTTGAACCAGGAGTGATCAATTAAGCCTGCCTTTAATACTGCTCTGCTTCTCCAATTTGAGGCCTAATGACTGTCAGGTGTAGATTTTTTATGTGATTTGGAGTCATGAGAAAACCCAAGCACCTATGGGCTATCCACTGTAGGGCTTTGAATAACTCATTTGACCCAAATGATCCCTATTCTCACTTGACGGAAGTCAGGAACTGAAAAAGTCGGGCGAACTTCGGAGGAAAAGACCACCAAGAGACTGTCTCATGCCACAGCAAAGGGTTTATTGGGGGTCCAGCATGCTGAGGCTCAGAGCTCACTTCAGAGGAGCAAAGAACAAAGAGCCCCGAGAACAACTTGAGCAGAGTTTATATACATTCTTTAGAGAGGGCAGGGACCTTACATACATCATAGCCTCCTGTAGAAAATCATCATATACCGCGGGAAAATCAAATAACAACTCTAAAACATGATTAGCACATTCATTGGCGGAAACAGGTTGTTCAGCTGGCAATTGGTCAGCCGTGAGAAGGGGTATACATTTAAACTGATTGGTTGAAGCACTGAGATGTATACGTGCAGATCTGCATGGTTTCTGGGAAGGGGTTGTTAAGTAATGAGGTGGTCAGGGAAGATTTCAACACACATCTAATGGGAAGATCTGGGAACTGTCTTAAGTGCCACAGGAATTTCAGGTTCTGAGTGCAGCTTGGAAACTGTACAAAACCTGGTTCTTTACGTTTCAATTTCAATTTCTTTTATTCTTTCATTTCCCACTTCTTTTTCTGACTACTTTTAATCTTAAAAGTAATGAATCATAATTATTGTGGGGTTTCACATTCTATTTCTGCCAGTGCAGCATATTTCTGTCTGATTATCATGAGTTTCACCTGCCTAATCTGAGCCTGGAGAAAGGAAACTATGCGGTTAAGCAAACAAGGTCCCACAGTTAGCAACACCATAAGGATGATCAGGGGTCCAGCTAAGTCTGATATTAGTGTAGTTACCAGGAGTACTGGGTTAACCATGACTCAAAGCACCCTTGTTGAATCTCCCTTTCTCTCTGGCGCTCTTCAAGGTATTTTCTTAATTTACTCATGGATTATTTTGCAACTCCAGTATGGTCAGCATAAGAACAACATTCTTCTCTCAGTGCAACACAGAGGCCCCCTCCCTCATGAAGAGCAGGTCTAATCCTCACCTGTTCTGTAAAACAACTTCAGAGAGAGAGGTTAAGGATTCCTGCAAAGCTGTGATGGAGGTCTCTAACGTCTTTAAGTCTTGATTTATTGCTGTTTCTAATTGGGCCATTTGTTGTGACCCACAGATCATAGCAGCTGTTCCCATACCCACTCCTGCAGCAGCTCCTATGCCCAATAGGATGGCTAGAGTAAGGGACAATGGCTCCCCTTGATATCGGGTTGTTTGTCCCCCTAGTAGACCTTCAAATGATTCTGCATTATGATAGAGTACGCTGGGGAGTATCTGCACCATTACACAATAATTTACAGGGCTGTCAAATACCTGGGCTGAAATACAAGAAGTTCTGACTGTGTGGAGTTCAGTACCATAAAGGTTCCTTTAATTAGTTCCCAGGGGGAGGAGTCAGCTGTACTCTGGACTGGGGAAGTAGGCAAAGACGGAATCCAGGAAGTATGAGATGGTAGAGGGGTTCTGGTAGATCTAGGCATGGAAGGTTTAGGAGGCTTAATTCCTGGCTTGAGGGGATTGGGTCCTTTTGCTGTGGGATTTTCTTTCTTTTTAAGCCGGATGGTGAACCAGAGACCAATGTCATCACCTGGGCCATAAATATAGAATCGCATTTCCCATGTATTTCCCATAGGCCATGTTTTTCTGAGGTAGCCCCTTCCTTTGAAAGTGAAAGTTATATTGAGAGGGTAACATAGAGTATTCTTTCCACAGCGAGTTTTTGACACCACTGGGCTAGCGGCACATTTCTTGGGATCAATCCAGGTGTCATTTCATCCTACCGGAATCATACTTTCTGGGGAGTTTGGGTTCCACCATGCAGCTTTCGTTTGTTCACAACCCCAAGATCTACAATAAAAGTCACTGGGTCCTCCACAGGTTTGGGCCTGTTTTATGACTTTGGAAATCAGGTAGGCACACATAATAGTCAAGACTGGCTAGTTTACACCTGAGCTGGGGGTGATGACATCCATAATTCATGGGTTAAGGTGGTCTATGTTGCCCTGGTTAGGGTTTGAGTGGAATCTGTGTGGGGTCCTCTATGTCAGGGAGATCCCAGTCAGGGCAGCCTATGACAAGCTGACAAATGTCCGGGTGGAGAGATGGCCACCAAGTCCATAAGGTGGCTGTTTGTGAAATAGATCACACAACTTGCCCATTAGGATTCATTACTTGCCCTTGTTGCTGAACAGGCTGATGGGGATTAGGACTGCTGGTGGTCATGGGAAGAATCCATAGCCCTACCCACATGACGGACACGCAACTTGAGATGGATACCAGTCTGTAGCAGTTTACAGCCAGAGTCTGTACAGGGCTCAGGCATGAGATGGGAGGCATTGATCCAGGAAGTGATCCCATCCACTTTCACCACTGTGGGTGTTATAAGCAGCACCTGGTATGGTCCTTTCCAATGGAGTTCCAGGGATGACACCTGATGCCATCTCACGTAGACGAAGCCTCCCACTTGATATCAATGTGGGGTTCCCTCATCTCCAGTCTGATAAGCAGAGTCCAAATGTTTCCACAGGTATTTCTGGGTGCTGGGTTTGTTCAAGGGCTTTAAGTCCGTCAAGCAAGAGGGTGTGAAAGGAATCATTAAGTCTCATAGTTGGGGTTAGGTCCCCTACTGATGGAAGGGCATTATTGAGAATTTCATAAGGGGTGAGGTTACACAAAGAGGCGGAAGGGGTATTTCTTTCACAAAACAGTGCATAAGGTTGAAGCATAGTCCAATTTTTTTATGCCAGTCTCCAAGCTTAATTTTGTTAAGGTCTCTTTGATGGTTCTATTCATCCTTTCTACCTGTCCTGAGTTTTGGGGTCTATAAGCACAATGTAACTTCCAAATAATCCCCAGGGTCCTGTCAAATCCCTGACTTTCCTGGGGCATGAATGCCAGTCCGTTATCGGACCCTATTACCTTAGGATGGCCGAACCTTGGAAAAATGTCTTCTAGGATCTTTTTGACTGCCATTTGAGCCGTTTCTTTCTTCATGGGGAAGGCTTCGACCCATCCTGAAAAAGTATCTACAAAGACTAGGAGATATTTAAGTCCATACCTTGCTGGCTTAATTTCAGTAAAGTTCAATTCCCAGAATTGTCCTGGTCTAGTTCCTCATAAGCGCTTCCCTGCAGGAAGCTTGGATGGGTAAGCATTAACTAATTGGCAGACTTTACAAGCTCTAGTCACCTGCTCAGCTATTTCTTTCCTCTGTGAGTCAGTCAATAATAAGTCCTTTCTCCGGTCCTTTAAGAGTGCCTATATCTTCTCTGAGTCTAAGTGGGTGAGCTGGTGTACGTCTTTGACATAAAGGTGGGCTTTTTGAAATTGTAAACTTGGCTCTGTAGGATCCCAGAGTTCTGTATCTGTCTCCTCAGATGATAAGTTGCCTGAATGTTCAGTGCGGCCAAGTCTCCTGATTGTTGTTCCCCCTGGTGTGGAAAAAGTTAACACAGTCACTCCATTTAGGCCTGCCAATTAAGCTTCCTCATCTGCCCTTCTGTTTCCCTTCTGGTGCCCTGGGCAGTGCACTACAGCTAGTTCCTTAGGGCCCTGCACTGCTGAGAGAAGGTGGAGGATCTCATCTTTGTTCTTTATTTCTTTCCAGGTGGAAGTTAATAACCCCCTTTGCTGGTAAATAGCCACGTGCACATTTGCAGTGGCAAATGCATAGCGGCTATCAGTGTATATGGTGGCCCTTTTGCCTGTTGCTAGTTCCAATGCTTTTGTAAGGGCAATCAGTTCTGCTTTTTGGGCTGATGTCCCTTCTGGGAGACCAGAGGAACAGATGACATTAATTTTGCTAACTACTGCTGCTCCAGCCCACCGCTTACCATCTTGGAGGAAGCTGCTGCCATCCATAAACCATACGACTTCAGGGCAAGGCAGTGACTGATCCTTCAAGTCTCGTCGTATACTTTTTTCCTCTGCCAGTATGTGTTGACACTCATGAGTGACGGGTCCTGATGATTCTTCTGGCAGCAGTGTAGCCGGGTTGAGTGGAGCAGCGGGTCCCAGCGTGATTCTGTCTTTGTCAAGCAAGAGGCTCTGGTAGTGGGTTATTCTAGAGTTTGATAGCCACCTCTCTGGAGGCTGACAGATGATGCACTCCAGGGCATGGGGGACTATAATCGTTAGCTTCTGTCCCAACGTTTATTTATCAGCACCTTTTATTAGAAGGGCTGCCGCTGCTATAGCTCTTAAGCAATGGGGCGACCCACTAGCCACTGGGTCCAGTTGATTTGATAAGTATTCTACTGGCCTTTTCCAAGGTCCCAAAGTCTCAGTGAGCACAACCCGTGATATTCCTTTCTTTTCCTCGATGTAGAGAGTGAAGGGTTTTTCTATATCTGGGAGTGCTAAGGCCGGAGCAGATAGCAGCACCTTGTTTCTGACATTATCAAAAGCTTGTTGGTGCTCAGGGGTCCATTGGAAGTGGGCATCCTCCTTTATCAGCGGGTATAAAGGGGCAGCCAGAGACGTGAACCCAGGAATCCATAACCTGCAAAAGCCGGCAGTCCCAAGAAACTCTCTGATTTGTCTCTTATTAGATGGGGGCAGTATCTGCACAAAGGTTCGTTTTGTGGGCTCAGTGAGCCATCCTTTGCCACCCCTAAGTGAATAACCCAGGAAGATTACTTCTTGCTGACAAATTTGGGTCTTTTTGGCAGAAGCCCTATATCCAAGCCTAGCAAGCTTGGAAAATAATGCTTGGGTCCCAGACTCATAGTTCTCTTTGGTGTCTGCTGCCAGTAGCAGACCATCCACATATTGGAGTATGGTGACATCGGGGTGTGCAGTTCTGAAGTCATTGAAGTACTTCTGGAGGGGTTCATCAAAGAGAGTGGGAGAGTTTTTGAACCCCTGTGGGAGTCTAGTCCAGGTTAGTTGGACAGATGTTCCTGTTTCGGTGTCTGTCCACTCAAAAGCAAACGGCAGCTGACTGTCCTTATGTAGGGGCAAGCAGAAGTGAGCATCTTTTAAGTCTAGCACAGTGTACCATTCCCGCTCCAGATTCAGAGTGCTAAGCAAATTATATGGATTTGGTACCGTGGGATGAATGTCCTGCACTCTGTTGTTGATCTCTCTTAGGTATTGAAGTGTCCGGTAGTCCCCAGTTCCTGGCTTTCTTACTGGTAGCAGGGGGATATTCTAGGACAAATGACAGGGCCTTAAGACCCCAAGAGCCAGGTATTTCTGAATATGGGCCCTTATCCCATCCTTAGCTTCTTTGATTAGAGGATATTATTTAACACTGATTGGAGAGGTAGAGGCTTTTAATTCTACTACTATTGGAGGTTATAATATGGCTAGACCTAACCCAGCAGTTTCTGCCCAGGCATTAGGATAATCTTTTATCCATTTCTGGGGTGGTTTGCCTTTTTGATCAGTCCTAAGAGGCGCGAAGTGTTGATGTTCATCTTCTACAGATGTTGTCAAAGCCGTGACTATGGGAGTTTTTACTGAAGACTTTAGAAACTCCACTTGGGGACCATCAGGGTTAAAGGTTATTCTAGCCCAGAGTTTGGTAAGCAGATCCCTGCCCATCAATGGGGCTGGGCATTCTTGGATTACTTGGAAAGCATGGTGGACTTTTCCATTTCCTAGGTCCATAGTCTTCTTAGTTGTCCAAGCCCAATATCTACTGCCATTAGTACCTTTAACAAGCGACCATTTATTTGATAGGGGGCCCAGTGGGGTCTTAAAGGTTGATTATACTGCTCCTGTATCCACTTCAAAGTTCACTGGGGTCCCCTCCACTTAAAATGTTACCCTGAGCTCGGAGAGGGGATCCGAGCCCCGACTTTCCTAGTCCTCTTCTTGAGTCAGCACGGCGGGCTGGCATCTCTGCTTCTTTTTGGGGCACTCATTGGCCTAGTGTCCTTTTTTCTTTACAGTAGGCACACTGATCAGAGGCCGGGGGCAGCCATTGGAGGGGGCCCAGGTATCCCTTTCTGTCTCCCTGCTTTTTAACTTCTGGCGTATTTGGTGCTCTGACCAGAACCTTAGTCAATGGTTTAGTCTGCCTTTTGCTCCTTTCATCCTCCTTTTGTTCCCTTTCCGTCTCTCTCCTCTGTTACCTTTCCTCCTCAGTTTCTCTCTTATAATATACTTTCTCAGCTTCTCTTACTAAATCTCTCAAGGTCTTATCTTGTAATACATCTAGACATTGTAACTTTCTCTTAATATCTAGGGCAGCCTGCTCGATAAAGGCCATTGCAACAGATGCTTGTTCATCCTCTGCCTGAGGATCAAAAGGAGTATATTTCCTATATGCTTCCATAATTCTCTCCAGAAACATAGAGGGAGACTCACTAGGCCCTTGGATAATCTCTCTTACCTTGGCCAAATTAGTCGGCCCTCTGGCAACCACTCAGAGACCCGCTATTAGAGTCCGGCGATAAGTGGACAAATGCTACCTACCTTCAAAGGTGTTTGGCTGCCAGTTGGATCTGTTCATTGGCCCGTAGGGACGGAGAGGAAGCATCATAGGGGCTTCCGAGTTTTCTATTATCCGTCGCCAGTGGGTTCCTTTAGGTGGCCCAGCTTCCTCCAGGGGAGGAGGGGTTGCTGCTGCTGCAGAGAAGTCCCCTGGAGGGCTTGGGTCTGGCCCAATTGCCTCTAGCGGTGGAGAGGCTGAGTCAGCGGCGAGAATATCATCTGGAACGTGTTGGGGGTTGGAGGGCGAGGGTAGAGGATAAGGAGGGGTAGGAGTGTCCAGTCTTGTGACTCAGGGAGAATGGAAGGAAGAGGGGCAAGAGTGGAAGGTTTGAATGATAGGATGCTGGGGGAAGGGATATATGGCTGTTGATCTGGGTGGCCACGTGGCCCTGGCTGAAAGACAATATCTCTGACTTTTCGGATTAGAGGGAAGTAGAAGGATCCTTCTTTGGGCCACCCAACTCCGAGAATGGGCCATTCTGAAGCACAGAGAGTCTGCCAGGTACGGCATTTTAATGAAAAAGAAAGATTCTGGGCCCTTGAGCGGACATCAGTCCAATGATCAAATGTCAGGGACAGAGAAGTGGAAGTGCTTTGTCCCATAATGAGAGTTACTCAAACAGGGACAGTGAAGACACAAACGCAACACAGACAAAGACAAACAGTAAACATTTAACATGAGTCCAAGACAAAGATTAGAACTGAGTAACTGGCAAAATCTGATGGGTTAGACAATAAAGACAGCCTGTAAACTCAACATGAGTTCAGAACAATGACCAAAACTGAGTAGCCGGCAAAACCTGATGGGCTGGCAAACCGAATCCTGAAGCAAAATATAACCGAGTTGAGGAAATTAGTATTCCTTGATTTCTCTAGTCTTCTGGAGTGTCCCCCAGGAACGTGGCCTGTAGCTCTGTGACACATCTGTCAGCCACCATCATAGAGAGCTAATGCTCTTCACTGACAGCCACTTTGCCAATCCATAACCTGAAACCCAAAACCAGAAAGAGGTGCCTTACTTACCCCGAGAGGAGTCCGTTGGGGTCTTTCGTCCGCCGCTGCCGGATATCTCACCTGGGGCCTCCAGATGAATAGGTGGGGTGAACGTCAGAGGAAAACACCACCAACAGGCTTTCTCATGCAACAGCAAAGGGTTTATTGGGGGTCCAGCATGCTGGGGCTCAGAGCTCACTTTAGAGGAGCAAAGAACAAAGAGCCCTGAGAACAACTTGAGCAGAGTTTATATACATTCATTAGAAAGGGCAGGGACTTTACATATATCATAGCCTCCTTTAGCAATTCATCATATACCATGGGAAAATCAAATAACAACTCTAAAACCTGATTAGCACATTCATTTGCGGGAACAATTTGGGCAGGGGATGATTGGTCAGCCCTAAGAAGGGGTATACATTTAAACTGATTGGTTGAATCCCTGAGATGTATACTTGCTGAGCTGCAGGGATTCTGGGAAAGGGTTGTTAAGTAACTAGGTGGTCAGGGAAGATTTCAACACACATCTAATAGGCAGATCCGGGAATTGTCTAAACTGCCACAGGAAAGTGCAGCTTGGAAAGTTTACAAACCTGGTTCTTTACACTTCAATTTCAATTTCAATTTCTTTTATTCTTTCAGAACCTTGCAGAGGAAGGCGAGAGACTTCATCCACAATGACTGCTTTTTTGGCCATTTTGGTTTTGGATGCACACATGGGATCATTCTTTCGATCCATCTGGTGCTGATAATCTAAGTCACAGCCTCACACAGGGCCAAGAGCCTAATAAAGACACAACCACTTTCAGAGCAATTACTACTCTGAGGTCAGTTACAGAACTCAGTCTCTGAGGAGAATCACACCAGTGTTCAAGGCTAGGTGCACCCAGTCATCTTTTCCAAAAACCACACAAATGACCACAATTAAAACCAAAACAATCCCACATGGCCCTCATCTTCTTCCATATACTCACTCATCATAACCTCTGGCTGGAGGATTCCTTGAATGGCGCAGCTCAAGAGAGTTTCCAAAATAAGCTCCCTTGCCCCTCATTTGCCTAACCTCAGGGTGGCCTGGACACCCTTCCTGTGAACTAGGATTGATCACATAGGTCTGCCGCTAATACTGCTCTACTTCTCCATTTAGAGGCCTACTGACTGTCAGGTATAAATTCCTTATGTGATTTGGATTCATGATTAAACCCAAGCACCTCTGCAGAGCTTGGAAGAACTCATTTGACCCAAAAAATCACTATACTCCCTTGAAGGAGGTCAGGAACCTAACAGAGGAAGGCAAGAGACATCATCCACAATGACTGATGTTTTTGCCATTTTGGTTTTGGATGCACACATTGGATGTTTCTTTAGATCCATCAGGCACTGAAAATCTAAGCCACAGCCTCACACAGGGCCAAGAGGCTGATTCAGACACATGGCTTTCCAAAGCAATTAAGCAAAGAGCCACAGGTGATGCCCATTCATTTCCATTTTAAAACTGTTTCCTTCAGGCTTCACAAAGGGGTGGCCTGAGGAAAAGACCTTCCTGACATTCAGGGCAAAAGAACAATAGGTTAGCAAAAGGGCCAAAACAGGGTTTCTCCACTGAGGCTTTTCTGGTCACACTGATATCTGAGTTTTCTGAGATGCTCCCATTCCCTTCAGCTATCCAGAACATAGCCATGTCACAGAGTTTGGAGGTGGTACATATCTTGGACACAAAACAATGAGCGTATTCTGGAGAGAGGCCAAAATTCAGGAAGAAAACAGGAACTTAGTAGGATAGTAGGTGTTGCCCATCGATAAGGCAACCTGCAGTCCATTACTAAAATGGACAGGATGAATGCTGGGAAGCTTTCTACTAGACAGGACACATCCATTGATGCATTCTCTTTTCTAATGTCTACAACCATGGACACAGTGGGAGACACAGACACAGAAACATTTGCCTTGTCAAAGTTCTTTCTAGAAATAGTCCACTCCAAACCAAACACACCGCCTTTCCTACCTATTCTCAGAACATGAGACAAAACCACAAACTCACACACACACTCAAAAAGGCACCTCCTTCCCCCAAGTAAGTCTGTGACTATCCAGAGTTTCCTTTGACTGGTGGGCCATTTTATGTTCCCCGGAAAAGGCCTGTCTTGTCTTAGATCTGGTCTTCTTGTCAAACACTGTGAAGTTGTCAGGAGCCTGTTCTGACCACTACATGCTTTCTCAGGGAAGGCCCGTCTTCAGAACTCTCCTCGCATTTGGCAATCCTCACATCAGTAGGTACCAAAAAAGACAGACTCTGTCCTTGGTAAATCCAAACATGTGAGCCCACTGGGAATGAGACTGTGACTGGCTCTGTGTGCCTGGCTTCCTGGATCCCAAATTCAGAGAGTTCCATCACCAAGGAAGTGAGGTAGGTCACTTATTTCAAGAATTCAATGCGTTCACTGCCTTGGCAACCACTTTGTTCTAACAGTTGCTTCCAAGGGTCCCATGAGATGGAGGCTACCCTACTTCCTCTGACACTTTCACTAGTTAGAATGGTATATCAACCATATGGAACCAGGAACAGCTCTCCACATAGTCCTGATTTGGTCCATATTCTCTCCATTAAGATTAGAGAGGCTGATTCAGACACAACCCTTCATTCTGACAAGGTTGTTTGCCATGGAAGATGACTTTTGCTCTCTCAGGTCCTACATAGCTGCCTAATACTTCTCCAGGGATCATTTCTGCTTGGACCATTGAGTTTCTAAGCAGGTGGAAGATCCCCTACATTCCTGTATTGTAAGACAAACTCTTTCCCTGCTCTTCTGTAAAGGTAGATTGAGGGAACAGTGTATGGTTAGGGTTAATAACAGGTTCGATTTTGGTGAGGAGTCATTCTGTTGGATGAATAATGGTATTGGGAACCTGCAATATTTACAAGAATGTATAGGTAAAATATAAGTATGGAAACAGAAATCTAGATATGATTTGAAGCCCAGAAGGACATTGGGAACTTCATTGGGATACTTAGCTTTGAATTATGTTCTGCACAGATGTCTCAGATAAATCAATATACAATGTTATAGGACCTTGTACCTTGGATGATTGAATGTCGAAGAGAACATCCAGGATAAAAGGGATAGTTGGTAGTATTAGGAAGACAGTTGGTAAGTTTAAAAAGAAGAGTGAGTATAGGATTTGGACCAAAAATTCTTTAGCAATAGGGTTTCGGGTAGAGAGTGAATATGAATGTCAGAACGTGTGAAGAATCAGTCACAATGATGAACTGGGGAAAATATGTAGGAAAGCAGATATCCATAGAGACATTAGGAAATCATGCAAAGTGTAAAGTGAGTGACTGGATTAGACATTTTCAATATGATTGAGTTTGAATATATAATCTTAGGAAAAAACAAATATGTAGTCCCCAAAAAGATTGACAAGTGGGAGCATTAGGCAACCTGGACATGGATGTTTTTAGTAATCCATGTTCATTTTCCATTTAGACTTTGGTACAATCATAAGTGTGATGTTTGCATTTTCTGACCAGAATATTACTGTGATAAAATGTATATGTGGGTCAGGTAACATGAGTATTTCTTCCACCATTTCTTGGAGCCATATTTTGAAGATGTATAAATTAGTATTGTGGGTAAAAATAGATGTACCCTGTGTCTATGAATATAGAGATAATGCATGAATAGGCCGTAGTGTGAATAAATAATATTACTTGTTCCAACTTTAAATAATGGACTAAATTGATATCTAAAAATATTCAGGAAATCTTATATTGATATACATACATTCATTTCAACCAGTAATACATCTAATGGTAATATTAGGGTTGTGGTTTATCCTGAAGTGTGTGTGAGTTTAGCTTCAAACTGATTATGGAAATCAAATATAATATTTTTGGAAAGAAGTCTCATGAAAAGACCAGTCAAGAAACATGGAGGAATACTTGTGTTCTGAAGCAGGAAGTGATTGACATTGAAACAAGTGTCTAAAAATTTGTGAACTTGTGGATAAAATATATATCCTATGATGTGAATAAACTGCAGAAATAGTAATGTACCAGTGTTGAATAAAAATGAATGTCAAATTATATATCATGTCCCATATGAGTCTACTTGCATTGATATTAAACTGGGTCAGTTACTCTAGAAATATTAGGATTTGTATGCAGCTTTAACTGAAGTCAGTTTTCAGTACTAGGAAACAAATATATATTTCAAGTTGATGAATAATTCTGAGAATAATCTTGTGAAAAATCGATTATAAATCTAAATACATCAACATGAATAAATTTAGGGAGTGTATATAAGACATATATATTTCATATTTTGAAAAATCTGGAGATATATATATATATATATATATATATATATATATATATATATATATATATACAAAACATACACACAGACTATAAAAAGTAGCAATACATATGCTAATCGAAATTCATCATTAAATATATATAATTCACATATGCAAAAATAATTATTTTACTGAACATGGATTTCTGTATAATGTTTGTCTATTAGGAAGCTCACCCATAGGTTGAATTTTCAGTTTCAACAGCGTTTAGGAGGAGGGATCTCTTCTCACAATTTGTATCTTCCAAGTCAGACAACACACAAAAATTAACCTGTGATACCAGGTAGGATTCTATATGTGCATATAAATATACATGTGCTGAATAGTCTATAGAGAAAGGGAGACAGGAATTCACATATTAGTTAATTTTAAAAACACATGGAGAATTATTTTAACCAAAAGTTGACTAGATTTATAACACCTAGCCTTTATCATGTAAAAGGCAAGTCCAAATATACACCATGCCTCCACTGAACTGCATGTATTTCTATTTTGTTTTGGTTATTTTTCCTCCATCATATTAGGATTAGTAGTCAGAGTCTAGTAGGGTATGGGTTAGTGTCATGGTTTCAGTATTTTGATTGGAAAATAAGAAAATGAATCCAATGTGTATGCAAATAGTGCCACACAAAAATATTCCCACTCTCCTCCAGAACAATTAATTGACATTACCTTCACCCCAAATAAGACACAATTAGAGGATAAGAGTTAGAAAATCTGTGAATACATATATGGAATGGAACATAATCAGGAGTTCACAACCTTGGAGGTGGTAGAGGAGTTTCCAAAAGTTAGGGTCCGGGTAAACACTCCACAAACATGGAGCTCTGCTGGCCTAAAAACTTCTTGAGAAACTGTATGTTGTTGTCAGGAGCTTTAGCTTCATTTGTAGTGAGACCATCAAAGATGGGTCTGCATCTATGTGACCTGGAGAACATCTTTTCTTTTTTTTAATGAACATAAGGGAGCAGTGCTGAATTCTCTCTTTGTAGGTAAACTGTGGCCACTCGGGGCTAAGTGTCTCCCCATGTGGACTGTGAAGCCATTTGGTCATCCTCCACTTTTTGTGGTGTTTCTTGCTGCTGCACTGGGAGTATGGTATTTACTTCACGAAATACAATGAGTCCAACTGGGACAAAATGCTAGAGTGAGTTCTGTCACGTGTGGTGGGTCAGGTTCTCCAGGAGAATGCACCAACAAGTTTTCTATCCAACATAGCTTGTCCCCTTGACCATAGCAACCTGTTTCTTAAAATTGACGTTAAACCTCTCCATATAACGAGATGCCTTTACATATAAGGGTCTGCTGGCTACACTATTTCTGTCACAAGCCATTTGGAAGCCAATGGAAGATCCACATGACCCCACCACAGATATTTTATCACACATCTGCACACCACTGCTCTAGGCCAACTACTCAGCAGGCTCCAACTTACTGTCATCTCTGTTCTACACCATTTTCATAAAACCAAGTCAATTAAGCCACTGTCTGGTACACTCATGATCAGAAACAGGACATCCAAAGATTCTCCAGTGCCACTTGGTCATAGGAATTTCAAATATATCATGGTATTTATCTGGGATTAGGAAGATAGACGGTAGGATTAAAAAGAACGGTGAGTAAAGGATTTGGACATTAAGTTCTGCTTCTCCAATTTGAGGCGTATTGTCATGCGTGGGCGACTCTCATGCCTGGCCTCCAAAAATCCCAACACAATTCATAGCAATACATCTCTAAGGTCATTTCCAAAACTCCGTTTTTAAGGGGAATCACCCCAGAGTTCACGCCCAGGTGGACCCTTTCATCTCTTCCAACCGTCATACAAGTGACCACAATTAAAAACAAAACACTAACACATGGCCCTCATTTTCTTCCATGTAGACACTCATCATAACCTCTTGCTAGAGGTTTCCATGAGGGACACAGTCCAAGACAGTGTCCACAATAAGCTCCCTTCCCCCTCATTTGCCTAAAGTCAGGGTGGCCTCGGCACCCTTCCTGTGAACCAGGAGTGATCAAATAGGCCTGCCATTAATGCTGCTCTGCTTCTCGAATTTGAGGCCTACTGACTGTGGGGTTTAGATACTTTATGTGAATTGGAGTCATGAGAAAACCCAAGAATCTCTGGGCTTCCCTCTGCAGGGCTTTGAAGAACCCATTTGAGTGAGTCTAGGAGTTGGACCAAAAGTTCTTTAGCAATAAGGTTTTGGTGAGAGACTAAATGTAAATGTCAGCACATTTGAAGGGTCATTCCCAATGATGAACTGGAGAAAAGGTATTTGAAAGCAGATATTAATGGAGACATTAGGAAATCAGGCAAAGTACAAAGTGAGTGGTAGGATAAGACATTATTAACAGGGTTGAGTTTGAATATATAATCTTAGGAAGAAACAGATATGTAGTCACCAATAGGAATAATATTTGAGAGCATTAGGGAACCAGGACATGGATTTTGTTAGTAATATATGCTCACATTCAATTTAGGCTTTTCTACAGTCATAAGTGTGACCCTTGCATTTTGTGTCAGGAATATTACTGTGATGAAATGTATATGTATATCAGGTGACTAGAGTATTTTTTCCACCACTTCTGAAAGCAATATTTTAAAGACTTATAAATTAGTTTTGGGGATACAAATACATAGACCCTGGGTCTATGAATATAGAGATGATGCCTTAATAGACCATACTGTGAATAAATAATATAACAGGTTCCACTTTTAATATTGGATTGAATTGATATCTGAAAATACATAAGAAATTTTATGTTGATATACAATCATTCATTCCAAACAGTTATACATCTAATGGTAATAATAGAGTTATGGTTTATCATGATGGGTGTGTGAGTTTGCCGAAAAAGTGATTATGGAAATTGAAAACAATGTGTTCGGAAAGAAGTCTCATGAAAAAACCAATCAAGAAAGCTGGAGTAATACATGTGTTCTGAAGCAGGAAGTGATTGAATCTGAAACAAAGGCCTATAAATTTGCTAAATTGTGCAAGAAATATATATCGTATGATGTGCATAAAATGAAGAAAACTAATATACCAGTGTTGAATAAAAATGAACGTCAAAATAGACATCATGGAACATAGGAATCTACTTGCACTGATGTTAAACTGGGTAAGTAACTGTAGAAATATTAGTATTTGTATATACCATTCACTGAATTTAGTTTTCAGTACTAGGAAACAGATATGTAGTTCAGGTGGATGAATATTTCTGAGAATAATCTTGTGAAAAGTTGATTAGAAATCCAAATATATGAACATTAATGAATTTAGGAGTGTATAATAAGACACATATATTTTACATTTTGAAAAATCTGGAGAATATATATATATATATATATATATATATATACACAAAACCCACACAGAGAAATTAAAAAGTAGCTATATATATGCCAATCAAAATTCATCGTGAAATTTATATGGTCCACATATCCAAAAATATTTATTTTACTGAACATGGATTTATATATAATGTTGTTCAACTAGGAAGCTCCCCCTTAGGTTGAATTTTCTGTTCCACAATTTGTATCTGTCAAGTTAGCCACCTCACAAGTATGTATGTGTGATACCAGGTAGGATTCAATATGTGCATATACAAATACATGTGCTGAATTGGCTACAGAGAAAGGGAGACAAGAATTCACAAATTTGTTAACTTTAAAAACACACGGAGAACTACTTCAATTAAAAATTGACTAGATTTATAACTCCAAACCTATATATTGCAAAAGGCAAGCCCAACTATACACCACCCCTCCTCTGAACTGCTTGTATTTCTATTCTGTTTGAGTTATTTTTCTCCATCACATTAGGATTAGTAGTCAAAATCTAGTAGGCTATGGGTTAGTGTCAGGGAATCAGTATTTCGAATGGAAAATTGGAAAATGAACACAATGTGTATGCAAATATGTGCTACACAAAAATCTTCCCATTCTCTTCCAGAAAAATTTATTGTAATCAACTCCACCCCAAGTAATACACAATTAGAGAAGAAGAGTTAGAAAAACTGTGAATACATATCTGGAATGGAATATGCTCAGGAGTTCACAACCTTGGAGGTGTTAGAGGAGTTTCCCAAAGGAAGGGACACGGTAAACATTCCACAAATGTGGAGCTCTGGTGCCCTAAAGACTTCTTGGGAAACTGCCTATGTGGTTGGACACTTGAAATATATATTGTTGTCAGGAGCTTTTGATTTCTTTCTAGTGAGACCATCAAAGCTGGGTCTGCATCTATGTGACCTGGAGGACATGGATTCTTATTTTCCAATGTACATGAGGCAGCAGTGCTGAATTCTCTCTTTGTAGGTAAACTGTGGCCATTGTGGGCTAAGTGTCTTCCTGTAGGGACTGTGAAGCCATTTGGTCATCCTCCAATTTTCATGGTGTTTCTTGCTGCTGCACTGGGACTTTGGTATTTGCTTCACGATATACAAGGAGTTCAAATGGGACACAGTGCTGGAGGGAGTTCTGTCTTGTGCGGTGGGTCAGGGTTCTCAGGAGAATGCACCAAGCAGGCTTCTATCCCTCATAGCTTGCCCCCTTGTCCATAGCAACCTGGTTCTGAACATTGCCCTGAAACCTCTCCATATAACAATATGCCTTTTCATAGAACATTCTGCTGGCTGCACCATGTCAGTCACAAGCAATTTGGAAGCTAATGGCAGATTGACATGGCCCCACAAAGATGTTTTATTATACACCTTCCCACCTCTGCTCTAGGCCCACCACTCAGTAGGCTCCAACTTACTGGTATCTCTGTTCTACACCATTTTTATGAATCCCAGTCAATCAAGGCACTGCCTGATAGATTCATGAATGACGTAGGACCTCCAAAGGTTCCCAGTGCGACCAGGTCATGGGAAATTCAAAAATTTCATGGTATTTATCTAGGCATTTTTCAAGGATGAAGTTGGAGGCACTGTGGGTTTTAATTCATTCGGGAACCATTAAATGGTGAGGATGCTCATTTCAATGAACACTATGGAGAACTCTCACAGGCAAGGCTTTCCAAAGAGTGGCCAAAAAGTCACATGAAGCCAGGCTCATTGAGGTCTACAATGTGAGGTCCATGTTTGTTTTGATTCTCAACTATGGCTGACATGCCTTTAAGAATAAAATCATGTGATATCCTGGCTGAGATTCCCAGTGCTCTGTGGAAAGGCACCCTGGGCCTATATCTCAGTTTCCATGGGCGACTCTCATGCGTGTCCTCCTAAAATCCCAACATAAGTCATGGCAATACTTCTCTGAGGTCAGTTTCAGAACTCACTCTCTAAGGGGAATCACACCAGTATTCAAGCCCAGGTGGACCCAATCACCTCTTCCAACCGCCACACAAATGAAAACAATTGAAACCAAAAAAAATCCCACATGGTCCTCATTTTCTTTCATATAGACACTGAACATAACCTCTTGCTAGAGGTTTCCATGAGGAGCACAGTACAAGACAGTATCCAAAATAAGCTCCCTTGCCCCTCGTTTGCCTAAAGTTTGAGTGGCCTGGACACCCTTCCTGTGAAACAGGAGTGATCCAATAGCCCTGCATTTAATACTGCTCCACTTCTCCAATTTGAGGCCTACTGACTGTGGGATTTAGATTATTTATGTGTATTGGAGTCATGATAAAACCCAAGCACCAATGGGCTAGGCTCTGCAGGGCTTTAAAGAACTCATTAGACCCAAAGGATCCTTATTCTCACTTGATGGAGGTCAGGAACCTTACAGAGAAAGACAAGAGAATTCACCCACAATAAGTGCTCTTTTGGCCATTTTGGTGTTGGATGCATACATGGGATCTTGCTTTACATCCATCAGGTGCTGACAATCTAAGCCACAGCCTCACACTGGGCCAAGAGCCTGATTCAGACACATCCCTTTCCAAAGCAATTAAGCAAAGAGACACAGGTGATGCCCAATCATTTCCATTTGAAAACGGTTTTCTTCAGGCTTCACAAATGGGTTGGCCTGAGGCAAAGTCCTTCCTGACTCAGGGGAAAAGAACATTTGTTAAGCAAAAGGCCCAACCACGGTTTCTCCACTGAGATGTTAGTAGTCACACTGATATCTGAGTTTTCTGAGATGCTGGCCATTCCCTTCAGCTATCCAGTATATGGCCATGTGACAGAGCTTGGTGGTGGTACATATCTTGGACACAAAACCATGAGCCTATTCTGGAGAGTGTCCAGAATTCAGGAAGAAAACTGGAACTTAGGAAGATAGCAGGTGTTACCCATTGATTATGCAAGCCCTGGTCAATTCATTAATTGGGCGGGATGAATGCTCGGAAGCTTTCTAATAGACAGGACACATCCATTGATGCATTCTTTTTTTCTAATGTCTACAACCACGGACACAGTGAGATACACAGACATAGAAACACACGCCCTGTGAAACGACTTAGTAGAAACATTTCACTCCAAACCACAAAACTGTCTTTCCTACCTATTCTCAGAACATGAGACAAAACCACAAACCCACACCAACACCCAAAAAGGCACCTGCTTCCCTCAAGTAGGTCTGTGACTATCCGGAGTGTCCTCTGACTTCTGGACCATACTATGTTCTCCCAAAATGGCCTGTCCTTTATCAGATCTGGTCTCCTTGGCCAACTCTGTGAAGTTGTCAGGAGCTAGTGGTGAGCCACTACCTGCTTTCTCAGGAATGGCCCCTCTTCAGAGCTTTTCTGGTATTGGGCCATTCTCACATCAGTAGGTACTAAGAAAGACTGACTCTGTCCTTGGTAAATCCAAACAAGTGAGCACACAGGGACTGGGACTGAGACTGGCTTGGATGTCTGGTTTTCTGGATCCCATGTTCAGAGAGTTCCATCACCAAGGAAGTGAGGTGAGGTCACTTCCTTCAGGAACTGAATGAGTTCACTGGATTGGCAACCACTTTGTCCTAACAGTTGCTTCCAAGGGTCACATGAGATGGTGGCTGCCCCAACTTCCTGTGACACTTTCACAAGTTAAATTTTTATATCAACCATAGGAACCCGGGAACAGCTCTCCACAGAGGCCTGGTTTGGTCCATCTTCTCTACATTAGGACGAGAAAGGCTGATTTGGACACAACCCTTCATCCTGGCCAGGTTGTTTGTCATGTAAGATGACTTTTACTCTCCCAGGTCCTTCATAGCTGCCTACGTCTTCTCCAGAGGACATTTCTGCATGGACCTTTGAGGTTCTCAGCAGGTGGAAGATCCACTACATTCCTGTATTGTAAGACTAACTCTGTCCCTTCTCTCTGTAATGTTAGATTGAGGGAAAAGTGTACGGTTAGGGTTAATAACTTTTTTTATTTGGGTTAGGAATCATTCTGCTGGATGAATAATGGTATTGGGAACCTGTGATATGTATGAGAATATATAGGTGAAATACATGTAGGAAAACAGAAATCTAAGTAAGTTTTGAAGCCCAGAAGAGAATTGGGCCCATGATTGGGATACTTAGCTTTGAATTAGGTTCTGCACAGATGTGTCAGATTAATCAATATTCAATGGCCTAGGACCATGTACCTTGGATGATTGAATGTAGAAGAGAACATCCAATCAAAAAGGGATAGTCGGTAGTGAAAGGTTAATAAAATAGGTACTTGTCACTTCCTATTTCTCTGTATGCTTAACAAAACACTTTTGAAATCTTGAGAACTCTTTGCTAATCTTGTTCCCAGAATGTGCTCTCCCCAACTGCCAAACTGCAGAATGTACTCCCTCACCCGTGTGCACGCAAACTGCCCACTCACCCGGACTCATCAATAAACTTTCCTCCCTGCCCTCTCCAAGAAAATTATATAAACTCTGCTTAAGGTGTTCTCAGGGCTCTCATCTCTTTTCAATTGAGCTCTGAGCCCCAGCATACTGGACCCCCAATAAACCCTTTGCTGTTGCATGTGACAATCTCTTTGTGGTCTCTTCCTCCAAGGCTTGCCCGACCTTTACATATATAGGTTCCACTTAAATCCAGCAGCGGCGAATGTGAGACCCCATGTGTCGTGGCTTTCACTGTTTGTGTATCTTTCATTATGGGAAAGAGCACTTCAATGCCTCTGTCCCTGACCATTGATCACTGGCCCAAAGTCCACTTAAGGGCTCAGAATCTTTTTTATTTAGTAAAACACTGGACCTGGAAGACGCTCTGTGCCTCAGAATGGCCCACCTTTGGAGTCGGATGGCCTCTAGAAGGATCTTTCTACTTCCCACTAATTTAAAAAGTCAGAGATATTGTCTTTTAGCCAGTGCCACATAGCCATCTGGATCAACAGCCATATATCTTAACTTTGCAGGACCTCTGCAAATCTCCTCCTCCATGGGTGAAGCCTTTCCTTACCGCTGCCCCCGCTCCTACTCCTTCCCCCATGATCTCTCAAACCCTCTGCTCTTCTTCCTTCTCCACCTTCTGTTCTCCCTGAGTCACAAGATTTGACTCTACTGGATTCTCCTCCCCCTCCTTATCCCCTGCCCTCTTCCCCCAATCCCCAACACCCTCTAAGTGATTCCCCTGCTGCTGACTCAGCCTCTCTGCAATTGGAGGAGCACAGCACCCTCCAGATAGCTCCCCAGTGGCACACACAGCCCTTCTTCCCTTGAGGAAGCTGGCCCGGCTATAGGAACTCGCCAGCAGCGAATGGTTGAAAACACTGGAACTCCCATGATGCTCCCCCTCCATCCCTATGGGCCAATGATTGACGACGGCCATGGGGGAAAAAATGCAAGCCTACCAGTTTTGGCCATTCTCCTCTTCAGACGTACATAATTGGAAATATAACAATCCCCCTTTTTCTGAGGACCCCACCTGGCACACAGGTCTGGTTGAGTCATTGATGTTTTCACACTAGCCTACTTGAGATGACTGCCAACAACTCATAGGGACTGTCTTCATGACACGGGATCAAAATAGAATACTCCTGGAAGCTGGAAAAAAATATCCTCTGACCAGATGCGTGACTGACACAACTTCCCAAGATAATCAAAGCCAGCTTTCCTTTGAACCAACCCAACTGTGGCCCCAAAATCTTTGAAGGTAGGGAGCATCTGTTCACTTATCGCCGGGCTCTAATAGTGGGTTTCCGTGCGGCCGCTAGGCGACCAAGTAATTAGGCCAAGGTAAGAGAGATTATTCAAGGGCCTGAAGAACCTCTCTCTATGTTTCTAGAGAGAATTATGGAGGCATATAGAAGATATACTCCTTTCAATCCTCAAGCAGAGGATCAAAAGGCATCTGTCACAATGGCCTTTATTGGGCAAGCTGCCCCGGATATTAAAAGAAAGTTAAAATGCTTATATGCATTACAAGATATGACTTTGAGAGATTTAGTCAGAGAAGCCGAGAAGGTATACTTTAAGAGAGAAACTGAGGAAGAGAAGGGAGCAAAGGGAGGATAAAAGAAACAAAAGACAGACTAAGGCGCTGACTAAGGTCCTGGTCACAACAACATATAGACCAGAAATTAAGAAACAGGGAGATAGGAAGGGATACCTGGGCCCACGCCAGAGGCCACTCCTTGCCTCAGATCACTGTGCCTACTGTAAAGAAAAAGAACACTGGGCCAAAGAGTGCCCTAGAAAGAGACAGCCACTCCTGCCAGCCATTCTAACTCTTGAGGATGACGCCAAAAGTCAGGGCTCACATCCCCTCCCCGAGCTCAGGGTAACTTTTGATGTGTAGGGGACCCCAGTAAACTTTGAAGTGGATACAGGGGCAATATACTCAGCCCTTAAGGCCCCATTGGGCCATCTATCAAATAAAAGGTCTCTAGTTCAAGGGGCAAATGGCAGTAAGTATCGGGCTTGGACAACTAAGAGGACCATGGACCTGGGAAAAGAAAAATCCATCAATCCTTCCTAGTAATCGCAGAATGCCTGGCCCCATTGATGGGCAGAGATCTGCTCACCAAGCTCTGGGCCAAAATAACTTTTAACCCTGAAGGCAACCAAGTGGGATTTCTAAATCCTTCAGTAAAAACTCCTATAGTCATGGCTCTAACTATGTCAGTAGAAAATGTACATCAACTCACTCAACTTTGTTCAAAGAAACTGCAGGCATTCCTGAAGGATCAAGAACAGAGTTTTCCACTAACCAAATCACAGCAAAAGGACTGAATGGGTAACAAAAGCCTGTCGGGTCCATCAATTGGTTAATGCTTACCATTCCAAGCTTCCTGGAGGAAAGCACCTAGGAGGAAAAAGACCAGGACAATTCTGGGAAGTGAACTTTACTGAAATTAAGCATGCAAGGTATGGACTTAAATATCTCCTAGTCTTTGTAGATACATTTTCAGGATGGATTTAAGCCTTCCCCACCAAAAAAAAAAGAAGAAGAAAGAAACAGCACAAATGGTGGTCAAGAAGATCCTGGAAGATTTTTATCCAAGATACGACCTGCCTAAGGTAACAGAGTCTGATAATGGACTGGCATTCATGACCCAGGTACGTTAGGCGTTAGCCAGGACCCTGGGGATTACAGACCACAGAGTTCAGGACAGGTAGAAAGAATGAATAGAACCATTAAAGAGACCTTAATGAAATTAAGCTTAGAGACCGACATAAAAGATTGGACAATGCTTCTGCCTTATGCAATGTTTCATGCAAGAAATTCTCCCTCTGTTTCTTTGTGTAACCTCACCCACTATGAAGTTCCCTATGGGGCCCCTATTCCAGTAAGGGACCTAACCCCAACTCTAAGACCTAACGATCCCTTCCACACCACCTTGCTTGACAGACTTAAAGCTCTTGAAAGAACACAGCAATACCTGTGAAAACAGCTGGCCACTGCCTACCAACCTGGAGATGAGGGGACTCCACATCAATATCAAGTAAGAGAGTTTGTCTATGTAAGACAACATCAGGTGTCATCCCTGGAACCCCACTGGAAAGAACCATACCAGGTGCTACTTATAACACCTACAGTGGTAAAGGTAGACAGAATCACTTCCTGGATCCTGGCCTCTCATCTCAAGCCTGCACCCTGTCCAGACTCTGCCTGGAAACTAGAAAAGACTGGTAACCCTTTCAAATTGTGTATTCGCCAGGTGGATGAAGCTATAGAGTCTCCCCTTGACCACCAGTAGTTCTAACGCTCATCAGCCCTTTCAGCAGCGATGGCTGATCACAAATCCTACTGGAGAAGAAGTATAATCTATCTCACATATAGCCCACTTTGGGACCTGGTGGCCATTTCTCCACCCAGACATTTGTTAGCTGGCTATAGGTCTTTCCTATTAGGATATCCCTGATGAAGAGGATCCACTAAAATTCCATTAAATACCTTCCGTACCATAGATAATGGAAACAAACATTATGGATGTAGGGACAGGTAAGCCAGGAGCAGGTTGGCTAGCCTAGATTACTAGGTTTGCCCGGCAGACAATCAAAGCCACAAACAGCAACAGCTGTGTGAAGGAAAAGCCAATTTCTTCTGTAAGTCATGGGGATGTGAGCATACAGGGGCTTCCTGATGGAACCCGAACTCCTCATCAAATTCTGTACACAGCATTGGCCATATGACCAATTAGATAACCAAAACCCATGGCCCCCAGAGGGGTCTCTAGATCCTCAAATACTGTGTGACCTTTTTAACTTCTGCAAGTGCTCAAAAGGGTAAAAGGAGATTCCCCTATGTGGAGGCCTTTTCCCTCCTTCGCTCACATCCTGAACTATGCTTCTCCAATAGATCCTCACCCTCAGCCTTCTTCTCCAGACTATCTGCTGTCACTCCAAACTCAGCAACCTGATTTCTTCCCTTCAATTACTAGATCAAAAACCCAAACCAACACCGGTTCTCAGACCATTGCCCCCTGGCTGAGAAGCAGGTACTGAGGTACCCCTCCACCGACTCACTCCTCTCTTCTCTTGTCACTGCCTGCACTGGGTCTCACCAGGTCCTCTTACCAGCTAACCCTCAAACCAGCTGAGGAGAGCCCTCAGACCCCTATCCAAATGTAATTAAAATGGCCTTTAAAGTTGCTTTTTCATCACTGAAAACATGTTACTAAAAATTTAAAGTCCCTCACAGGCTTTGTGGATACTCACTCCTTTCTTCCCCTCTGCTCTACCTGTTCTACTGCTCAAGTTTTGTTGCTAGGAATATCCCAAACACCTTTCCCATTATTCTTTTACATCTCTCCTTTCTCATTCTCAGATCCATGAAGCTGCTCTAAGCCCCGACTTCTCCGTCTCCCCCCTCTGTAACAGGCCTACAGAAAAGTTTTCACTGACCTCCTCCAGGAGTCTTCACCATGGCTGACTTTAGGACTATCAACCAAAAAGTCCCTATAAACGATTTCAGTGTAGATAACCTTCCTCTTTTATTGTTGCCCTGTTCCACTTGGCCACTTTCTAAAAAAAATCAGCACTCCTAAGCTAGACACCCCCTTACTAGTTTTTCACAAAATATGTGAACAATTCCTCTGGCCTTGAACTGGGGCTTCACAGAGATGGCAACATTTCTAAGATAAAGAAGTTACCATCTGGGCTCCATGGTAACAGCTGGCAGGGGGAAAAAAAGAAAGGGAAGTAAAAGCTCTCCACCACCCAGTTGTCCTTGAAAAGTTAACTTGCCCAGAACAGAGAAAAAAAAAACAGAAACAAAAACAGCTTTTTGTGAACTTCTGCAGAGTGTGATCTTCTGAGCCACTTCTCTTAAATTTTGGGTACAAAATTCTGAAACTACCTAAACTTGGAATTCAGAAGATTAATTGATTACAACCGAAGCAATGCCCTCTGAATCTGGGTGCAACCAAATAGGACTGTTTCACTGTCTTTGGTGCTATCTTAGGTGCCTTGCCTTGTCCGTCCCTACAACAGTATAATTCTATATACTAAAACATTGTTGATGTTTTCATGAAATGGAAAACGGATGTGATTAATTGTGTAATGGTGCAGATGTTACCCAGAATGTTCTATCATGACGCAGGTTCATTTGAAAATCAAATAGGTGGGGCATACATCCCGGTTTCACTGGGAACATATGTCCCTCACTTTAGCCATCCTATAAAGAATAGGAGTTGCCACAAGGGTGGGCACAGGAACCACTGCCCTGGTCCATGGGATACAACAAATGACCCAGTTAGAAACAGAAATAGACCAAAACTTAAATATATTAGAAACCTCCATAACAGCTTTGCAGGAATCTTTAACCTCTCTCTCTGAAGTTCTTTTACAGAACAGTTGAGGGTTGGACCTACTCTTCATGAGTGAAAGGGACCTTTGTGCTGCATTGAGGGAAGAATGTTGTGTTTATTCCGACCATACTGGAGTTGTAAAAAAAATTATAAGTAATTTAAAAAGACACCTTGAAGAGCATCAATGAGAGAGAGAGGCCCAAAAAGGGTGGTTTGAGTCTTGGTTCACATAGTCCTCTGTTTGACCACGTTTTTTATCAACCCTGGCCTGTCCAATAATAATCTCCATATTATTGCTAACTATAAAACCTTGTTTGCTCAACCATGTAATTTCTTTTCTCCAAGCTCAAATTGGACAAGTTAAAATTATGGTAATACCTCACTAGCAGACATAGAATATGACACCCCCCAATGATGATTTTATGATTAAAAGTAGCAAGAAGAAGAAATGGGGAATGAAACGTTAATAAAATAGGTACTTGTCACTTCCTGTTTTTCTGTATGCTTAACAAAACACTGTTGAAATCTTGAGAACTGTTTGCTAAACTTGTTCCCAGAATGTCATGTCCCCAACTGCCAAACTGCAGAATGTACTCCCTCACCCGGTTGAACGCAAACCACCCACTCACCCTGACCCATCAATAAACTTCGCTCCCTGCCCTCCCCAAGGAAAGTATATAAGCTCTGCTTAAGCTCTTCTCAGGGCTCTCTGCTCTATTCAAGTGAGCTCTGATCCCCTGCATGCTGGACCCCCAATAAACCCTTTGCTGTTGCATGAGATAATCTTTTGGTGGTCTCTTCCTCTGAAGCTCGCCCAATGTTTACTTGGATGATTGAATGTAGAAGAGAACATCCAGTCAAAAGGGATAGTCGGTAGGTTTAGGAAGATCATCGTTAGGTTTATGAAGAAGAGTGAGAATAGGTTTTGGAAAAAAAAATGCTCTTTAGCAATAGGGTTTCTTTAAGAGTGTGAATGTAAATGTCAGCCCATGTGAAGAGTCAGTCACAATGGTGAACAAGAGAAAATATGTAGGAAAAGAGATATGAATAGATACATTACAAAATCAGGCAAAGTATAAAGTGGGTGATAGATTAGACATTTTCAACAGGGTTGAATTTGAATATATGATCTTAGGAAGAAAACAACATGTAGTCACCAATTGGATTGATATTTGAGAGCATTAGGCAACCTGGACATGGCTGTGTTTATTAATCCATGTTCACTTTCAATTTAGGCTTTGGTACAATAATAAGTGTGACCTTTGCACTTTGTTTCCAGAATATTACTGTGATAAAATGTATATGTAGATCAGGTGACATGAGTAATTCTTCCACCGTTTCTGGGAGCAATATTTTGAAGATGAATAAGTTAGTATTGGGGGTACAAAGAGGTGTACCCTGTGTCTATTAATATAGAGATAATGCATGAATAGACCACACTGTGAATACATAATATAACTGGTTCCACTTTAAATAATGCATTGTATTCATATGTTAAAATATATAAGAAATCTTATGTTGATATACGTACATTCATTCAAAGTAGTTATATATCTATTGGTCAAATTAAGGTTATGGTTTATCATGAAAGGTGTGTGAGTTTTGCTTCAAAAGTGATTATGGAAATCGAAAATAATGTGTTTGGAAAGAAGTCTCATGAAAAGACCAGTCAAGAAACATGGAAGAATACATGTGTTCTGAAGCAGGAAGTGATTGAAAGTGAAACAATTGCCTCTAAATTACCGAACTTGTGGATGAAATATAAATCCTATCATGTGCATCAATTGAAGAAATAGTAATGTACCAGTTTTGAATAAAAATAAACTTCAAAATACACATAATGTCCCATAGGAATCAATTTGCATTGATGTTAACCTTGGTCAGTTACTGTATTAATATTAGGGTTTGTATGCACCATTCACTGAAGATAGTTTTCAGTACTAGGAAACAAATATGTATTTCAGGTGGATGAATATTTCTGAGGATAATCTTGTGAAAAGTTGATTATAAATCTACATATATATATATGAATGATTTTAGGGAATGTATAATAAGACACATGTATTTCATATATTGAAAAATCGGGAGATTCTGTATATATATATATATATATATATATATATATATATATATATACACACACACACACACACATGCACACAGACATTAAAAAGTAGAAATATATATGCCAATCAAAATTCACCATGAAATATATATCATCCACGGATCCAAAAATATTCATTTTACTGAACATGGATTTATGTATAGTGTTGTTCAACTAGGAAGCTCACCAAGAGGTTGAATTTTCACTTCCAACAGCGTTTAGGAGAAGTGATCTCTTCTCACAATGTGTATCTGCCAAGTCAGCCACCTCACAAGAATGTACTTTTCGTGCCTTGTAGGATTCTATATGTGCATATAAAAATACATGTGAAAATTGGCTACAGAGAAAGGGAGACAGGAATTCACATATTTGTTAACTATAAAATCACATGGAGAACAATTTCAACAAAAAAATTGACTAGATTTATAACTCCTACACTATATAATGCAAGAGGCAAATCCAACTATACACCATGCCTCCTCTGAACTGCTTGTATTTATATTCTGTTTGGGTTATTTTTTCTCCATCACATTAGGATAAGTAGTCAGAGTCTTGTGGGCTATGGGTTAGTGTCAGGGATTCAGTATTTCGAATGGAAAATTGGAAAAGGTATCCAATGTGTTTTTAAATATGTGCTATGAAAAATCATCCCACTCTCATCCAGAACAATGCCTTGACATTACCTTCGTCCCAAGTAAGACACAATTAGAGGAGTAGAGTTCGAAAATCTGTGAATACATATACGGAATGGAATATGCTCAGTTGTTCACAAACGTGGAGGTGGAGTTTATAATATTAAAGAACAGGGTAAACCCTCCACAAAAATGAAGCTTTGTTGGCCTAAAAAAT
The DNA here is from genome assembly GCF_048772815.1 of Callospermophilus lateralis. Classification (NCBI taxonomy): domain Eukaryota; kingdom Metazoa; phylum Chordata; class Mammalia; order Rodentia; family Sciuridae; genus Callospermophilus; species Callospermophilus lateralis. Next base: position 130,999,959 of record NC_135313.1, on the reverse strand, counting down.
TCTTGAGAAACTCCATCTGTGGTTGGGCACTTGAAATATATGTTGTTTTCAGGAGCTTTGTCGTCCTTTGTAGTGAGACCATTGAAGCGGGTTCTGCATCTATGTGACCTGAAGGACATTGTTTCTTATTTTCCAATGAACAAAGGGCAGAAGTGCTGAATTCTCTCTTTGTCGGTAAACTGTGGCCACTGGGGGCTAAGGGTCTCCCTGTGGGGACTGTGAAACCATTTGGTCATTTTCCAATTTTTGTGGTGTTTCTTGCGGCTGCACTGGTAGTTTGGTATTTGCTTCATGAAATACAAGGAGTTCAACTGGGACACAGTGCTAGAGGGAGTTCTTTCAGGTGTGGTGGGTCAGGGTCTGCAGGAGAATGAACCAACCAGGCCTCTATCCCACATAGCTTGCCCCCTTGAACTTAGCAACCTGATTCTGAACATTGCCCTAAAAACTCTCCATATAACAAGATGCATTTCCATATAAGGGTCTGCTGGCTACACTATGTCAGTCACAAGCCATTTGGAATCCAATGGCAGATTCATATGAGCCCACCACAGATGTTTTATCACACACCTGCACACCACTGCTCTAGGCCCACTACTCAGCAGTCTCCAACTTACTGGCATCACAGTTCTACACGATTTTCATCAAACCCAGTCAATCTAGTCACTGTATGATATACTCATGATCAGCAACAGGACATTCAAAGTTTCACCAGTGCTAACTGGTCATGGGAATTTCAAACATTTCATGGTAATTATCTAGCCATTTTTCAAGGATGAAGTTGGAGGCACTGTGGGTTTCAGTTCATTCGGGAACCATTAAATGGTGAGGAAGCTCATTTCAATAAAATCTCCGGAGAACTCTCACAGGCAAGGCTCCCCAAAGAGTGGCCAAAACGTCACATGAAGCCAGGCCCATTGAGGTCTACAATGTGAGGTCCATGTGTGTTTTGACTCTCAACTATGGCTGCCAAGTTTTTCAGAATAAAATCATGTGATATCCTGGCTGATATTCCCAGTGCTCTGTGAAAAACCAACCTCGGCCTAGATTTCAGATTCCAAGGGTGACTATCATGTGTGGCCTCTTAAATCCCAACACAATTCATCGCAATACTTCACTGAGGTCAGGTCCAGAACACAGTTCGTAATCGGAATCACACAAGACTTCAATCACTGGTGGACCCAGTTATCTCTTCCAAGTGCCACACAAATAAGCAATATTATAACCAAAATACTCCCACATGGCCCTCATTTGCTTTTATATAGACACTCATCATAACCTCTGGCTGGAGGTTTCCATGAGTGGCGCAGCTCAAGACAGTGTCCAAAATAAGCTCCCTTGCCCCTCATTTGCCTAAAGTCAGGGTCGCCTGGACACCCTTCCTGTAAACGAGGATTGATCAAAAAAGCCTGCTATTAATACTGCTCTGCTTCTACTATTTGAGGCCTACTTACTGTCAGGTATAGATTCTTTATGTGATTTGTAGTCATGAGAAAGCACAAGCACATCTGCAGGGCTTTGAAGAACTCATTTGACCCAAGGGTCCCTATTCACACTTGATGGAAGTTAGGAACCTAACAGAGGAAGGTGAGAGACTTCATCCCCAATGACTGATCTTTTTGAATTTTGGTTATGGTTGCACACATGGGATCTTTCTTTACATCCAACAGGTGCTGACAATCTAAGCCAAAGCCTCACACAGGGACAAGAGCCTTATACAGACTCATCCCTCTCCAAAGCAATTAAGCAAAGAGCCACAGGTGATGCCCATTCATTTCCATTTGAATACTTTTTTCTTCAGGCTTCACAAAGGGGTGGCCTGAGCCAAAGACCTTTCTTACTTTCAGGGTAACAGAACAATAGGTAAGCAAATGGCCCAAAGCAGGGTTTCTCCACTGAGACTTTCCTGGTCACACTGATATCTGAGTTTTCTGAGATTCTCCCATTCCCTTCAGCTATCCAGTACATGGCCATATGACAGAGCTTGGAGGTGGTACATATCTTGGACATAAAACCATGAGCCTATTCTGGAGAATTCAGGAAGAAAACAGGAACTTAAGAAGATAGTAGGTTTTGCCCATTGATAAGGCAAGCCACAGTCCATTCATAAATTGGCAGGATAAATGCTGGGAAGCTTTCTACTAGACAGGACACATCCATTGATGCATTCTCTTTTCTAATACTACAACCACGGACAGAGTGGGATACACAGAAATAGAAACACTCACCTTGTCAAAGGACATACTAGAAACAGTCCACTACAAACCAAACAAACCGCCTTTCCTACCTATTCTCAGAACATAAGACAAAACCAGAAATTCACATCCACACCCACAAACATGCCTCCTTGCCCTATGTAGGTCTGTGACTATCCGGAGTGTCCTCTGACTGGTGGGCCATACTATGTTTCCCTAAAATGGATTGTGCTGTCTCAGTTATGATCTCCTTGGCCAACTCTGTGAAGTTGTCAGAAGCCAGTGGTGAGTTACTACCTGCTTTTTCAGGAAAGGCCCCTCTTTTTAGCTTTCCTGTCTTTTGGCCATCCTCACATCAGTAGGTACCAAGAAAGACAGACTCTGTCCTTGGTAAATCCAAAAAAAGTGAGACCACTGGGACTGGGACTGGGACTGGTTGTGCTTGCCTGGCTTTCTGAATCCCGCGTTTAGAGAGTTCCATCACCCAGGACGTTATGTGAGGTAACCTCAATCAGGAAGTGAATGAAGTCACTGCCTTGGCAACCACTTTGTCCTAAGAGTTGCGTCCAAGGGTCCCATGAGATGGAGGGTGCCCCTACTTCCTGTGACATTTTCACACGTTAGAATGGTATATCAACCATAGGCACCCGAGAACAGCTCTCCACACAGGCCTGGTTTGGTCAATCTTCTCTACATTAAGATGAAAGAGGCTGATAAAGACACATCCCTTCATCCTGACCAGGTTGTTTACCATGGAAGTTGAGTTTTCCTCCCTCAGGTTCTTCATAGCTGCCTACAACTTCTCCAGAAATCATTTCTGCATGGTCCTTTGAGGATCTCAGCAGGTGGAAGATCCCCTACATTCCTGTAGTGTGAGACCAACTCTGTCCCTGCTATTCTGTAAAGTTAGATTGAGGGAACAGTGTATGGTTACGGTAATAACAGGTTTGATTTGGGTTAGGAATCAATCTGCTGGATGAATAATGGTATTGGGAACCTGTGATATTTACAAGAATATATAGGTGAAATATAAGTATAAAAACAGAAATCTAGGTAAGATTTGAAGCCCAGAAGAGCATTGGGCCCTTGATTGGGATACTTATCTTTTAAATATCTTCTGAACAGATGTCTCAGATAAATCGATATACAATGGCATAGGACCTTGAAAATTGGATGATTGAATGTAGAAGAAAACATCCACTCATATAGGCATAGTTGGTAGGATTAGGAAGATAGTCAGTAGGTTTAAGAAAAAAGTGAGTATAGGATTTGGACCAAAAGTTCTTTAGCAATAGGGTTTGCGGTAGAGAGTGAATGTAAATGTCACCACATGTGAAGAGTCAGACACAATGATGAACTGGGGAAAATATATAGGGAAGCAGATATCAATGGAGATATTAAGAAATCAATCAAAGTATAAATTGAGTGATAGGATTAGACATTTTCAACAGGGTAGAGGTTGAGTATAAAATCTTAGAAAGAAACAAATATTTAGTCACCAATAGGATTGACATTTGAGAGAATTAGGCAATCTCTACATGGATATTGTTAGTAATCCATGCACACTTTCCATTTAGGCTTTGCCACAGTCATAAGTGTGAACTTTGCATTTTGTTTCCAGAATATTACTGTGATAAAGTGCATATGTAGATCAGGTGACATGAGTATTTCTTCCACCATTTCTGTGGGCAATATTTTGAAGGTGTATAAATTAGTATTGGGTGTACAAATAGGTGTTCCCTATGTCTAGGAATATAGATAAAACAAATGAATAGACCATACTGTGAATAAATAATATTACTGGTTCCAACTTTAAATATTGGATTGAATTGATATTTACAAATTTACAGGAAATCTTATATTGAGATACATACATTCATTACAACCATTTATACATCTAATGGTAATATTAGGTTTATGGTTTATCATGAAGAGTGTGCGAGTTTTGCTTCAAAAGTGATTATTGAAATCTAAAATAAAAAGAAGTATCATGAAAAGACCAGTCAAAAAACATAGAGGAATACTTGTGTACTGAAGCAAGAAGTGATTGAAAGTGAAACAAAAGCCTATCAATTTGCAAAATTGTGAATGAAATATATATCCTATGACATGCATAAACTGAAGAAATAGTCATGTAAAAGTGTTGAATAAAAATGAAGGTCAAAATACACATCATGTCCCATAGGAATCTACTTGCATTGATGTTAAAGTGGGTCAGTTACTGTAGAAAAATTAGGACTTCTATGCACCATTCACTGAATTTTGATTTCAGTACTAGGATACAATATGTATTTAAGGTGGATGAATATTTCTGAAAATAACTTTGTGAACATTTGGTTATAAATCCACATTCATGAATATGAATGCATTTAGGGATTGTATAATAAGACACATATATTTTATATTCTGAAAAATCTGGAGAGTGTGTGTGTGTGTGTATATATATATATATATATATATATATATATATATATATATATATATATATATATATATACATTAAAAGGTAGCAATATATATGCCAATCGAAATTCATCATGAAATATATATCATCCACAGATCCAAAAATATTCATTTTACTGAACATGAATTTATGTATTATATTGTTCAACTAGGAAGCTCACCCATAGTTTTAATTTTCAGTTCCAACAACGTTTAGGAGGAGTAACCTCTTCTAAAAATTTGTATCTGCCAAGTCAGCCACCAAACAAAAATGTACATGTGATACCAGGTAGGATTCTATATGTACATACAAAAATACATGTGCTGAATAGGCTACAGATAAAGGGAGATAGGAATTCACATATTTGTTAACTATAAAACACATGGAGAACTATTTCAATTTAAAATTGACTAGATTTATAACACATTCCCTTTATCATGCAAAAGGTAAATCCAACTATACACCATGCCTCTCTAAACTGCTTGTATTTCTATTCTGTTTGGGTTATTTTTCTCCATCATTTTAGGATTGCTGCAATCTGGCTGGGCACAATTCAGGAGCCACTTGTCAAAAGAAACTAACCTTACTTTTAGAACCACACATGACTAAAAAATAGCTCCTCGGGAAAAACCCTCAGAGCCCAACTGCCACTACTGGCTTCCCACAAGCTCTCAACCTCCACACTCCTTCTCTTGAGGTCGATTGGCTGGGTCGTGTGGGCAGAGCCCAAAAAGTCCCCCAATGCGCAGCTCCGTTGTCTGAAAGGGTGGGGAAACAGCCCAATGGCATTACCACAGAGGAGCCAATCAGCTAGGTATTGCTGGGGCTGCTGTGAGCCAATCATCAGCTTGCAGTCTGAAAGGGTGGGGAAACTGCTCAATGAGCATCTCCAATGAGCATCACTGCAGAGGAGCCAATTAGCTTGATGTTGCTGGGGCCGCTGTGAGCCAATCATCAGCTGGCAGTCTGAAAGTTTGTTTGGCCCCTTGGGCTGTGGCTCTCAAAACCTCCCCCTCTCTGTTTAAACAACAAGCATGTGGCTTAGGGACCATGCCTGCCTTAGGTTGTCCAATAGTACATATGGTGCTTACCCATTATCGAATGAGCTGACCTCAAGGTGTCAGCCTCCAGTCTTAGGTTGGTACCATTGCAATTGGATCTTACCCGTCACTAGCTACAGGTCCAGTATACAGTCACACCTGTGGAGAGGTCTTTGTACCAGCGGGGGGTGAGGTTCTTTGTCTCACCTCTGTTGGCCCCCAAATTTTAGCTGAATGACCATGACAGTAGAAGGGAGGAAGATACACCAAGCCAATTGACGGCTCCTTTTGGAAAAATTGTACCACCGATGACATCATCAGCAAAAATACCCCAACACTACCACAAGTCGATGCACCAACATATTGTTCACAATGCATGCAGGTGAGTTCACAATGCATACAGGTGATACATAGTCCAGGCAAGTTCTGCAAGCAGTTCAGTGATGGCTATTGCAGAAGCTGTAGATTGGTTTTATCTTTGTCTTTACAGGCACTGGGATGAAGATAGGAATTTTGGCAATAATGGCCAAAGAAAAATTATGTAACATTCCAGAAGGTACTAAAAGAAAACAATTTTCTTAACAATTTACATTGTCTTGAAGAGAATTATTAAATATAATGAAAAGAAAAGGTGAAAGTAAACAAACAGATCTGTTAACCTCCTTTTTTGTACACATTTTAAAACAATCCTCAACAGGTGTTTACCCACTTTAAATTAAAACATTTACATCAAGTGTATAAAAAATATTTGGATCCATTTTTTCATGAGCGCTCATCATATATGATATATGGACATACGTACATTCAAACATATAACAAAAAACACATGTGTGCACACATAATATAATACATACAACACATAACATAACAGTAAAGGCCTTATAACATTTTACACGTGAAATCTCCATTGCAATGTCTAAAAACTCTATAGTCCAAAAATAGAACTGATCAGCAAAACATTAACCTAGGTCTGTATGAGCTCAAAAAACAAAATAGAACTTCATGACATGGGAAAGGGTAATAATAAAATAGATATTGAAAAAAAGCATCCTGGTTTTGTCACAGATGTAAGAATAGCCAAACTGGAGTTCTGGATATCAGCTGTTATGGATTTAAGCCAAATCATATTCTTTTAATGTGTAGAAATCACTTTAGTTAGTCTCTCTGAAATCCAAACCGGCTGCTGTTCTCCCTGTGGAAACACAAAAACAGACCTCCAACTCCAGACAATTACTGGGTCAGGACATTTCCATTGTCCTGTTAGAATATCCTTCCAAAGTACCTTGGGCTTATGTACATTTTTTGAACACATATGCCTTTCCACAGGACTAAGCCCTGATGAATCCAAATTTCAAAAGTTTAGAGTAAAAAGGGTTATTTTAAGTTTATCTTTGGGGAATATATACCCCTTCCCAATTCCTTTTTTTTTTTTTGGTTTAATTAGTACGTTTTAATAGTTTGATGAGCTCATTTAACTATGCCTTGTCCCTGCGGATTGTATGGGATTCCTGTTATATGAGTAATGCAAAATGATGAGCAAAATTCTTTAAAACAGGTAAAAGTATAACCAGGGGCAACATCTGTTTTTAACTGTTTTGGAATGCCCACAGTGGCAAAATTTTGTAAGCAATGAGCTATAACATCTTTAGTTTTTTTTTTTTTTTTCTCTGGCATGAAGGGAGTCCATCAAAAATTCAGAAGAAGTATCAACTGTAACATGCAAATATTTTAATTTTCCAAATTCTGGCAAGTTTGTGACGTCCATCTGCCAAATATGGTTAGGTAACAATCCTCTAGGATTGACTCCAAGATTAACTTGTGGTAAAATGGTCACACAATTTTGACATTGTTTTATTATTTGTCTAGCTTGTTCCTTAGTTATTTTAAAGCGCTTATGTATAGTATTAGCATTGACATGGAATTTTTTATGAAAATTTGTAGCTTCTTCTACTGTAGAGAAAATATGTATGTCATGTGTAGTTTTATCTGCTAAATCATTACCCAAACTAAGGGCTCCAGGCAATCCTGTATATGTCCTGATATGCCCTATAAAGGACGGATCTTTTCTGTCCAAGATTAGACTTTGTATAGTGGAAAGAAAAGAGAAAACAGGAGAGTAAGGGGAAATTTGTTTCTTCCTAAGATTATATATTCAAACTCAACCCTGTTGAAAATGCCTAATCATATCACTCACTTTATACTTTGCCTGATTTCATAATGTCTCTATTGATATGTGGTTTCCTACATATTTTCACCAGTTCATCATTGTGACGGACCCTTCACATGAACTTATGTTCACTTTCACTCTCTAACCACAACCCTATTGCGCTAGAACTTTTCTTCAAAATCCTATACTCACTCTTCTTCCTAAACCAACTCTGTACCTAATCCTACCTACTATCCGTTTTTGACTGGATGTTCTCTTCAACATTCAATCATCCAAGCTACAAGGTCCTATGCCATTGTATATCTATTTATCTGAGACATCTGTACACAATGTAAATCAAAGTTAAGTATCCCAATCAAGGGCCCAATGCCCTTCTGGGCTTCAAAATTACCTAGATTTCGCTTTTCATTCATATATTTTACCTCTATATTTTTATAAATATCTCAGGTTCCCAATACCATTATTCATCCCACAGGATTATTCCTAACTCAAATCAAACATTTTATTACCCCTAAGAATACACTGTTCAATCAACCTAAATTTAAAGAAAAGCAGGGACAGAGTTGGTCTTACAATACAGGAATGTAGGGGATCTTCCACCTGCTGAGAACCTCCAAAGTCCATGCAGAAATGAATCCTGGAGAAGATATAGTCAGCTATGAAGGATCTGCGAGAGCAAAAGTCATCTTCCATGGCAAACACCCTGGTCAGGATGAAGGGATGTGTCTGAATCAGCCTCTCTCTTCTTAATGTAGAGGAGATTGACCAAACCAGGCCTGTGTGGATAGCTATTCCCGGGTTCCTAAGGTTGACATACCATTCTAACTTGTAAAAGTTTCAAGGGAAGTAGGGGAAGCCTCCATCTAATGGGACACTTGGAAGCAACTATTAGGACAAAATGGTTTACAAGGCAGTGAATTTATTCAGTTCCTGAAGGAAGTGACCTCACCTCACTTTCTCGGTGATGGATCTCTCTGAACTTGGGATACTGGAAACCAGGCACATAGAGCCAGTCCCAGTCCCAGTCTCAGTGGGCTCACTTGTTTGGATTTACCAAGGACAGAGTCAGTCTTTCTTTGTACCTACTGATGTTAGCATGGCAAAAGCAAGGAGAGCTCTGAAGAAGGGCCTTTCCTGAGAAAGCAGGTAGTGGCTAAACACTAGCTTCTGACAACTTAACAGAGTTGGCCAAGGAGAACAGATCTGAGACAGGACAGGACATTTCAGGGGAACATTGTATGGCCCACCAGTCAGAGGACACTCCATAGAGTCACAGACCTACTTGGGGGAAGGAGGTGCCAATATGGGTGTGGTTTTGGATTAATGATTTTGTCTCATGTTCTGAGAATAGGTAGGAAAGGTGGTTTGGTTTTTTGGGTTGAATTGTTTCTCTAGTAAGTCGTTTGACAAGGCGAGTGTTTCTATGTCTGTGTATCCCACTATGTCCGTGGTTGTAGACATTAGAAAAGAGAAAGCATCAATGGATTTGTCCTGTCTTGTAGAAAGCTTCCCAGCATTCATCCTGCCCAATTAATGAATGGATTGCAGCTTTCCTTAAGGATGGGCAATACCAAAGATTTTAGTAATTTCCAATTTTCTTTCTGAATTCTGGCCAATCTCCAGAATAGGCTCATGGCTTTGTGTCCAAGATATGTACCACCTCCAAGCTCTGTGACATGGCCATGTACTGGATAGATGAAGGGAATGGCGAGCATCTCAGAAAACACAGATATCAGTGTGACCAGTAAACTCTCAGTGGAGAAACCCTTCTTTGAGCCTTTTGCTTACATAATGTTCTGTTGCCTTGAATGTCAAGAAGTTCTTTGTTTCGGACCACCCCTTTGTGAAGCCTGAAGAAAACAGTTTTCAGATGGAAATGAATGGGCATAACCTGTGGCTCTTTGCTTAATTGCTTTGGAAATGGATGTGTCTGAAACCAACTCTATGCCCTGTGTGAGGCTGTGGCTTAGATTCTCTGCAACTGATAGATCTAATGAAAGATCCCATGTGTGCATCCAAAACCAAAATGGCCAAAAGAGCAGTCATTGTGGGTGAAGTTTCTCTCCTTCCTCTGTTAGGTTCTTGACGTCCATCAAGTGAGAATTGGGATCCTTTGGTTCAAATGAGTTCTTCAAAGCACTGAAGATGTGGTTGGGTTTTCTTATGACTGAAATTCACATAAAGAATCTACACCTGACAGTCAGTAGGCCTCAAATTGCAGAAGAAGATCAGTATTAATGGCAGCCGTATTTGATCACTCCTGGTTCACTGGAAGGGTTTCCAGGCCACCCTGACTTTAGGCAAATTAGCGGCAAGGGAGCATGTTTTGGACACTGTCTTGGGCTATGCCCCGCATGGAAACGTCCAGCCAGAGGTTATGATGAGTGTCTATATGGAAGAAGATGAGGGCCATTGGGTTGTGTTTTGGTTTTAATTGTGGTCATTTGTGTGGCATTTGGAAGAGATGACTGGGTCCACCTTGGCTTGAACTCTGGTGTGATTCCCCTTAAAGACTGAGTTCTGGAACTGAGCTCAGAGAAGTATTGCCATGAATTGTGTTGGGATTTTATGAGACCACGCATAAGAGTCGCCCTTTAAACTGAGATCTAGCATTGAAGTGCTCTGTCCCATAATGAAAGATCCACAAACAGTGAAAGCAACGACACATGAAACAGACAAGACAAGACAATAAAGACAGGCAATGGACGTCCAACACTGAGATCAGGACTGAGTAGCCGGCAATAACCAATGGGCTGGCAATACCGAATCCAAAACAAAATATCACTGAGTCGAGGAATCTATTATAACTAAATTTCCCAAGTCCTCTGGGGCGTCATCCAGAGATGTGGCCTGTGGCTCTGTGACACGTCTGTCAGCCACTGTCAGAGAGAGCTCACACTCTTCATCGACAGCCATTTTTCCAAGTCCTAACCTGAAACCTGAAACCAGGAAGAGGCGACTTACTTACCCCAAGAGTAGCCCGTTGGGGTCTCTCATCCGCTGCTGCCAGATATCAGTGGAAACTTCATGTGTAAAGGTCGGGCGTGCATTGGAAGAAGAGACCACCAAGAAACTGACTCATGCAACAGCAAAGGGTTTATTGGAGTTCCAGCATGCTGGGGCTCAGAGCTCACTTGAATCCAGCAGAGAGCCCTGAGAACAGCTTGAGCAGAGCTTATATACTTTCCTTGCCGAGGGCAAGGAGGGAAGTTTATTGATGGGTCAGTGGGAGTGGGCGGTTTGCATGCAACCAGGTGAGAGAGTAAATTCTGCAGTTTGGAAACTGGGGAAAGCACATTCTGGGAACAAGATTAGCAAACAGTTCTCAAGATTTCAACAGTGTTTTGTTAAGCATAGAGAAAAACAGGAAGTGACAAGTACCTATTTTATTAACCATTCAATAACAACTATACCTTTTTAAATGGATGTTCTCATCTACAATCAATCTTCCAAGGTACAGGGTCCTATGCCATTGTATATCGATTTACCTGAGACATCTGTGCAGAACGTAATTCAACGCTAAGTATCCCAATTAAGGGCCCAATGCCATTCTGGGATTCAAATCTTACTTAGATTTCTGTTTTCCTACATATATTTCAACTATATATTCTCATACATATCGCAGCTTCTCAATAGAATTATTCATAAAGCAGAATGATTCCTAACCCAAATTGAACATGTTATTAACCCTAACCCTACAGTGTTCCCTCAATCTAACTTTACAGAAGAGCACGGACAGAGTTGGTCTTATAATACAGGAATGTAGGGGATCTTTCACCTGCTGAGATCCTCAAAGGTCCATGGAGAAATAAGCCATGGAGAAGATGTAGGCAGGTATGAAGGACCTGAGAGAGCAAAAGTCATCTTCCATGGCAAACAACCTGGTCAGGATGAAGGGATGTCTCTAAATCTGCCACTCACACCCTGTGTACTGCGCCACTTCACAGGTGAATAACGAGTTAGAATGACAAAAAATTATCTTGTTAGGATCTTACAGAAAAATGGGTGTGCACAGAAACCTAGAAGAATGATTTCCACCAACGAGGTCCGGTAATTGAGTCTCAAACACGAGCCAAATGTGCGACCGGAGATCCGGGCTGACAAATCTGTGTGGCCTGCCCCGTGGCTAGAGACGGCAGGGCACCACCTAGAAGCGACCAGCCGGCAGGGAGAAACGTTGCTGCAGATTCTGTGGAATCCTGCTGGCTGACCTCCAACTGAGCCCCGGGCTGCGTTTGGGATTTCAGACGGGGAAGGAAGTGCTACAGTTCTATCCCCCCACAATAAAAACTCTACCAAGGAAACCAACGGCCACCATCTTGGAGAGCAGAAGTAACCACCGCCACTCTCCAATAGATTGCAACAATAAAAAAGGTTTGTGTTACTCAGCTCATCTCCCATACAGCAGGGAATTCACATAAAATCTCTCTTAGGCTTTCCATTGGAGGGATTATCAGAGAGAGCCTGCATAAAGACGTCGGGAAAACTAGAGGCACCTGACCTTCAACTCTCCTTCCCATCAGAGGCGAAAATGAAACCTGTCTAGCCAGCGCTGGGAGAGGGGCAAGAGGAAAAAATCAAAACAATAGAGTGCCGGGGTTCCCCATAGACACCATCCACACCCAAAAAACGGCAGGCCCAGAGGACAGTATGAGCTGCTGAGAGGCATCACTCAGGGAAAATCTGGTCTAGCACGAGAAACCAGGACTAGCAGGAGAAAACAGGGGACTAGAGGCCAGGCCCGCGTGACTGGGCGGCTGGAGAACGCCCGCCCGCTGGTGACAAACAGCCCGCTGCTGGTGCGACTGGGTGGCTGGTGCCCGCCTGCCTACCAGCGACCAATCGCCCGCTGGCTGCACATGCAACTGGGTGGCTAGAGATCTCCCGCCCACCAGTGACAGCCCACCCGTTGACTGTGTGACTGGACAGCTGGAGACCGCCCGCCCGCCGGCGACCGGGAGTTGAAAACAAACAGAGACGGATCAGTCCCAGCCCACCCCCATTTGAACACCCTGGCAAGGAGCCTGGGGCCAGCCATAGCAGACAGGTGACATCACTGGAGCTCGGCCATCGCAATTCCTTCCAAGCAGAATTCACTTTAGCAGGCATAGTCTACCAACACAAAGGAGAGACAACAGATATATTAAACCAAAACAAATCTATAGAATAGAGCAGAAAAACAGCAAATAGAGATGGAAAACAACATGAACATCATGAAAAAACAAAGGAAAAAAATGTGTACAAACAATGCAGGACAACTTAATTCTACAGGAGGACCTAGAATCATCAGAAACAGGGATAGGGAAAAAAACTCAAGGCTTACCTAACTCAGATGGAAAGGGATATTAGAGAATACATGAGGCAGCAAGTCCTAGCAATAAAAGTATATTTTGAAAATGAATTAAACAAATTCAAATGGCAAAGAACAAGCTTTACCACGAGATACAGATCTTAAAAAAATCAAACAGTAATCCTAGAAATGCAGGAAACTATTAACTAAATTAAAACTCAAATGAGAATATTACAAATAGACTAGATCAAATAGAAGTCAGAACATCAGATAATGAAGACAACATTTATCAACTTGAAAAGAATATAGTCAACACAGAAAAGATGCTTAAGTTCCAAGAGCAGTCTATTCAAAAGATATGGGATCTCATAAAAAAAACAAATTTCACAGTCATCGGGATAGAAGAAGCCATAGAGATTCAAACCGAAAGAATGGACAACATATTAATTGAAATAATTCTAGAAAACTTCCCAGAGATGAAAGATGGAATGGATTGCCAAATCCTGGAAGCCTACAGGACCCCAAACATTCAAAACCATAATAGACCAACTCCAAGACATATAATTATGAAGATAGCCAACATACAGAACAAGGAGAGAATATTAAAAGCTACGAGAGAAAGGAGGCGGATTACATTCAGGGGTAAACCAATTAGATTAACGACTGATTTTTCATCACAAACTTTGAAAGTGAGAAGATCCTGGAACAATGTATTTCAAACACTGAAAAATAATGAATTCCAACCAAGAATACTGTATCCAGCAAAATTAAGCTTCAGATTTGACAATAAAATTAAAGTCTTTCACAATGAATAAATACTAAAAGAATTCGCACCCATAACACCAGCACTGCAAAGGATTTTGAGCAAAATACTGCAAGAAGAAGAATTGAAAAATAGTGCCCCAAACTAACAGTGGGAGGTATCTCAGTAAAGGGGGAGGAAAATAACCAAAAAGTAAAAACTAGACAAACTAAAATAAATAAATAAATTAACATGAATGGATGTACAAATCATATTTCAATTGTAACCTTAAATGTTAATGGCCTAAACTCACCAATCAAGAGACATAGGGTAGTAACCTGGATCAAAAAAACAAATCCAACAATATGCTGCCTTCAGGAGACTCATATGATAGGTAAAGACATACACAGGCTGAAAGTAAAAGGTTGGGAAAAATTATACCACTCACAGGGCCCATGGAAGCAAGCAGGAGTGGCCAAACTCATATCAAATACAATCAACTTCAAACCTACGTTAATCAAAAGGGATAATGAAGGACATTATATAACATTAAAAGGAACCATCCACCAACATAACATAACAATTATCAATTTGTATGCAGCAAAAAAATGAGCTGCCACGCTCATAAAACAAACTCTTCTCAAGTTCAAGAGTCAAATAGAGTACAACACAATAATTATAGATGACGTCAACAGACCGCTCTCGCCATTAGACACATCCTCTAGACAAAAACTGAATAAAGAAACTATAAAACTCAACAGCACAATTAATAACCTAGACTTAACCGACATATATAGAATATATCAACCATCATCAAGTGGATACACGTTCTTCTCAGTACCAGCACATTGATCCTACTCAAAGATAGACCATATATTATGCCATAGGGCAATTCTTAGTAAATATAAAGGCGTGGAGATAATACCATGCACCATATCTGATCATAAAGAAATGAAACTGGAAATCTATGATAAAAGAAGGAAGGAAAAATCCTACATCACATGGAAAATGAACAATATTCTACTGAATGATCAATGGGTTACAGAAGACATTAAGGAGGAGACAAAAAAATTCTTAGAGACAAATGACCATACAGACACAACATACTGTAATCTATGGGACACAATGAAAGCAGTTTTAAGAGGAAAATTTATTTCTTGGAGTTCTTTCCTCAAAAAAAAAAAAAAAAAAAAAAACCAAATAAATGAACTCACACTACACCTCAAAAACCTAGAAAAGGAAGAACAAAACAACAGCAAATGTAGTAGACGACATTAAAATAAGAGCAGAAATCAATGAAATTGAAACAAAAAATCATTGAAAAATTGATAAACTAAAAGTTGGTTCTTTGAAAAAATAAATAAGATTGACAGGCCCTTAGCCATGATAACGAAGAGAAGAAGAGAGAGAACTCAAATTATTAACATATGGGGTGAAAAATGCAATATCACAACAGACACTACAGAAATATAGAAGATAATTGAAAAGTAATTTGAAACCCTATATTCCAATAAAATAGAAGATAGTGAAGACATCAATAAATTTCTTAAGTCATACAATCTGCCCAGATTGAGTCAGGAAGACACACACAATTTAAACAGACCAATAACAAAGGAAGAAATAGAAGAAGCCATCAAAAGACTACCAACGAAAAAAAGCCCTGGACCGGATGGGTGAACAGCGGAGTTCTACAAAACCTTAAAAGAAGAATTAATACCGATTCTTTTCAAGCTCTTTCAAAAAATAGAAAAAGAAGGAGCTATTTCAAATTCCCAGAGATGAAAGATGGAATGGATTGCCAAATCCTGGAAGCCTACAGGACCCCAAACATTCAAAACCATAATAGACCAAAATCACCTCTATGAGGCCAAAATCACCCTCATCTTGAAATCAGACTAAGACACTTCAAAGAAACAAAACTACAGACCAATATCTCTAATGAACTTGGATACAAAAATTCTCAATAAAATCCTGATGAGTCGAATACAAAAGCATATCAAAAAAAAATTGTGCACCATTATCAAGTAGGATTCACCCCTGGGATGCAAGGCTGGTTCAATATACGGAAATCAATAAATACTATTCACCACATCAATAGACTTAAAGACAAGAACCATATGATCATCTCGATAGATGCAGAAAAAAACATTTGACAAAGTACAGCATCTCTTTATGTTCAAAACACTAGAAAAACTGGGGATAACAGGAACTTACCTCAACATTGTAAAAGCTATATATGCTAAACCTCAGGCTAGCATCATCCTAAATGGAGAAAAACTGAAGGGATTGCCTCTAAAATCTGGAACAAGACAGGGATGCCCTCTATCACCACTTCTATTCAATTTAGTTCTTGAAATTCTAGCCAGAGCAATTAGACAATAGAAATTAAAGGCATAAAAATAGGAAAACAAGAACTTAAATTATCGCTATTTGTGGATGACATGATAATATATATAACAGACCCAAAAGGGTCTACAAAGAAACTGCTAGAGATAATAAATGAATTCAGCAAAGTGGCAGGATATAAAATCAACACGCATAAATCAAAGGCATTTATGTACATCAGGAGCAAAGCTTCTGAAATGGAAAGGAGGAAAACCACTCCATTCACAATATCCTCAAAGAAAATAAGATACTTGGAAATCAACCTAACAAAAGAGGTGAAAGATTTATATAATGAAAACTACAGAACCCTAAAGAGAGAGATAGAAGAAGATCTTAGAAGATGGAAAATGTACCCTGTTCATGGAAAGGCAGAACTAACATCATCAAAATGGTGATATTACCCAAAGTTATCTACAGGTCAAAATGGATGCCAATCAAAATCCCAACGGCATTTCTTGTA
Source organism: Callospermophilus lateralis (assembly GCF_048772815.1). Taxonomy (NCBI): domain Eukaryota; kingdom Metazoa; phylum Chordata; class Mammalia; order Rodentia; family Sciuridae; genus Callospermophilus; species Callospermophilus lateralis. Next base: position 130,983,237 of record NC_135313.1, on the reverse strand, counting down.
GAAATGATAAAGCAATCATGAAATTCATATGGAAAAACAAAAGACCCAGAATAGCAAAAGCAATTCTAAGCAGGAATTTGAATCTGGATGTATAGCGATACCAGAGTTCAAACTGTACTACAAAGCAATAGTTATAAAAACAGCGTGGTACTGGTACCAAAACAGGCAGGTGGATCAGTGGTAGAGAATAGAGGACACAGAAATCAATCCACAAAATTATGGAAATCCATATGGACCAAAATGAAACTGAATCCCTTTCTCTCGCCATGCACAAAAGTTAACTCAAAATGGATCAAGGAGCTAGTGATGAAATCAGAGACACTGCATCTGATAGAAGAAAAAGATGGCTACGATCTACATACTGTGGGGTCAGGCTCCAAATTCATTAATAGGACACCCATAGCCCAAGAGTTAGTAACAACAATAAACAAATGGGACTTACTTAAACTAAAAAGTTTTTTCTCTGCAAGAGAAACAATAAGAGAGGTAAATAGAGAGCCTACATCCTGGGAACAATTTTTTACCCCTCACACTTCAGATAGAGCCCTAATATCCAGAATATACAAAGAACTCAAAAAATTAAACAATAAGATAACAAATAACCCAATCAACAAATGGGCCAAGGACCTGAACAGACACTTCAGAGAGGAGGACATACAATCAATCAACAAGTACATGAAAAAATGCTCACCATCTCTAGCAGTCAGAGAAATGCAAATCAAAACCACCCTAAGATATGATCTCACTCAAGTAAGATTAGCAGCCATTATGAAGTCAAACAACAATAAGTGTTGGCGAGGATTTGGAGAAAAGGGTACACTTGTACACTGCTGGTGGTATTGAAAATTGATAAGGCCAATTTGTAAAGCAGTATGGAGATTTCTTGGAAAGCTGGGAATGGATGCACCATTTGACCCAGCTATCACCCTTCTCGGACTAGAGGGTCTTAACAGAGCATACTATAGGGATACTGCCACATCAATGATCATAGCGCCACAATTCACAATAGCTAGACTGTGGAACCAACCTAGATGTCCTTCAATAGATGAATGGTTAAAAAACTGTGGCATCTATACACAATGGAGTATTACTCAGCACTAAAAAATGGCAAAATCATATACTTTGCATGGAAATGGATGGCATTAGAGCAGATTATGCTAAGCTAAGCTAACCAATCCTTAAAAAAATGCCAAATGTCTTCTTTGATATAAAGAGAGCACCTAAGAACAGAACAGGGAGGAAGAGCATGAGGAAAAGATTAACATTAAACAAAGACGAGTGGGGGGATAGAAAGGGGGAGAGAAGGGAAAGCATATGGAAATCGTAGGAGACCCTCAATGTTACACAAAATTACATATAAGAGGTTGTGAGGGGAAATGGGGGGAAAACAATGGAGAGAATTGAACAACAGCAGATGAGGTAGAGAGGGAAGATGGGAGGGTAGGGGTGGGGGGATAGTAGGGGATAGAAAAGGTACCAGAATACAACATCACTATTATGCCATTATGTACAAATGTGAATGTGTAACCAATGTGATTCTACAATTTGTATTTGGGGAAAAATGGGAGTTCATAACCCAATTGAGTCAAATGTATGAAAGATAATATATCATGAGCTTTGTAATGTTTTGAACAATCAATAAAAATAAATAAATAAATAAAGGTTTAAAATTGAGTGGCAAGAAATCAGCTAAAAAAGTGTTGACATGCATTCATTTTGCTAAGCAGAAACTTTGTTTTGTGTAGTTGTATCTATCACAAATTTATTTTACCAGAAAACTGGCTTTTGAAAATACACTTAATTGAGATTAAAGGATAATCCACCTACCTTCATGAAAAATTCATAGCATTTCCTATATTTTTCATATTTCATTTTTTGGTAAATATTTTGTCATGGACCAGGTCTAGTCTTAGGCTATTCTTTCAGAATACTGCCTCATCTGATAAGTTGGTACAATGTGTTGGATTGTTCTTTTCATCTTTTATTTAATAGTTTCTAGCTGATAATGTGTATTTTTCATTATCTTTATTTGGACATACATACCCAACTATATCTTTGCATTTTATGTTTTACTGGGAAGAGACTCATCAAAAGCTCTGTATTATATGTATCAACAATCAAACATTTAGAGCATGCAATTATTCTTAATTTTGCATGAAAATATCTTTGTACCATTTTCTTATAAAAATTTAGAACTATTAATAATGTCCATACTGTAATAAGTAACTACTTACCAGAAAAATTAAACAATTCACTTTATATCAATTATGAATATGAAAAGTACTAAAATAAGTATTTGGCAATTAATACATAATTGATAGATATTGAAATCATAAGAATGCCATTTAAAATGTCAGTGCATATGGTCCTTAAATAATAGGTTGTTCAAAAAAATTTCTCTAATTCATAAGATATAATATGCCATATTACAGCTTAATGTGATAAAAAACCTTAAATTATCAATATTGATAATAAAGAATGATTCCTTTTTTCTTAAATATGTTTATTTGATTTTCATTGTAAGATGTTAATTCTGGAAGACTTCAGAATTAAGAAAGTCTTGGTGTATATTATTTCTAACAGGCTAATCAAAGTACTTTTAAATATATATGTATATATATACATAATATATGTAATGCATATGCATGAATATAGACACATATATATAATAAATGTATTGTAATATATCTATCAGGTGATTATAATTATTAAATTTTCTCAAGAAAAAAGAGTGACTATAAAAAACAGTCTCAAATTTAAATTTTATAGCATAGAACTGTTTGTAATGCCATGAGAGAAAAATAGATATGGAGGGAAAACGAAAAAGGAAGAGAGAGAAGGGGAAAAATGAGGAAGAAAGTGAGTAAAGAAGAGGGAGAGGTGTGTTCGATGTTAAGACAAAAGTGAAGTGGCTGGGTTTGTGATTCAGTGTTAACATGTTTGCCTAGTATGTGTGAGGAACTGGGTTCTATTCTCAGCACCACATACAAATAAACAAAATGAAGATCCATCAACAACTTAAAAAATAAAAATTAAAAAACTAGAAATATTACTAAAATCCCAAGCTTTTATGAATGTTAAATAATAAAATATATGTTACATAGCCTTATGTAATTTCTAGACTCCCCAAAAGAGTCATTAAATGTTAGATTATTAGTGCTATAACTAAAAATCCATTGCTCTTTCCTCTACATTCTGTGGCATTCTAGTGCTAAAATAAATTGTAGTATAACACACACACACAAAAAAAATCCTAATATTTCTACAGTAACTGACCCAGTTTAACATCAATGCAAGTAGATTCCTATGGGACATGATATGTACTTTGAAGTTTATTTTTATTCAACACTGGTACATTTCTATTTCTTGAGTTTATGCACGTTATAGAATATATATTTCATCCACATGTTCACAAATTTATAGGCATTTATTTCACTTTCAATCACTTCCTGCTTCAGAAAACATGTATTCCTCCATATTTCTGACTGGTCTTTTCTTGAAACTTCTTTCCAAACACATTATTTTCGATTTCCATTATCACATTTGAAGCAAAACTCACACACCCCTCATGATAAACCATAACCCTAATATTACCATTAGATGTACAACTGTTTGGAATGAATGATTGTATATCAATATAAGATTTCTTACTTAGTTTCAGATATCAATTCAATCCATTATTTAAACTGGAACCAGTTATATTATTTATTCACAATGTGGTATTTTCATGCATTATCTCTATATTCATAGACACAGGGTACACCTCTTTGTACCCCCAACACTAATTTATACGTCTTCAAAATATTGCTCCCAGAAATGTTGGAAGAAATACCCATGTGACCTGATCTACATATGCATTTTATCACTGAAATATTCTGGACACAAAAAGCAAAGGTCACACTTATGATTGTATCAAAGCTAAATGAAAAGTGAACATGGATTACTAAAAACATCCATGTCCAGGTTGCCTAATGCTCTCAAATGAAAATCCTATTGGTAACTACAAATTAGTTTCTTCCAAAGATTATATATTCAAACTCAACCCTGTTGAAAATGTCTAATCCTCTCACTCACTTTATACTTTGCCTGTTTTTGTAATGTCTCTATTGGTATCTGCTTTTCCACAGTTCATCATTGTGACTAAATCTTCACATGTTCTGAAACTTACATTCACACTCCAATCGAAATCCTATTGCTAAAGAACTTTTGGTCCAAATCCTATATGCACTCTTCTTCTTAAAACCTACTATTATCTTCCTAATCCTACCGACTATCACTTTTTCACTGGAGGTTTTCTTCTACATTCAATCATCCAGTTACAAGGTCCTATGCCATTGTATATCGATTTCTCTGAGACATTTGTGCAGAATGTAATTCAACGATAGGTATACCAATCAAGGGCCCAATGATTTCTGGGCTTCAAATCTTACTTAGATTTCTGTTTATGTACATATATTTCACGTCTGTATTCTAATAAATATCACAGGTTCCAATAACATTATTCATCCAGCAGAATGGTTCCTAACCGAAAATGAAAATGTTATTAACCCTAACCATACACTGTTCCCTCAATCTAACTTTACAGAAGAGCAGTGACAGTGTTGGTCTTACAATAAAGGAATGCATGGGATCTTCCACCTGCTGAGAACCTCAAAGGTACATGCAGAAATGATCCCTGGAGAAGATGTAGGCAGCGATGAAGGACCTGAGAGAGCAAAAGTCATCTCAATGGCAAACAAGCTGGTAGAATGAAGGAATGTGTCTGAATCAGCCTCATTCTTCTTAATACAGAGAAGATAGACCAAACCATGCCTGTGTGGAGAGCTGTTCCCTGCTCCCTATGTTTGATATACGATTCAAACTTGTGAAAGTCTCACAGGATGTAGGGGAATCCTCCATCTCATGGGAACCTTGGAGGCAAATGTTAGGACAACGTGGTTTCCAAGGCAGTGACCTCATTCAGTCCTCAAGGAAGTGACTTCTCCTCACTTCCTTGGTGATGGAAGTCTCTGAACTTGGGATCCAGGAAGCCAGGCACCCAGAGCCATAACCCGTCCAAGTCCCAGTAGTCTAACTTGTTTGGATTTATGAAGGACAGAGTCAATATTTCTTTCTACCTACTGATTTGAGGATGGCCAAATGCCAGGAAACCTCTGAAGAGGGTCCTATCCTGATAAAGCAGGTAGTGGATCACCGCTGGCACCTGACTTCTTCACAGAGTTGGCAAAGTAGAGCAGATCTGAGACAGGACAGGCCATTTTGGGAAAACATAGTATGGCCCACCAGTCAGAGGACACTCCGGATACGTCAGACCTACTTAAGGGAAGGAGGTGCCTTTGTGGGTGTGGGTGTGGGTTTGTGGTTTTGTCTCATGTTCTGAGAATAGGAAAGAAAGTTGGTTTGATTGGGTTGTAGTGAACTGTTTCTAGTAAGTCGTTTGACAAGGCGAGTCTTTCTATGTCTGTGTATCCCACTGTGTCCGTGGTTGTCGACATTAGAAAAGAGAATGCATCAGTTGATGTGTTCTGTCTAGTAGAAAGCTTCACAGCATTCATCCTGCCCAATTGATGAATGGACTGCAGCTCATGGATGGGCAACACCTACTATCTGCCTAAGTTCCTGTTTTCTTCCTGAATTCTGGCCACTCTCCAGAATAGGCACATGGTTTTGTGTCAAAGATATGTACCACCTCCAAGCTCTGTTAAATGGCCATGTACTGGACAGATGAAGGGAATGGGAGAATCTCAGAAAACTCAGATATCAGTGTGACCAGGAAAGTCTCAGTGGAGAAACCCTGCTATGGGCCATTCTCTTACTATGTATCTGTCGCCCTTAATGTCAGGAAGTTCTTTGCCTCAGGCCACCCCCATGTGAAGCCTGAAGAAAAGAGTTTTCAAATGGAAATGAATGGGCATCACCTGTGGCTCTTTGCTTAATTTTTTTGCAAAGGGATGTGTCTGAATCACCCTTTGGCCCTGTGTGCGGTTGTGGCTTAGATTCTCAGCACCTGATGGATCTAAAGAAAGATCCCATGTGTGCATCCAAAACCAAAATTTTAAAAAGATCAGTTATGATGGATGAAGTCTCTTGCCTTTCTTTGTTAGGTTCCTGAACTACATCAAGTGAGAATAGGGATCCTTTGTTTCAAATAAATTTTTGAAAGCCCTGAAGAAGTGCTTGGGTTTTCTTATGACTCCAATTCACATAAAGAATCTATACCTGACAGTCAGTAGGCCTCAAATTGGAGAAGCAGATCAGTATTAACTGCGGTCTTATTTTATCACTCCTGGTTCACATGCAGGGTGTCCAGGCCACCATGACTTTAGGCAAATGAGGGGCAAGGGAGCTTATTTTGGACACTAACCCATACCCTACTAGACTCTGACTAGTAATCCTAACATGATGGAGAATATTAACCCCAACAGAATAGAAATACAAGAAGTTTTGAGGATTCATGTTGTACAGTTGTACTTGCCTTTTGCATTATATAGGGTAGGAGTTATAAATTTAGTCAATTTTTAATTGAAACAGTTCTCCATGTGTTTTTAAAGTTAACAACCATCTGAATTCCTCTCTCCCTTTCTCTGTAGCCTATTCAGAACATGTATTTTTATATGCACATATAGAATCCTACCTGGTATCACATGTACATTATTGAGAGGTTGCTGACTTAGCAGATACAAATTGTGAGAAGAGATCACTCCACTGAATGATGTTGGAAGTGAAAATTCAAACTATGGGTGACTTCCTAGTTGAACAACATTATACATAAATCCACGTTTAGTAAAATTAATATTTTTGGATCTGTGGATTATATATATTTCATGATAAATATATATATTGCTACATTTTAATGTCTGTTTGAGTGTGTGTGTGTGTGTGTAGATAGATAGATAGATAGATAGATAGATAGATAGATATACACTCTCCAGATTTTTGAAAATATGAAACATATGTGTCTTATTATACACTCCCTAAATTCATTCATGTACATGTATGTGGATTTAGAATCAACTTTTCACAAGATTATTTTCAAAAATATTCATCCACCTGAAATACATATTTGTTTCCTAGTACTAAAAACAAACTTCAGTGAATGGTGCATACAAATCCAAATATTTCTACAGCAACTGTCCCAGTTTAACATCAATGCTTGTAGATTCCTATGGGACATGATGTGTATTTTGACGTTCATTTTTTAACAAAACTGGTACATTATTATTTCTTCAGTTTATGCACATCATAGAATATATATTTCATCCACAAGTTTACAAATTTATAGGCATTTGTTTCGCTTTCAATAACTTCCTTATTCAAAACTCATGTATTCCTCCAGGTTTCTTGTGTGGTCTCTTCATGAGACTTCTTTCCAAACTCATTATTTCTGAAATCCATAATTACCTTTGAAACAAAACTCAAACACTCTTTATGATAATCCATAAGCCTAATATTAAAATTAGATGTATAACTGGTTGGATTGAATGATTGCATATCAATATAAGATTTCCTGTATATTTTCAGATATCAATTCAATCCATTATTTAAATTTAGAATTTGTTACATTGTTTAATCAAAGTATTGTCTATTCTTGCATTATCTCTATATTCCTAGACACAGGGTACACCTATTTGTAACCCCAGTACTAATTTATATGTCTTCAAAATATTGCTCCCAGAAACGGTGGAATAAATACTTATGTCATCTGATCTACATATACATTTTATCACAGTAATTTTCTGGACACAAAAAGCAAAGTTCACACTTATGATTTTACCAAAGCCTTAATGGAAAGTGAGTATGCATTACTGAAAACATCCATGTCCAGGTTGCCTAACGCTCTCAAATGTCAATCCTATTGGTCACTACATATTTGTTTCTTCCTAAGATTATATATTTTACCTCAAGCCTGTTGAAAATGTCTAATCCTATCAATCACTTTATCATTTGCCTGATTTACTAATGTCTCTATTAATATCTGCTTTCCTACATATTTTCCACAGTTTATCATTGTGACTGACTCTTCACATGTGCTCACATTTACATTCACTCTCTACCCGAAACCCTATTGCTAAAGAACTTTTGGTTTAAATCCTATACTCTCTCTTCTTTCTAAACCTACTGACTACCTTTCAAATAATACCGAGTATCCCTTTTTGACTAGAAATTCTGTTCGACATTCCATCATCCAAGGTACAAGGTCCTATGCCATTGTACATCGATTTATCTGAGACATCTCTGCAGAAGATAATTCAAAGCTAAGAATACCAATCAAGGGCCCAATACCCTTCTGGGCTTCAAATCTTACCTAGATTTCTGTTTTCATTCTAATATTTCACTTTTACATTCTTGTCAATATTACAGGTTCCCAGTACAATTATTCATCCCACAGAATGATTCTTAACCCAAATCGAACCTTTTAATAACCCTTACCATACACTCTTCCCTCAATCTAAGTTTACAGAAGAGCAAGGACAGAGTTGTTTTTACAATACAGGAATGTAGGTCATCTGAAACCTGCTGAGAACCTCAAAGGTCCATGCAGAAATGATACCTGGAGAAGATGTAGGCAGCTATGAAGGAGTTGAGAGAGCAAAAGTCACCTTGCATGGCAAACCACCTGGTCAGGATGAAGGGTCGTGTCTGAATCAGTCTCTCTATTCTAAATGTAGAGAAGGTGGACCAAAACAGGCCTTTGTTGAGAGATGTTCCCGGGTGCCTATGGTTGATATACCATTCTAACTTGTGAAAATGTCACAGGAAGTAGGGGCAGCCTCTATCTCATGGGACCCTTGGAAGCAACTGTTAGGACAAAGTGGTTGCCAAGGGAGTGACCTCATTCAGTTCTTGAAGGAAGTGACCTACCTCACTTCCTTGGTGTTGGAACTCTCTGAAACTGGGATCCAAGATGCCAGACACCCAGAGCCAGTCCCTGTCCCACTCCCACTGGGCTCAGTTGTTTGGATTTACCAAGGACAGAGTCAGTCGTTCTTGGTACCTACTGCTGAGAGAATGGCCAAATGCCAGGACAGATCTGAAGAGGGGTCTTTCCTGAGAAAGCAGGTAGTGGCTCACCACTGGCTCCTGACAACTTCACAGAGTTGGCCAAGGCAACCAGAACTGAAACAGGACTGGCCATTTCGGGGAACATAGTTTGGCCCAACAGACAGAGGACACACTGGAGAGTCAGAGACTTACTTGTGGGAAGGAGATGCCTTTGTGGGTGTGGGTGTGAGTTTGTGGTTTTGTCTCATGTTCTGAAAATAGGTAGGAAAGGCGGTTTGTTTGGTTTGGAATGGACTGTTTCTAGTAAATCGTTTGACAAGGTGAGTGATTCTAGTTCGGTGTATCCCACTGTGTACGTGGTTTTGGACATTAAAAAACAGAATGCATCAATGGATGTATCCTGTGTAGTAGAAAGCTTCCCAGCATTCATCCTGCTCAACTGATGGATGGACTGCGGTGTGTCTTATGGATGGGGAACACCTACTATCATCCTAAGTTCCTGTTTTCTTCCTGAATTCTGGCCACTCTCCAGAATAGGCTCATGGTTTTGTGTCCAAGATATATACCACTTCCAAGCTCTGTGCCATGGCCATGTACTGGACAGCAGAATGGAATGGTAGAATCACAGAAAACTCAGATATCAGTGTGACCAGGAAAGTCTCAGTGGAGAAATCCTTCTTTGGGCCATTCTCTTACCTATGTTTCTGTTGCCCTGAATGTCAGGAAGTTCTTTCCCTCAGCCCACCCCTTTGTTAAGCCTGAAGAAAACAGTTTTCAAATGGAAATGAAAGGGCATCACCTGTGGCTCTTTGCTTAATTTCTTTGGAAAGGGATGTGTCTGAATCAGCCTCTTGGCCCTGTGTGCGGTTGTGGCTTAGATTCTCAGCACCTCATGGATCTAAAGAAAGATCCCATGTGTGCATCCATAACCAAAATGGCAAAAAGATCAGTTATGGTGAATGAAGTCTCTTGCCTTCCTTTGTTAGGTTCCTGACCTACATCAAGTGAGAATAGGGATCCTTTGGTTCAAATGAATTCTTCAATGCCCTGCAGAAGTGGTTGTGTTTTCTCATGACTCCAAATCACATAAAGAATCGTTACCTGACAGTCAGTAGGCCTCAAATTGGAGAAGCAGAGCCGTATTAACTGCAGTCCTATTTTATCACTCCTGGTTTACATGCAGGGTGTCCAGGCCACCATGACTTTAGGCAAATGAGGGGCCAGGGAGCTTATTTTGGACACTAACCTATACCCTACTAGACTCTGACTACTAATCCTAATATGATGGAGATTAATAACCCAAACAAAATAGAAATACAAGCATTTCAGAGGAGTCATGTTGTATAGTTGGACTTGCCTTTTGCATTATATAGGGTAGGAGTTATAAATCTAGTCAATTTTTAATTAAAATAGTTCTCCATGTGTTTTTAAAGTTAACAAATATGTGAATTCCTCTCTCCCTTTTTGTGTAGCCTATTCAGCACATGTATTTTTATATGCACATATAGAATCCTACCTGGTATCACATGTTCATACTTGAGAGGTTTCTGACTTGGCAGATACTGCCGCGGTCCGGTTGGAGCAAAATAACCAGGGGGTGGGGGTTATGAATAACATGTGTACGTTGATATAGCAGGAGTGGAAGCCATTTATTGTACAACAATAGAGGTATTTATACATTCCACCCAGCTTATCTAATTAACATAAACTAGATACTGCAGTCAACCAATCAGGAATCTCCACACTTAATGGCTCGCTTTTGTTACATCTCAAACCACTCCCTCTGGCATTTTGCCAGGCATCATCCAGACTTGTTTACACACTCTAACATTCCCCTGGCAAAATGCCAGGTGTTATTTTGACATGTTTACAGACTCTAACATTTCACCCTTTTATTTAATTTAAATAAAGACCACAGTGGTTTTTACAGAAACACCATAAATAACCTGCTACAAACAGAAAGGGAGGATACAAAATGTCACAATACAATCCAAATGATGGCTCAATGGAAGAAGCACTTGGAGAAATAATACCAGCAATAACACTGTTAGCAAAGACACTGAGTTACAATTTGTTATAGATTACAGTTTGTTGTCTCAGTCCAGGTAAAGCAGTGTCTCAATAGATTAACTCACAGTTCAGGTAAACCACAGTCCTGGTAAGTTCTGCAGGCAGGTAGCTTAAATCACAGTCCAGGTAAATTCTGCAGGCAGCGAGCTTAAATCACAGCCCAGGAAAGTTCTGAAGGCAGCTAGCTTGATCCAAAGTCTCCTCCGTTTCTCAGCCGAAGTCTCCTCCGGTTTTCAGCAACACTGGAAATTCTTCCACCCTTGTCCTCACCGGCATTGGGATGAAGACAGGAACTCCTACCACTGGCTAAAGAAAATCCTATAGTGTTCCACCAGGTGCTAAGAAAACAACCTTCTGAACAATTTAGTACATTATCTCAAGGTTTTTTACATTTGAAAAAAGCCTTAATAGTGCTTATTGTTTATTAGCTTCCAGGTGTGGGAGAACCATTGTAGCTTAGTTATTGGCATTGAAAATGACCAAACATCAGGGAGCCAGTAGCATCTATGGCTGGCTGTAGCATCCTGGGCAGCCACAAATGGCCCTGGGGATTTTCCCGGACTCAAACTGCCACGGGACCCCCACTCCCCAGGCTGGGGGCAGGGAATTGCCGACTGCCACTGCTTGAAAAGCCCTTGCTGCGCAGTGACTGGCTTGAGCATGTGGCAGCCACGGCGCCGATTCACACACACTCCGGAAACGAAAAGTATTCAGTAACAGCCTTTTGCTGCAACTTTTTTCCTGATAATCCTTCTTCTTCTTAACTTTCTTTTTCTTTCTGATTAGACTTCCTGGGCTTCCATCAACACATGCCCTAATTGCTCTTGTTTCCACTGGGGTGCCTCTTTCCATTATCAATTTACTTCTCACCCCTTCATTATTTTCATCACAAAGACAATACAATACACTGAGACAAAACAAGACACAATCATACTGTATCATCTTCTCCATTTTTTTGAAATGACCGTTTTTCCTCTCGCCCTATCTGCCTAGGGACGAGCAGATTTGCTCCCATCCTATCTATGGATGGGCAGCTTTTATTCGTCACTTACCCCCAAGTGTCCCAGGGCTCCCTGTATGGGCCACCATCTGCAGCAGTCCCACTGCAGCAAAATAACCGGGGCAGGGGGTGATGAATAACTAGTGTATGTTGATACAGTAAGAAAGGCGTGATAGGTAGGAAAGGCTATTTGTTTGGTATTGAGTGGACTGTTTCTAGTAAGTTGTTTGACAAGGCAAGTGTTTCTATATTTGTGTATCCCACTGTATTTCTGGTTGTAGACATTAGAAAAGATAATGCATCAATGGATTTGTCCTCTCCAGGAGAAAGTTTAACAGCATTCATCCTGCCCAATTTATGAAAGGACTGAGGCATGCCTTATGGATGGGCAACACCTACAATATTCCTAAGTTCCTGTACTCTTCCTGAATTCTGGCCACTCTCCACAACAGGCTCATGGTTTTGAGTCCAAGATATGTACCACCTCCAATCTCTGTGACATGGCCATGTAGTGGATAGCTGAACGGAATGGCGAGCATCTCAGAAAACTCAGATATCAGTGTGACCAGTAAAGTGTCAGTGGAGAAACCCTGCTTTGGGCCTTTTACTTACATAATGTTCTGTTGCCCTGAATGTCAGGAAGGTCTTTGCCTCAGGCCAACCCTTTGTGAAGCCTGAAGAAAACAGTTTTTAAATGGAAATGAATGGGCATCACCTGTGGCTCTTTGCTTAATTGCTTCCCAAAGGGATGTGTCTGAATCAGCCTCTTGGCCCTGTGTGAGGCTGTGGCTTAGATTCTCAGCACCTGATGGATCTAAAGAAAGATTCCTTTTGTGCTTCCAAAACCAAAATGGCCAAAAGGGCAGTAATTGTGATTGAAGTCTCTCGCCTTCCTCTGTAAGGTTTCTGGCCTACATCAAGTGAGAAGAGGGATCCATTGGGTCAAATGAGTTCTTCAAAACCCTGCAGAGGCTAGCCTGTAATTGCTTGGGTTTTCTCATGACTCCAATTCACATAAAGAATCTATACCAAACAGTAAGTAGGCCTCAAATTGGAGAAGCTGGGCAGTACAAATGGCAGGCATATTTGATCACTCCTGGTTCACAGGAAGGGTTTCCAGGCCACCCTGATTTTAGGCAAATGAGGGGTAAGGGAGCTTATTTTGGACACTGTCGTGAGCTTTGCCCCTCATGGAAACCCCCAGCCAGAGGTTATGATGAGTGTCTATATGGAAGAAAATGAGGGCCATGTGGGAGTGTTTTGGTTTTAATTGTGGTCATTTGTGTGGTGGTTGGAATAGATGACTGGGTCCACCTGGGCTTGAAGTCTGGTGTGATTCCCCTTACAGACTGAGTTCTGAAACTGACCTCAGAGAAATATTGCCATGAATTCTCTTGGGATTTTAGGAGGCCACGCATTAGAGTCGCCCTTGGAAACTGAGATCAAGTCCCAGGGTGGCTTTCCACAGAGCATCGGGAATCTCAGCCAGGATATCACATGATTTTATTATGAAAGACTTGGCAGCCATAGATGAGATTCAAAACAAACATGGACCTCACACTCTAGACCTCAATGGGCCTGGGTTCATGTGATCTTTTGGCCACTCTTTGGGAAGCCTTGACTGTGAGAATTCTCCAGAGCTTTCATTTAAATGAGCTTCCTCACCATTTAATGGTTCCTGAAAGAATTGAAACCTACAGTGCCTCCAATTTCATCCGTGAAAAATGGCTAGATAAATACCAAGAAATTTTTGAAATTCCCATAATCAGGTGGCAGAGGAGAACCTTTGGATGTCCTGTTGCTGATCAGGAGTGTTCCAGACAGTGGTTTGATTGACTGGGTTTCATGAAAATGATGTAGAACTGAAATGCCAGTATGTTGGAGCCTGCTGAGTATTGGGCCCAGAACTGTGGTGTGCAGGTGTGGGATAAAACATTTGTGTTGGGGCCATTTAGATCTACCATTGACTTCCAAATGGCTTGTGACTGACATGGTGCAGCCAGCAGACCCTTATATGTAATGGCATCTTGTTATATGGAGAGGTTTCAGGGCAATGTTCAGAATCAGGTTGCTATCTTCAAGTGGGCAAGCTATGTGGGATAGAAACCTGGTTGGTGCATTCTCCTGCAGACTCTGACCCACCACACTTGACAGAACTACCTTCAGCACTGTGTCCCAGTTGAACTTCTTGTATTTCGTGGAGCAAATACCAAACTCCCAGTGCAGCAGCAAGAAACACCATGAATAGTGGAGGATGAGTAAATGGGTTCCCAGTCCACACAGGGAGACACTTAGCCTTCAGTGGCCACAGTTTACCTACAAAGAGAGAATTCAGCAGTTTGCCTCATTTTCATTGGAAAATAAGAAACCAATTTCTTCAGGTCACATAGATGCAGAGCCAGCTTTGATGGTCTCACAACAAAGGAAGCTAAAGCTCCTGAAAACAACATATATTTCAAGTGCCCAACCTCAGAGGCAGTTTCTCAAAAAGTCGTTAGGCCAGCAGAGCTCCATGTTTGTGGAGTGTTTACCTGTTAGACAAGGATGCAAGAAAAGACCACTGACTCCAATTAAAATCAAATTAAACTAAGCTTATTATTTTCACCAGCCAGGCTAACTCTCCCTCCCAAAACGGCGGGAACAAGACAGCAAACCCAACTTACCTACAGCCCAGCTTTAAAGCCCAGAAAGTTACACAAAACGGGGGTTAGAGATAACAGAACTCGGACAAGCATCACACTAATGGTAGTTTATATATATATATATATATATATATATATATATATATATATATATATATATATATATATATATATATATTTTTTTTTTTTTTTTCCTGGCCCCAACATCAGAATTTGTGAGGACCATTAGAGCTTCAGAGATGGTCATTGTCTGTCCAGGGAAGGCCAATATTTATGATGTGTCACTAATGTTTCACAGAGTGCTGCTATCTGGTCAGAGAGCCAGACATGGGTGAGTTAAAAGCATGGGCAGGCATTCCAAGCAGGTTCAGAATTTGCAGTAATTTAGAGTAAAGCCAAAATTATCTTTTCATGGCTTTGTGGCAAGATGGCTCCCAATTTTAATAAAAGATCAGGTTGGGCCTATCATTCCCCCCTTTTCTTATGTGTTCCTTTCAAATCTTTGATAGATTAAGGGAAGTGCACTGAGGAAATTTAAATCCCTCAGGTAACAGTCTCCAAATTTCTAGAACTCACCCAAAACGAGTCTCCCTGATTTTACCTGACTTAATTAATTACGTATATTGATAGTCTATTTATTTTTGGCTCCATTGTTGTAAGAAGAGAGGCCTCACGCATTTTGGATTCTTCTTAGCTGAGAGAGGGTGACGTAAGGGGGCATGGCGTGAGGGACATGAGTTGCCTTTTAGAATTTAGTTGAGGGACATGAGTTGCCTTTTAGATTTCAGCTTGGTTTGAAGTCTGGTTGGGGAAGAACAGGTTGTAAAGTCATCTGGGAATGGGTTCTTCTATGAGAGTAACAAAAACCATGAGTACTGAATAAATGTTGCAGCAGCTGGAACATGTCACTGTATAGAGGTTCCCTCACCATTCTTTAATATCCTCAGTTATCAGGACTGTCAACTTAATATTTAATTTTTTGTTTTACAGTTGTCCCTCCCCATAAGATACAGTTTATTAATTTAATGTCATCTGATCTTGCAAAATCCTTTTTCTAGTATGACCTCTGTGTCTAATAGAGAAACCTTTAATTCTGTTACTCAGGGCTGGATAATCGTACTAGCTAACACCAAGCCTACCTCTGTAGGTTAGGAATATCTGTAGGCCCTAAACTAAATTTTTGCCTCTGGCAGCTCCTCTTAATAGTCTCTTTTTATAGTTATCAGGCATTCCTGTCTGAGAATCCTTCTTTGTAACCTCCAGTCTTACTTATTTTGGGAGGCTAACATAAAGTGTATACCTTAAAATATTAATATTTGTTTTCTTGGCCGATTCATTTAACTTTAATTTTAAATCCTAATCTTAAACATCCAGCAAATAAATTTTAACAGCCTTATATTGAGAGTACTGGGCTTTAACATCTATAACTTAATTATTATTTATCTTTTCATTAATTGGGATATGTATTATTCTGTCTGTCTTGTAGGTGATGACTTATTATCTTAAATTAACCCATGTTGTGTTATTAAAGCAACACTTCTGTAAAAGACTAACATTGAATATTTAGATCACTTATAAGCAAATTAAAAATAAAATTTTTTAACAAGAGTAAAAATACTTAGTTTCTGTAATAGCTACCCTGAATTTTTTGGCTGAGTTATACATTATATGCCCTATTTGAGATCCTAGTAATCTTCACAGAAAAACAAAAGAACTTTTGAACATAAATTTAAATGAAATAAAATCTGACCTACTCCTTTTGTAGTCATTCTCACATGTAGTAAGATGGGACACAGAGCCTTATCTCAGGTAAGGCAGGCCTCTTTATAAATATAAAGTTTTTTAGTTCTAAAGCTGATCATTGTTTTTTAAATATCATTTTACAAAGTTTACATAAATTGTTTGAGGTCACATGAACATTATCTAACATCATATGACATCACATTTAAAACATGGATTAAAGAAAGGCTGAAAGATTTTAACCTTTACATATATTAGGCTCTAATTAACTTAAAAATACATTTAAATTGTTCCCCAATGAAAAAAGTAACATAAAACTTAACATATCTTATTGATAACAGGTAAATAAATCCCCAGTACATTTTTTTTTACCATACAACTTCAGAATACCAGCTTGATATAATGCTCTTTAAATGTTTCTAACTTACAGACTTGTATACCTGGAAGATATGAGCACATTAATAGCATGAAAATTACATTGATATTTCTAGATTAACCAAGTTTAGCTTTTAAAGAAATGGCAGTACAGTGCTCTAAAATAACAGTTCTTATTTAACCAGCTGTTTAATTTTTATGGTTGCTTGCTCTAGAAAAAATAAAACATAATAAACATAATGTTATGGGTAAACTTATGTTTTCAGAAATTTTTGTCTCTTTAACACATGACTGATTTTTACAATCTGATACAGACCTTAGTAAATCAATCGGGTATCTAACAAAAGTACTCAAGAATGAGAAATTCCACATCAAATTTACTTTACTTATTTATTAAAATATTAGACAAATGTATTGAACAGTGTAAACCATTTTTATGTTGAAGGAAAAGTCCTAGAATCAAGGCATTTTAGACATTTTGTAGATATTAATATTTTATTAGATTTTTGAACACCTATAAAAACTTGTAAGCTTAAATTTAAAAACATTTATTTTTATCTGTTTATCCAATTTAAATTGAACCATTTTAATCACGTGAAATAAAGATCTTTGGATCCACTTTTTTTTAATTAATTTTTATGGTAGGTTGTTCAAAACATTACATAGTTCTTGATATATTATATTTCACACTTGATTCAAGTGGGATATGAACTCCCGTTTTTACCCCATATACAGATTGCAGAATCACATCAGTTGCACAACCATTGATTTACATATTGCCATTCTGGTGTCTGTTGTATTCTGCTGCCTTTCCTATCCTCTACTATCCCCCTCCCCCATCCCCTCCCCTCTTCTCTCTGTACCCCCTCTACTGTAATTAATTTCTCCGCCCTTATATTTTTCCTCCTTTCCCCTCACTTCCTCTTGTATGTAATTTGTATAACCCTGAGGGTCTCCTTCCATTTACATGCAATTTCCCTTCTCTCTCCCTTTCCCACCCACCTCTCATCCCTGTTTAATGTTAATCTTCTTCTCATGCTCTTTGTCCCTACTCTGTTCTTAGTTACTCTCCTTATATCAAAGAAGACATTTGACATTTGTTTTTGAGGGATTGGCTAGCTTCACTTAGCATAATCTGCTCTAATGCCATCCATTTCTCTCCAAATTCTATGATTTTGTCATTTCTTAATGCAGAGTAGTACTCCATTGTGTATAAATGCCACATTTTTTTTATCCATTCGTCTATTGAATGGCATCTAGGTTGGTTCCACAGTCTTGCTATTGTGAATTGTGCTGCAATGAACATGGATGTAGCAGTGTCCCTATAGTGTGCTCTTTTTAGGTCTTTAGGGAATAGACCGAGTAGGGGAATAGCTGGATCAAATGGTGGTTCCATTCCCAGCTTTCCAAGAAATCTCCATACTGCTTTCCAAATTGGCCGCACCAATTTGCAGTCCCACCAGCAATGTACAAGAGTACCCTTTTCCCCACATCCTCGCCAGCACTTGTTGTTGTTTGACTTCCTAATGGCTGCTAATCTTACTGGAGTGAGATGGTATCTTAGGGTGGTTTTGATTTGCATTTCTCTGACTGCTAGAGATGGTGAGCGTTTTTTCATACACTTGTTGATTGATTGTATGTCCTCCTCTGAAAAATTTCTATTCAGGTCCTTGGCCCATTTGTTGATTGGGTTATTTGTTATCTTATTGTCTAATTTTTTGAGTTCTTTGTATATTCTGGATATTAGGGCTCTGTCTGAAGTGTGAGGAGTAAAGATTTGTTCCCAGGACGTAGGCTCCCTATTTACCTCTCTTATTCTTTCTTTTGCTGAGAAAAAACTTTTTAGTTTGAGTAAGTCCCATTTGTTGATTCTAGTTATTAACACTTGTGCTATGGGTGTCCTATTGAGGAATTTGGAGCCCGACCCCACAGTATGTAGATCATAACCAACTTTTTGTTCTATCAAACGCCATGTCTCTGATTTGATATCAAGTTCCTTGATCCACTTTGAGTTAACTTTTGTGCATGGCGAGAGAAAGGGATTCAGTTTCATTTTGTTGCATATGGATTTCCAGTTTTCCCAACACCATTTGTTGAAGATGCTTCTTCAATTGCATGCTTTTAGCCCCTTTATCGAATATAAGATAGTTGTAGTTTTGTGGAATGGTTTCTGTGTCCTCTATTCTGTACCATTGGTCCACCCACCTGTTTTGGTACCAGTACCACGCTGTTTTTGTTACTATTGCTCTGTAGTATAGTTTGATGTCTGGTATAGCTATACCGCCTGATTCACACTTCCTGCTTAGCATTGTTTTTGCTATTCTGGGTCTTTTATTTTTCCATATGAATTTCATGATTGCTTTCTCTATTTCTACAAGAAATGCCGTTGGGATTTTGTTTGGCATTGCATTAAACCTATAGAGAACTTTTGGTCATATGGCCATTTTGATGATGTTACTTCTACCTATCCATGAACAGGGTATATTTTTCCATCTTCTAAGATCTTCTTCTATTTCTCTCTTTAGGGTTCTGTAGTTTTCATTGTATAAGTCTTTCACCTTTTTTGTTAGGTTGATTCCCAAGTATTTTATTTTATTTGAGGATATTGTGAATGGGGTGGTTGTCCTCATTTCCATTTCAGAGGATTTGTGGCTGATATACAGGAATGCCTTTGATTTATGCGTGTTGATTTTATATCCTGCCACTTTGCTGAATTCATTTATTAGCTCTAATAGTTTCTTTGTAGACCCTTTTGGGTCTGCTAGGTATAGAATCATGTCATCTGCAAATAGTGATAATTTGAGTTCTTCTTTTTCTATTTTTATGCCTTTAATTTCTTTCGTCTGTCTAATTGCTCTGGCCAGTGATTCGAGAACTATGTTGAACAGAAGTGGTGAGAGAGGGCATCCCTTAAAATTTGTTTTTATGAGTGCTTTTTTTATTATGAGCGCTCCTTATATATGATCATTTCTGTATCATATATATGATTAAGGATATATATATATATATATATATATATATATATATATATATATATATATATAGACATACAACAAATAACAAAAGTGTGCACACATAATATTAGTAAAGGCCTTGTAGCTTTTAGCATGTGAAATCTCCATTGCCATGTTTCAAAAACTCCACAGTTGGTCAAAGATAGAACTGATCAGAAAAACATTAACCTAGGTCTGTAGGATCAAAATTATGAGTTAAAAAAATTTAAGGGTCTAAGGAAAAAAATAAGAGTCCCAGAAAAAATAACTGACCAGTAATTAGTAAATACCATACTATTTACTTTTTTTTCCTTAAGCCTCATATCAGTCTCCTACTGATATTGCAGGCTTCTTTCATTTGCATTTCAATCTAAGTCCTGGCTGAGGTCTGGAAGGAGCAGGAAAAAACTGCTATTCTGAGCAGACTCCTCAGGCCTAACACACTTTAACCATAATTTTCCAGATAGGATGTTGAAAATTTTGATACAAGTTTAAGACAAAATTTACAAAATTTTATATCTTTACATCTTGTGTTGTCAACAGATACCATACTATGATTTACTATCCTTGTCCAAATTAATGCACTGGTACACACAGTGACATTTTCCCCGGCTACCCAATTAAAAATTGGTGAAAAAAAAAAGACTGAATGATTGGGAAATTTCTTGCCAACTTGGAAGTAGAGTTCTTTAGTTTTCCATCCTAAGTATTTAAGTTCTCTGGCATGAATTATCTGAAATCATAAACTAAACAATTATCTGAACCTGACTTTTAACGGCAAGATTCTGCAATGCTTCAAAAACCCAATGAGCTACCAGATTGTTACAATAAAACATCATCATTTAGACACACATTCAGGTAAAATCATTCCCAAGAAACAATATATAATATCAACACATTATTGCACATGTCTTAAAGGGCCAGAAACAAAGACACACGACAGACAGAAAGGAGCTCCAGACTATGACTGACAGACAGAAGCCTTTAAAACAGAGCAGATAAGAGAAAAATCTCCTACACCAGTTGCACCACAGATGTCCCCACAAGGGGACCAGATATTTTCACAGAGGAGCATCCTGAAATGTAAAATCAAGGGTCTCCATAGTGACTTTCCTGCATTTAGTGTCCCCTTTTTTTCCCTCCTTTTTAAGATGACAGAGGTGGCATTATCGTTAAATTGCAGGGAAAGACCTAGGGAATTCTCTGAAAAAATAAGGCTTCAGCAGCTGCTTGGAGTCCCTCAGTCCCTCCTTTTACTTACAAGATTTGCTCCTCTGGTTCAGTTCCACTACAAGCATGCTCCATCTCCTAACATTTCGGTAGTCAGCTCTCAAAAAGTTCCAGGGTGCGGGTGGGTTATCAAAATTTGTAACTTAAAGTTGGGTTCCTGAACTTGGAGCCAATTAATGCCAATTTAAAAATGAGGACAGGGTTTGAGAAAAAGAAAAACGAAGGTTTATTGCTTTGCTAACAAAGATAAACACAGGGACTCTGCCAAAAGGTTGTGACTCTCTTTATCTGGAGGGACAAGGGATTTTAAAGGAGTTTCACTTGTTAACCTGGGAGATACTCAGTTCTTAGGTCCCCCGCAGGCACTTCCCTCTGCAGTGAGTGTGCTCCAGGCAGCCAGCTAGGGGCTTCTCTCATACTGCTTAACAAACGGGTGTAAAGTTCATTGCAGTTCCTTTAAACTCAGTCCAAAGGGTGTCAGGCTTACTTGCTTTATTACCCATTTTCATGTTCGATATCCTTAAGTTTTCACCACAGAAATCACACAACAAAATGCACAAAAACAAACAAACAAAAAGCATATAGAACACAGAACAAAACAACAACAACAACAACAAATAAAAAAACAGAAATCCGGCGCCGAAACAGAAAAACAGAGGAGCAATGCAATGTCTTTCTAAAGCTCCCGGTAGGAGCGCATGCGTGCCCGTTGGCACCTCTCTACCCTTCCAGATGAATTCCCTAGAGAACAGAACAGATGACAGAATGATTCTTGTTACTGTCCCAGACAGGAGTATATGTGAGCCTCCTCAGTCCAATTCTCTGTCATCAGAAGAGATCTCCCTTAACCGGATATCAGATGTTATAAAGGCACCAATTACCTATGGATGCCTCCTCCACCAGGTGCTTGCTAATAGTTTTAATGCGGTGGTTCACTGCAGTGCTCCCTGAACTGAAGGCTAACTCCAAGGCCTTGGAACATCTCAAGTTGCACAAACCCTAGAGTTGCTCTCAAGCTTGGAGCACTGGAAGGAAGGCCAGCTTCAGAATTTACAGCAGTCTGGTCTTGTGACCTGGTCCGGCAGGGTCATCTCACTGGGGAACTCCAAAATATTAGACCAGGAACGCACGTAAAGACCACTGACTCCTAGTAAAATCAAATTAAGGCAAGCTAATTATTTCAAAGGGAAAGGCTACCTCCCCCTCCCAAAATGGCGGGAACAAGACAGCAAACCCACCTTTCATATAGCCCAGCTATATAGCCCAGAAAGATACACAAAAAGGGGGTTACAGATAACAGAACTTTAACAAGCATCACACTAACGGTAGTTTACATTTTTTTTTTGCTCACCCCAACATCAGAAATTATGAGGACCATTAGAGCCTCAGAGACTCGTTGTCTGGCCAGGGAAAGAAAATATTTATGAGGTGTCACTAAAGTTTCAGAGAGGGCTGCAATCTGGTCAGAGAGCCAGGCATGGGTGAGTTTAAGGCATGGGCAAACATTCCAAGCAGGTTCAGAATTTGCAGTAATTTATAATAAAGCCAAAATTATCTTTTCATGGCTTTCTGGCAAGTGGGCTCCCAATTTTAATAAATGATCAGGTTGGGTCTATCAACCCTGTCCCTTACTTTTGGAAACTCCCCTTCCACATCCAAGGTT
Source organism: Callospermophilus lateralis (assembly GCF_048772815.1). NCBI lineage: Eukaryota > Metazoa > Chordata > Mammalia > Rodentia > Sciuridae > Callospermophilus > Callospermophilus lateralis. The sequence continues at coordinate 130,960,521 of NC_135313.1, read as the reverse complement.
GTGAATTCCTGAGCATTTTCCATTCCAGATATGTATTCACAGATTTTCTAACTCTTCTCCTCTAATTGTGTATTACTTGGGGCGAATGTAATGTCAAGGCATTGTTCTGGATGAGAATGGGAAGATTTTTCCATACACATTGGATTCATTATCTAATTTTCCATTCGAAATACTTAATCCCTGACACTAAACCCTACCCTTCTAGACTCTGACTACTAATGCAAATATGATGGAGATAAATTACCCCAACAAAATAGAAATACAAGCAGTTCAGAGGAGGCATGGTGCATAGTTGGACTTGCCTTTTGCATTATATAGTGTAGGAGTTATAAATCTAGCAAATTTTCAATTGAAATAGTTCTCCATGTGTTTTGAAAGTTAACAAATATTTTAATTCCTGTCTCCCTTTCTCTGTAGCCTATTCAGCACATGTATTTTTATATGCACATATCAAATCCTACCTGGTACCACACGTACATTCTTGTGAGGTGGATGAATTAGCAGATACAATTTTCGCTGTTGGAACTGAAAATTCAACCTATGGGTGAGCTTCCTAGTTGAACAACATTATACATAAACCCATGTTCAGTAAAATGAATATTTTTGGATCTGTGGATGATATATATTTCATGATTAATTTAGATTGCCATATATATTGCTACTTTTTAATGTCTGTGTGTGTGTGTTATATATATATATATATATATATATATATATATATATATATATATACTCTCCAGATTTTTCAAAATATGAAATATATGTGTCTTATTATACACTCCCTAAATTCATTCATATTCATATATGTGGATTTATGATCGACTTTTCACAAGATTATTATCAGAAATATTCATCCACCTGAAATACATATTTGTTTCCTAGTACTGAAAACAAACTTCAGTGAATGGTGCATACAAATCCTAATATTTCTACAGTAACTGACCCAGTTTAACATCAATGCGTATAGATTTCTATGGGACATGAAGTGTATTTTGACGTTCATTTTTATTCAACTCTGGTACATTACTATTTCTTCAGTTTATGCACATCATAGAATAAATATTTCATCCACAATTTATCAAAATGATAGGCATTTGTTTCACTTTCAATCACTTCCTGATTCAGAACACATGTATTCCTTCATGTTTCTTGACTGCTCGTTTCATGAGACTTCTTTCCAAACACATTATTTTCAATTTCCATTATCACTTTGAAGCAAATCTCACACACCCGTCATGATAAACCATAAAAGTAATATTACCATTATATGTATAATTGGTTGGAATTAATGATTGTATATCAATATAAGATTTTCTGCATATTTTCAGATATCAATTCAATCGATTATTTAAAGTGTAATCAGTTATATTATTTATTCACAGTATGGTCTCTTCATGCATTATCTCTACATACATAGACACAGGGTACACCTCTTTGTACCCCAAATACTAATTTATATGTCTTCAAAATATTGCTCCCAGAAATGGTGGAAGAAATACTCATGTCAACTGATCTACATATACATTTTATCACAGTAATATTCTGGACACAAAATGCAAAGTTCACACTTATGATTGTACCAAAGACTAAATGGAATGTAAACATGGATTACTAAAAAAATCCATGTAAAATTGGCCTAATGCTCTCAAATGTCAATCCTCTTAATGATTACATATTTGTTTCTTCCTAAGATTATATATTCAAACTCAACCCTGTTGAAAATATCTAATACTATCAATCACTTTATACTTTGTCTGATTTCGTAATGTCTCTATAGATATCTGCTTTCCTACATATTTTCCCCAGTTCATCATTGTGACTCATTCTTCATATGTGCTGACATTGACATTCATTCACTAACCGAAACCCTATTGCTAAAGAACTTTTGGTCCAATTCCTATACTCACTCTTTTTTTTAAACTTACTTACTATCTTCCTAATCCTACCTACTGTCCCCTTTTGACTGGATATTCTCTTCAACATTCAATCATCCAAGGTAAAGGTATATGCCATTTTATATCGATTTATCTGAGACATCTGTGCAGAACATAATTCAAAGCTAAGTGTCACAATCAAAGGCCCAATTCTCTTCTGGGCTTCAAATCTTACCTAGATTTCTGTTTTCATACTTACATTTCACCTATATATTCTTGTAAATATCGCAGGTTCCCAATACCATTATTCATCCTGCAGAATGATTCCTAACTCAAATCGAATATGTTATTAATTCTAACCATACACTCTTCCATCAATCTAACTTTACAAAAGAGTAGGGACACAGTTTGTCTTACAATACAGGAATGTAGGGGATCTTCCACCTGCTGAGAACCTCAAAGGTCCTTAAAGAAATGATCCCTGGAGAAGATGTTGACAGCTATGAAGGACCTGAGAGAGAAAAATTCATTTTCCAATGAAAACAACCAGGTCAAAATGAAGGGATTTGTCTGAATCAGCCTCTCTTCTTAATGTAGAGAAGTTGGACGAAATCAGGCATGTGTGGAGAGCTGTTCCCGGGTGCCTATTTTTGATATACAATTCTTAGCTTGAAGTGTCACAGTAAGTAGGGGGAGGCTCCATCTCATGGGAACCTAGGAAGCAACTGTTAGGACAAAGTGTTTGCCAAGGCAGTGACCTCATTCAGTTTCTGAATGAAGTGACCTACGTCACTTCTTTGGTGATGGAACTCTCTGAACTGGGGATCCAAGAAGCCACGCACCCAGAGTCAGTCCCAGTCCCAGTCCCAGTGGGCTCACATGTTTGTATTTACCAAGGACAGAGTCAGACTTTCTTGGTACCTACTGATGTGAGGATGGCCAAATGCCAGGAGAGCTCTGAAGAGGGCCAGTTCATGAGAAAGCAGGCAGTGTCTCACCACTGGCTCCTGAAAACTTCACTGAGTTGGCCAAGGAGACCAGATCTGAGAGAGTTTCCCAATACTATTATTCATCCCGAAGAATGATTCCTAACCCAAATTGAACATGTTATTAACCCTAACATACACTGTTCCCTCAATCTAACTTTACAGAAGAGCGGGGACAGTGTTGGTCTTACAATACAGGAATGTAGGGGATCTTCCACCTGCTTAGAAACTCAAAGGTCCATGCAAAAATCATTCCTGGAGAAGATGTAGGCAGCTATGAAGGACTTGAGAGAGCAAACGTCATCTTCCATGGCAAACAACCTGGTCAGGATAAAGGATTGTATCTGAATCAGCCTCTCTCTTATTAATGTAGAGAAGATGGACCAAACCAGGCCTGTGTGGAGAGCTGTTCATGAGTGCCTATGGTTTATATACCATTCTAACTTGTGAAAGTGTCACAGGAAGTAGGGGCATCCTCCATCTCAAGAGACCATAGGAAGCAACTGTTAGGACAAAGTGGTTGCCAAGGGAGTGACCTCGTTCAGTTTCTGAAGGAAGTGACCTCACGTCACTTCCTTGGTGTTGTAACTCTCTGAACTTGGGATCAAGAAAGCCAGGCACACATTGCCAGTCCCAGTCCTACTCCTAGTGGGCTCACTTCTTTGGATTTACCAGGGACAGAGTCAGTCTTTCATGGACCTACTGATGTGGGGATGGCCAAATGCCAGAAGAGCTCTGAAGAGGGGCCTTTCCTGAGAAAGCAGGTAGTGGCTCATGCTGGCTCCTGAAATCTTCACAGAGTTGACCAAGAAGACCAGATGTGAGACAAGATAGGCTATTTTTGGGGAACATAGTATGACCCACCAGTCAGAGAATACTCCAGATATTCACAGATGTACTTGGGGGAAGCAGGTGCCTTTGTGGGTGTGGGTGTGGGATTCTGGTTTTGTCTCATGTTCTGAGAATAGTTTAACCAGTACCCTGGTTATTAATTGGTAGTTACATTATGCTTATAGACCCCAGAACTCAGGACAGGTAGAAAAAATAAATAGAACCATTAAATAGACCTTTACAAAATTAAGCTTAGAGACCTGCATAAAAGATTGGACTATGCTCCTGCCTTATGCACTGTTTCATGAAAGAAATCCTCTCTCTGTTTCTTTGTGTAACCTCACCCCCTGTGAAATTCTCTATGGTGCCCTTCCTCCAGTAAGGGACCTAACCCCAACTCTAAGACCTAAGGATCCCTTCCACACCCCCTAGCTTGACAGACTTAAAGCTCTTGAAAGAACTCAGTGATATCTGTTCAAACAGCTGGCCACAGCCTACCAAACTGGGGACAAGGGGACTCCACTTCAATATAATTTAAGAGACTTCATCTACATAAGAAGACATCAGGTTTCATTCCTGGAACCCCGCTGGAAAGGAACATACCAGGTACTACTTATAACACCTACATTAGTAAATGTATACGGAATCAATTCCTGGATCCATGCCTCTCATCTCAAGCCTGCGCTCTGTCCAGACTCTTGCTGGAAACTGGAAATGACTAGTAACCCTTTCAAATTGTGTATTCACCATATGAATAAGGCTATAGACTCTCCCCTTGGCCACCAGTAGTCCTAAACCTCATCAGGTGGTTCAGCAGCGATGGCTCATCACAAATCCTACTAGAGAAGAAGTATGGTCTATCTCGCATACAGCCCCCATAGGGACCTGGTGGCCATCTCTCCACCCAGACATTTGTCAGCTGGCTATAGGTTTTTCCTATTGGGATATATCTGATAAAGTGGATCCCACTAAAATTCTATTAAATACCTTCTGTATCATAGATAATGGAAACAAACATTATGGATGTAGGGACATGCGAGCAAGATGCGGGTTGCCTAGCCCAGATTACTATGTTTGCATGGCAGACTATCAAAGCCACAAACAGCCACGGCTGTGAGGGGGAAAAGCCAACTTATTCTGTAAGTCATGGGGATGTTAGCATACAGGGACTGCCTGGTGGAACCCAAACTCCCCATCAAATTCAGTACACAGCATTGGCCATATTACCAATTAGACAACCAAAACCGATGGACCCCAGAAGGCTCTCTAGATCCTCAAATTCTGCATGACATTTTTAACTTCTTCAAGTGCTCAAAAGGGTGGAAGGTGATTCCCCTATTTGAAGACCTTTTCCCTCCTTCGCTCACGTCCTGAACTATGCTTCTCCAATAGATTCTAACCCTCAGCCTTCTGCTCCAGACTCTCTGCTGTCACTCCCACCTCAGCAACCTGATTTCTCCACTCCATGTACTAGATCAAAAAACCAAACCTCTGCTGGTTCTCAGACCATTGCCCCCTTGCTGAGGTATCAGGTACTGAGGTACCCCTCCACCCACTCAGTCCTCTTTTCTCCAGTAAGTGCCCAGAGCAGGTCCCATCAGGTCCTCTTACCAGCTAACCCAAAGCTCAAACCAGCTGAGGAGATCCCTCAGACCACTATCCAAGATGTAATGAAAGTGGCCTTTAAAGTTGCTTTGTCATCACTGAAAACAGGTGACTAAGAATTTAAAGTCCCTCACAGGCTTTTTGGGATACTCACTCCTGTCGTCCCCTCTGCTCTACCTGTTCTACTGCTCAAGTTTTTGTTGCCAGGAAAATCACAAACCCCTTTCCCAATATTCTTTTACATCTCTCCTTTCTAATTCTCAGATAAACGGAGCTGCTCTCAGCCTTGCTTTCCACTTCTTGCCCCTCTTTACCAGGCCCACAGAAAAGTCTTATATGACCTTCTCCAGAAGTCTTCACCATGGCTGACTTTAGGACTTTCAGCAAAAGAGTCCGTATTAAAGAATTCAATGTAGATAAACTCCCTGTTTTCATGTCGCCCTGTTCTACTTGGCCAGTGGCTGAAAAAATCAGCACTCCTAAGCTAGACACCCCCTTATGAGTTTTTCACAAAATAAGTGAACAAGGCCTCTGGCCTTGAGATGGGGATTCATAGAGATGGCTACAATTCTAAGTAAAGAAGTTACTAACTAGGCTCCATGGTAACAGCTGGCAGCGAGAAAAAAAAAAGAGAAAAAAAAAAGCTCTCCCTGTCCCAAGTGTCCTTGAAAAGTTAACTTGCCCAGAACAGAGGAAAAAAAAAAAAACAGAAACAAAAACTGCTTTTTGTCAACTTCTGCAGACTGTGAACTTCTGAGCCCCTTCCCTTACATGTTCGGTACAAATTCTGAAACTACCTAAACTTGGGGTTCAGAAGATTAATTGATTACAACAGAAGCAATGCCCTCTAAATCCGTTTGCAACCAAATAGGGCTGTTTCCCTGTCTTCGGTGCTATCTTAGATTCCTTTCCTTTTCCGTACCTACAACAGTATAATTCTATATACTTAAACATTTTTTATGTTTTCATGAAATGGTCAACAGATGTGATTAATTATGTAATGGTGCAGATGATTCCAGAGTGTTCTAGGATGATGCATGTTCATTTAAAGATCAAATCGGAGGGCATACAACCTGGTTCCACTGGGAACCTGTATCTCTCACTTTAGCCATCCTATTAGGAATAGGAGTTGCTGCAGGAGTGAGCACAGGAACCCTAGTCCATGGGACACAACAAATGACCCAATTAGAAGCAGCAATAGACCAAAAATTAAAGATAATAAAACCTCCATCACAGCTTTACAGGAATGTTTAACCTCTCTCTCTGAAGTTGTTTTACAGAACAGGCGAGGGTTAAACCTTCTCTTCATGAGAGAAGGGGGACTTAGTGCTGCATTGAGGGAAGAAGGTTGTTTTTATGCCGACCATACTGGAGTTGTATAAGAACCTATGAGTATATTAAGAAAATGCCTTTAAGAGTGTCAACGAGAGAAAGAGGACCAAAAAGGGTGGTTTGAGTCTTGGTTCACACAGTCCCTCTGGTTAACTATGCTTTCATCAGCCCAGGCCTGTCCATTAATAATCCTCATAATATTGCTAACTGTAGGACCCTGTTGGCTCAACCATGTAGTTTCCTTTCTCGAAGCTCAAATTGGACAAGTTAAACTTATGGTAATCAGACAACAATATACCCCACTAGGAGACATAAAATGTGACACCCTTCAATGATCACTTTCATGATTAAAAGTAACCAGAAGAAGAATTGAGGAATATAAAGTTAATAAAATGGGTACTTTTCTCTTCCTATTTTTCTGTATGCTTAATAAAACACTGTTGAAATCTTGAGAACTGTTTGCTAATCTTGTTCCCAGAATGTGCTGTCCCCAAATGCCAAACTGCAGAATGTACTCCCTCATCCCGTTGAAAGAAAACTGCCCACTCTCCCTGATGCATCAATAAATTTCCCTCCCTGCCCTCTCCAAGGAAAGTATATAAGCTCTGTTTAAGCTGTTCTCAGGACTCTCTGCTCTATTCAAGTGAGCTCTGAGCCCCAGCATGCTGGACCCTCAATAAACCCTTTGTTGTGTTGTTGCATGAGACAGTCTCTTGGTGGTCTCTTCCTCCTATGCCTGCCCGACCATTACAATATTCCAACTCTATATTCTTATAAATATCTCAGGTTCCCAATACCATTATTCATCCAGCAGAATAATTCCTAACCCATATCAAACATGTTATTAAGCATAACCATACACTCTTCCCTCAATCTAACTTTACATAAGAGCAGGCACAGAGTTGGTATTACAATACAGGAATGTAGGGGATTGTTCATCTGCTGAGAACCTCAAGGTCCATGCAGGTATGATCCCTGGAGAAGATGTAGGCAGCTATGAAGTACCTGAGAGAGCAAAAGTCATCTTCCATGGAAAACAACCTGGTCAGTATGAAGGGTTGTGTCTGAATCAGGCTCTCAAATTTTAATGTAGAGAAGATGGACCAAACCAGGCCTGTTTGGAGAATTGTTCCCGGGTGCCTATGGTTGATATACCATTCTAACTTGTGAAACTGTCACAGGTAGTAGGGGCAGCCTGCATCTCATGGGACCCTTGGAAACAAATGTTAGGACAAAGTGGTTGCCAAGGCACTGACCTCATTCAGTTCCTGAAGGAATTGACCTCACCTCACTTCCTTGTTGATGGAACTATCTGAACTTGGGATCCAGGAAGCCAGGCACACAGAGCCAGTCCCAATCCCAGTCGCAGTGGTCTCACTTGTTTGGATTTACCAAGGACAGAGTCAGTCTTTCTTGGTACCTACTGATGTGAGGATGGCAAAATGCCAAGAGAGCTCTTAAGAGGGGGCTTTTCTGAGAAAAAGGTAGTTGCTCACTGCTGGCTCCTGACAACTTTACAGAGTTGGCTAAGGAGGACAGATCTGAGAGAGGACATGCCATTTAAAGGGAACATACTGTGGCCCACTAGTCAGAGGACACTCCAAATAGTCTCAGAATTACTTAGGGAAAGGAGGTGCCTTTATGGGTGTAGGTGTAGGTTTGTGGTTTTCACTTGTTCTGAGAATAGGTATCAAAGGCGGTTTGTTTGGATTGAGTGAACTCTTTCTGGTAAGTACTTTGACAAGGTGAGTGTTTTTATGTCTGTATATAAAACGGTGTTCGTGGTTGTAGACATAAGGAGAGAGAATGCATCAATGGATGTGTCCTGTCCAGCAGAAAGCTTGCCAGCCTTCATCCTGCCCAATTTATGAATGGACTGCTGCTTGACTTATGGATGGGCAACATCTGCTATCCTCCAAAGTTCCTGTTTTCTTCCTGAATTATGGCCTCTCTAAAGAATAGGCTCATGCTTTTGTGTCCAAGATATGTACCACCTCCAAGCTCTGTGACATGGACATGTACTGGATACCTGAAGGGAATGACGAGCTTCTTAGAAAACTCAGATATCAGTATGACCAGTAAAGTCTCAGTGGAGAAAGCCTGCTTTGTGCCTTTTGCTTACCTATTGTTTCATTGCCCTGAATGTCAGGAAGGTCTCTGCCTCAGGCCTCCACTTTGTGAAGCCTGAAGAAAAGAGTTCTCAAATTGAAAAGAATGGGCATCACCTGTGGCTCTGTGCTTAATTGCTTTGGAAAGGGATGTGTCTGAATCAGCCTCTTGGCACTGTGTGAGGCTGTGGCTTAGATTTTCAGCACTAGATGGATCCAAAGAAATATCTCATGTGTGCATCCAATACAAAAATGGCTAAAAGAGCAGATATTGCAGATGAAGTCTCTCGCCTTCCTATGTAAAGTTCCTGACCTCCATTAAGTGAGAATAGTGATGCTTTGGGTCAAATGAGATATTTAAACCCCTGCAGAGGCTAGCCTATAGGTGCATGGGTTTTCTCATGATTCCAATTCACATAAAGAATCTAAACCGCACAGTAATTAGGCCTCAAATTGGAGAAGCAAAGCAGCATTAACGGCATGCCTATTTGATCACTCTTGATTAACAGGAAGGGTGTCTAGGCCACACAGATTTTAGGCAAATGAGGGAAAAGGGAGCTTATTTTGGACACTGTTTTGGGCTGCGCCCCTCATGGAAACCTGCTACCAGAGGTAATGATGAGTGTCTATATGGAAGAAGATGAGGGCCATATGGGAGTGTTTTGGTTTTAATTGTGGACATTTGTATCGTGGTTGGAAGAGATGACTGGGTCCACCTGGGCTTGAACTCTGGTGTGACTCCCATTAGAGACTGAGTTCTGGAACTCACCTCAGAGCAGTATTGCCATGAATTTTGTTGGGATTTTATTAGGCCATGCATGAGAGTCACCCTTGGAAACTGAGATGTAAGGCCAGTGTGGATTTCCACAGAGCACTGGGAATCTCAGCCAGGATATAACATGATTTTATTCTTAAAGACTTGGCAGCCACAGTTGAGAGTAAAAACAAACATGGAGCTCACATTGTAGACCTCAATGGGTCTGGCTTCATGTGACCTTTTGGCCACTCTTTGGGAAGACTTGCCTGTGAGAGTTCTCCAGAGCATTCATTGAAATGAGCCTCCTCACCATTTAATGGTTCCTGAATTAATTGAAACCCACAGTGCCTCTAACTTCATCCTTGAAAAATGGCTAGATAAATACCATGAAATTTTTGAAATTCCCATGACCAGGTGGCACTGGAGAAACTTTGGATGTCCTGTTGCTGATCATGAGTATACCAGACGGTGCCTTGATTGACTGGGTTTCATGAAAATGGTGTAGATCAGATATGCCAGTAAGTTGGAGCCTGCTGAGCAGTGGGCCTAGAGCAGTGGTGGGCAGGTGTGTGACACAAAATATGCGCTGGGGCCATTTAGATCTGCCATTGGCTTCCAAATGCCTTGTGACTGACAGGATGCAGCCAGCAGACCTTTATATGTAAAGGCATCTTGTTGTATGGAGAGTTTTGACCCTGTCCCTTACTTTTGGAAACTCCTCTACCACATCCAAGTTTGTGAACTCCTGATCATATTCCATTCCAGATTTGTATTCTCAGAATTCCTAACTCTTTTTCCCTAATTGTGTCTTACTTGGGGTGAAAATATTGTCAAAGCATTGTTCTGAATGACAGTGGGAAAAATTTTGTGTAGCACATATTTGCATACACATTGGATTCATTTTCCAATTTTCCATTCAGAATACTAAATCCCTGACACTAACATATACCCTATTAGACTCTAACTACTGATCCTAATACGGTGGAGTAAAATAACCCAAAAGGAATAGAAATACAAGCAGTTCAGAGAAGGCATGGTGTGTAGTTGGAATTGTCTTTTGCGTTATATTGGGTAGAAGGTATAAACTAGTTAATTTTTTTATTGAAAGATTTCTCCATGTGTTTTTAAAGTAAACAAATGTATGAATTCGTGTCTCCCTTTCTCTGTAGCATATTCAGCACATGTATTTTTATATGCACATACAGAATCCTACCTGGTACCACTCGTACATTCTTGTGAGGTGGCTTACTTGGCAGATACAAATTGCGAGAAGACATCACAGCTCCTAAACACTGTTGGAACAGAAAATTAAACCTATGGGTGAGCTTCCTAGATGAACAACATTATACATAAATCCATGTTCAGTAAAATGGATATTTTTGCATCTGTGGATGATTTATTTTTCATGGTGAATTTCGATTGGCATATATATTGCTACTTTTTAATGTCTGTGTGTATATATATATATATATATATATATATATATATATATACAGTCTCCAGATTTTTTAAAATATGAAATATATGTGTCTTATTACACACTCCCTAAATTCATTCATATTCATGTATGTGGATTTACAATCAAATTTTCACATGATTATTCTCAGAAATATTCATTCACCTGAAATACATATTTTTTTCCTACTAGTGAAAACTAACTTCAGTGAATGGTGCATACAAATCCTAATATTTCTACAGTAACTGACCCAGTTTAACATCAATGCGAGTAGATTCCAATGGGACATGCTGTGTGTTTTGACGTTCATTTTTATTCAACACTGGTACATTACGATTTCTTCAGTTTATGCACATCATAGGATATATTTTTCATCCACAGTTTCGCAAATTTATAGGCATTTGTTTCACTTTCAATCAATTCCTTCTTCAGAACACAGGTATTCATCCATGTTTCTTGACTGGTCTTTTCATGAGAATTCTTTACAAAACACATTATTTTCAATTTTCATAATCATTTTTGAAGCGAAACTCAGACACCATTCATGATAAACAATAACACTAATATTAACAATAGATGTACAACTGGTTGGAATGAATGATTTTATATCAATATAAGATATCTTAAATATTTTCAGATATCAATTCCATCCATTATTTAAAGTGGAACCAGCTATATTATTTATTCACAGTGTGGTCAATTCATGCATTATCTCTATATTCATAGACACAGGGCACACCTCTTTGTACAACCAATACTTATGTATATGTCTTCTAAATATTACTGCCAGAAATGGTGTAAGAAATACTCATGTCACCAGATCTACATACACATTTTATCACAGTAATATTCGGGACACAAAAAGTAAATGTCACACTTATGATTGTACCGAAGTCTGAATGGAAAGTGAACATGGATTACTAAAAACATTCCTGTCCACGTTGCCTAATCCTCTCAATTATCAATCCTATTGGTGACTACATATTTGTTTCTTCCAAAGATTATATATTCAAACTCTACCCTGTTGAAAATGCCTAATCATATCACTCACTTTATACTTTGCCTGATTTCATTATGTCTCTATTGATATGTGGTTTCCTACATATTTTCCCCAGTTCATCATTGTGACTGACCCTTCAAATGAAGTTATGTTTACTTTCACTCTCTAACCAAAACACTATTGCGATAGAACATATATTCCAAATCCTATATTGACACTTCTTCCTAAACCTACTATCTACCTAATCCTACTGACTATCCGTTTTTGACTGGATGTTCTCTTCAACATTCAATCATCCAAGGTACAAGGTCCTATGCCATTATATATCTATTTTTCTGAGACATCTGTGCACAATGTAAATCAAAGTTAAGTATCCCAATCAAGGGCCCAATGCCCTCTAGGCTTCAAAATTACCTAGATTTCTGTTTTTATTCATATATTTAACCTCTATATTTTTATAAATATCACAGGTTCCCAATACCATTATTCATCCCGCAGAATGATTCCTAACCCAATTCAAACATTTTATTAACCCTAAGAATACACTGTTCCCCCAATCTAAATTTAATGAAAAGCAGGGACAGAGTTGGTCTTACAATACAGGAATGTAGGGGATCTTCCACCTGCTGAGAACTTCAAAGGTCCATGTAGAAATGAACCCTGGAGAAGATATAGTCAGCTATGAAGGACCTGAGAGAGCAAAAGTCATCTTCCATGGCAAACACCCTGGTCAGGATGAAGGGATGTGTCTGAATCAGCCTCTCTCTTCTTAATTGTAGAGGAGAAGGACCAAACCAGGCCTGTGTGGATAGCTATTCCCGGGTTCCTAAGGTTGACATACCATTATAACTTGTGAACATTTCAGAGGAAGTAGGGGAACCCTCCATCTAATGGGACCCTTGGAAGCAACGATTAGGACAAAATGGTTTACAAGACAGTGAATTTATTCAGTTCCTGAAGGAAGTGACCTCACCTCACTTCCTTGGTGATGGATCTCTCTGAACTTGGGATCCTGGAAGCCAGGCACACAGAGCCAGTCCCAGTCCCAGTCCCAGTGGGCTCACTTGTTTGGATTTACCAAAGACAGAATCAGTCTTTCTTTGTTCCTACTGATATTATGATGCTAAAAGCAAGGAGAGCTCTGAAGAGGGGCCTTTCCTGAGAAAGCAGGTAGTGGCTCAAAATTGGCTTCTGACAACTTAACAGAGTTGGCCAAGGAGACCAGATCTGAGACAGGACAAGACATTTCGGGGGAACATTGTATGGCCCACCAGTCAGAGGACACTCCGTAGAGTCACAGACCTACTTGGGGGAAGGAGGTGACTTTGTGGGTGTGGTTGTGGGTTTATGATTTTGTCTCATCTTCTGAGAATAGGTAGGAAAGGCGGTTAGTTTTTTTTTTTTTTTTTTTTTTTGGAGTGTACTGTTTCTAGTAAGTCGTTTGACAAGGCGAGTGTTTCTATGTCTGTGTATTCCACTGTGTCCGTGGTTGTATACATTAGAAAAGAGAATGCATCAATGTATTTGTCCTGTCTAGTAGAAAGCTTCCCAGCATTCATCCTGCCCAATTTATGAATGGGTTGCGGCTTTCCTTAAGGATGGGCAACACATACTATCTTCCTAATTTCCAATTTTCTTCCTAAATTCTTTCCAATCTCCAGAATTGGCTCATGTTTTTTTGTCCAAGATATGTACCACCTCCAAGCTCTGTGACATGGCCATGTACTGGATATCTGAAGGGAATGGCGAGCATCTCAGAAAACTCAGACATCAGTGTGACCAGTAAAGTATCAGTGGAGAAACCCTGCTTTGGGCCTTTTGCTTACATAATTTTCTGTTGCCCTTAATTTCAAGAAGTTCTTTGCCTCAGGCCACCAATTTGTGAAGCCTGAGGAAAACAGTTTTCAAATGGAAATGAATGGGCATCACCTGTGGCCCTTTGCTTTATTGCTTTGGAAAGGGATGTGTGTGATTCAGCCTCTTGGCCCTGTGTGAGGCTGTGGCTTAGATTCTCAGCACCTGATGGATCTAAAGAAAGATTCCATGTGTGCATCCAAAACCAAAATGGCCAAAAGAGCAGTCCTTGTGGATGACGTCTCGCCTTCCTCTCTGAGGTTCCTGACTTCCATCAATAGGGATCCTTTGGGTCAATGGAGTTCTCCAAAGCCCTGCAGAGGTGCTTGGGTTTTCTCATGACTCCAATTCACATAAAGAATCTTAACCTCTGAGTCAGTTGGCCTCAAATTAGAGAAGCGGTGCAGTCTTCACAGCATGCCTATTTCATCACGCTTGGTTCACAGAAAGTATGTCCAGGCCACCCTGACTTTAGCAAATGAGTGGCAAGGGAGCTTATTTTGGACACTGTCTTGGACTGCGCTCCTCATGAAAACCTCCAGCCAGAGGTTATGATGAGTGTCTATATGGAAGAAAATGAGGGCCATGTCGAAGTGTTTTGGTTTTAATTGTGGTCATTTGTGTGTCAGTTGGAAGAGATAACTGTGTTCACCTGGGCTTGAACTCTGGTGTGATTCCACTTAGAGACTGCTTTCTGGAACTGACCTCAGTGAAGTATTGCCATGAATTGTTTTGAGATTTTAGGAGGCCACGCATGAGATTCGCTCTTGGTATCTGTGATCTAGGCCCAGGGTGGCTTTGCACAGAAAACTCAGAATCTCTGCAAGGATATCACATGATTTTATTCTGAAAGACTTGGCAGCCATCGTTGAGAGTCAAAACACACATGGACCTCACATTGTAGACCTCAATGGGCCTGGCTTAATGTTATCATTTGGCCTCTGTTTCGGTAGCCTTGCCTATGAGAGTTCTCTAGAGCTTTCATTGAAATGAGCTTCCTCACCATTTAATGGTTCCTGAATTAATTGAAACCCACAGTGTCTCAAATTCATTTTTGAAAAACGTCTAGATAAATACCATGCAAGTTTTGAAATTCCCATGACCAGGAGGCACTGGAGAACCTTTGGATATCTGGTTCCTGATCATGAGTGTACCAGACAATGCCTTGATTGACTGGGTTTCATGAAAATGGAGTAGAACAGAGATGCCAGTAAGTTGGAGCCTGCTGAGTAGTGGGCCTAGAGCTGTGGTGTGAAGGTTTGTGATAAACATCTGTGGTGGGGCCATGTGGATCTGTCTTTGGCTTCCAAATGGCTTGTGACTGACAGGCTGCTGCCAGCAGACCCTTATATGTAAAGGCAACTTATTATATGGAGGGGTTTCAGGGCAATGTTCAGAATCAGGTTGCTCTTGTCAAGGGGGCAAGCTATGTGGGATAGAAGCCTGGTTGGTGCATTTTTCTGTATACCCTGACCCACCACACCTGACAAAACTCGCTCCAGCACTGTGTCCCTGATGAACTCCTTGTATTCTTTGAAGCAACACCAAACTACGAGTGCAGCAGCCAGAAACACCACGAAAAGTGGAGGATGACCAAATGACTTCACAGTCCACGTGGGCAGACACTTAGACCGAGGTGGCCAAAGTTTGCCGACAAAGATAGAATTCATCACTGCTGCCTAATGTTCATTGGAAAACAAGAAACCATGTCCTCCAGGTCACATAGATGCCATTCCAGATTTGATGGTCTCACTACAAAGGAAGCTAAATCTCCTGACAACATATAATTTAAGTGCCCAAACTCAGAGGAAGTTTGTCAAGAAGTCTTTAGGCCGAAAGAACTTTATGTTTGTGGAGTGTTTACCCTATCTCTTACTTTTGGATACTCCTCTCCCAACTCCAAGGTTGTGAACTCCTGAGCATTTTCCATTCCGGATATGTTTTCACAAATTTTCTAACTCTTCTCCTCTAATTGTGTCTTACTTGTGGTGAAGGAAATGTCAAGGCATTGTTCTGGATCAGAGTGGGGAGATTTTTGTGTAGCACATATTTGAATACACATGAGATTAATTTTCCTATTTTCCATTCGAAATTCTGAATCCCTGACACTTACCCATACCCTACTAGACTCTCACTACTAATCCTAATATAATGGAGAAAAATAACCCAAACAAAATAGAAATACAACCAGTTCAGAGGAGGCCTGTTGTATAGTTGGACTTGCCTTTTGCATGATAAAGGGTAGGTGTTACAAATCTAGTCAATTTTTAAATGAAAAAGTTCTCCATGTGTTTTTAAAGTTAACAAATATGTGAATTCCTGTTTCCCTTTCTCTCTAGCCTATTCAGAACATGTATTTTTAATGCACATATTGAATCCTACCTGGTATCACACTTATATTTTTGTGAGGTGGATGACATGGCAGATAAAAATTGTGAGAAGAGATCACTCCTCCTAAACACTGTTGGAACTGAAAATTCAACCTATGGGTGAGCTTCCTAGTTGAACAACATTTTACTTAATTCCATGTTTAGTAAAATAAATATTTTTGCTTCAATGAATGATATATATTTCATGATGAATTTCTATTGGCATATATATTGCCAGTTTTTAATGTCTCTTTGTGTGTTTTTTGTATATATATATATATATATATATATATATATATATATATATATATATATATATATATTCTCCAGATTCTTCAAAACATGAAATATATGTGTCTTTTATACACTCCATAAATTTATTCATGTTCATGTACTTGGATTTATAATCAACTTTTCAGAAGATTATTCCAGAAATATTCATCCAGCTGAAATTCATATTTGTTACCTAGTACTGAAAGCTAACTTCAGTGAATGGTGCACACAAATCCTAGTATTTCTATAGTAATTGACGCAGTTTAATATCAAAGCAAGTTGATTCCTATGGGACATGTTATGTATTTTGACGTTTATTTCTATTCAACACTGGTAAATTACTATTTCTTCTTTTTTTGCACATCATAGGATATATATTTAATCCAAAATTTAACAAATTTACAGGCATTTGTTTCACTTTCAATCACTTCTTGCTTCAGAACACACGTATTCCTGCAGGTTTCTTGACTGGTCTTTTCATGAAACTTCTTTCCAAACACATTATTTTTGATTTTCATAATGACTTTTGAAGCAAAATACACACAATTTTCATGATTATCCATAACCCTAATATTTCCATTAGATGTATAAATGGTTGTAATGAATGTATGTATATCAATATAAGATTTCATGTATATTTTCAGATATCAATTCATTCCATTATTTAAAGTTGGAACCAGTTATATTATTAATTCTCAGTATGGTCTCTTCATGCATTATCTCAATATTCATAAACACATGGTACACCCATTTGTACCCCCAATACTAATTTATGCATCTTCAAAATATTGCTCCCAGAAAAAGTGGAAGAAATACTCCACCTGATCTACATATACATTTTATCGCTGTAATAATCTGGACACAAAATGCAAAGTTCACCTTTATGATTGTACCAAAGCCTAAATGGAAATTGACCATGGATTACTAAAACATCTATGTCCAAATTGCCTAATGCTCTCAAATGTCAATCTATTTGTGACTCCGTATTTATTTTTTCCTAAGATTATACAGTCAAGTTCAACCCTGTTGAAAATGTCTAATATTATCACTCACTTTGTACTATACCTGATTTCCTAATGTCTCTATTGATATCTGCTTTGCTACATATTTTACCCAGTTCATCATTGTGAGTGACCCTACACATGTGCTGATATTGACATTCACTCTCTAACCGAAACCCTATTGTTAAAGAACTTTTGGTCCAAAGTCTATACTCGCCCTTATTTCAACACCTACCGATTATCTTCCTGATCCTACAGACTATCCCTGTTTGATTGGATGTTCTCTTCTACATTCAATCATCCAAGTACAAGGTCCTATTTCATTGTATATCGATTTATCTGAGACATCTGTGCATAACGTAATTCAATGCTAAGTATCCCAATCAAGGGTCCAATGCCCTTCTGGGCTTCAAATCTTACTTAGATTTCTGTTTTCATACTTATATTTCACCTATATATTCTTAAAAATGTCACAGGTTTCCAATACCACTATTAATTGAGCGGAATGATTCCTAACCCAAATCAAACATGTTATTAACCTTAACCATACACTGATCCCTCAATCTAACTTTTCAGAAGAGCAGGGACAGAGTTGGTCTCAAAATAGAGGCATGTAGGGGATTCTCCACCTGCTGAGAACCTAAAAGGCCCATGCAGAAATGATCCATGGAGAAGATGTAGGCAGCTATGAAGGACCTGAGACAGCAAAAGACATCTTCCATGGTGAATAACCTGGTCAGGATAAAGGGTTGTGTCTGAATCAGCCTCTCTTTTTTTCATGTAGATAAGATGGACCAAACCAGGCCTATGTGGAGAGCTGTTCCTAGGTGCCTATGGTTGATATACCATTCTAACCTGTGAAAGTATCACAGGAAGTAGGGGCAGCCTCCATATCCTGGGACCTTTGGAAGCAACTGTGAGGACAAAGTGGTTGCCAAGATAGTGACCTCATTCAGTTCCTGAAGGAAGTGACCTCATCACACTTCTTTGGTGATGGAACTGTCTGAACTTGGGATCCAGGAAGCCAGGCACTCAGAGCCAGTCACAGTCCCAGTCCAAGGGGTCTCAATTTTTTTGATTTACCAAGGAGAGAGTCAGAGTTTCTTGGTAACTACTGATGTGTGGATGGCCAAATGCCAGGAAAGCTCTGAAGAGGGGCCTTTTCTGAGAAAGCAGGTAGTGGCTCACCACTGGCTCCTGACAACTTCACAGAGTTGGACAAGGAGACCAGATCTGAGAAAGGACAGGCCATTTCAGTGGAACATAGTATGGCCCACCAGTCATAGGACACTCTGGATAGTCACAGTCCTACTTGGGGGAAGGAGGTGCCTTTGTATGTGTGTGTGTGTTTGTGGTTTTGTCTCATGTTCTGAGAATAGGTAGTAGCGGTGGTTTGTTTGGTTTTGAGTGAACTGTTTCTAGTAAGTCATTTGACAAGACGAGTGTTTCTATGTCTTTGTATCCCACTGTGTCCGTGGTTGTAGACAGTTGAAAAGAGAATGGATCAATGGATTTGTGTTGTCTAGTAGAACACATCCCAGCATGTATCCTGCCCAATTTATGAATGGACTGAGGCTTTCCTTATCGATGGGCAACACCTGCTATCTTTCTAAGTTCCTGTTTTCTTCCTGAATTCTGGCCAATATCCAGAATATGCTCATGGTTTTCTCTCCAAGATATGTACCACCTCCAAGCTCTGTGACATGGCCATGTACTGGATAGCTGAAGGGAATGGAGAGCATCTCAGAATTCTCAGATATCAGAGTGACCATTTAAGTCTCATTGGAGAAACCCTGCTTTGGGCCTTTTGCTTACCTATTGTTCTGTTGACCTGAATGTCAGGAAGTTCTTTGCCTCAGGCCACCTCTTTTTGAAGCCTGAAGAAAACAGTTTTAAAATGGAAATGCATGGACATCCCCTGTGGCTCTTTTCTTAATTTCTTTGGAAGGAGATGTGTCTGATTCAGCCTTTTGGCTCTTTGTGAGTCTGTGGCTTAGATTATCACCAACTGATGGATCTAAAGAATGATCCCATGTGTGCATTCAAACCAAACTGGCCAAAAGAGCAGTCATTATGGATGAAGTCTCTCACCTTCCTCTGTAAGGTTCCTGACCTCCATCAAGTGAGAATAGGGATCCTTTGGGTCAATTGAGTTCTTAAAAGCCCTGCAGAGGCTAGCCCATAGGTGCTTGGGTTTTCTGATTACTCCAATTCACATAAAGAATCTAAACCCCACAGTCAGAAGGCCTCAAATTGGTGAAACGGAGTAGTATTAATGGCAGGCCTATTTTACCACTCCTGGTTCACAGGAATGTTGTCCAGGCCACCTTGACTTTAGGCAAACCAGAGGCAAGGGAGCTTATTTTGGACACTGTCTTGGGCTGCGCCCCTCATGGAAACCTTTAGCCAGAGGATATGATGAGTGTCTACATGGAAGAATATGAGGGCCATGTGGGAGTGTTTTGGTTTTAATTGTGGTCATTTGTGTGGCAGTTGGAACAGATGACTTGTAAGATTCCAGCAGACGTCGGAGGAAGAGACTACCAAGAGACTGGCTCATGCAACAGCAATGGGGATTTATTGAGGATCCAATCCAGTTCGCTGGGGCTCTGTGCTCACTCAACAAGCAACAGAGGCCCAGAGCCCCGAGAAGAGGTTAAGCAGTGCTTCAGTACACTTTTTGGGTAGACAGAGGCTTTATATATTTCAGAGGAAATCATCTTGACCAGCAGGAAAATCGAACAACAACTCTCAAACTTGATTAGCACATTCATTGGTGGCATCAGGTCGGGCGGGGGTGATAGGCCGATCCTAAGGAGGGGGGTACATTCAAACTGATTGGTTTGGGCCCTGATATGCTTAGGTGCCAAGCTGCACAGGGTCCTAGATTATTAAACAACTGGATGGTCAGGGGGAATATTTAATGGGCAGTGCCAGGAATTGTCCTAACAGCTACAGGAATTTCAGGTTTTAGGTTTAGCATAGGAACTTAACAATACCTGGTCCTTTACATTTTAACTCAGGCTTTGCAGCTTAGAAACTTTACAACACCCAGTATTTTACACTTTAACTTCAATTTCTTTTACCCTAACAGACTGGGTCCACCTGGGCGTGAACTCTGGTGTGATTCCCCTTAGACACTGAGTTCTGGAACTGAACTCAGAGAAGAGGTGTCATGAATTGTGTTGGGATTATAAGAGGCCACACATGAGAGTTGCCCTTGGAAACTGAGATCTAGGCCCAGGGTGGCTTTCCACAGAGCATTGGAAATTTCAGCCAGGATATCACATGATTTTATTCTGAAAGACTTGGCAGCCATAGTTGAGAGTCAAAACACACTTGAACCTCACATTGTAGACCTCAATGGGCCTGGTTTCATGTGACCTTTTGGCCACTCTTTGAGAAGCCTTGTCTGTGAGAGTTCTATAGAGATTTCATTGAAATCAGGTTTCTCAAAATTTAATGGTTCCTGAATGAATTGAAACCCACAGTGCCTCCAACTTCATCCTTGAAAAATGGGTAGATAAATACCATGAAATTTTTGAAATTCCCAGGACCAGGTGCCACTGGAGAAAGTTTGGATGTCCGGTTTCTGATCATGAGTATAACAGACAGTGCCTTGATTGACTGGGTTTCATGCAAATGGTGTAGAACAGAGATGCCAGTAAGTTGGAGCCTTCTGAGTAGTGGGCCTAGAGCAGTGGAGGGCAGGTGTGTGATTAAACATCTGTGGTGGGGCCATGGGGATCTTCCATTGTCTTCCAAATGGCTTGTGACTGACATGGTGCAGCCAGCAGACCCTTATATTTAAAGGCATCTTGTTATTTGGAGAGGTTTCAGGGCAATGTTCAGAATCAGGATGCTATGGTCAAGGGGAAAGCAATGTGGGATAGAAGCATGGTTGGTGCATTCTCTTGCAGACCCTGACACACCACAGGTGACAGAACTCCCTCCAGCACTGTACCAGGTGAACTACTTGTATTTCATGAAGCAAATAACAAACTCCCAGTCCAGCAGTAAGAAATACCACGAAAAGTGGAGGATGACCAAATGGCTTCACAGTCCACACAGAGAGAAACTTAGCCCCCAGTGGACACTGTTAACCTACATAGAGAGAAATCAGCACTGCTGCCTCATGTTCAGTGGAAAATAAGAAACTATGTCCTCCAGGTCACATAGATGCACACCCAGCTTTGATGGTCTCACTACAAAGGAAGCTCCTGACAAATACTTATATTTCAAGTGTGCAACCTCAGAGACAGTTTCTCAAGAAGCCTTTAGGCCAGCAGAGCTCCATGTTTGTTGAGTGTTTACCCTGTCCCTTAATTTTGGAAACTCCTCTACCACCTCCAAGGTTGTGAACTCCTGAGCATATTCCATTCCAGATATGTATTCACAGAATTTTTAACTCTTCTCCTCTAATTGTGTCTTACTTCAGGCGAGGGTAATGTCAAGGCATTTTTCTGTATGAGAGTGCGAATATTTTTGTGCAGCATTCATTTGAAATACTGAATCCCTGACATTAACCCATATCCTAATAGACTCTGACTACTAATCCTAATATGATGGAGAAAAATAACTCAAACAAAATAGAAATACAAGCATTTCATAGGAGGCATGGTGTATACTTGGACTTGCCTTTTGCAATATATAGGGTAAGAGTAATAAATCTAGTCAATTTTTAATTGAAATAGTTCTCCATGTGTTTCTAAAGTTAACAAATATGTGAATTACTGTCTCCCATTCTCTCTAGCTCATTCAGAACATGTGTTTTTATATGCACATATAGAATCCTACCTGGTTATCATACATACAGTCTCATGAGGTGGCTGATTGGCAGATACATATTGTGAGAAGTGATCACTCCTCGTAAACGCTGTTGGAACTGAAAATACAACCCATGGGTTGTATTTCCTATTTGAACAACCTTATACAAAAATCCATGTTCAGTGAAATTAATATTTTTGGATCTGATGATGATATATATTTCATGATAAATTTCGATTGGCATATATATTGCTATTTTTAATGTCTCTCTGTGTGTCTGTGTGTATATATATATATATATATATGTAGATATATATATATATATATATATATATATATATATATATATATATATATACACTCTGTCTAGATTTTTCAAAATATGAAACATGTGTCTAATTGTAGACTCCCTAAATTCATTTATATTCATGTATGTGGATTTATAATCAACTTTTCACAAGATTATTCTCAGAAATACTCATCCACCTGAAATACATACTTGTTTCCTAGTACTGAAAACTAACTTCATTGAATGGTGCATACATATCCTAACATTTCTTCAGTAACTGACCCTGTTTAACATCAATTCAAGTAGATTACTATGGGACATGATGTGTATTTTGAAGTTCATTTTTATTCAACACTGGTACATTGCTATTTCTTCAGTTTATGCACATCATAGGATACATATTTCATCCACAAGTTAGCAAATTGATAAGTATTTGTTTCACTTTCAGTCACTTCCTGCTTCAGAACACATGTATTTATCCATGTTTCTTGACTGATATTTTCATGAGACTTTTTTCCAAACACATTATTTTCGATTTCCATAATCACTTTTGAAGCAAAACTCACACACCTTTCATGATAAACCATAACCCTAATATTACCATTAGATGTATAACTCGTTGGAATGAATGACTGTATATCAATATTAGATTTCTTATATATTTTCAGATATCAATTCAATCCATTATTTAAAGTGGAACCAGTTATATTATTTATTCACATGATGGTCAATTGATGCATTATCAATATATTCTGTGACACAGGGTATACCCCTTTGTACCCCCAATACTAATTTATATTTCTTCAAAATAGTGCTCCCAGAAATGGTGGAAGAAATACTCATGTCACCTGATCTACATATACATTTTATCACAGTAATATTCTGGACACATAAAACAAAGGTCACTCTTATGATTGTACCAAAGCCTAAATGGAAAATGAGCATGGATTACTAAATGCATCCATGTCCAGGTTGCCTAATGCTCTCAAATGTCAATCCTATTGGTGACTACATATTTGTTTCTTTCTAACATTATATATCCAAACTCAACCCTGTTGAAAATGTCTAGTCCTATGACTCAGTTTATACTTTGTCTGATTTCCTAATGTCTCTATTGATATCTGCTTTCCTCCATATTTTCCCCAGTTCATCATCGTGACTGACTCTTCACATGTGCTAACATTTACATTCACTCTCAACTGAAACCATATTGCTAAAGAACTTTTGGTCCAGATCCTATACTCACTCTTCTTCCTAAAACTACTATCTCCTGTTCCTACCGAGTATTCCTTTTTGACTTGATGTTCTCTTCTACATTCAATCATTCAAGGTACATGGTCCTATGCCATTGTATATCGATTTATCTGAGACATCTGTTCAGAACGTAATTCAACGCTAAGTATCCCAATCAAGTTCCCATGCCCTTCTCGGCTTCAAATCTTACCGAGATTTCTGTTTTCATACTTATATTTCACCTATATATTCTTGTAAATATCGCAGGTTCCCAATACTGTTATTCAACCCTCAGAATGATTCCTCACCCAAATCGAACCTGTTATTCACCCTAATCATACACTCTTCCCTCAATCTAACTTTACAGAAGAGCAGGGAAGGAGTTGGTATTTCAATACAGGAATGTAGGCGATCTTCCACCTGTTGAGAACCTCAAATGTCCATACATAAATGATACCTGGATAAGTTGTAGGCAGCTATAAAAGACCTGAGAGAGCAAAAGTCAGCTTCCATGGCAAACAACCTGGTCAGGATGTAGGGATATGTATGAATCAGCCTCTCTAAACTTAATGTAGAGAAGATGGACCAAACCAGGCCTGTGTGGAGAGCTGTTCCTGTGTGCCTATGGTTGATATACCATTCTAACTTGTGAAAGTGTCACAGGAAGCAGGGGCAGCCTCCATCTCATGGGACCCTTGGAATCAACTCTTAGGACAAAGTGGTTGCCAAGGCAGTGAACTCATTCAGTTCCTGAAGGAAGTGTCTTACCTCACTTCTGTGGTGATCAAACTCTCTGAACTTAGATCCAGTAAGCCAGGCACCCAGAGCCAGTCCAAGTCCCAGTCGCAGTGGTCTCACTTGTTTTGATTTTCCAAGGATAGAGTCAATCTTTCTTGATACCTACTGATGTGGGAATGGCCAAATAACAGGAAAGCTCTGAAGAGGGGCCTTTTCTGAGCAAGCAGGTAGGGGCTCACCGCTGGCTTCTGACAAGTTCACAGAGTTGACCATGGAGACCTAATCTCATACAGGACAGGCCATCTCAGGGGAACATAGTGTGGTCCACCAGTCAGAGGACACTCCGGATAGTCACAGACCCATTTGAGGAAAGGAGGTGCCTTTGTTGTGTGGGTGTGGTTTTTTGGTTTATCTCATTTTCTGAGAATATGTAGGAAAGGTGGTTTGTTTGGTTTGGAGTGAACTGTTTTTAATAAGTCATTTGACAGGGTGACTGTTTCTATGTCTGTGTATCGCACTATGTTCGTGGTTGTAGACATTAGAAAAGAGAATGATTCAATGGATGTGTCCTGTCTGGTAGAAAGCTTCCCAGCATTCATCCTGCCCGATTTATGTATGGACTTTGGCTTGCCTTATCGATGGGCAACACCTGCTAATTTCCTAAGTTGCTGTTTTCTTCCTGAATTCTGGCCACTCTCCAGAAGAGGGTCATGGTTTTGTGTCCAAGATATGAATCACTTCCAAGCTCTGTGACATGGCTATGTTCTGGATAGCTGAAGTGAATGGCGAGAATCTCAGAAAACTCAGATCACTGTGACCAGAAAAGTCTCAGTGGATAAACCCTGCTTTGGGACTTTTGCTTACATATTGTTCTGTTACCCTGAATGTCAGGAAGTTCTTTGCCTCAGGCCACCCCTTTGTGTAACCTGAAGAAAACAGTTTTCAAATGGAAATGAATGGAAATCACCTCTGGCTCTTTGCTTAATTGCTTTGGAAAGGGATGTGTCTGAATCAGCCTCTTAGCTCTGTGTGAGGATGTTGATTAAATTCTCAGCCCCTTATGGATCTAAAGAAAGATCCCATGTGTGCATCCAAAACCAAAATGGCCGAAAGTACAGTCATTGCAGAAGAAGTCTTTCGCCTTCCTCTGTAAGGTTCCTGACCTCTATAAAGTGAGAATAGGGAAGATAGACCAAGCCAATTGATGTCTCCTTTTGGAAAAATTGTACCACCAATGACAGCATCAGCAAAAATACCCCAACACTACCACAAGTCGCTGCACCAACAGATAGTTCACAATGCATACATGTGAGTTCACAATGCATACAAGTGATACATATTCCAGGCAAGTTCTGCAAGCAGTTCAGTGATGGCTATTGCAGAAGCTGTAGATTGGTTTTATCTTTGTCTTCACCAGCACTGGGATGAAGATTAAAATTTTGGCAATAATGGCTAAAGAAAAAATTACTTATCATTCCAGAAGGCACTAAAAAAACCAATTATCTTAACAATTTACATTATCTTGAAGAGAATTATTTAATATAATGAAAAGGAAAGGTGAAAGTAAACAAACAGTTCTGCTAAACTCCTTTTTTTGTTCACATAGTAAAACAATCCTCAACAGTTGTTTACCCAATTTAAATTAAACTATTTAAATCATGTGAATAAAAAAAAAATTTGGATCCATTTTTTCATGAGCGCTCATCATATATGATATATGGATATATGTACATTCAACATAAAACACAAAACACAAGTGTGCACAAATAATATAATATATACAACACATAACATAATAGTAAAGGCCTTATAACTTTTTACAGGTGAAATCACCATTGGAATGTTTAAAAACTCTATAGTCAAAAAATAGAACTGATCAGCAAAACATTAACCTAGGTCTGTATGAGCTCAAAAAAAAAAATACAAAATAGAACTTCATGATGTGGGAAAGGGTAATAATAAAATAGATATTGAAAAAAGCATTCTGGTTCTGTCGCAGATGTAAGGATAGCCAAACTGGAGTTTTGGATATCAGCTGTTATGAATTTGAGCCAAATCATCTTCTTTTTGGTCTATAGAAATCACTTTAGTTAATCTCTCTGGAATCCATATCACCTGCTGTTCTTCCTGAGGAAACACACAAACAGACCCCTGACTAAAGACAATCACTGGGTCAGGACTTTAGTTAATCTCTCCAAAATCCAAATCAGCTGCTGTTCTTCCTGTGGAAACACACAAACAGACGCCCGACTCCAGACAATTACTGGGTCAAGACTTTTCCATTGCCCTATTAGAATATCCTTCCAAAGTACCTTGGTCTTATGCACATTTTTTGGAAACATATGCCTTTCCACAGCACTAAGTCCTGATGAATCCAAGTTTAAAAAGTTTAGAGTACAAAGCGTTAATTTAAGTTTATCTTTGGGGAATATATACCCCTTCTCAATTCCGTCTTTTTGCTTTAATAAGTACATTTTTATTGTTTGATGTGCTCTTTCAACTATGCCTTGTCCCTGTGGATTGTATGGGATTCCTGTTATATGAGTAATGCCAAATAATGAGCAAAATTGTTTAAAAGAGTTAGAAGTGTAACCGGGGGCATTATCTGTTTGTAACTGTTTTGGAATGCCCACAGTGGCAAAATTTTGTAAGCAATGAGCTATAACATCTTTAGTTTTTTTCTCCAGCATAAAGGGACCCCATCAAAAATCCAGAAGAAATATCATCTGTAACATGCAAATATTTTAATTTTCCAAATTCTGGCAAGTGTGTGACGTCCATCTGCCAAATATGGTTAGGTATCAATTCTCTAGAATTGACTCCAAGATTAACTTGTGGTAAAAAGTTCACACAATTTTGACATTGTTTTATAATTTGTCTAGTTTGTTCCTTAGTTATTTTGAAATGCTTTTGTAAAGTATAAGCATTGACATGGAACTTTTTATGAAAATTTATTGCTTCTTCTAGTGTAGAGAAAATATGTATGTATGTCAAGTGTAGTTTTATCTGCTAAATCATTGCCCAAACTAAGGGCTTTAGGCAATCCTGTATGTGCCCTGATATGTCCTATAAAGAATGGAACTTTTCTGTCCCAGATTAGACTTTGTATAGTGGAAAGCAAAGAGAAAACAGTAGAGAAAGGGGAAATCCTACCAGCATCTTCAAGGGATACTATAGCATTAACTATATACTGACTATCGGAAAATAAATTAAATACAGAATCTTTAAAAATCACAAAAGCTTGTAATACTGTATTAAGCTCTACCTTGTGAGCTGATTGTTTTGGTACTAAAAATATAAAAGTTGGATCAGGTGTAACTATTGCTGTTGTACCATTATTTAACCCATCGGTGAATATATTTGTGCATTCATGATAGGTGTTTTCTTGTCATTTTTGGAAAAATTACAGGATGCGATGACCAAAAAGACAATAAAAGATAAGATGGAAAGTGGTTATCAAATGAAACATTAGATTTACACACGATTATTGCCCAAGTATTTAACTCATTAGCTAATTCATCAATTTGATTCATAGTATATGGAGTAATAATTTTATTGGGTGAAATTCCACACACACTCTTTTTGCTGCTTTTATTCCTATGAGTATTAATTCTCCCTCAGCCTCAGGATAGCTAGTAATAATAGTGTTAGAAGAATAAGATAAATGTATCCATAATAATGGACCTTCTTCCCAAAATACTCCTGTAGGAATATATTTTTGTTGTTGTTAGTACAATAAATAATAAAAGCAAAATTATAACAACTCTATACAAATGCATATTTCCCATATATGTTTCAATGATTTTTATTGCTTTTCTTGCTTCAGGCGTTAACATTCTGAGTGAATTTGGATCTCATGGTCCTTTTAGGATATCAAATAAAGGTCCCAACTCTCCTGTTGGTATACCTAGATGAGGCCTTATCCAATTTAAGTCTCCTAATAACTCTTGAAAGTCATTAATTGATTTGAGTTGATCTACTCGTATTTGAATTTTTGGTTGACTCACCATGGTTGAGGATAATAGAGCTACTAAATAATTAATTGGAAAATTTAATTGTACTTTACCTATTGCTATCTCTAGGTTATAAATTTTCAATACGTTTTTAAGTGTGGCATACCATTCTAGCAATGGGTTTTTAGCTTTGTGTGCTCATAATACATCATCCATATAGTGAAAAATTTGTATTTCAGGAATTTGATTTCTAAGTGGCTGGATTACTTTGTTAACATAAATTTGACACATAGTTGGGCTGTTATCCTTCCCTTGAGGGAGTACTTTCCACTCATATCTCTTGTCAGGACCTTCATGATTCAGTGCAGGTATAGTAAATGCAAAACTTGGACTATCCTCAGGATGAATTGGAATTGAAAATAAAACGATCTTTAATATCTACAACGAAAACATACCAAGTTTTTGGCAAAGCACACAATTGAGGAATCTCTGATTGAGCAGGTCCCATAATAACCATCCCATTATTAATGGCTCTTAAATCTTGCAATAATCTCCATTTACCAGATTTCTTTTTAAGGACAAAAATGAGAGTATTATGGGGAGACACAGAAGGTTGTATATGTCCTTCTGCTAATTGTTGTTTGACCAGGTCATGGGCTACTTGTATCTTTTCTTTATTCAGGGTCCACTGAGGAACGCATACTGGTCTTTCTGATTTCCAAGTAATATTTATTGTCTCAGTGGCCCTTTCTGAAAATCCAACCCATGTCTATCTGTTCCTTGATCTTTTTGTATTGGTGCTGCTATACCTTGTTCTTGTTTTTCTAATCTTTTTCCTTTCCTAAAATCTTGTCTAGCCATAATAGTGGGTGAATTTTGATTGATGTTATTTGTTAATGTCAAACCTAATTGACCTAGGACATCTCATCCCCATAAATTTACGGGAAGATGTTCCAATACATATGGCTGTATAGTTCCTTCACATCCTTCAGGATCCTTCCAATCTAATACCGTTGCACTTTTATGGGGATTAGTCGCCACTCCTAGGCCTCGAAGCGTTTCAGTGGCTTGTTGTAATGGCCAATGTTTTGGCCATTCTTGACGAGACATGATGCTAAGGTCTGCACCTGTATCCAGTAGCCCATTAAATTCATGTCCTTGAATATTTAGTTTTAGCATGGGGCGAGAATCTAAATTTAAAGAAAGCATAGCCCAATCTACACCTGTGGAGCCTAATCCCTTGGAACCTCTTTCTACAGCATGACTGTAAAATTTATCATGTGGGCTGGGTATTATTAGTAATTGTGCTATTCTATCTCCTGGAGAAATTACTGATATACCCTTTGGAGAACTGGCTATAATTTTTATTTCACCTTCATAATCGGGATCAATTACCCCAGGCTCATCATAAGTCCTTTTAGAGTAGAAGAGCTGCATCCCAATAATAAGCCTACTGTTCTTTTGGGAAGAGGTCCTTTCACCCCTGTGGGAATGATTTGAACTCCCATCTCTGGAGTTAGTATTGATCTGGCGGAGGCACAGATGTCCAACCCTGCGCTCCCTCTGGTTTTTCTGTTGAGGGATCTGATGAACAATGTGTCGTGGGCACTACACTGATGGGGTTGCTGGTTTCCTCCAGTGCTCCATATATTTGCGGTTTCGGACCCCAGAGCATTGGGCCCCACTGTCCATTTTTTGGCAATGGAGCCGGATGCCTTTCTCCATGATATCGTGGATAAACACCTGGTGCTTGTTTTTTTTTTTTTTTTTTTGGTAATGAAGTACCCTCTATGGTGGTTTGAGAATGGTATTCATTAGCCCAATGTCTTCCTCTACGGCATCGTGGCCAAATACCCGGTATTCTAGTCCTTTGATACCTAGTTTTGTTAAACCCTCCTCCTATGGGGCAATTCCTTTTAAAAAGTCCTGTTTGTTCACAATTGTAGCATGTTCTTGGCCTGGCATCTAAAGCCTGTTTTACTAAAGCTGCCACAATTTGCCCTTTTTAATTAATGTCTCTGGCATCTAAAGCCTGTTTTATTGCAGCTGCCACGACTTGCTCTTGTTCACTAATGTCTCTACAAAATTTAATAAATGTGTTTAAATCTTCATGTTTCCATGGTCTAATGATACCTCTGCAGCAATGATTCACTTGGTCATTAGCCAGTTGTTTTAATAATGGCATTGCTTGTTCTGTATTCCCAAAAACTCTGTAGCTGTTTCAATAAGCCTATCTACAAATCCAGCGTAAGATTCATTAGCTCCTTGTATTACCTTAGATAATTGACCTTGTAAACCTCCATGTCCTTTTAAAATCTTCCATGCCCTAACTGCCTCTACAGCAATTTGTACGTATACACCAGGATCATATGCAATTTGTTGTTGCTGATCCTCATAAGGTCTCTTTTCTAACAACAAATCTAGATTTCTCTGAGGATAACCAGCTGCTGTCACCTAGACATCTCTTTGCAAAATTCCTCATTGTCAACCTTCCATAATAGGTATTGACCTCCATTTAGCACAGCTTTACACATATTAGCCCAATCTGCTGGCGTCATGTTCAAGGTGTTAATGGATTCGACCAAGCTTACAATGAAGTGTGCTTGAGGACCATAGGTTGTTACAGCCTCTTTTAGCTGCTTCACTATTTTGAAATTTAAAGCATGGTGAATTCGCTGCCCTCCTACCTCAAATACAGGGCATGTTAATACTTGAGATCCTGTCTCAGGATCCGAACTATCAACTGTGGGGGTTGGGGGCCTCCCAGCACAGGGAGGTGGCCTTGTTAGTTGGACATTTACATCCTCTGGTGACAGAAAGGTGTTAGTAGCAGTCTCCTTTTTTAACTTTGCCCTTATTGCTTTTTCTGTTCTAAACTTGGTTACTCTATCTTTGTCTGAACTGAAGGCTTTGGACTAAGCAAACCAGATATGAACGTCCACAATTTCAATGTGCCAACTGGCATAGTCCCTGGGCTGCTCTTTTCTAATCTTTTAAAATCTTCACCATGATGGTTCCATTGTGATATATTTAATGACTCCTCCTTCAAAAGCCATGGGCTACATTTTTGTATTGTATCAACAAATGCCCTGACTGTCCTTGATATTTCTGAGATGCCTCCTTTCTCTAACAATTTATTTAACACTCTTTCAGTTTGTATTTTACTAATTTCTGATCCCGTATTTCTATTATAATACAACCCAACACGATGACGCCAAACAAAACTGAGACAGAATGAATTAAAAAGGGAACAACAAAAAGTCATTATAGCCTTTCTATCCTCCTGACATGTGCATCCGTCCTTTATACCTATCTGTTCCTCAGACGTAAATAGTTTTTTCTCAGATGTGAGCGGTTTTTCTTCCGTCCCACTCATTTCCAGGGACAGGCAACTTAAAACAAAAGTGAAGCAAAACAAAGGAGTCATCTTAAAATGGCTACCCATCCTTTCACTTTGCCCACAGGGGCAAGCAGTTTACCTTATCACTTACCCTCAGTCGTTCCCCATGCAAGCCACCAAATGCTGCAGTCTGGCTGGGCATGATTCAGGAGTCACTTGTCAAAAAAAAAAAAAAAAAAAACGAACTTTATTTTTAGAACCACACACGGCAAACAAAACAACTCTTCAGGAAAAACCCTCAGAGCCCAACTGCCACTACTGGCTTCCTTGTAAAGTCTCTCTCACACACACAAGCCTCTCCAACTGCCACAATCCTACTGCTCTTGAGGCCGATTGGCGGGGTCATGTGGGTGGAGCCAAAAAAGTCCCCCAAGGAGCAGCTCCATGGTCTGAAAGGGCAGGGAAACAGCCCAATGAGCATCACCACAGAGGAGCCAATCAGCTAGATGATGCTGGGGTCGCTGTGAGCCAATAATCAGCTGGCAGCTGGAAATTTGCTGGCAGCTGGAAGTTTGCTGGGACCCCTTCAGCTGTGGCTCTCAACAAATTCCTGTCTCATTTCTCTGTAGCCTATTCAGCACATGTATTTTTACATGCACATATAGTATCCTATCTGTTATCACATGTACATTTTTGTGAGGTGGCTGACTTGGCAGATACAAATTATGAGAAGAGATCACTCCTCCTAAACATTGTTGGAACTGAAAATTCAAAATATGGGTGAGCTTCCTAGTAGAACAACATTATACATAAATCCATTTTCAGTGAAATAAATATTTTTGCATCTGTGGATGACATATATATTTCATGATGAATTTTGATTGGCATACATATTGCTAGTTTTTAATGTCTTTTTTTGTATATATATATATATATATATATATATATATATATATATATACACTCTACAATTTTTTCAAAATATGAAATATATGAGTCTTATTATACACTCCTTAAAATCATTCATATTCATGTATGTGGATTAATGATCAACTTTTCACAAGATAATTCTCAGAAATATTCATCAACCTGAAATACATATTTGTTACCTAGTACTGAAAGCTAACTTCAGTGGATGGTGCATACAATTCCTAACATTTCTACAGTAATACCCAGTTTAATATCAATGCAAGTAGTTTCCTATGGGACATGATGTGTATTTTCCGGTTGATTTTTATTCAACAGTGGTACATTACTATTTCCTCAGTTTATGCACATCATAGGATATATATTTCATCCACAAGTTCACAAATTTATAGGCATTTGTTTCAATTTCAATCACTTCCTGCTTCAGAACACATATATTCCTCCAGATTTTTTGACTGGTCTTTTCATGAGACTTCTTTTCAAACACATTATTTTCGATTTCCATAATCACTTTTGAAGCAAAACTCACACATTCTTCTTGATAAACCATAACCCTAATATTACCGTTAGATTTATGACTGGTTATAATGAATGTATGTACATCAATTTAAGATTTCCTTTACATTTTCAGATATTAATTAAATCAATTATTTAAAGTTGGAACCAGTTATATTATTTGTTCACAGTATGGTCTATTCATGCATTATTTCTATATTCATAGAAACATGGTACACCTCTTTGTTCCCCCAATACGAATTTATAAGTCTTCAAAATATTGCTCCCAGTAATGGTGGAAGAAATACTCATGTCACATAATCTACATATACATTTTATCACAGTAACATTCTGGACACAGAAAACAAAGGTCACTCTTATGATTGTACCAAAGCCTAAAAGGAAAGTGAGCATACATTACTAGAAACATCCATGTCCAGGTTGCCTAATGCTCTCAAATGTAAATCCTATGGTTGACTATATATTTGTTTCTTCCTAAGATTATATATTCAATCTCAAGCCTGTTGAAAATATCTCATCCTATCCCTCACTTTAAACTTTGCCTGATTTCTTAAAGTCTCTATTGACATCTGCTTTCCTACATATTTTCCCCAGTTCTCATTGTGACTGACTCTTCACATGTTCTGATATTTACATTCACTCTCTACTTGAAAACCTATTGCTAGAGAACTTTTGGTCCAAATCCTATACTCACTCTTGTTTCTAAACCTAGCAACTATCTTCCTAATTCTATGGACTTTCTTTTTTTAATTGGATGTTCTCTTCAACATTCAATCATCCAAGGTACAAGGTCCTATGCCATTGAATATCGATTTATCTGAGACATCTGGGCAGGACATAACTCAAAGCTAAGTAACCCACTCAAGGGCCCAATGCCCTTCTGGGCTTCAAATTGTACCTAGATTTCTGTTTTCATACTTGTATTTCACCTATATATTCTTGTAAATATCCCAGTCTCCCAATACCATTATTCATCCTTCAGAATGATTCCTAACCGAAATCGAATATGTTATTAACCCTAACCATAGACTTTTCCCTCAATCTAACTTTACACGTGAGCAGGGAGAGTGTGATCAGGAAAGTCTCAGTGGAGAAACCCTGCTTTGGGCCATTTGCTTACCTATTGTTCTGTTGCCCAGAATGTCAGGAAGTTCTTTGCCTCAGGTCACCCCTTTGTGAAGCCTGAAGAAAGCTGTTTTCAAACGGAAATGAATGAGCATCACTTGTGGCTCTTTGGGTCAAATGAGTTCTTCAAGCCATGAGGAGGTGCTTGGGTTTTCTCATGACGCCAAATCACATAAGGAATCTATACCTATCAGTCAGTAGTAGTCAGTCAATATTGCTCCCAAAAATGGTGGAGAAATACTCATGTCACCTGATCTACATATACATATTTAATCACAGAAATATTCTGGGCACAAAATTCAAAGTTCACATTTATGATTGTACCAAATCCTAAATGGAAAGTGAACATGGATTACTAAAAATATCATGTCCAGGTTGCCTAATGCTCTCAAATGTAAATCCTATTGGTGACTACATATTTGTTTCTTCCTAAGATAATATATTCAACGTCAACCCTGTTGAAAATGTCTAATCCTATCACTCACTATATACTTTGCCTGATTACCTAATGTCTCTATTTATATCTGCTTTCCTACATATTTTCCCAATTTCATCATTGTGACTGACTCTTCACATGTGCTGACATTTAAATTCATTCTCTAACCGAAAACCTATTGCTAAAGAACTTTTGTTGCAAATTCTACACACACTCTTCTTCCTAATCCTAACTACTTTCTTTCTAATCCTACCGACTATCCCTTTTTGACTGGATGTTCTTTTCTACATTCAATCATCCAAGGTACAAGGTCATATGCCATTGTATATCGATTTATCTGAGACATCTGTTCAGAAGTTAATTCAATGCTAAGTATCCCAATCAAGGGCCCACTGCCCTTCTGGGCTTCAAATCATACTTAGATTTCTGTTTTCATGCATACATTTCACCTCTATATTCTTATAAATATCGCAGGTTCCCAATACCATTATTCACCCAGCAAAATGATTCCTAACCCAAATCGAACCTGTTATTAACCCTAACCATACAGTTTTCCCTCAATCTTACTTTACAGAAGAGCAGGGAAAAAGTTGGTCTTATAATACTGGAATGTAATGGATCTTCCACCTGGTGATAACCTCAAATGTCCATGGCGAAATGATCCCTGGAAAATATGTAGGCAGCTATGAAGGACCTGAGAGAGCAAAAGTCATCTTCCATGGCAAACAACTTGGTCAGGATAAAGGGTTGTGTCTGAATCAGCTTCTATTCTTAAAGTAGAGAAGATGAGCCAAACCAGGCCTGTGTGTAGATCTGTTCCTGGGAGATTATGGTTGATATACAATTCAAACTTGTTAAAGTGTCACAGGAATTAGGGCCAGCCTCCATCTCATGGGAACCTTGGAAGCAACAGTTTGGACAAAGTGGTTGCCAAGAGAGTGACCTCATTCAGTTCCTGAAGGAGGAACTAAAAACAGTTCCATCACACTTCCTTGGTGATGGAACTCTCTGAACTTGGAATCCAGGATGCCAGGCACCCATAGCCAGTCCCAGTCCCAGTCCCACTGGTCTCACTTGTTTGGATTTACCAAGGACAGAGTCAGTCTTTCTTGGTACCTACAGATGTGAGGAAGGTCAAATGCAAGAAAGCTCTGAAGCAAAGCTTTTCCTGAGAAAGCAAATAGAGCCTCACCGCTGGCTCCTGACAACTTCACAGAGTTGGCCAAGGAGACCAGATCTAAGACAGGACAGGCCATTTCGGGGGAACATTATTGGCCCACAAGTCAGAGGACACTCCGGATAGTCACAGACCTACCTGGGCGTAGGAGGTGCCTTTTTGTTTGTGGTTATGGGTTTGTGGTCTTGTGTCATGTTCTTAGGTAGAAAAGTAGGTTTGTTTGGTTTGGAGTGGACTGTTTCTAGTAAGTCGTTTGACAAGGCGAGTGTTTCTATGTCTGTGTATCCCATTGTGTCCATGGTTGTAGACATTAAAAAAAAATGCATCAATGGATGTGTCCTATCTAGTATAAAGCTTCACAGCATTTATCCAGCCAAATTGATGAATGGACTGTAGCTTGCCTTATGGATGGGCAACACCTACTATCTTTCTAAGTTCCTGTTTTCTTCCTGAATTCTGGCCACTCTCCAGAATAAGCCCATGGTTTTGTGTCCAAGATATGTACCCCCTCCAAACTCTGTAACATGGCCATGAACTGGATAGCTGAAGTGAATGGCGAGCATCTCAGAAAACTCAGATATCAGTGTGACCAGGAAAGTCTCAGTGGAGAAACCCTGCTTTGGGCCTTTTGCTTACCTATTGTTCTGTTGCACTGAATGTCAGGAAGGTCTTTGACTCAGGCCATCCCTTTGTGAAGCCTGAAGAAAACAGTTTTCAAATGGAAATGAATGGGAATACCTGTGGCTCTTTGCTTAATTGCTTTGGAAAGGGATTGTCTGAATCAGCCCCTTGGCCCTGTGTGAGGCTGTGGCTTAGATTCTCAACACCTGATGGATTTACAGAAATTTCCCATGTGTGCATCCCAAACCAAAATGGCCAAAAGAGCAGTCTTTGGGATGAAGTCTCTCGCCTTCCTCTGTAAGGTTCCTGACATCCATCAAGTGAGAATAGGGATTCTTTGGGTGAAATGAGTTTCTCAAACTTACAGAGGCTAGGCTATAGGTGCTTGGGTTTTCTCATGACTCCAATTCAAATAAAGATTCTAAACCCCACGGTCAGTCGGCCTCAAATTGGAGAAGTGGACCTGAATTAATGACAGGAGTATTTGATTACTCCAGGTTCACAGCAAGTGTCCAGGCCACCCTGACTTTAGGCAAATGAGAGGAAAGGGAACATATTTTGGACACTGTCTTGGTCTGCGTCCCTCATGGAAACTTCCAGCCAGAGGTAATGATGAGTGTCTATATAAAAGAAGATGAGGGCCATATGGGAGTGTTTTGGTTTTAGTTGTGGTCGTTTGTGTGGTGGTTGGAAGAGATGACTGGGTCCACCTGGGCTTGAACTCTGGTATGATTCCCCTTAGAGACTGAGTTTTAGAACTGACCTCAGAGAAGTATTGCAATAAATAGTGTTGCGATTTTAGGAGGCCATGCATGAGAATCTACCTTGGAAAATGAGATCTATTCCCAGGATGGCTTTTCACAGAGCTTGGGAAATCTAAGCCACGCTATCCCAATATTTTATTCTTAAAGACTTTGTAGCCATAGTTGAGATTCCAAACACTCATGGACCTCACATTTTAGACCTCAATGATCCTGGATTCATGTGACCTTTTGGTCACTCTTTGGAAAGGCTTGCCTGTGAGAGTTCTCCAGAGCTTTCATTTAAATGAGCTTCCTCACCATTTAATGGTTTCTGAATGAATTGAAACCCACAGTGCCTCGAACTTCATCCTTGAAAAATGGCGATATAAATACCATGAAACTTTTGAAATTCCCATGACCAGGTGGCACTGGAGAACCTGTGGATGTCCGGTTGCTGATCATGAGTGTACCAGACAGGGCCTTGATTGACTGGGTTTCGTGATAATGGTGTAGAACAGAGATGCCAATAAGTTGGAGCCTGCTGAGTAGTGAGTGTAGAGCAGTGGACTGTAGGTGTGTGAATAAATATTTTTGGTAGGACCACCTGGATCTGCCATTGGCTTCCAAAGACATGTGACTTACATGGTGCAGGCAGCAGATCCTTATATGTAAAGGCATCTTGTTATATGGAGAGGTTTCAGGGCAATATTCAGAATCAGGTTGCTATAGTCAAGGGGAAAACTATTTGGAATAGAAGCATGGTTTGTACATTCTCTTGGAGACCTTGACAAACCACACATGACAGAACTCCCTCCAGCATTTTGTCCCAGTTCAACTCCTTGTATTTCGTGAAGCCAATACCAAACTCCCAGTGCAGCAGTAAGAAACACCACGAAAAGTGGAGGATGACCAACTGACTTCACAGACAACACGGGGAGACACTTAGCTCCCAGTGGCCACAGTTTACAGACAAAGAGAGAATTCAGAACTGCTGTCTCATGTTCATTAGAAAATAAGTAACCATGTCATTCAGGTCACATAAATGCAGACCCAGATTTGATGGGGTCACTACAATTGAAGCTAATTCTCCTAACAATTACATATATTTCATGTGCCCAACCTCAGAGGAAGTTTCTCAAGAAGTCTTTAGGCCAGCACAGCTCCATGTTTGTGGAGTGTTTACTCTCTCCCTTACTTTTGGAAACTGTTCTACCACCTCCAGTGTTGTGAACTCCTGAGCATTTTCCATTCCACATATGTATTCACATATTTTTTAACTCCTCTCAACTAATTGTGTCTTTCTTGGAGCAATGGTTATGTCAAGGCTTCGTTCTGGATGAGAGTGGGAAGATTTTTGTGTAGCACATGTTTGCATACACATTAGATTCATTTTCCTATTTTCCATCTGAAATACTGAATCCTTGACACTAACCCATACCCTACTAAACTCTGACTACTAATCCTAATATAATGGAGAAAAAGAAACCTAACTAAATAGAAATACAGACCTTTTATAGGAAGCATGGTGTATGCTTGGATTTGCCTTCTGCTTTATCAAGAGTATGTGTTATAAATCTAGTCAAGTTTTCATTGTAGTATTTTTCCATGAGCTTTTAAAGTTAACAAATATGTAAATTCCTGTCTCTCTTTCTCTGTAGCATATTGAGTACATGTATTTTTTTACGCATATATAGTATCCTACCTGGTAACACACATATATTCTTGTGAGCTCACTGACTTTGGTTATAAAAATTGTGAGAAGAGATTACTTCCCCTAAATACTGATGGAACTGAAAATTCAACCTATGGGTGAGCTTCCTAGTGAAAAACATTATACATAAATCCATGTTCAGTAAAATGAATATTTTTGGATATGTGGATGAATTATATTTCATGATGAATTTCGATTGGCATATATATTGCTAAATATTAATGTGTGTGTGTGTGTGTGTGTGTGTGTGTGTGTGTGTGTATATATATATATATATATATATATACTCTCCAGATTTTCCAAAATATGAAATAAGTGTGTCTTATTATACATTCCCTAAATTCATTCATGTTCCTGTATGAGTCAGTCTTTCTTGGTACCTACAGATGTGAGGAAGGCCAAATGCAAGAAAGCTCTGAAGCGGTGCTATTCCTGGGAAAGCAGGCAGTGGCTCACTGCTGGCTCCTGACAACTTCACAGAGTTGGCCAAGGAGACCAGATCTGAGACAGGACAGGCCATTTTGGGGGAACATAGTATGGCCCAAAAGTCAGAGGACACTCCGGATAGTCACAGACCTACTTGGGGAAAGGAGGTGCCTTTGTGGGTGTGGGTGTGGGTTTGTGGTTTTGTCTCATATTCTGAGAATAGGTAAGAAAGGCAGTTTGTTTGGTTTGGAGTGAACTGATTCTAGTAAGTCGTTTGACACGGCGAGTGTTTCTAGGTCTGTGTATCCCACCGTGTCCGTGGTTGTAGACATTAGAAAACAGAAAGCTTCAATTGATGTGTCCTGTGTAGTAGAAAGCTTCCCAGCATTCATACTTCCCAATTTATGAATGGACTGCGGCTTGCCTTATCAATGAGCAACCCCTGATATCTTACTAAGTTTCTGTTTTTTTTTTTTTCTGAATTCTGGCCACTCTCCAGAATAGGCTCATGATATTGTGTCCAAGATATGTACCACCTCCAAACTCAGTGACATGGCCATGTACTTTATAGCTGAAGGGAATGGCGAGCATCCCAGAAAACTCAGATATCTGTGATCAGGAAAAGTCTCAGTGGAGAAACACTGCTTTGGGCCTTTTGCTTACCTATTTTTCTGTTGCCCTGAATGTCAGGATGTCAGGATGATCTTTGCCTCAGGCCACCCATTGGGAAGCATAAAGAAAACAGTTTTCAAATGCAAATGAATGGGCATCACATGTGGCTCTTTGCTTAATTGCTTCGAAAAGGAATGTGTCTGAATCAGGCAATAGGTCCTCTGTGAGGCTGTGGCTTACATTCTCAGCACCTGATGCATCTAAAGAAAGATCCCATGTGTGCATCATAAACTACATTGGCTAAAAGAGCATTCATTGTGGAAGAATTCTCTCGCCTTTCTCTGTAAGGTTCCTGACCTCCATCAAGTAAGAATACGAACCTTTGGTTCAAATAAGATCTTCAAAGCCCTGCAGAAGCTAGCCCATAGGTGCTTGGGTTTTCAACTGAATCCAAATCACATGAAGAATCTATACCTGATGCTGGGGATGTGGCTCACGCCCTAGCGTGCTCGCCTGGCATGCGTGCGGCCCGGGTTCGATCCTCAGCACCACATACAGACAAAGATGTTGTGTCCGCCAAATACTAAAAGAGAAAAGTATTAAAATTCTCTCTCTCTCTCCGTCTTTCTAACTCTCTCTCACTCTTTCTAAAAAAAAAAAAAAAAAAAAAAAGAATCTATACCTGACAGTCAGTAGGCCTCATATTGGAGAAGCAGAGCAGTATTAACAGCAGGCCTATTTGATCATTCCTGGTTCCCAAGACGGGTGTCCAGGCCAACATGTCTTTATGCAAATGAGGGGCAAGGGAGGTTATTTTGGACACTGTCTTGTGCTGCACCCCTCATGGAAAACTCCAGCCAGAGGTAATGATGAGTGTCTGTATGGACGAAGATGAGGGCCATGTGGGAATGTTTTGGTTTAAATTGTGGTCATTTGTGTGGCGGTTGAAACAGATGCCTGGGTCCACCTGGACTTGAACTCTGGTGTGATTCCCCTTAGAGAATGAGTTCTGCAACTGACCTCAGAGAAGTATTGCCATAAATTGTGTTGGGATTTTATGAGGCCACGCATGAGAATCACCCTTGGAAACTGAGATCTAGGCCCAGGGTGGCTTTTCCCAGAGCACTTGGAATCTCAGCCAGGATATCACATGATTTTATTCTGAAAACTTGGCAGCCATAGTTGAGAGTCAAAACACACATGGACATCACATTGTAGTCCTCAATAGGCCTGGATTCATGTGACCTTTTGGCCACTGTTTGAGAACCTTCCTGTGAGGGTTCTCCAGAGATTTCATTGAAATGAGCTTCCTCACCATTTAATGGTTCCAGAATAAATTGAAACCCACAGTGCCTCCAACTTCCTTCTTGAAAAATGGCTAGATAAATACCATGAAATTTTTAAAATTCCCATGACCAGGTGGCACTGGATAATCTTTGGATATCCTGAGGATGATCATGAGTATACCAGTCAGTGCCTTGATTGACTGGTTTTCATGAAGATGGTGCCGAACAGAGATGCCAAGAAGTTGAAGCCTGCTGAGGAGTCGGCATAGAGCATTGGTGGGCAGGTGTGTGATAAAACATCTGTGGTGGGGCCATGTGGATCTCTCATTGGCTTCCAAATGGCTTGTGACTGACATGGTGCAGCCAGCAGTCCCTTCTATGTAAAGGCATCTTGTTATATGGAGAGGTTTCAGGGCAATGTTTAGAATCAGGTTGCTATGGTCATGGGGGCAAGCTATGTGGAATATAAGCCTGGTTGATGCATTCTCCTGCAGACCCTGACCTACCACACGTGACAGATCTCCCTCACGCACTGGGTAACAGTTGAATTCTTTGTATTTTGTGAAGCAAATACAAAAATTCCATTTCAGCAGCAAGAAACACCACAAAAAGTGAAGGATGCCCAAATGGCTTCACAGTCCACATGTGGATACACTTAGCCCCCCGTGGCCACAGTTTACCCTAAAAGAGAGAATTCAACATTGCTGCCTCATGTTCATTGGAAAATAAGAAACCATGACCTCCAAGTCACATAGATGCAGACCCAGATTTGATGGTCTCACTACAAAGAAAGCTAAAATTCCCGACAACAACATATATTTCAAGTGCCCAACGTCAGAGGCAGATTCTCAAGAAGTCTTTAGGCCAGCAGAGCTCCATGGTTGTGGAGTGTTTACCCTGTCCCTTACTTTTGGAATCTCAGAAGGGAGGAAGATACACCAAGCCAATTGACGGCTCCTTTTGAAAAAATTGTACCACCAATGACATCATCAACAAATATAAACCAACACTACCACAAGTTGCTGCACAAACAGATAGTTTACAATGCATACATGTGAGTTCACAATGTGTCCAGGCAAGTACTACAAGCAGTTCAGTGATGGCTATTGCAGAAGCTGTAGATTGGTTTTATCTTTGATTTCACCAGCACTGTGACGAAGATAGAAATTCTGGCAATAATGGCTAAAGAAAAAATTATGTAACATTCCAGAAAGCACTGAAAGAAAACAATTTTCTTAACAATTTACATTGTCTTGGAGAGAATTATTAAATATAATGAAAAGGAAATGTGAAAGAAAACAAACAGATCTGTTAACCTCCTTTTTTGTTCACATTTTAAAACAATCCTCAACAGCTGTTTACCCAATTTAAATTAAACCATTTAAATAATGTGAATAAAAAAATATTTGGATCAATTTTTTCATGAGCCCTCATCATATATGATATATGGACATATGAACATTCAAACATATAACACAAAACACAAGTGTGCACACATAATATAATACATACAACACATAACCTAATAGTAAAGGCCTTATAACTTTTTACATGTGAAATCTCCATTGCAATGTTTAAAAACTCTATTGTCAAAAAATAGAACTGATCAGCAAAACATTAAACTAGGTATGTATGAGCTCATAAAAACAAAATAAAATGTGGGAAAAGGCAATAATAAAATACATATTGAAAAAAGCATCCTGGTTCTATCTTAGATGTAAGGGTAGCCAAACTGGAATTTTGGATATCAGCTGATATGGACTTGAGTCAAATCATCTTCTTTTTGTTC
The DNA here is from genome assembly GCF_048772815.1 of Callospermophilus lateralis. Taxonomy (NCBI): domain Eukaryota; kingdom Metazoa; phylum Chordata; class Mammalia; order Rodentia; family Sciuridae; genus Callospermophilus; species Callospermophilus lateralis. Next base: position 130,917,386 of record NC_135313.1, on the reverse strand, counting down.
TGTAGAAATCGCTTTAGTTAATCTCTCTGCAATCCAAATCGGCTGTTGTTCTCTCTGTGGAAACACACAAACAGGCCCCCGACTCCAGACAATCATTGGGTCAGGACCTTGGTTAATCTCTCTGGAATCCAAATCAGCTGCTGTTTTCCCTGTGGAAACAGACAAACAGACCCCTGACTCCAGACAATTACTGGGTCAGGACCTTTCCAATTTCCTGTTAGAATATCTTTCCAAAGAACTTTGGCCTTACGCAAATTTTTTGGACACATATGCCTTTCCGCAGCACTAAGTCCTGATAAATCCAAATTTTAAAAGTTTAGAATAAAAAGGGTTATTTTAAGTTTGTCTTTGGGGAATATATACCCTTTCCCAATTGCGTCTTTTTGCTTTAATAAGTACTTTTTAATAGTTTGATGAGCTTTTTCAACTATGCCTTGTCCCTGTGGATTGTATGGGATTCCTGTTATATGAGTAATGCCAAATGATGACCAAAATTGTTTAAAAGAGGTAGAAGTATAACCAGGGGCATTATCTGTTTTTAACTGTTTGGGAACGCCCACAGTGGCAAAATTTTGTAAGCAATGAGTAATAATATCTTTAGTTTTTTCTCCGGCATGAAGGGTGCCCATCAAAAATCCAGAAGAAGTATCAACTGTAACATACAAATATTTTAATTTTTCAAATTCTGGCAAGTGTGTGATGTCCATCGGCCAAATATGATTAGGTATCAATCCTCTAGGATTGACTACAAGATTAACTTGTGGTAAAAAGGTCACACAATTTTGACATTGTTTTATTATTTGTCTAGCTTTTTCCTTAGTTATTTTAGAAGGCTTTTGTAAGGTATTAGCTTTGACAGGGAACTTTTTACGAAAATTTATAGCTTCTTCTAGTGTAGAGAAAATATGTATGTCATGTGTAGTTTTATCTGCTAAATCATTGCCCAAACTGAGGGCTCCTGGCAATCCTGTATGTGCCCTGATATGTCCTATAAAGAATGGATCTTTTCTGTCCCAGATTATACTTTGTATAGTGGAAAGCAAGGAGAAAACAGTAGAGGAAAGGGAAATCCTACCAACATCTTCAAGGCATACTATAGAATTAACTATATACTGACTATCAAAAGTAAATTAAATACAGAATCTTTAAACATCACAAAAGCTTGTAATACTGCATTAAGCTCTACCTTTTGAGCTGATTGTTTGGGTACTAGAAATGTAAAAGTTTGATCAGGTGTAACTATTGCTGCTGTACCATTATTTGATCCATCAGTGAATATATTTGGAGCATTCATGATAGGTGTTTTTCTTGTCAATTTTGGAAAAATTACAGGATGCGATGACCAAAAAGACAATAAAGGATTAGATGGTAAGTCATTATGAAATGAAACATTAGATTTGCACATGATTATTGCCCAAGTATTTAACTCATTAACTGACTCATCAATTTGATTCAGAGTATGTGGAGTAATAATTTTATTGGGAGCAATCCCAAGCACTCACTTTGCTGCTTTTATTCCTTTGAGTGTTAATTGTCCTATAGCCTCAGGATACCTAGTAAGAATAGTGTTAGGAGAATAAGATAAATGTATCTATAATAATGGACCTTCTTGCAAAAATACTCCTGTAGGAATATTTTTTGTTGGTAGACAATAAATAATAAAGGCAAACTTATATCAATTCTATCCAATTGCATATTTTCCATATATGTTTCAATGATTTTTAATGCCTTTCTTGCTTCAGGCGTTAACATGTACCGTGAATTGGGATATGATGGACCTTTTAGGATATCAAATAAATATCCCAACTCTCCTGTTGGTATACCTAGATAAGGCCTTATCCAATTTATGCCTCCTAATACCTTTTGAAAGTCGTTATGTGATTTGAGTTGATCTAGTTGTATTTGAATTTTTGGTGGCAGTACATGGTTGAGGATAATAGAACACCTAAATAATTAATTGGAAAATTTAATTGTACTTTATCTATTTCTATATCTAGATTATTTTTTTAATAAGTTTGTAACTGTGCCATAACATTCTAGCAATGTGTTTTTAGCTTTGTGTGCTAATAATACATCATCCATATAGTGAAATATTTGTAGTTCAGGATTTTGATTTCTAAGTGGCTTTATTAATTTGTTAAAATAAATTTGACACATTGTTGGGCTGTTAGCCATCCCTTGAGGCAGTACTTTCCATTCATATCTCTGATCAGAACCTTCATGATTCAGTGCAGGGATAGTAAATGCAAAACGTGGACTATCCTCAGGATGAATTGGAATTGAAAAAAAAAAAACTTTAATATCTATAAGTAAAACATACCAGGTTTTTGGCAAACCAGAGAATTGAGAAATCCCTGATTGAGCAGGTCCCATAATAACCATCTTATTATTAATGTCTTTTGAATCTTGCAATAATCTCCATTTACCAGATTTCTTTTTGATGAAAAAAATGGGAGTATTATGGGGATATACAGCCAGTTGTATATGTCCTTCTGCTAACTGGTGTTTGACCAGGTCATGGGCTGCTTGTATCTTTTCTTTAGTCAGGGGTCACTGAGGAACCCATTCTGGTCTTTCTGATTTCCAAGTAATATTTATTGTCTCAGTGGCTCTTTCTGAAAATTCAACCCATGTCTCTCTGTTCCTGGATCTATTTGTATTGGTGCTGCTATACCTTGTTCTTGTTTTTCTAATCTTTTTCCTTTTAAAACCTTGTCTAGTCATAATAGTGGGTGCATTTTTTATGTTATTTGTTAATGTCAAAACTAATTGATCTAGGACTTCTCGTCCCCATAAATTTACGGGAAGATGATCCAATACTTCTGGCTGTATTGTTCCTTCACATTCTTTAGGATCCTTCCAATCTAATACCATTGTACTTCTATGGGGATTAGTCGCCACTCCTAGGCCTCCAAGCGTTTGAGTGACTTGTTGTAATGGCCAATGTTTTGGCCATTCTTGACAAGAGATGATGCTAAGGTCTGCACCTGTATCCAGTAGCCCATTAAATTCATGTCCTTGAATATTAAGTTTTAGCAAGGGGCAAGAATCTAAATTTAAAGAAACCATAGCCCAATCTACACCTGTGGAGCCTAATCCCTTGGAACCTGTTTCTACAGTATGACTGGAAAATTTATCATGTAGGCTGGGTATTATTAGTAACTGTGCTATTCTATCTCCTGGTGATATTACTGATATATCCTTTGGAGCACTGGCAATAAATTTTATTTCACCTTCATAATCAGGATCAATTACCCCAGGATTTCTTATGAGTCCTTTTAGAGTAGTAGAGCTGTGTCCCAATAATAAGCCTACTGTTCCTTTGGGAAGAGGTTCTTTTACCCCTCTGGGAATGATTTGAACTCCCATCTCTGGAGTTAATACTGATCTGGTGGAGGCACAGATGTCCAACCCTGAGCTCCCTCTGGTTTGTGTAATGAGGGATCTGATGGACAATGTGTCCTGGTCAAGAACCAGATGGGGTTGCTGGGTTCCTCCTATGTTCCATATATTTGTGGTTTTGGGACCCAGAGCATTGGGCCCCCCTGTCCATTTTTTGGCAATGGAGCCGAAAGCCTTTCTCCACAACATTGTGGATAGACACCTGGTCCTTGTTCGTTTTTTGATAATGGAGTATCATCTATTGTGATTTGAGAATGGCATTCATTAGCCCAATATCTCCCTCTACGGCATCATGGGCAAATACTTGGTATTCTTCTCCTTTAATACCTAATTTTGTTAAACCCTCCTCCTATGGGCAATTCCTTTTTAAATGTCCTATTTGTTCACAATTGTAGCATGTTCTTGGCCTGGCATCTAATGCTTGTTTTAGTGCAGCTGAAACAATTTGCCCTTCTTCATTAATGTCTCTGGCATCTAAAGCCTGTTTTACTGCAGTTGCCATGACTTGCTCTTGTTCATTAATGTCTCTACATAATTTAATATATGTGTTTAAATCTTCATGTTTCCATGGTCTAATTATATCTCTGCACCAACTATTCACTTGCTCATAAGCCAGTTTTTTTAGTAATAGCATTGCTTGTTCTGTTTTCCCAGAACCTCTGGTACCTGTTTGAATAAGCCTATCGACAAATTCAGCATAAAGTTAATTAGCTCCTTGTATTACTTTAGATAATTGACCTTGTAAACCTCCATGTCCTTGTAAAGTCTTCCATGCCTTAATTGCATCTACAGCAATTTGTGCACACACACCAGAATCATATGCAATTTGTTGCTGCTTATCCTCATAAGGTCCCTTTCCTAACAACATATCTAGATTTCTCTGAGGATAACCAGCTGCTGCATTTCGCCTAGCCGTCTCCTTGCAAAATTCCTCATTGTCAACCTTCCATAACAGGTATTGTCCTCCATTTAGCACAACTTTACACATATTAGCCCAATCCGCTGGCTTCATGTTCAAGTTGTTAATGGATTCGACCATGCTTACAGTGAAGGGTGCTTGAGGACCATAGGTTGTTACAGACTCTTTTAGCTGCTTCACTGTTTTGAAATTTAAAACATGGTAAACTCGCTGCCCTCCTACCTCAAATATAGGGCATGTTAATATTTGAGATCTTGTCTCAGGATCCCAACTATCAACTGTGGGGGTTGGGGGCTTCCCAGCATATGGAGGTGGCCTTGTTAGTTGGACACTTACGTCCTCTGGTGATAGAAAAGTATTAGTAGCAGTCTCCTGTAGAGGTGGTTCTGTTGGTTGGACACTTACACCCTCTGGTGATAGAAAGGTGTTAGTAGTAGTCTCCTGTTGTAAATTTCCCCCTGATGGCTTTTACTGTTTTACACTTTCTTTCTCTGTATGACTAGCTTGAGAGGCCTTCTCTTTTACATGATTTTTTTCCTCTGTCTGACTGGTTCGAGAGACCTTCTCTTTTACTTGAATTTTTTCCTCTGTCTTACTAACTTGAGAGACCTTCTCTTTTACTTGAATCAATATGTCTTCTCCTTCCTCTACCATTGTCTGAACTGAAGGCTTTGGACTAAACAAACAAGATACGAAATTCCACAATGGCAATGTGCCAACTGGCAGAGTCCCTGGGCTTTTCTTTTCTATTCTTTTTAAATCTTCACCATAATGGTTCCATTGTGATATATTTAATAACTCCTCCTTAAAAAGCCATGGGCTACATTTTTGTATTGTATCAACGTATGCCCTGACTGCTCTTAATTTTACTGGGATGCCTCCTTCCTCTAACAATTTACTTAGCACTTTTTCAGTTTGTTTTTTTTTTCTAATTTCTGATGCCATATTTCTACTAATACAACCCAACAAGATAACACCAAACAAAACAGAGATAGAATGAAATAAAAATGGAACAACAAAATATCATTATAGCCTTTCTCCCTATCTGTTCCTCAGACACAAATAGTTTTTCCTCAGATGTGAGCGGTTTTTCTTCCGTCTCACTTGTCTCCAGGGACAGGCAATTTAAAGCAAATGTGAAGCAAAACAAAAGAGGAATCTTAAAATGGCTACCCATCCTCTCGTCCTGCCCTCAGGGGCGAGCAGTTTACCTTATCAGTTACCCTCAGTCGCTCCCCATGCGAGCCACCAAATGCTGCAGTCTGGCTGGGCACAATCAGGAGCCACTTTTCAAAAGAAAGCAAATTTATTTTTAGAACCACACTGGCCAAGCAAAAGAGCCTCTCAGGAAGAACCCTCAGAGCCCCAACTGCCACCACCGGCTTCCCACAAGACTTTCCCTCCCACACAAGCCTCTCTCCACTTCCCACAATCCTCCTGCTCTTGAGGCCGATGGGTGGGTCACGTGGACAGAGTCAAAAAAGTCCCCCAATGAGCAGCTCTGTGATCTGAAAAGGCAGGGAAACAGCCCAATGAGCATCACCACAGAGGAGCCAATCAGCTAGATGTCGCTGGGGCCACTGTGAGCCAATCATCAGCCGGCAGCTGAAAGTTGCAGGCAGCTGGAAGTTTGCTGGGCCCCTTAGGCTGCGGCTATGAACAGGAGTTGTATGCACCATTCACTGAAGGTAGTTTTCAGTACTAGGAAACAAATATGTATTTCAGGTGGATGAATATTTCTGACAATAATCTGGTGAAAAGTTGATTATAAATCCACATACTTGAACATGAATGAATTTAGGGAGTGTAAATAAGACATATATATTTTATATTTTGAAAAATCTGTAGAGTGTGTGTGTATACACACACACACACACACACACACACACACACACACACAGATATTAAAATGTAGCAACATGTATGCCAATCGAAATTCACCATGAAATATACATCATTCACAGATCCAAACATATTCAATTTACTTAATAGGGATTAATGTATAATGTTGTTCTACTAGGAGGCTCTCCCATAGTTTTAATTTCAGTTCCAACAGCGTTTACGAGGAGTGATTCCTTCTCACAATTTGTATCTGCCAAGTCAGCCACCTCACAAGAATGTAGGTGTGATACCAGGTAGGATTCGATATGTGCATAAAAAATACATGTGCTGAATAGGCTACACACAAAGGGAGACAGGAATTCACATATTTGTTAACTTTAAAAAACATGGATATCTATTTCAATTAAAAATAGACTGGATTTATAACACCTAACCTTTATCATGCAAAAGGCAAGTTCAACTACACACCATGCCTCTTCTAAACTGCTTGTATTTCAATTCTGATTTGGTTACTTTTCTGCATCATATTAGAATTAGTAGTCAGAGTCTAGTAGGGTATAAGTTAGTGTCAGGGATTCAGTATTTCAAATGGAAAATTGGAAAATGAATCCAATGTGTATGCAATATGTGTTACACAAATAACTTCCCACTCTAATTCAGAAAATGGCTTGACATAACCTTCACCCAAAGAAAGACAAAATTAGAGGAGAAGAGTCAGAAAATCTGTGAATACATATATGGAATGGAAAATTCTCAGAAGTTTAAAACTTTTGAGGTTTTAGAGGAGCTTCCAAAACTTAGGGACAGGGTAAAACTCCACAAACATGGAACTCTACTGGCCTAAAGACTTCTGGAGATACTGACAATGAGGTTGGGCACTTGAAATATATGTTGTTGTCAGGAGCTTTAGCTTCCTTTTTAGTGAGAACATCAAAGCTGAGTCTGCATCTATGTGACCTGGAGGACATGGTTTCCTATTTTTCAATGAACATGAGGCAGCAGTGCTGAATTTTCTCTTTGTAGCTAAACTGTGACCACTCAGGGCTAAGTGTCTCCCCATGTGGACTTGAAAGCCATTTGGTCATCCTCCAGTGTTCGTGTTATTTCTTGCTCCTGCACTGGGTGTTTTGTATTTGCTTCACGGCATACAAGTAGTTCAACTGAGACACAGTGCTGGAGGGTGTCCTGTAATATGTGGGGGGTCAGGGTCTGCAGGAGAATGGAACAACCAGGCTTCTATCCAACATTGCTTGCCCCCTTGATCAAAGCAACCAGATTGTGAACATTGCCCTGAAAACTATCTATATAACAAGATGCCTTTATATACAAGGGTGTGCTGGCTGCACCATGTCATTCACAAGCCATTTGGAGCCAGTGTAAGATCCACATGACCCCACCACAGATGTTTTATCACACACCTGCACACCACTGCTCTAGGCCTACTACTCAGAAAGCTCCAACTTACTGACATCTCAGTTCTACACCATTTTCATGAAACACAGTCAATCAAGGCACTGTCTGGTACCCTCATGATCAGCAACAGTACATCCTAAGGTTCTCCAGTGCCACCTGGTCATGGAAATTTCAAAAATGAAGTTTTTGAAATTTCAAAAATGAAATTGGAGGCACTGTGGGTTTCAATTCATTCAGGAACCATTAAATGATGAGGAAGCTCATTTCAATGAAAGCTCTGGAGAACTCTCAGAGACAAGGCTTCCCAAAGAGTAGGCAAAAGGTCACATTGTGGTCTACAATGTGAGGTCCATGTGTGTTTTTACTCTCAACTACGGCTGCCAATCTTTCAGAATAAAATCATGGCATATCTTGGATGAGATTCCCAGTGCTCTGTGGAAAGCCCCCCTGGGCGTAGATCTCAGTTTCCAAGGGCGACTCTCATGGATGGACTCCTAAAATCCAAACACAATACATGGCAATACTTCTCTGAGGTCAGTTACAGAACACAGTCTCTAAGGGGAATCACACCTGAGTTGAATCCCAGGTGGACCCAGTCCTCTCTTCCAAACGCCAAACAAATGACCTCAATTAAAACCAAAACACTCCCATATGGCCCTTATCTTCTTCCAATAGACACACATAATAACCATTGGCTGGGGGTTTTCATGAGGGGCGCTGTGCAAGACAGTGTCCAAAATAAACTTCCTTGCCCCTCATTTGCCTAAAGTCAGGGTGTCCTGGACACCCTTCCTGTTAACCATGAGTGATCAAATAGGACTGCTGTTAATACTGTTCCGATTCTACAATTTGAGGCCTACTGGCTCTGGGGTTTAGATTCTTTATGTGATTTGGAGTAATGAGAAAACCCACGCATCTCTGGGCTAGCCTCTGCAGGGCTTTGAAGAACTCATTTGACCCGAAAGATCCCGATTCACAATTGATAAAGGTCAGGATCCTTAGAGGAAGGCGAGAGACTTAATCCACAATGACTGCTCTTTTGGCCATTTTGGTTTTTGATACAGAAGAGATCTTTCTTTAGATCCCTCAGGTGCTGAAAATCTAACCACAGCATCACAGAGGGCAAAGAGGCTGATTCAGACCCATCCCATTCCAAAGCAATTAAGCAAAGAGCCACAGGTGATGCCCATTCATTACCATTTGAAAACTGTTTGCTTCAGGCTTCACCAAGGGGTGGCCTGAGGCAAAGACCTTCCTGACATTCAGGGCAACAGAACAATAGGTAAGCAAAAGGCCCAAAGCAGGGTTCCTCCACTGAGACTCTTCTGGTCATGCTGGTATCTGAGTTTTCTGAGATGCTCGCCATTTCCTTCAGCTATCCAGTACATGGCCATGTCAAAGAGTTTGGTGGTGGTACATATCTTGAACACAAAACCAATTTCCCATTCTAGAGAGTGCCTACAATTCAGGAAGAAAACAGAAGCTTAAGGAGATAGGAGGTGTTGCCAATCGATAAGTCAAACCGCAGTCCATTCACAAATTGGGCAGAATGAATGCTGGGAAGCTTTCTACTAGACAGGACACATCCATTGATGCATTCTCTTTTCTAATGTCGACAACCACGGACACAGTGGGATACACAGACATAGAAACACTCGCCTTGTCAAATGACTTACTAGAAATAGTCCACTCCAAACCAAAGAACTGCTTTTCCTATAAATTCTCAGAATATGTGACAAAGCCACAAACACACACCCACACCCACAAAGGCAACTTCTTTACCCAAGAAGGTCTGTGAATATCCGGAGTGTCCTCTGACTGGTTGGCAATTCTGTGTTCCCCCAAAATGGCCTGTCCTGTCTCAGATCTGGTCTCCTTGGCCAACACTGTGAAGTTGTCAGGAGCCAGCGGTGAGCCACTACCTGCTTTTTCATGAAAGGCCCCTCTTCAGAGCTTTCCTGGCATTTGGCCATCCTCATATCAGTAGGTACCAAAAAAGAGTTACTCTGTCTTTGGTAAATCCAAATAAGTTAGCCCACTGGGACTGTGACTGGGACTGTCTCTGGATGCCAGGCTTCTTGGATCCCAAGTTCAGAGAGCTCCATCATCAATAAATTAGGTAGTTCACTTCCTTCAGGAACTGAATTATGTCACTGCCTTGGCAACCACTTTGTTTTAACAGTTGCTTCGAAGGGTCCCATGTGATGGAGGCTGCCTCTACTTCCTGTGACAGTTTCACAAGTTAAAATGGTATAACAACCATAGGCACCTGGGAACAGCTCACCATACAAGCCTCGTTTGGTCTGTCTTCTCTACATAAAGAAGAAAGTGGCTGATTCAGACAAATCCCTTCATCCTGAGCAGGTTGTTTGCCATGGAAGATGACTTTTGCTCTCTCAGGTCCTAAATAGCTGCATACATCTTCTCCAGGGATCATTTCTGTATGGACCTTGAGGTTCTCTGCCGGTGGAAGATCCCCTCTATTTCTGTATTGTAAGACAAACTCTGTCCCTGCTCTTCTGTATAGTTAGATTGAGGGAAAAGTGTATGGTAAGGGTTAATAACAGGTTCGATTTGGCTTAGGAATCATTCTGATTGATGAATAATGGTATTGGGTACCTGTGATATTTACAAGAATATACAAGTGAAATATAAGTATGAAAACAGAAATCTAGGTAAGATATGAAGCCCAGAAGAGCATTAGGCCCTTGATTGGGATACTTAGCTTTGAATTTTGTTCTGCACAGGTGTGTCAGATAAATCGATATACCATGGCATAGGACCTTGTACCTTGGATGATTGAATGTTGAAGAGAACATCCAGTCAAAAAGGGATAGTCGGAATTATTAGAAAGATAGTTGGTAGGTTTAGGAAGAAGGGTGAGTATAGGATTGCACCAAAATTTCTTTAGCAATTGGGTTTCAGATAGAGAGTGAATGTAAAAGTCAGTATATGTGAAGAGTCAGTCACAATGATGAACTGGGGAAAATATATAGGAAAGCAGATATGAATACAGACATTATGAAATCAGGCAAAGTATAAACTCAGTGATAGGATTAGGCATTTTTAACAGGGTTGTTGTTGAATATATAATCTAAGGAAGAAACAAATATGTACTCAACAATAGGATTGACATTTGAGAGCATTAGGCAACCTGCACATAGATGTTTTTAGTAATCCATGCTCACTTTCCTTTTAGGCTTTCGTACAATCAAAGTGAGACCTTTGCTTTTTGGTCGAGAATATTACTGTGATAAAATGTATATAGAATCAGGTGACATGAGTATTTCTTCCACCATTTCTGTGAGCAATATTTTGAAGACCTATAAATAAGTGTTGGGTGTAAAATTAGGTGTACCTGGTGTCTTTGGATATAGAGATAATGCATGAATAGACCATACTGAGAATAAATAATATAACTGGTTCCAACTTTAAATAATTTTTTGAATTGATATCTGAAAATATACAGAAAATCTTATATTGCTATACAAGCATTCATTCCATCCTGTTACATTCTAATGGTAATATGAGTGTTATGGTTTATTATGAAGAGTGTGTGAGTTTTGCTTCAAAAGTGATTCTGGAAGTCAAAAATAATGTGTTTGGCAAGAAGTCTCATGAAAAAACCAGTCAAGAGACCTGGAGGAATAAATGTGTTCTGAAGAAGGAATTGATTGAACATGAAAAAAATTCTTATAAATTTGTGAAACTCTGGATGAAATATATATACTATGATATATATATATATATATATATATATATATATATTTAAATATATGTAGAATACATAGGTAAAATATATGTATGAAAACAGAAATCTAAGTAAGATTTGAAGCCCAGAAGGGCATTGGTCCCTTGATTGGGATACTTAGCTTTGAATTACTTTCTGCAAAGTTGTCTCAGATAAATCCATGTACAATGACATAGGACCTTGTACCTTGGATGATTGAATGTAGAAGCGAACATCCAGTCAAAAAGGGATAGTTGGTAGTGAAAGTTTAATAAAATAGGTACTTGTCACTTCCTGTTTTTCTGTACGCTTAACAAAACACTGTTGAAATCTTGAGAATTGTTTGCTAATCTTGTTCCCAGAATGTGCTGTCCCCATATGCCAAACTGCAGATTGTACTCTGTCACCCAGTTAAGCGCTAACCGCCCACTGACCCTTACCCATCAATAAACTTCCCTCCCTGCCCTCTCCAAGAAAAGTATATAAGCTCTGCTGAAGCTGTTCTCAGGGCTCTCTGCTCTATTCAAGTGAACTCTGAGCCCCAGCATGCTGGACCCCCAGTAAATCCTTTGCTGTTGCATGTTAAAGTCTCTTGGTTGTCCCTTCCTCTGACACTAGCCCGACCTTTACATATGGAGGTTCCACAGAGATTAAGCAGCGGTGGACGAGAGACCCCAATGGACCCCCCTCAGATAAGTAAGGCGCCTCTTTCTGGTTTCAGGTTTCAGGTTAGGGTTTGGCAAAATGGCTGTCAATGAAGAGTGTGAGCTCTCTCTGATGGTGGCTGACAGTCGTGTTACAGAACCACAGGCCACGTCCCTGGAGGACGCCTGAGAGGACTCGGGAAATCGAGGAACAATAGTCTCCTTGACTCAGTGATATTTTGTTTCGGATTCAGTATTGCCAGTCCATCGGATTTTGCTGGCTACTCAGTCGTGGTCTCAGTGTTGAACGTCCATTGCCTGTCATTATTGTCTTGTCTTGCCTGTGTCATGTGTCGTTGCTTTCACTGTTTGTGTATCTCTCATTATGGGACAGAGCACTTCAATGCCTCTGTCGCTGACCCTTGATCACTATACCAAAGTCCGTTTAAGGGCTCAGAATCTCTTTATTTCAGTAAAGCCCCGGATGTGGCAGACTCTCTGTACCTCAGAATGGCCCACCTTTGGAGTCGGATGGCCCCTAGAAGGATCTTTCTACTTCCCACTAATTTATAATTCAGAGATATTGTCTTTCATCCGGGGCCAGATAGTCATCTGGATCAACAGCCATATATTTTAATTCAGCAGGACCTCTGCAAATTTCCTCCTCCATGGGTGAAGCCTTTCCTTGCCCCTGCCCCCGCAATGACTCCTTCCCCCAGGAACTCACAAACACTCTGCTCCTCCTCCTCCTCCACACTCTGTTTTCCCTGTGTCACCAGATTTGACTCTACTGGACTCTCCTCCCCCTCCTTATCCCCTGCCCTCATCCTCTAACCCCCAACACCCTCTAACTGATACCCCTGCTACTGACTCAGCCTCTCCTCCATTGGAGGAAGCTAAGCCGGCCCAGCGCCCTCCAGGTAATTCCCCTGCAGCACACACAGCACCTCCTCCCATGGAGGAAGCTGGCCCTGCTAAAGGAACTCTCTGGCGGTGAATGATTGAAAACCCTGGAACTCTTGGGATGCCTCCCCTTCGACCCTACGGACCAATGATTGACAATGGCCATTGGGGGAAAATTCAAGCCTACCAGTATTGGCCGTTCTTCTCTTCAGACCTATGTAACTTAAAAAATTACAATCCCCCTTTTTCCGAGGACCCCACCCGGCTCTCAGGTCTGGTTGAGTCATTGATGTTTTCACACCAGCCTACTTCGGATGACAGCCAACAACTGCTAGGGACTTTCTTCATGACAGAGGAAAAAAAGGGAATTCTCCAGGAAGCTAAAAAAAAATATCCTCGGACCAGGTGTGCATCCGACACAATTACCAACATAATCAAAGCCGGCTTTCCCTTGAACCGACCCAACTGGGACCCCAACACCTTTGAAGGTAGGGAGCATCTGTCCACTTATCGCCGGGCTCTAATAGTGGGTCTCCGAGCAGCCGCTAGTGACGAACTAATTTGGCCAAGGTAAGAGAGATTATCAGGGGCCTGATGAATCTCCCTCTATGTTTCTAGAGAGAATTATGGAGGCATATAGGAGCTATAATCCTTTTTATCGTCAGGCAGAGAATCAAAAGGCATCTGTCACGATGGCCTTTATTGGGCAAACTGCCCTGGATATTAAAACAAAGTTACAAAGCTTAGATTTATTACAAGATATGACTTTGAGAGATTTAGTCAGAGAAGCTGAGAAGGTATACTATAAGAGAGAAACTGAGGAAGAGGAGGGAGCAAAGGGAGGATAAAAGAAACAAAAGGCAGAGTAAGGCATTGACTAAGGTCCAGGTCACAACAACAAATAGGCCAAAAATTAAGAAACAGGGAGACAAGAAGGTATACGTTGGCCCACGACAGAGGCCACCCTTGGCCTCAGATCAATGTGCCTACTCAAACAAAAAGGACACTGCACCAAAATTGACATAGAAAGAGACAGCCACGCCAGCCAGCCATTCTGACTCTGGAGGATGACTAAGAAAGTCAGGGCTCAGATCCCCTCCCCGAGCTCAGAGTAACTTTTGAAGTGGAGGGGACCGCAGTAAACTTTGAAGTGGATACAGGGTCAATATACTCAGCCCATAAGGCCACATTGGGCCCTCTATCAAATAAAAAATCTCTATTTCAAGGGGCTAATGGCAGTAAATATCGGGCTTGGACAACTAAGAGGACCATGGACCTGGGAAAAGGAAAAATCCATCACTGCTTCCTAGTAGTCCCAGAATGCCTGGCCCCATTGATGGGCAGAGATCTGCTCACCAAGCTCTGGGCCAAAATAAATTTTAACCCTGAAGGCCCTCAAGTGGAATTTCTAAATCTTTCAGTAAAAACTCCAAGAGTCACGGCTCTAACTATGTCAGTAGAAAATGTACATCAACTCACTCACCTTGGTTCAAAGAAACTGCAGGCATTCCTGAAGGATCAAGAACAGAGTTTTCCACTAACAGACTGACAGTGAAGGAAATAACTGAATGGGTAACAAAAGCCTGTCGGGTTCATCAATTGGTAAATGCTTACCCTTCCAAGCTTCCTGTATGAAAGCACATATGAGGAACCAAACCAGGACAATTCTGGAAAGTGGACGTTACTGAAATAAAGCCAGCAAGGTAAGGACTTAAATATCTCCTAGTCTTTGTAGATACATTTTCAGGATGCATTGAAGCCTTCCCCACAAAAAAAAAAAAAAAAGAAAAAAAAAAGAAAAGAAATAGCGCAAATTTTGGTCAAGGATATCCTAGAAGATATTTTTCCAAGATACGGCCTGCCTAAGTTAATAGGGTCTGATAATGGACCGGCGTTCATGGCCCAGGTAAGTCAGGGGTTAGCCAGGACCCTGGGGATTAATTGGAAGTTACATTGTGCTTATAGACCCCAGAGTTTAGGACAGGTAGAAAGAATGAACCAAACCATTAAACAGACCTTAACAAAATTAAGCTTAGAGACTGGAATAAAGATTGTACTATGCTCCTGCCTTATGCACTGTTAAATGAAGAAAGTACTCACTCTGATTTTAGTGTAACCTCACCCCCTATGAAATTCTGTATGGTGCCCCTCCTCCAGTAAGGAACCTAACACCAACTCTAAGACCTTACAATCCCTTCCACACCCGCTTGCTTGACAGACTTAAAGCTCTTGAAAGAATTCAGAGACACCTGTGAAAACAGCTGGCCACTGCCTACCAAACTGGGGACGAGGGGACTCCTCATCGATATCAAGTAAGAGACTTTGTCTTCGTAAGACAACATCAGGTGACATCGCTGGAACCCTGCTGGAAAGGACCATTCCAGGTGCTACTTATAACACCTACAGTGGTAAAGGTAGATGGAATCACTTCCTGGATCCATGCCTCTCATCTCAAGCCTGCGCCCTGTCCAGACTTTGACTGGAAACTGGAATTGGCTGGAGACTGGAAAAGACTGGTAACCCTTTCAAATTGCACATTCGCCGTGTGGATAAGGCTATAGACTCTCCCCTTGACCACCAGTATTCCTAACCCTCATCAGCCCATTCAGCAGCCATGGCTGATCACAAATCCTACTGGACAAGAAGTTTAATCAATCTTGCATACAGCCCCCTTAGGGACCTGGTGGCCATCTCTCCACCCAGACATTTGTCAGCTGGATATATGTCTTTCCTATTAGGATATCCCTGAAGAAGAGGATCCCACTAAAATTCCATTAAATCCCTTCCGTATCATATGTAATGGAAACAAACATTATGGATGTAGGGACACACGAGCCAGATGCAGGTCAGATAGCCTAGATTACTATGTTTGCCCGGTGAACTATCAAAGCCACAAACAGCAATGGCTATGTGGGGGAAAAGCCGACTTCTTCTGTAATCAAGGGGATGTGAGCATACAGGGGCTGCGCGATGGAACCCAAACTCCTAATCAAATTCAGTACACAGCATTGGCCATATTACCAATAAGATAACCTAAATCGATGGCCCCCAGAGGGGTCTCTAGATCCTCAAATTCTGTGTAACCTTTTTAACTTTGGCAAGGGTTCAAAGGCGTGAAAAGAGATTCCCCTATGTGGAGGCCTTTTCCATCCTTCACTCACATGCTGAACTATGCTTCTCCAATAGATCCTCACCCTCAGCCTTCTGCTCTAGTCTTTCTGCTGTCATTCCCACCTCAACAACCTGATTTCTCCCATCCTGTTACTAGATCAACAACCCAAACATCCGCCGGTTCTCAGACCATTGCCCCCTTGCTGAGGTAGCAGGTACTTAGTTACCACTCTACCCACTCACTCCTCTCTTCTCCTGTCAGCACCCATACGGGGTTTCACCAGGTCCTTTTACCAGCTAACCTAAAGCTCAAAACAGCTGAGAAGACCCCTATCCAAGATGTAATAAAAATGGCCTTTAAAGCTGCTTTGTCATCACTGAAAACAGGTTACTAAGAATTTATAGTCCCTCACAGGCTTTTTGGATACACACTCCCATCTTCCCCTCTTTTCTACCTGTTTTACTGCTCAAGTTTTTGTTGCTAGAAAATCCCAAACCCCTTTCCCATTATTCTTTTACATCTCTCCGTACTCATTCTCAGATCCTCGGAACTGCTCTAAGTCCCGCCTTCCCTGTCTTTCCCCTCTGTTCCACACCCACAGAAAAGTCTTAACTTATCTTCTCCAGATGTCTTCACCATGGCTGACTTTAGGACGTTCAGCAAAAGAGTCCCTATAAAAGAGTTCAGTGTAGACAAACTTCCTGTTTTCATGTGGCCCTGTTCTACTTGGCCACTGGCTAAAACAATCAGTACTTGTAAGCTAGACACCCCCTTACTAGTTTTTCACAAAATATGTGAACAAGGCCTCTGACTTTGAGCTGGGGCTTCAAAGAGATGGCTACAATTCTATGATAAAGAAGTTACCAACTGGCTCCATGGTAATAGCTGGCAAGCAGAAAAAAGAAAGGGATGAAATATCTCTCCCCCTCCCAGGTGTCCTTGAAAAGTTAATTTGCTCAGAACAGAGGAAAAAAAACATAAACAAAAACTGCTTTTTTGAATTTCTGCTGACTGTGAACTTCTGAGCAGATTCCCTTACATGTTGGGTACAAAATTCTGAAACTTCCTAATCTTGGGGTTCATGGGATTAATTGATTACAACAGAAGCAATGCCCTCTGAATCCGTTTGCAACCAAATAGGACTGTTTCCCTAGCCTTGGTGCTATCTTAGGTGCCTTGTCTTGACCGTTCCTACAACAGTATAATTCTATATACTTAAACATTTTTATGTTTTCATTAAATGGTCAACAGCGGTGATTAAATGTGTAATGGTGCAGAGGTTACCCAGAGTGCTCTATCATGATGCAGGTTCATTTGAAGATCAAACAGGGGGATATACAACCCGGTTCCACAGGGAACATATATCCCTCACTTCAGCCATCCTATTAGGAATACGAGTTGCTGCACGGGAGGTCACAGGAACCACTGCCTTGGTCCATGGTACACAACAAAATACCCAATTAGAAGCAGCAATAGACCAAAACTTAAAGATATTAGAAACCTCCATCACAGCTTTGTGGGAATCTTTAACCTCTCTCTCTGATGTTGTTTTATACAACAATCGAGGTTTGGTCCTCCTCTTCATGAGAGAAGGGTGCCTTTGTGCTGCATTGAGGGAAGAATGTTATTTTTATACCAACAATACTGGAGTTGTAAAAAATTTATGAGTAAAATAAAAGGATGCCTTGAAGAGTGTCAACGAAAGAGAGAGGCCCAAAAAGGGTGGTTTGAGTCTTGATTCACACAGTCCCCCTGGTTAACTATACGTTTATCAACCTTGGCCAGTCCAATAATAATCCTCACATTCTTGCTAACTATAAAACCCTGTTTGCTCAACCATGTATTTTCATTTCTCCAAGCTCAAATTAGACAAGTTAAACTTATGGTAATACCCCACTAGCAGACATAGAATGTGACACCACTCCAATGATCACTTTTATGATTAAAAGTAGCCAGAAGAAGACGTGGGGAATGAAAGGTTAATAAAATGGTACTTGTCACTTCCTCTTTTTCTGTATGCTTAACAAAACACTGTTGAAATCTTGAGAACTGTTTGCTAATCTTGTACCCAGAATGTGCTGTCTCCAACTTCCAAAATATATAATGTACTCCCTCTCGGGGTTGCATGCAAACTGCCCACTCGCCCTGACCCATCAATAAACTTCCCTCCCTGCCCTCTACAAGGAAAATACATAAGCTCTGCTTAAGATGTCCTCAGGGCTCTCTGCTCGATTCAAGGGAGCTCTGAGCCCCAGCATGCTGGACCCCCAATAAACCCTTTGTTGTTCCATGAGACATTCTCTTGGTGGTCTCTTCCTCCGACGCTCGCCCGAACATTACTTGGATGATTGAATGTAGAAGAGAACATCCAGTCAAAAAGGGATAGTCGGTAGGATTAGGAAGATAGTCGGTATGTTTAGGAAGGAGAGTGAGTATAGGATTTGGAACAAAAGTTCTTTAGCAATAGGGTTTTGGTTAGAGAGTGAATGTAAATGTGAGCACATATGAACCATCACAATGATGAACTGGGGAAAATATGTAGGAAAGCAGATATCAATAGAGACATTACGAAATCAGTCAAAGTATAAAGTGTGTGATAGAATTAGGCATTTTCAACAGGGTTGATTTTGGATATATTATCTTAGGAAGAAACAAATATATTGTCACAAATAGGATTGACTTTTGAGAGCATTAGGCAATCTGGGCATGGATGTTTTTAGAAATCCATGTTCACTTTACATTTAGGCTTTGGTACAAACTTAAGTGTGACCTTTTCTTTTTGTGTCCAGAATATTACTTGGTTAAATTGTATATGTAGATCAGGTGACATGAATATTTCTTCCACCATTTCTTGGAGCCATAATTTGAATACGTATAAATTAGTATTGGGTTTACAATGAGGTGTACCCTGTGTTTATGAATATAGAGATAATGCATGAATAGACTATACTGTGAATAAATAATATAACTGGTTCCACTTTAAATAATGGATTGATTTGATATCTGAAAATATATAAGAAATCTTTTATTGATATACAATCATTCATTCCATCCAGTTATACATCTAATGGTAATATTAGGGTTATGGTTTATCATGAACGGTGTGTGAGTTTTGCTTCAAAAGGGATTATGGAAATCGAAACTAATGGGTTTGGTAAGAAGTCTCATGAAAAGACCAGTCAAGAAACATGGAGGAGTACATGTGTTCTGAAACAGAAAATTATTGAAAGTGAAACACATACCCATAATTTTGCTAACTTGTGGATGAAATATATACTCTATTATGTGCATTACCTGAAGAAATAGTAACGTACCAGTGGCGAATAAGAATGAACATGAAAATACACATCATGTCCCATATGAATCTACTTGCATTAATGAGAAACTGGGTCAATTATTGTAGAAATATTAGGATATGTATGCACCATTCACTGAAGTTAGTTTTCATTACTAGGAAGCAAATATGTATTTCAGGTGGATGAATATTTCCGAGAATAATCTTTTGAAATGTTGACTATAAATCCATATACATGAATATGAAAAAAATTAGGGAGTGTATAATAAGGCACATATATTTTATATTTTAAAAAAATCTGGAGTGTGTATATATACACACACAGAGAGAGAGAGACATTAAAAAGTAGCAATATATATGCCAATCGAAATTCACCATGATATATATATCTTACACAGATCGAAAAATATTCAATTTACTGAACATGGATTTATGTATAATATTGTTCAGCTAGGAGGCTCACACATAGGATGAATTTTCAAATCCCATAGCGTTTAGGTGGAGTGATCACTTCTCATCATTTGTATCTGTCAAGTCAGACACCTCACAAGAACGTACGTGTGATACCAGGTAGTATTCTATATGTGCATATAAAAATAGATGTGCTCAATAGGTTACATAAAATGGGAGAGAGGAATTCACATATTTGTTAAATTTAAAAATACATGGAGAACTATTTCAATTTAAATTGACTAGATTTATTGCACCTACATTTTGTCATGCAAAAGCCATGTCCATCTATACACCATGCCTCCTCTGAACTGCTTGTATTTATATTCTGTTTGGGTTATTTTTCTCCATCTTATTAGGATTAGTAGTCAGAGACAAGTAGGGTATGGGTTAGTGTCACGGATTCAGTATTTCAAATGGAAAATAGGAAAATAAATCCAATGTGTTTGCAAATATGTGCCACAAAAAATATTCCCACTCTCATCCAGAAAAATGCCTTGAAATTATCTTCGCCCCAGGTAGAACACAATTAGAAAAGAAGAGTTAGAAAATCTGTGAATACATATGTGGAATGGAAAATGCTCAGGAGTTCACAACCTTGGAGGTGGTAGAGGAGTTTCCAAAAGTAAGGGACAGTGTAAACACTAAACAATCATGGAGCTATGCTGGCCTAAAGACTTCTTGAGAAACTGCCTCTGAGTTTGGGCACTTGAAATATATGTTGTTGTCAGGAGCTTTAGCTTCCTTTGAAGTGAGAACATCAAACCTGGGTCAGCATCTATGTGACCTGGAGGACATGGTTTGTTATTTTCCAATGAACATGAGGCAGCAGTGCTGAAGTCTCTTTGTAGGTAAACTGTGGCCTCTTCGGGCAAAGTGACTCCCCGTGTGGACTTTGAAGCCATTTGGTCATCCTCCACTTTTCGTGGTGTTTCTCGCTGCTGCACTGGGAGTTTGGTATTTGCTTCATGACATACAAGGAGTTCAACTGGGACACAGTGCATGAGGGAGTCTTGTAACGTGTGGTGGGTCAGGCTCTGCAGGAGAATGCACCAACTAGGCTTCTATCCCACATTGCTTGCCGCCTTGACCATAGCAACCTAATTCTGAACATTGCCCTGAAACCTCTGCATATAACAAGATGCCTTTTCATATAATGGTCTCCTGGCTGCACCAAGTCAGTCACAAGCCATTTGGAAGCTAATGGCAGATCCACATGGCCACATCACAGATGTATTATCACACACCTGCCCACCACTGCTCTAGGCACACTACTCAGCAGGCTCCAACTTACTGGCATCTCTGTTCTACACCATTTTCATGAAACCCAGTCAATCAAGGCACTGTCTGTTACACTCATGATCAGCAACAGGACATCCAATGGTTCTCCAGTGCCACTTGGTCATTGGGAATTTCAAAAATTTCATGGTGTTAATCTTTCCATTTTTCAAGAATGAAGTTGGAGGCACTTTGGGGTTTCCATTCATCAAGGAACCATTACATGGGGAGGAAGATCATTTCAATGAAAGCTCTGAGGATCTCTCACAGGCAAGGCTTCCCAAACTCTGGCCAAAAGGTCACATGAAGCCAGGCTCATTGAGGTCTACAACGTGAGGTCCATGTGTCTTTTGACTCTAACTATGGCTGCCAAGTTTTTCAGAATAAAATCATGTGATATACTTGCTGAGATTTTCAGCTCTCTGTGGAAAGCCATCCTGGGCCTAGATCTCAGGTTTCAAGGGCAACTCTCATGTGTGGCCTCCTACAATCCGAACACAATTAATTGCAATACTTCTCTGAGGTCAGTTCCAGAACTCAGTCTCTAAGGAGAATCACATCAGAGTTCAAGCCCACGTGGACCCTGTCATCTCTTCCAACCGCCACACAAATGACCACAATTAAAACCAAAACATTCCCACATGGCCCTCATCTTCATCCATATAGGCACTCATCATAAACTCTGGCTGGAGGTTTCCATGAGGGACGCAGCCCAAGACAGTGTCCAAAATATCCACCCTTGCCCCTCATTTGTCTAAATTTAGGGTGGTCTGGAAACCCTTTCTGTGAACCAAGAGTGATCAAATAAGCCTGCCATTAATACTGCTCTGCTTCTCCAATTTGAGGCCTCCTGACTGTCAGGTATAGATTGCTTATGTGATTTGGCATCATGAGAGAAACCAAGCACTTATGCAGGACTTTGAATAACTCATTTGACCTATAGGAATCCTATTCTCACTTGATGGACGTCAGGAACCTAACAGAGGAAGGCAAGAGACTTCATCCACAATGACTGATCTTTTTGCCATTTTGGTTTTGGATGCACACATGGGATCTTCTTTAGATTTATCAGGAGCTGAGAATCTTAGCCACAGCATCAATCAGGGCCTAGTGTCTGATTAAGACACATCCCTTTCCAAAGAAATTAAGCAAAGAGCCACAGGTGATGTCAATTCATTTCCATTTGAAAACTGTTTCTTCAGGCTTCAAAAAGGGGTGGCCTGAAACAAAGACCTTCCTGACATTCAAGGCAACAGAACCATAGGTAAGCAAATGGCCCAAAGCAGGGTTTCTCCACTGAGACTTTACTGGTCACACTAATATCTGAGATGTTCCCATTCCCTTCAGCTATCAAGAACATGGCCATGTCACAGAGCATGGAGGTTGTACATATCTTGGACAATAAATCATGAGCTCATTCTGGAGAGTGGCCAGAATTCAGGAAGAAAACCAGAACTTAGGAAGTTAGTAGTTGTTTCCTATCCATAAGACAAGCCACAGTCCATTCATCACTTATGAACGATGAATGCTGGGAAGCTTTCTACTAGACAGGACACCTCCATTGATGCATTCTCTTTTCTAATGTCTAAAACCACAGACACAGTGGATACACAGACATAGAATCACTCGCCTTGTCAAAAGAGTTACTATAAACAGTAGACTCCAAAGCAAACCAACCACCTTTTTTACCTATTCTCAGAATATGAGACAAAACCACAAACTCACACCCACACAAATAAAGTCACCTCCTTTCCAAAAGTGGATCTGTGACTATCTGGAGTGTCCTCTGACTGGTGGGCCATACTATGTTCCTCTCGAAATGGCCTTTCCTCTCTCAGATTTTGTCTCCTTGGCCAACTCTGTGATGCTTTTAGGAGCCTGCAGTTAGCCACTACCTGCTATCTCAGGAAAGGCTTCTCTTCAGAGCTCAACTGGCATTTGGCCATCCTCAAATCAGTAGGTACCAAGAAGGTCTGAATCTGTACTTGGTAAATACAAACAAGTGAGCCCACTGGGACTGGGACTGGGACTGGCTCTCGGTGCCTGGCTTCTTGCATCACAGTTTCAGAGAGTTCCATCACCAAGGAAGTTAGCTAGGTCACTTCCTTCAGGAACTGAATGAAGTCACTTCCTTGGCAAAAACTTTGTTCTAACCGTTTCTTCCAAGGGTTCCATGAGATGGAGGCTGCTCCTACTTTGTGTGACAATTTGACTTGTTACAATGGTATATCAAAATAGGCACCTGGGAACAGCTCTCCACGCAGGCCTGCTTAGGTCCATCTTCTCTACATTAAGAAGAGAAAGGCTGATGCATACACATCCCTTCGTCCTGTTCAGGTTGTTTGCCATGGAAGATGGATTTTGCTCTCTCAGATTCTTCATAGCTGCCTACATCTTCTCCAGGGATCATTTCTGCATCGAACTTTGAGGTTCTCAGCAGTTGGAAGATACCCTACATTCCTGTATTGTAAGGCGGACTCTGTCCCTGCTCTTTTGTAATTTTAGATTGAAGCAACAGTGTATGGTTAGGGTTAATAACAGGTTCGATTTGGGTTAGGAATCATTATGCGGCATGAATAATGGTCTTGGGAACCTGCAATATTTATAGGAATATAGAGATGAAATACAAGTATGAAAACAGAAATCTAGGTAAGATTTGAAGCTCAG
Source organism: Callospermophilus lateralis (assembly GCF_048772815.1). Classification (NCBI taxonomy): domain Eukaryota; kingdom Metazoa; phylum Chordata; class Mammalia; order Rodentia; family Sciuridae; genus Callospermophilus; species Callospermophilus lateralis. Next base: position 130,893,731 of record NC_135313.1, on the reverse strand, counting down.
AAATGCATTGGGCAACTGATTGTGATACGTAGCTTTGAATTACGTTTTGCATACATGTTTCAAAAAAATCGATATACAATGGCATAGGACCTTGTACCTTGGATGATTGCATGTAGTAGAGAACATCTACTCAAAAAGGGATAGTCAATAGGATCAGGAACATAGTCAGTATGTTTCGGAAGAAGAGAGAGTATTGGATTTGGACAAAAGTTCATAAGCAATAGGGTTTCGGTTATAGAGTGAATGTCTATGTCAGCATATGTGAAGGGTCAGTCACAATGTTGAACTGGAGAAAATATGTAGGAAATTAGATCTCAATAGAGACATTAGGAAATCAGGCAAAGTACAAAGTGAGTGAAAAAATTAGACATTTTCAATGGTATTGAGGTTGAATATATAATCTTAGGAAGAAACAAATATGTAGTGACCAATAGGATGATCATTTGAGAGCATTTGGCAACCTGGACATGGATGTTTTTAGTAATCCAGGTTCAGTTTTTGTTTTGTTACAGTCATACGTGTGACTTTTGCATTTTGTGTCCAGAATACTACTGTGATAACATGCATCTGTAGATCAGGTGACATGAGTATTTCTTCCACCATTTCTGGGAGCAATATTTTGAAGATGTATAAATTAGTATTGGGGGTACAAAGAGGTGTAACCTGTGTCTATGAATATAGAGATAATGCATGAATAGACCATACTGTGAATAAATAATATAACTGGTTACACTTTACAAAATGTATCGAATTGATATTAGAAAATATATAAGAAATCTTATATTGATATAAAATCATTCATTCCAACCAGTTATACATCTAATAGTGATATTATAGTTATGGTTTCCATGCAGTGTGTGTCCGTTTTGCTTCAAAAGTGATAAAGGAATTCGAAAATAATGTGTTTGGAAAGAAATCTCATGAAAAGATCAGTCAAGAAACATGGAGGAATCCATGTGTTCTAAAGCAGGAAGTGATTGAAAGTGAAACAAATGCCTATAAATTTGCTAACCTGTGGAGGAAATATATATCCTATGATGTGCATAAACTGAAGAAATTGTAATGTCCCAGTGTTGAATAAAAATGAACATCGATATACACATCATGTCCCATAGGCATCTACTTGCATTGATGATAAACTGTGTCAGTTACTATAGAAATATTAAGATTTGTATGCACCATTCACTGAAGTTAGTTTTCAGTACTAGGAAACAAATATGTATTTCAGGTGGATGAAATTTTTTGAGAATAATCTTGTGAAAAGTTGATTATAAATCCACATTCATGAACATGAATAAAATTAGGGAGTATATATAAGACACATATATTTCATATTTTGAAAAATAGAAGGAGAGAGTGTATATATATATATATATATATATATATATATATATATATATATATATATATATACACACACACAGACACACACACATACACACCCAGAGACATTAAAAATAACAATATATGCCAATCAAAATTCACCATGAAATATATATCATCCACAGATCCAAAGTATTCATTTTACTGAACATGGATTTGTGTATAATTTTGTTCAACTAGGAAGCTCACCCATAGGTTGAATTTTCAGTTCCAACAACATTTAGAAGGAGTGATCTTTTCTCTCAATTTGTGTCTGCCAAGTTAGCCACCTCACAAGAATGTACGTGTAGTACCAGGTAGGATTCTCTATGTGTATATAAAAATATATGTGCTGAGTAGGCGACAGCGAAAGAGAGACAAGAATTCACATATTTGTTATCTTTAAAACCACATGGACAACAATTGCAACAAAAAATTGTCTATATTTATAACCCCTAACCTTTAAAATGCAAAAGGCAAGTCCAACTATACACCATGCCTCCTCTGAACTGCTTGTATTTCTATTATGTTTGGGTTATTTTTTCTGCTTCATATTTGGATTAGTAGTCAGAGACTTGTAGGGTATGGTTTAGTGTCAGGGATAAAGTTTTTGAAATGGAAAATTGGAAAATGAATCCAATATGTATGCAAATATGTCCTACACAAAAGTCTTCCCACTCTCATCCAGATAAATCCTTTGACATTACCTTCACCCCATGTAAGATGCAATTCGAAGAGAAGAGTTAGAAAATCTGTGAATACATATCTAGAATGGAAAATGCACAGGAGTTCACAACCTTGGAGGTGGTAGAGGAGTTTCCAAAAGTAAGTGACTGTGTAAACACTCCACAATCATGGAACTCTGCTGGCCAATAGCCTTCTTGAAAAACTGCCTCTGAGTTTGGACACTTGAAATATATCTTGTTGTCTGGAGCTTTAGCTTCATTTCTGGTGAGACCATCAAAGCTGGATCTGCATCTATGTGACCTGGAGGACATCGTTTCTTATTTTCCATTGAACATGTGGTACCAGTGTTGATTTCTCTCTTTGTTGGTAAACTGTGGCCACTGGAAGCTTATTGTCTCCCTGAGTGGACTGTGAAGCCATTTGGTCATCCTGCACTTTTTGTGGTGTTTCTTGATGCTGCAATGGGAGGTTGGTATTTGCTTCATGAAATACAAGGAGTTCAACTAGGATATAGGGCTGGAGGGAGTTCTGTCACGTGTGTTGGGTCAGGGTCTGCAGGAGAATTCACCAATTCACCAACTAGGGTTCTATCCCACATAACTTGCCCCCTTGACCATAGCAACTTGATTCTGAACATTGCCCTGAAACCTCTCCATATAACAAGATGCCTTTTCATATAATGGTCTGCTGGCTGTACCAAGTCAGTCACAAGCTATTTGGAAGCCAATGGCAGATCCACATGGCCACACCACAGTTGTATTATCACACACCTGCCCACCACTGCTCTAGGCCGACTACTCAGCAGGCTCCAACTTACTGGCATCTCTGTTCTGCACCATTTTCATGAAACCCAGTCAAACAAGGCACTGTCTGTAACACAACAATCAAGCCACTGTCTGCAACAGAACATCCAATGTTTCTCCAGTGCCACTTGGTCATTGGGAATTTCAAAAATATCATGGTATTTATCTATCCATTTTTCAAGAATGAAGTTGGAGGCACTTTGGGGTTTCCATTCTTCAAGGAACCATTACATGGGGAGGAAGCTCATTTCAATGAAAGCTCTGAGGAACTCTCACAGGCAAGGCTTCCCAAACACTGGCCAAAAGGTCACATGAAGCAAGGCCTATGGAGGTCTACAACGGGAGGTCCATGTGTCTTTTGACTCTTAACTATGGCTGCCAAGTTTTTCAGAATAAAATTATGCGATATCCTTGCTGAGATTTTCAGTTCTCTGAGGAAAGCCATCCTGGGCCTAGATCTCAGGTTTCAAGGGCAACTCTCATGTGTGTCCTACTACAATGCCAACACAATTAATGGCAATACTTCTCTGAGGTCAGTTCCAGAACTCAGTCTCTAAGAGGAATCACACCTGAGTTCAAGACCATGAGGACCCTGTCTTCTCTTCCAACGGCCACACAAATGACCACAATTAAAACCAAAACATTCCCACATGGCCCTCATCTTCATCCGTATAGACACTCATCATAAACTCTAGCTGGAGGTTTCATTGAGGGGCGCAGCCAAAGACAATGTCCAAAGTATGCACCCTTGCCCCTCATTTGTCTAAATTCAGGGTGGCCTGGACACCCTTCCTTTGAACCAGGAGTGATCAAATAGGCCTGCTGTTAATGCTGCTCTGCTTCTCCAATTTGAGGCCTACTGACAGTCAGGTATAGATTCATTATGTGATTTGGCATCATGAGAGAACCCAAGTACTTCTGCAGGATTTGAATAACTCATTTGACCCATAGGAATCCTATTCTCACTTGATGGAGTTCAGGAACCTATCAGAGGAAGGCAAGACACTTCATCTACAATGACTGATCTTTTTGCCATTTTGGTTTTGGATGCACACATGGGATCTTCTTTACATCTATCAGGAGCTGAGAATCTTAGCCACAGCCTCAAACAGGGCCTAGTGTCTGATTAAGACACCATCCTTTTCAAAGCAATTAAGCAAAGAGCCACAGGAGATGCCCATTCATTTCCAATTGAAAACTGTTTCTTCAGGCTTCACAAAAGGGTGGCCTGAGGCAAAGACCTTCCTGACATTCAAGGCAACAGAACCATAGGTAAGCAAATGGACCAAAGCACGGTTTCTCCACTGAGACTTTACTGCTCACACTGATGTCTGAGTTTTCCGAGATGTTCCCATTCCCTTCAGCTATCAAGAACATGGACATGTCACAGAGTTTGGAGGTGGTACATATCTTGGACAATAAATCATGAGCCTATTCTGGAGAGTGGCCAGAATTCAGGAAGAAAACAGGAACTTAGGATGTTAGTAGGTGTTTCCCATCCATAAGGCAAACCACAGTCCATTCATCAATAGAGCAGGATGAATGCTGGGAAGCTTTCTACTAGACAGGACACCTCCATTGATGCATTCTCTTTTCTAATGTCTAAAACCACGGACACAGTGGATACACAGACATAGAAAGTCGCCTTGTCAAAAGACTTACTAGAAACAGTCGACTCCAACCAAACCAACCAGCTTTTTTACCTATTCTCAGAACATGAGACAAAACCGCAAACTCACACCCACACACAAAGGCACCTCCTTCCCAAAAGTAGGTTTGTAACTATCCGGAATGTCCTCTGACTGGTGGGCCATACTATGTTCCCCACAAAATGGCCTCTCCTGTCTCAGATCTTGTCTCCTTGGCAAACTCTGTGATGCTTTGAGGAGCCAACCGTTAGCCACTACCTGCTATCTCAGGAAAGGCTTCTCTTCAGAGCTCTACTGACATTTGGCCATCCTCACATCAGTAGGTACCAAGAAGGTCTGACTCTGTACTTGGTAAATCCAAACAAGTGAGCCCACTGGGACAGGGACTGGGACTGGCTCTCGGTGCCTGGCTTCTTGCATCAAAATTTCAGAGTGCTCCATCATCAAGGAAGTTAGGTAGGTCACTTCCTTCAGGAACTGAAAGAGGTCACTGCCTTGGCAACAACTTTGCCCTAACCGTTGCTTCCAAGGGTTCCATTAGATAGGGGCTGCCCCTACTTCCTTTGACAATTTGACTAGTTTCAATTGTATATCAAAATAGGCACCTGGAAACAGCTCTCCATGCAGGCCTGGTTAGGTCAAACTTCTCTACATTAAAAAGAGAGAGGCTGATGCATACACATCCCTTTTTCCTGTCTAGATTGTTTGCCATTGAAGATGGCTTTTGCTCTCACAGGTCCTTCATAGCTGCTGACATCTTCTCCAGGGATTATTTCTGCATCGAACTTTGAGGTTCTCAGCAGTTGGAAGATACCCTACATTCCTGTATTGTAAGGCGAACTCTGTCCCTGCTCTTTTGTAATTTTAGATTGAAGCAACAGTGTATGGTTAGGGTTAATAACAGGTTCGATTTGGGTTAGGAATCATTATGCGGGATGAATAATGGTCTTGGGAACCTGCAATATTTATAGGAATATAGAGATGAAATACAAGTATGAAAACAGAAATCTAGGTAAGATTTGAAGCTCAGAAGTGCATTGGGCAACTGATTGCGATACGTAGCTTTGAATTACGTTCTGCATACATGTTTCAGAAAAATTGATATACAATGGCATAGGACCTTGTACCTTGGATGATTGAATGTAGTAGAGAACATCCACTCAAATAGGGATAGTCGATAGGATCAGGAAGATAGTCAGTATGTTTCGGAAGAAGAGCGAGTATAGGATTTGGACCAAAGATCTTTAGCAATAGTGTTTCCGTTACAGAGTGAATGTCAATGTCAGCACATGTGAAGGGTCAGTCACAATGTTGAACTGCGGAAAATATGTAGGAAAGAAGATATCAATAGAGACATTAGGAAATCAGGCAAAAAGTATCAAGTGAGTGAAAAAATTAAACATTTTCAACAGTTTTGAGGTTGAATATATAATCTTAGGAAGAAACAAATATGTAGCCAGGAATAGTATTGACATTTGAGAGCATTAGGCAACCTGGTCATGGATGTTTTTAGTAATCCATGTTCAGTTTACCTTTAGGCTTTGGTACAATCATACGTGTGGCTTTTGCATTTTGTGTCAAGAATTTTACAGTGATAACATGCATATGTAGATCAGGTGACATGAGTATTTCTTCCACCATTTCTGGGAGCAATATCTCAAATATGTATAGATTAGTACTGGGGGTACAACCGGGTGTACCCTGTGTCTATGAATATAGAGATAATGCATGAATAGACCATACTGTGAATAAATAATATAACTGGTTACACTTTAAACAATGTATTGAATTGATATCAGAAAATATATAAAAAATCTTTTATTGATACATAATCATTCATTCCAACCAGTTATACATCTAATGATGATATTACAGTGATGGTTTATCATGAAGTCTGTTTCAGTTTTGCTTCAAAAGTGATAAAGTAAATCGAAAATAATGTGTTTGGAAAGAAGTCTCATGAAAAGACCAGTGCCACCTGTTCATGGAAATTTCAAAAATTTCATGGTATTTGTATAGCCATTTTTCAAGGATGATGTTGGAGGCACTGTGGGTTTCAATTCATTCAGGAACCATTAAATGGTGAGTAAGCTCATTTCAATGAAAGCTCTGAAGAACTCTCACAGACAAGGCTTCCCAAAGAGTGGCCAAAAGTTCACATGAAGCCAGGCTCATTGAGGTCTACAATGTGAGGTACATGTGTGTTTTTAGTCTCAACTATGACTTCCAAGTCTTTCAGTAAAAAAATCATGTGTTACCCTGGCTGAGATTCCCAGTGCTCGGTGGAAAGCCACCCTGGGCCTAGATCTCAGGTTCCAAGTGCTAATCTCATGTGTGTCCTCCTTTAATCCCAACACAATTCATGGCAATACTTCTCTCAAGTCAGTTCCAGAACTCAGTCTCTAAGAAGTATCAGAGCAGAGTTCAAGCCCTGGTGGACCAAGTAATCTCTTCCAACCGCCACAGAAATGACCACAATTAAAACCAAAACACTCCTACATGACCCTCATCTTCTTCCATAAAGACACTCATCATAACATATGGCTGGAGGTTTCCATGAGGGGCACAGCCCAAGACAGTGTCCAAAATAAGCTCCCTTGCCCCTCATTTGCCTAAAGTCAGGGTGGCTTGGACACCCTTCTTGTGAACCAGGAGTGATCTTTAAGGATAAAAGAAATTGAAATTAAAGTGTAAAAGTTAAAGTGTAAAAGACCGGGTTTGTAAAGTTTCTAAGATTCAAGGCCTGATTTAAAATGTAAAGGACCAAGTATTGTTAAGTTCCTATGCTACATGAAAAATCTGAAATTCCTGTTACTTGTAGGACAATTTCTGGACTGCCCAGTAAATATTCCCCCTGATCGCCTGGTTGTTTAATAACCTAGGACCCTGTGTGGCTTGGCACATAGGCATCGCAGGGCCTAATCTAATCAATTTGAATCTGTACCCCGCTTTAGAACTGACCTATCCCTCCCGCCTGACATGTTCCCACCAATGAATGAACTAATCATGTTTAGGATTTGTTGTTTGATTTTCCTGCAGTGTATGATGATTTGTTAAAAGAGACTGTGATATATGTAAAGTCTCACCCTCCCCAAAAAGTGTACTTAAGAACTGCTCAACCTCAGCTCGGGGATCTGGGCTGCTCTCCCTTCTTGAGTGACCACGGAGCCCCAGCATGCTGGATTGGATCCTCAATAAATGTCTTTTGCTGTTGCATGAGCCGTGGTCTCATACATGAACATGAATGAATTTAAGAAGTGTATAATAAGACACATATATTTCATATTTTGAATAATCTATAGAATCCAGATTTTTCACAAAACACATACAGAGATATTAAAAAGTAGCAATATATATGCCAATCAAAATTCATCATGAAATACATATCATACACAGATCCAAAAATATTTATTTTACTTAACATGGATTTATTTGTAATGTTGTTCAACTAGGAAGCTCATGCATAGGTTTAATTTTCAGTTCCTACAGCGTTTAGGAGGAGTGATCTCTTCTCACAATTTGTATCTGCCAAGTCAGCCACCTCACAATAATGTACGTGTGGTACCAGGTAGGATTCTATTTGTGCATATAAAAATACATGTGCTGAATAGGCAACAGAGAAAGGGAGACAGGAATTCACATATTTGATACCTTTCAAAACACATGGAGAATTATATCAATTAAAAATTAACCAGATTTTTAACAACTACCCTTTATCATGCAAAAGGCAAGTCCAACTATACACCATGCCTCTTTTGAACTGCTTGTATTTCTATTCTGTTTGGGTTATTTTTCTCCATCATATTAGCATTAGTAGTCAGAGTCTAGTAGGGTATGCATTAGTGTCATGGATTCAGTAATTAAAATGGAAATAAAGGAAAATGAATCCATTGTGTATGCAAATATGCGCTACAAAAAAACTTTCCACTCTCATTCAGAGCAATGCCTTGACATTACCTTCACCCAAGTAAGACACAATTAGAGGACAAGAGTTAGAAAATCTGTGAATACATATCTGGAATGGAAAATGCTCAGGAGTTCACAAGCTTGGGCATTTTAGAGGAGTTTTCAAATTTAAGGGACAGGATAAACAGTCCACAATCATGGAACTCTGCTGGCCTAAAGACTTCTTGAGAAACTGCCTCTGAGGTTGGGCACTTGAAATATATGTTGTTGTCAGGAGCTTTAGCTTCCTTTGTAGTGATACCATCAAAGATGGGTCTTCATTTATCTGACCTGGAGGACATGGTTTCTTATTTTCCAAAAGAACATGAGGCAGCACTGCTCAATTCTTCCTTTGAAGGTAAACTGTGGCCATGGAGGGCTAAGTGTCTCCCCGTCTTGACTGTGAAGCCAATTGGTCATCCTACAATTTTCGTGGTGTTTCTTGCTGCTGCACTGGGCTTTTGGTTTTTCCTTCATGAAATACAAGGAGTTCAACTGGGACACAGTGCTGGAGCGAGTTCTGTCACGTGTGGAGGGTCAGGGTCTACAGGAGAATTCACCAACCAGGCTTCTATCCCACATAACTTGCAACATTATCCATAGCAAACTGATTCTGAACATTGTCCTGAAACCTTTACATATAACAAGATGCCTTTACAGATAAGGGTCGGCTAGCTGCACCATGTAAGCCACAAGCCATTTGGAAGTCAATGGCAGACCCAAATGGCCCCACCACAGATGTTTTATCATACACCTGCACACCACAGCTCTGGGCCCACTTCTCAGCACTCTCCAACTTACTGGCATCTCTATTCTACACAGTTTTCATGAAATCGAGTCAGTCAAGGCACTGTCTGGTACACTCATGATCAGCAACAAGACATCCAAAGGTTCTCCAATGCCACCTGGTCAGGGGAATTTCATGGTATTTATAGAGCCATTTTTCAAGGATGAATTTGGAGGCACTGTGGGTTTCAATTCATTCAGGAACCATTAAATGTTGAGGAACATCATTTTAATGAAAGCTCTAGAGAACTCTCACAGGTAAGGCTTCCCAAAGAGTGCCCAAAATACACATATATTTCATATTTTGAAAAATCTTGACAGTGTATATATATATATATATATATATATATATATATATATATATATATATATATATATGCAAACACACACAGACATTAAAAACTAGCAATACATATGCCAATCGAAATTCATCATGAAATATATATCATCCACGTATCCAAAAATATTCATTTTACTGAACATGGATTTATGTATAATGTTGTTCAACTAGGAAGCTCACCCATAGGTTGAATTTTCAGTTCCAACAGCGTTTAGGAGGAGTGAACTTTTCTCACAATTTGTATCTGCCAAGTCAGCCACCTCACAAGAATATATGTGTGATACAAGGTACAATTCTATATGTGCATATAAAAATACATGTGCTGAATAGGATACAGAGAAATGGGGGAGACAGGAATTCACATATTTGATAAGTTTAAAAATACATGGACAACTCTTTCAACAAAAAATTGACTAGATTTAAAACTCCTTCCCTATATAATGGAAAAGGTAATTCAACGGTACACCATGCCTCCTCTGATATGTTTGTATTTCTGTTCTGTTTGGGTTATTTTTCTCCATAAGGTTAGGATTAGTTGTCAGAGTCTTGTAGGGTATGGGTTAGTTTCAGGGATTCAGTATTTCTAAAGGAAAATTGGAAAATTAATCCAATGTGTATGCAAATATGTGCTACACAAAAATCTTCCGACTCTCATCCACAACAATGCCTTGACCTTAACTTCGTCCCAAGTAACACATGTAGAGGAGATGAGTAAGAAAATCTGTGAATACATATCTGGAATTGAATATGCTCAGGAGTTCACAAACTTTCAGGTAGAAGGGGAGATTCCAAAAGTAAGGGACAATGTAAACACTCCAAAAACATGGAGCTCTGCTAGCCTAAAGGCTTCTGGAAAAACTGGCTCTGATGTTGGACTCTTGAAATATATGTTGTTGTCAGGAGCTTTAGCTTCCTTTGTAGTGAAACCATAAAAGCTGGGTCTGCATCTATGTGACCTGGAGGAGATGCTTTCTTATTTACCAATGAACATGAGGCAGCATTGCTGAATTCTCTCTTTCGGGGTCAACTGTGGCCACTTGGGGCTAAGTGTCTCCTCATGTGGACTGTGAAGCCATTTGATCATCCTCCAATTTTTGTGATATTTCTTGCTGCTACACTGGGAGTTCAGTATTTGCTTCAGGAAATACAAGGTGTTCACCTGGGACACAGTGCTGGAGGGAGTTCTGTCACGTGTGGTGGGACAGGGTCTGCAGGAGAATGCACAAACCAGGCTACTGTCCAACATAGCTTGCCCCCTTGACCATAGGAACCTGATTCTGAACATTGCCCTGAAACTTATCCATATAACAAGAATCATTTACATATAAGGGTCAGCTGGCTGCACCATGTCAGTCACAAGCCATTTGGAAGCCATTGGGAAATCCACATGGAAGCACCACAGATGTTTTATCTCACACATGCCCACCTCTGCTCTAGGCCCACTATTCAGCAGGCTCCAACTTACTGGAATCTCTGTTCTACACCATTTTCGTGAAACCCAGCCAATCAAGTCACCGTCTGGTACACTCATGATCACCAACAGGATATCCAATGGTTCTCCAGTGCCTCCTGGATATGGGAATTTCAAAAATTTCATGGTATTTATCGAGCCCATCTTTCAAGGTTGAAGTTGGAGGCACAGAGTGTTTCATTTAATTCGGAAACCATTAAATGGTGAAGAAGCTCATTTCAAAGAAAGCTCTGGAGAACACTCACTGCCAAGACTTCCCAAAGAGTGGCCAAAAGGACACATGAAGCCAGGCCCATTGAGGTGTACAATGTGAAGTGCATTTGTGTTTTCACTCTCAACTATTGCTGCCAAGTGTTTCAGAATAAAATTATGTAATGCCCTGGCTGAGATTCCCAGTGCTCTGTGGAAAGCCACACTGGGAATAGATCTCAGTTTCCAATGGTGACTCTCATGCGTGGCCTCCTAATATCCCAACACAATTCATGGCTATACTTCTCTGAGGTCAGTTCCAGGACTCAGTCTCTATAGGGTATCACACCAGAGTTCAAGCCCAGGTGGACCCAGTCATCGCTTCCAACTGCCACACAAATAACCACAATTAAAACCAAAACACTCCCACATGGCACTCATCTTCTTCCAAATAGACACTACTCATAACCTCTGGCTGGATGTTTCCATGAGGGGCGCAGCCCAACACAGTGTCCAAATAAGCTCGCTTGCCCGTCATTTTCCTAAAGGCAGGGTGGCCTGTACACCCTTCCTGTGAACCACAAGGGATCAAAAATGCCTTCCTTTAATACTGCTCTGCTTCTCCAATTTGAGGCCTACTGACTGTCGGGTATCGATTCTTCATGTGATTTGGAGTCATGAGAAAACAAAAGCATGTATGGGACAGCCTTTGCAGGGCTTTGAAGAACTCATTTGATTCAAAGGATCCCTATTCTCACTTGATGGTGGTCAGGAACCTAACAGAGGAAGGCAAGAGACTTCATCAACAATGACTGATCTTTTTCCCATTTTGGTTTTGGATGCACACATGGGATCATTCTTTAGATGCATCAGGTGCTGAGAACCTAAGCCACAGCCTCACACAGGGCCAAGAGACTGATTCCGACACATCCATTTCCAAAGAAATTAACAAAGAGGCACAGGTGATGCCCATTTATTTCCATTTTAAAACTGTTTTCTTCAGGCTTCACAAAGCGGTGTCTTGAGGCCAAGACCTTCCTCACATTCAGGGGAAGAGAAGAATTGGTTAGCAAAAAACCCAAAGCAGAGATTCTCCACTGAGGCTTTCCTGGTCACAATGATATCTGAGTTTTTTGAGATGCTAGCCATTCCTTTTAGCTATCCATTACATGGCCTTGTCACAGAGCTTGGAGGTGCTACATATCTTGGACACAAAACCATGAGCCTATTCTGGAGAGTGGCCAGAATCAGGAAGAAAACTTGAACTTAGGAAATTAGTAGGTGTTGCCCATCGATAAGGGAAGCCACAGTCCATTCATCAATTGGGCAGGATGAATGCTGGGAAAGTTTCTACAAAACAGGACACATCCATTGATGAATTCTCTTTTCAAATATCTACAACCACGGACACAGTGGGATACACAGACATAGAAACACTCACTTTGTGAAACGACTTACTAGGAACAGTTCACTCCAAACCAAACAAACCGCCTTTTTTACCTATTCTCAGAAAATGAGACAAAACCACAAACTCACACCCACACCCACAAAGGCACCTCTTTCCCCCAAAGAGGTCTATGACTATCCGGAGTGTCCTCTGACTTGTGGGCCTTATTATGTTCCCTGAAATGTTCTGTCCTGTCTCAGATCTGGTCTTTTTGGCCAAATCTGTGAATTGGTCAGGAGCCAGCTGTGAGCAACTACCTGCTTTCTCAGGAAAGGCCCCTCTTCTGAGCTCTCCTGAAATTTGGCCATTCTCACATCACTAGGTACCAAGAAAGACTGACTCTGTTCTTGGTAAATCCAAATAAGTGAGCCCACTGGGAATGGTACTGGGACTGCCTCTGGTTGCCTGGCGGCTTCCTGGATCCCAAGTTCAGAGAGTTCTATCACCAAGGAAGTGAGGAAGGTCACCTCCTTTGTGAACTGAATGAGGTCACTGCTTTGGAAACCACTTTGTCCTAAAATTTGCTTCCAAGGTTCCCATGAGATGGAGGCTGCCCCTATTTCTTGTGATACTTTCACAACTGAGAATTGTATATCAACCATAGGCAGCCGGGAACAGCTGTCTACACTGGACTGGTTTGGTCCATCTACTCTACATTAAGAAGAGTGAGGCTTATTCTGACACATCCCTTCATCCTGACCGGGTTGTTTGCCATGGAAGATGACTTTTGCTCTCTCAGGTCCTTCATAGCTGCCTACATCTTCTCCAGGGATCATTTCTGCATGGAACTTTGAGGTTCTTAGCAGGTGGAAGATCCCCTACATTCCTGTATTGGAAGACTAATTCTGTCCCTCCTCTTCTGTAAAGTTAGATTGAGGAAACATTGTATGGTTAAGGTTAATAACACCTTCCATTTGGGTTAGGAATCATTCTCTTGGATGAATAATGGTATTGGAATTTTGTGATATTTTCAAGAATATATAGGTGAAATATAAGTATGAAAAAAGAAATCTAGGTAATTTTTGAAGCACATAAGGGAATTGGCCCCATGATTGGGATTCTTAGCTTTGAATTATGTTCTGCACAGGTGTCTCAGATTAATTGATATACAATGGCATAGGACCTTGTCTTTTGGATGATTGAATGTCAAAGAGAAAATCCAGTCCAAAAGGGATAGTTGGTGGATTAGGAAGATATTCGGTAGGTTTAGAGTGAAGAGTGTGTATAGCATTTGGACCAAAAGATCTTTAGCAATAGGGTTTTGGGTAGAGAGTGAAAGTAAATGTCAGCACATGTGAAGAGTCAGTCATAATGATGAACTGGGGGAAAAATACAGGAAATCAAATTTCAATAGAGACATTAGGAAATCAGGCAAAGTATAAAGTGAGTGATAGAATTAGACATTTTCAACAGGGTTGAGGTTGAATATGTAATTTCAGGAAGAAACAAATATGTAGTCACCAATAGGATTCACTTTTGAGAGCATTAGGCAACCTGGACATGGATGTTTTTTTTAATCCATGCTCACTTTCCATTTAGGATTTGGTACAATCATAAGTGTGACCTTGCTTTTTGTTTCCACAATATTACTGTGATTAATGTATATATAGATCAGGTGACATGAGTATTTCTTCCACCATTTCTGGGAGCAATATTTTGAAGACATATAATTTAGTATTGTGGGTACAAATAGGTATACTCTGTCTTATATGAATATAAAGATAATGCATGAATAGACCATACTGTGAATAAATAATATAACTGGTTCCAAATTTAAATAATGGATTGAATTGATATCTGAATATATACTGGAAATCTTATATTGATATTCATACAATCATTCCAACCAGTTATACATCTAATGGTAATATTACTGTTATGGTTTATCATGAAGTGTGTGTGAGTTTTGCTTCTAAAATGATTATGGAAATTGAAAATAATGTGCTTGGAAAGAAGTCTCATTAAAAGAGCAGTCAAGAAACCTGGGGGAATACATATGTTCTGAAGCAGGAAGTAATTGAAAGTGAAAAAAAAGCCTATAAATTTGTGAATTTGTGAATGAAATATGTATTCTATTATGTGCAAAAACTGAAGAAATATTAATGTACCAGTTTTGAATAAAAATGAAAGTCAAAATACATATCATGTCCCATAGGAATCTACTTGCATTGATGTTAAACTGAGTCATTTACTATAGCAATATTAGGATTTGTATGCACCATTCACTGAAGTTAGTTTTCAGTATTAGGAAACAAATATGTATTTCAGGTGGATTAATATTTCTGAGAATATTCTCATGAAAAGTTGAATATAAATCCACATTCATGAACATCAATGAATTTAGGGAGTATATAATAAGACACATACATTTCATATTTTGAAAAATCTGGAGAGTTAATACATATATATATGCACACACACACACACACACACACGTATACATTAAAAAGTAGCAATATATATGCCAATCGAAATACATCATGAATTATATATCATCCACAAATCCAAAAATCTTCATTTTTCTGAGCATCGATTTATGTATAATGTTGTTCAACTAGGGAGCTCACCCATAGTTTGAATTGTAAGTTCCAACAGCATTTAGGAGGAGTGATCCCTTCTCACAATTTGTATTTGCAAAGTCAGCAACCTCACAAGTATGTACATGTCATACCAGCTAGGATTCTATATGTGAATATAAAAATGCATGTGCTGAATAGGGTACAGAGAAATGGAGACAGGAATTCTCATATTTGTTAACTTTAAAAACACATGGAGAAGGGAGGGGGAGAGCCGCCAACCGCGCCTGTAAGGTAGGCGGACCTGCGAGCCACCCATAGAACAGGCCTAGCGGCCCGCCATCGTGAAAGACACATCGCCCTGGTTGGGGGTTGGGCAGAGCCGCTGCACGCCTGCAAGGAACGCGGACATGCAACCCACAGGCAGAACAGGCCCAGACACCCTCGGAGGGGCAGAGACACCCCTTGCGACTTCAAGATAGGTGAACCTGCGACCCACCGGCTGAAGCGGCCCAGTTGCCTTCAGAGGGGCAGAGCCGGCCCCCGCGCCTGCGAAGTAGGTGGACCTGCGAACACCGACAGACCAGGCGCTAGGCCCCGCCAGGGTGCTAGACACATAACCAGGTTTGGGGAGGGGCCGAGACGCTGCCCGTTCCTGCAAAGCAGGTGGATCTCTCACCCAGAGGCAGAACAGACCCAGCGACCTACCAGCATGGTAGACACATCAACCCAGTTTGGGGGGAGGCAGAGATGCCACTCACGCCTGCAATGTAGACAGCCCTGCAACCCACAGACAGAAGAGGCCCAGCGGAGCGCAGAGGGGCAGAGCCGACGCCTGTGTCTGCAAGGTAGGTGGACCTGTTACCCACTGGCTGAACAGGACCAGCACCCGCAGAGGGGTAGATCAACTGCCCGCTCCTGCAAGGTAGGCGGACCAGCTACCAACCGGCAGAACAGGCCCAGCGGCCTGCTGGTGTGGTAGGCACATTGCCCCAATTGGAGGAGGGGCAGAGCCGCTGCTTACGCCTGTGAGGGAGACTTTTCAAGAATACAATTGCAATATAAACATTTAGAGGTAAAATTCAATAACACAAAAGTTTCACCAAGCAGAAAAAAACGTGAACAGTAGGGAAAGACAAGGAAAGAAAGGACCACAAGCAACGCAGGTCAACTCAACATTAGAAGAGGTAATATCTGCAGCATATGGAATGTCAGATAAAGAATTCAGGATATACTTGCTTCAGATGATCTGGAGTCTCCAGGGAGACATTAGACAGCAAAATCAGACAATGATAGATCACTTTGACAATGAATTACATAAACAAATCCAAGAAGCAAAAGATCAACTATACAGGGAGATAGAGGTTATAAAAAACACCCAAACAGTAATCATAGAAATGCAGGAAGCAATAAACCAACTTAAAAACTCAATTCAGAATACTACCAGCAGAGTAGATCACTTAGAAGATAGAACAGCAGACAATGAAGACAAAGTATTTCAACTTGAAAAGAACATTGACAGCTCAGCAAGACTGTTAAGAAACCATGAGCAGAACATCCAAGAAATATGGGATAACATGAAGAGACCAAACTTAAGAGTAATTGGGATTCAGGAAGGTATACAGGTCCAAACCACAGGATTGAGCAATCTATTCAATGAAATAATATGAGAAAACTTTCCAGACATGAAGAATGAGACAGAATCCCAAATCCTAGAAGCCTACAGGACGCCAAATGTGCAAAATCATAAGAGATAAACACCTAGACATATTATAATGAAGATGCCAAACATACAGAATAAAGAGAGAATTTTAAAAGCTACAAGAGAAAGGGAGCAGATTACATTTAGGGGTAAACCAATCAGGATAACAGCTGATCTTTCAACATAGACTCTGAAAGCTAGAAGATCCTGGAATAACATTTTTCAATCACTGAAAGAAATTGGGTTCCAACCAAGAATTGTGTATCCAGCGATTTTAAGCTTCAGAATGGATGATGAAATTAAAACCTTCCATGATAAACAAAAGTTAAAAGAATTTGCAGCTAGAAAACCATCTCTTCAAAAGATCCTTGGCAAAACATTATAGGAAGAAGAAATGGAAAATAACAATGAAAACCAACAGTGGGAGGTAATACAGTAAAGGGGCGAAAAATAATCAAAGAGAAAAACAAACCATGTTTAGTGACATAAATTAACAAATATGGCTGGAAGAACAACCCATATCTCAAAAATAACCCTAAATGTTAATGCCTTAAACTCACCAATTAAGAGACACAGGCTAGTAGAATGGATCACGAAAGAAGACCCCAAAATTTTCTGCCTACAGGAGACACATTTGATAGGAAAAGACATATATAGACTAAAGGTGAAAGGTTGGGAGAAATCATATCACTCATATTGACTTCGGAAACAAGCAGGAGTGTCCATACTCATATCAAATAAAATAGATTTCAAGACAAAGTTAATCAAAAGGGATAAAGAGGGACACTACATACTGCTCAAGGGAACCATACACCAACAAGACATAACAATCATAAATATATGTGCCCCAAACAATGGTTCAGCTATGTTAATCAAACAAACTCTTCTCAAGTTCAAGAGTCTGGTAGACCACCATACAATAATCATGGGAGATTTCAACACACCTCTCTCACTACTGGACAGATATTCCAAACAAAAGTTGAATTCTGAAACTATAGAACTCAATAACACAGATAACCTACACTTAATTAACTAAACTCAATAACCTAGACTTAATTAACATATATAGAATATACCACCCAACATCAAGCAGTTACACTGTTTACTCAGCAGCACATGGATACCTCTCAAAAATAGATCATATATTATGTCACAGAACAACTCTTAGACAATATAAAGGAGTATAGATAATACCAGGCATCTTATCTGATCGTAATGGAATGAAACTGAAAATCAACAATAAAAGAAGGAAGGAAAATTCATGCATCACTTGGAGAATGAACAATACGTACTGAATGATCAATGGGTTATTGAAGACATCAAGAAGAAAAATAAAAATTCTTAGAGATAAATGAAAAAGACAGACAGAACATATCAGAATCTATGGGACACATTGAAAGCAGTTCTAAGTGGAAAATTCATTGCTTGGAGTTCTTTCCTTAAAAAAAGAAAAAAACTACAACAAATAAATGATCTCATAGTTCATTTCAAAATCCTAGAAAAAGAAGAGCAAAACAACAGCAAAAGAAGTAGAAGGCAAGAAATAATTAAAATCAGAGCTGAAATTAATGAAATCGAAACAAAAGAAACAATTGAAAAAATTGAAAATACTAAAAATTGAAAAATTAATAAAATCGACAGACTCTTAGCCATGTTAATGAAGAGAAGAAGAGAGGGAACTCAAATTACTATCATAAGGGATGAAAATGGCAATATCACAACAGACACTTCTGAAATACAGAAGATGATCAGAAATTATATTGAAACCTTATAATGAATAAATTAGAAGATAGTGAGGGCATCGATACATTTCTTAAGTCATATGATCTGCCCAGATTGAGTCAGGAAGATATAGACAACCTAAGCAGACCAATATCAATTGAGAAAATAGAAGAAACCATCCAAAGACTACCAACTAAGAAAAGCCCAGGACCGAATGTGTATAGAGCAGAGTTTTACAAAACCTTTAAAGAGGAACTAATACCAATACTTTTTAAGATATTTCAGAAAATAGAAAAATAGAGAGAACTTCCAAATTCATTCTAGGAGGCCAATATCACCCTGATTCCTAAACCAGACAAAGACCCTTCAAAGAAACAAATGTACAGACAAATCTCTCTAATGAACCTAGATGCAAAAATCCTCAATAAAATTCTGGCAAATCAGATACAAAAGCATATTTAAAAAATTGTGCAACATGATCAAGTAGGATTCATCCCTGGGATACAAGGCTGGTTTAATATATGTAAATCAATAAATGTTATTCACCACATCAATAGACTTAAAAATAAGAACCATATGATCACCCCAATAGATGCAGAAAAAGCATTCAACAAAGTACAGCATCCCTTTATGTTCAAAACTCTAGAAAAACTGGGATAACAGGAACATAGCTCAATATTGTAAAAGCAACCTATGCTAAGCCTCAGGCTAGTATCATTCTGAATTGAGAAAAAATTGAAGGCATTCCCTCTAAAATCTGGAACAAGACAGTGATACCCTCTCTCACGATTTCTGTTCAACATAGTTCTCGAACACTGGCCAGAGCAATTAGACAAATGAAAGAAATTAAAGGTATAAAAAATAGTAAAAGAAGAACTTAAATTATCACTCTTTGCAGATGACATGATTCTATACCTAGCAGACCCAAAAGGGTCTACAAAGAAACTATTAGAGATAATAAATGAATTCAGCAAAGTGGCATGATATAAAATCAACAATCATAAATCAAAAGCATTCCTGAATATCAGCAACAAATCCTCTCAAACGGAAATGAGGACAACCACTCCATTCAGAGTATCCTCAAAAAAAAAATAAATAAATAAAATATTTGGTTATCAACGTAACAAAAAATGTGACAGACTTACACAATGAAAACTACAGAACCCTAAAGAGAGAAATAGAAGAAGATCTTACAAGATGGAAAAATATACCCTGTTCATGGATAGACAGAATTAACATCATCAAAATGGCAATATTACCAAAAGTTCTCTATAGGTTTAATGCAATGCCAATCAAAATCCCAACGGCATTTCTTGTAGAAATAGATAAAACAATTATAAAATTCATATGGAATAATACAAGACCCAGTATAGCAAAGACAACTCTAAGCAGGAAGTGTGAATCAGGCGGTATAGCGATACATGTCCTCAAACTATACTAAGGAGCAATAGTAACAAAAAGATCATGGTACTGGTACCAAAACTGGGGGGAGGACCAATGGTACAGAATAGAGGACACAGAAATCAATCCACAAAATTACAGCAATCTTATATTTGTTAAAGGAGCTAATAGCATAAAATGAAGGAAGGATTGCATCTTCAACAAATGGTGCTGGAAAAACTGGAATTACATATGTAACAAAATGAAACTGAATCCCTTTCTCTCGCAATGCACAAAAGTTAATTCAAAATGGATCAAGGAGCTTGATATCAAATCAGAGACACGGCATCTGATAGAAGAAAACTTTGGCTATGATCAACATACTGTGGGGTCGGGCTCCAAATTCCTCAATAGGACACCCATAGCATAAGAGTTAATAATTAGAATCTACATACAGGACTTACTCAAACCAAATAAATTTTTCTCAGAAAAAGAAACAATAAGAGAGGTAAAAAGGGAGCCTACATCCTGGGAACAAATCTTTACTCCTCACACTTCAGATAGAGCCCTAATATCCAGAGTAATACAAAGAACTCAAAAAATTAAACAATAAGCAAATGAATTACCCAATCAACAAATGGGCCAAGGACCTGAACCGACACTTCTCAGAGGAGGACATACAATTAATCAATAAGTACATCAAAAAATTCTAACCATCTCGAGCATTCAGAGAAATGCAAAACAAACCCACCCTAAGATACCATCTCACTGCAGTAAGCTTGGCAGCCATTTTGAAGTCAAACGACAACAAGTGCTGGCGAGGATGTAGGGAAAAGGGTACACCTGTACATTGCTGGTGGGACTGCAAATTGGTGCAGCCAATTTGGAAAGCAGTATGGAGATTTCTTGGAAAGTTGGGAATGGAACCACCATTTGACCCAGCAATTCCCCTTCTCGGTCTAATCCCTATAGACCCAAAAAGTTCATGCTACAGGGACACTGATAAATCTATGTTCATAGCAGCACAATTCACAATAGGAAGACTGTGGAACCAAACTAGATGCCTGTCAATAGATTAATGGATAAAAAAATGTGGCATTTATACACAATGGAGTATTACTCTGCATTAAAAAATGACAAAATCATACAATTTTCAGAGAAATGGATGGCATTAGAACGTATTATGCTACGTGAAGATAGCCAATCACTAAAAAACAAATGCCAAATGTTTTCTTTGATATAAGGAGAGTAACTAAGAACAGAGTTGGGAGGAAGAGCATGAGAAAATGATTAACATTAAACAGGGGTGAGAGGTGGGAGGGAAAAGGAAAGAGAAGCAAAATTGCATGGAAATGGAAGGAAACCCTCATGGTTTTACAAAATTAAATAGAAGAGGAAGTGAGGGGAAAGGGGACAAAAACAAGGGGAAGAAATGAATTACAGTAGATGGGGTAGAGAGAGAGGATTGGAGGGGAGGGGATGAGAGATAGTAGAAGACAGGAAAGGCAGCAGAATACAACAGACACTAGTATAGCAATATGTAAAATAGTGGATGTGTAACTGATGAGATTCTGCAATCTGTATATGGGGAAAAATGGAAGTTCATAACCTACTTGAATCAAAGTGTGAAATATGACATGTCAAGAACTATGTAATGTTTTGTAGAACCAACAATAAATATTAAAGGAAAAAAAACACATGGAGAACTATTTCAATGAAAAATTGACTAGGTTTATAACACCTACAGTTTATCATGCAAAAGGCAAGTCCAACTATACACCATGCCTCTTCAGAAGTGCTTGTATTTCTATTCTGTTTGGGTTATTTTTCTCCATCATATTAGGATTAGTAGTCAGAGTTTGGTACTGTATGTGTTAGTGTCAGGGATTCAGTCTTTGGAATGGAAAATTGGAAAATGAATCCAATGTGTATGCAAATATGTGCTACATAAAAATCTTCCCACTCTCATCCAGAACAATGCCTTGACGTTACCTTCACGCCAAATAAGAAACAATTAGAGGAGAAGAGTTAGAAAATCTGTAAATACATGTCTGGAATGGAAAATATTCAGGAGTTCACAAACTTGGAGGTGGTAGAGGAGTATCCCAAAGTAAGGGACAAGGTAAACACTCCACAAACATGGAGGTCTGCTGGCCTAAAGACTTCTAGAGAAACTGCCTCTGAGGATGGGCACTTGAAATATATGTTGTTGTCAGTAGCTTTAGCTTCCTTTGTAGTGAGATCATCAAAGCTGGGTCTGCATCTATGTGTCCTGGAGGACATTCTTTCTTGTTTTCCAATGCACATGAGGCAGCAGTGCTGAATTCTCTCTTTGTATTTAAACTGTGGCCACTGGGGTCTAAGTGTCTCCCCGTGTGGACTCTGAAGCCCTTTGTTCATCCTCCACTTTTCGTAGTGTTTCCTGCTGCAGCACTGGGAGTTTGGTATTTGCCTCATTAAATACAAGGAGTTCAACTGGAACACAGTTCTGGAGGGAGTTCTGTCATTTGTGGTTTTTCAGGGTCTACATGAGAATGCACCAACCAGGCTTCATTCCCACATAGCTTGCCCCCTTGTCCATAGCAACCTGATTCTGCACATTGCCCTGAAAACTATCCATTTAACAAGACACCTTTACATATAAGTGTCTGGTCACTGCACTGTGTCAGTGACAAGCCATTTGGAAATAAATGGCAAATCCACATGGCACAACCACAGATGATTTATCACACACCTGCACACCACAGCTCAGGGCCCACTACTCAGGAGGTTCCAACTTAATGGCATCTCTGTTCTACACCATTTTCATAAATCCCAGTCAATCAAGGCACTGTCTGGTACACTCATGATCAGCAAGAGAACAACCAATGGTTCTCCAGTGCCACTTGGTCATTGGGAATTTCAAAAACATCATGGTATTTATCTATCCATTTTTTAAGGATGAAGTTGGAGGAACTGTAGGTTTCAATTCATTCAGGAACCATTAAATGGTGAGGAAGCTAATTTCAATGAAATCTCTGGAGAATACTCACAGGCAAGCCTTCCTAAAGAGTGTCCAATAAGTCACTTGAAGCCAGGCACATTGAGGTCTACAATGTGAGTTCCATGTGTGTTTTGACTCTCAACTATGGATTCCAAGTGTTTCAGAATAAAATCATTTGATATCCTAGCTGAGACTCCCAGTGTTCTGTGGAAAGCCACCGTAGGCCTAGATCTCAGTTTCCAAGGGTGACTCTCATGCGTGGCCTCCTAAAATCTGAAAACAATTGATATAAATACTTCCCTGAGGTCAGCTCCAGAACTCAGTGTCTAAGGAAAATCACACCAGAGTTCAACCCCAAGTGGATTCAGTCATCTCTTCCAACAGCCACACAAATGTACACAATTAAAACCCAAACACTCCCTCATTTCCCTCATCTTCTTCCATATAGACACTCATCATAACCTTTGGCTGGATGTTTCCATGACGGGTGCAGCCGAAGACATTGTCCAAATAAGCTACCTTGCTCCTCATTTGCCTAAAGTCAGGGAGTCCTGCACACATTTCCTGAGAACAAATAGAGATAAAATAGGCCTGCTGTTAATTCTGCACCCCTTCTACAATTTGGGGCCTACTGACTCTCAGATATAGATTCTTTTTGAAATTTGGAGACAAGAAAATCCCAAGCACTAATGGGCTAGCCTCTTCAGGACTTTTAAGAACTCATTTGACCTAAGGAATCCCTATTCTCAATTGATGGAGGTTAGGAACCTTATAGAGGAAGGTGAGAGACTTCAGCCACAATGACTGCTCTTTTTGCCATTTTGGGTTTGGATGCACATATGGGATCTATCTTTAGATCCATCAGGTGCTGACAATCTAAGCCACAGCCTCACACAGGGCCCAGAGTCTGATTCAGACACAACCATTTCCAAAACAATTCAGCAAAGAGCCACAAGTGATGCCCATTCATTTCCATTTGAAAACTGTTTTCTTCTGGCTTTATAAAGGGGTGGCCTGAGGCAAAGAGCTTCCTGACATTCAGGGCAACTGAACAATAGTTAAGCAAAAGGCCCTAAGCAAGGTTTCACCATAGAGACTTTCCTGGTCACACCAATATCTGAGTTTTCTGGTGTGCTCGCCATTCCTTTCAGCTAACTAATACATGGTCATGTCACAGAGCTTGGAGGTGGTACATATCTTGGACAAAAAACCATGAGCCTTTCTGGAGAGTGGCGAGAATTCAGGAAGAATTCAAGAACTTAGGATGATAGTAGGTGTTGCCCATGGATAAGTCAAGCCTCTGTCCTTTCATTAATTGGGCAGGATGAATGCTGGGAAACTTTCTACTAGACAGGACACACCCATTGAGCCATTTTCTTTTCTAATATCTACAACCAAGGACACAGTGGGATACACAGACATAGAAACAGTCTCATTGTCAAATGACTTACTAGAAACACTTCACTCCAAACCAAACAAGCCTCCTTTTTTACCTATTCTCAGAATATGAGAAAAATCCACAAACTGACATCCACACACACCAAGTCACCTCCTTCCCCAAGTATGTCTGTGACTATCCTGAGTGTCCTCTGACTAGTAGGCCATAGAATGTTCCCCAGAAATGGCTGGTCCTGTCTCAGATCTGGTCTTCTTGGCCAATTCTGTGAAGTTTTCAGGAGGCAGTGGTGAGCCATTTCCTGCCCTCTCAGAAAGGACCCTCTTCAAAGCTTTCTTGGCATTTGGTCACCCTCACATCAGTAGGTACCAAGAAAGACTGACTCTTTACTTGGTAAATCCAAACAAGTGAGCCCACTTGGACTGGGACTGGTACTGGCTCTGGGTGCCTGGCTTCCTGGATCACAAAATTCAGAGAGTTCCATCATCAAGGAAGTGAGGAGAGGTCACTTCCTTCAGAAAATAAATGAGGCCACTGTCTTGGCCACCACTTTGTCCTAAAATTTGCTTCCTAGTGTCTCAGGAAATGGAGGCTGCCTCTATTTCCTGTGACACTTTCAAAAGTTAGAAGGGTATACCAACCATAGGTACCCAGGAACAGCTCTCCACACATGCCTGGTTTCATACATCTTCCCTACATTAAGAAGAGATAGGATGATTCAGACACATCTTTTCATCCTGATAGGGTTGTTTGCAAAGGAAGATGACTTTTGCTGTCTCAGGTCCTTCATTGCTGCCTACGTCTTCTACAGGGATCACTTCTGCATGGATTTTGAGGTACTCAGCAGGTGGAAGATCTCCTAACTTCCTGTATTGTAATACTAACTTTGTCCCTGCTCTTCTGTAAAGTGAGATTGAGGGAACAATCTCAGTTTACAGAATGGTTAGGGTTAATAGCATGTTCGATTTGGGTTATGAATCATTTTGCTGGATGAATAACGATATTGGGAACCTGTGATATTTATAAGAACATGGAGGTGAAATATAAGTATGAAAACAGAAATCTAGGTAATATTTGAAGCCCAGAAGGAATATGGGCCCTTGATTGGGATACTTAGCTTAAATTATGTTCTGTGTGAACTTTGCATTTTGTGTCCAGAATATTACTGTGATAATATGTATATGTAGCTAAGGTGACATGAGTATTTCTTCCACCATTTCTGTGAGCAATATTTTGAAAACTTATAAATTAGTACTGGGGATACTATTAGGTTTACCCTGTTTTGATGAATATAGAGATGATGCATTAATAGACCATACTGTGAATAAATTATATAACTGGTTCCAAATTTAAATAATGGATTGTATTGATATCTGAATATATATACAAAATCTTATATTGATATACATACATTCATTCCAACCAGTTATATATCTAATGGTAATGTTAGGGTTATCATTTATCATGAATAGTGTGTGAGTTTTGCTTCAAAAATGATTATGGAGTCGAAAATAATATGTTTAGAAAGAAGTGTAGTAAAAAGACCAGTCAAGAAACATGGAGTAACTTATGTCTTCCAAAGGAGGAAGTGATAGAAAGTGAACCAAATGTTTATAAATTTGTGAACTTGTGAATGAAAGGATATATCTTATGATGTCCATAAACTGAAGAAATAATAACGTACCAGGTTTGAATAAAAATGAACTTTAACAAACACAATAGAGACATTAGGAATTCTGGGAAAGTATAGTTCTCAGAGAAAGGTTAATAAAATAAGTATTTGTCACTTCCAGTTTTTCTGTATGCTTAACAAAACACTGTTGAAATATTGAGAACTGTTTGCTAATCTTATTCCCAGAATGTGCTGTCCCCAACTGCCAAACTGCAGAATGTACTCCCTAGACCAATTGCACGCAAACCGCTCACTCGCCCGGACCCATCAATAAACTTACAACCCTGCCCTCTCCAAGGAAAATATATATGCTCTGCTTAAGCTGTTCTCAGGGCTCTCTGCTCTATTCAAGTGAGCTCTGAGCCCCAGCATGCTGGACCCCCAATAAACCCTTTGCTTTTGCATGAGACAGTCTCTTGGTGGTCTCTTCCCCCGATTGTCACCGGACCTTTACATATGGAGGTTCCACAGAAATCCGGGAGCGGTGGACAAGAGACCCCAACGAATTCCTCTCAGGGTAAGTAAAGCGCCTCTTTCTGGTCAGGTTTCAGGTCAGGGCTTGGCAAAATGGATGTGGATGAAGAGCGTGAGCTCTCTCCGACGGTGGCTGACAGTCATGTCACAGAGCCACAGGCCAAGTCCCTGGGGGACGTCATAGAGGACTCGGAAAATTGAGGAACAATAGTCTCCATGACTCAGTGATATTTTGTTTCAGATTCAGTACTGCCAACCGATCGGGTTTTGCCAACTACTCAGTCCTGGTCTCAGTGTTGGACTTCCATATCCTATCTTTATTGTCTTGTCTTTTCTGTGTCATGTATTGTTGCTTTTACTTTTTGTATATCTTTCATTATGGGACAGAGCACTTCAATGCCTCTGTGTCTGACCCTTGTTCACTGCACCAAAGTTTGCTTAAGGGATCAGAATCTTTCTTTTTCAGTAAAACGCTGGACCTGGCAGACTCTCTGTGCCTCAGAATGGCTCACCTTTGGATTTGGATGGACCCTAGAAGGATCTTTCTACTTCCCACTAATTTAAAAAGTCAGAGATACCTGTTAAGACAGATGGCCACTGCCTACCAACCCGGGGGATGAGGGGAATCAACATCAATATCAAGAAAGAGACTTTGTCTACATTAGACGACATCAGGTGTCATCCCTGGAACCCTGCTGGAAGGGACCATAGAAGGTGCTACTTATAAAACCTACAGAAGTAAAGGTAGACAGAATCACTTCCTGGATCCATACCTCTCATCTCAAGACTGTGCCCTGTCCAGACTCTGGCTGGAAATTGTAAAAGACAGGTAACCCTTTCAAATTGTGTATTTGCCTTGTGGATAAGGCTATAGACTCTCCCCCTGACCACCAGTAGTCCTAACCCTCATCAGCCCATTCAGCAGCAATGGCTGATCACAAATCTTACTGGACAAGAAGTATGGTCTATCTTGCATACCGCCCACTTAAGGACATGGTCGCCATCTCTCCACAGAGACATTTGTCAGCTGGCTATAGGTCTTTTCCATTGGGATATCCCTGATGAAGTGGATCCCACTAAAATTCCATTAAATCCCTTCTCTACCATAGATAATGGAAACAAATATTATGGATGTAGGGACACGCGAGCCAGATGCAGTTTGGCTAGCCTAGATTACTATGTTTGCCCAGCGGACTATCAAAGCCAAAAACAGTCACGGCTGTGTTGGGGGGAAGCCGACTTCTTCTGTAAGTCACCGGGATGTGAGCATACAGAGACTGCTTGATGGAACCCAAACTCCTCATCAAATTCTGTACACAGCATTGGGCATATCCAATTAGGTAACCAAAATTGATAGCCCCCAGAGGGGTCTCTAGATCCTCAAATTCTGCGTGACCTTTTTAACTTTTGCAAGTGCTCAAAAGTGTGAAAGGAGATTCCCCTATGTGGAGGCCTTTTCCCTCCTTTGCTCACATCCTGAACTATGCTTCTCCAATAGATCCTCACCCTCAGGCTTCTGCTCCAGACTCTCTGCTCTTACTCTCACCTAAGCAACCTGATTTCTCCCCTCCAATTACTAGATCAAAAACCCAAACCTCCGCCCATTCTATGACCATTGCCCCCTTGTTGAGGTAGCAGGTACTGAGGTACACCTTTACCCACTCACTCCTCTCTTCTCTTGTCATTGCCCGCACCAGGTTCCACCAGGTCCTCTTACCAGGTAACACAAAGCTCAAACCAGCTGAGGAGAGCCCTCAGACCCTTATCCAAGATGTAATGTGAATGGCCATTAAAGTTGCTTTGTCATCACTGAAAACAGGTTACTAAGTATTTAAAGTCCCTCAAAGGCTTTTTGGGATACTAACTCCCATCTAACCCTCTGCTCTACCTGTTGTACTGCTCAAGATTTGTTCCTAGAAAAATCCAAAACCCCTTTCCCATTATTCTTTTACATCTCTCCTTCCTCATTCTCAGATCCACGGAGCTGCTCACAGCCGCGCCTTCCCCGTCTTTCCCCTCTGTACCAGGCCCACAGAAATGTCTTAACTGACCTCCAGAAATCTTCAACATAGCTGAATTTAAGACTTTCAGAAAAAGAATCCCTATAAAAGATTTCTATGTACATAAACTTCCTCTTTTCATGTTGCCCTATTCTACTTGGCCACTGGCTAAAAAAATCAGCAATCCTAAGCTAGACACCACCTTACTAGTTTTTCACAAAATATGTGAACAAGGCCTTGGCCTTGAGCTGAGGCTTCACAGAGATGGCTACATTTGTAAGATAAAGATGTTACCAACTGGGCTCCATGGTAACAGTTGGCAGGGGGGAAAAATAAAGGGAA
The DNA here is from genome assembly GCF_048772815.1 of Callospermophilus lateralis. Lineage (NCBI taxonomy): Eukaryota > Metazoa > Chordata > Mammalia > Rodentia > Sciuridae > Callospermophilus > Callospermophilus lateralis. The sequence goes on along the minus strand of NC_135313.1, from coordinate 130,864,865 downwards.
TATAATGCTCTCCCTCACCCAGGTGTCCTTGAAAAGTTAACTTTCCCACAACAGAGGAAAAAAACAGAAGACAAACTGCTTTTTGTGAACTTCTTGAGACTGTGAACTTCTGAGTCCTTTCCCTTATATGTTGGGTACAAAATTCTGAAAGTACCTAAACTTGGGTTTCCGGGGATTTAATTGATTAGAACAGAAGTAATGCCCTCTGAATCTGGTTGCAAACAAATAGGACTGTTTTCCTGTCTTTGGTACTATCTTAGGTGCCTTGCTTTGTCCGTCCCTACAACAGTATAATTCTATATTCTTAAAACATTGTTTATGTTTTCATGAAGTGGTCAACAGATGTGATTAATTGTGTAATTGTGCAAATGTTTCCCAGAGTGCTCTATCATGACACAGGTTAATTTGAAGATCAAATAGGGGGGGACATAAAAAATGGTTCCACTGGGAACATATATCCCTCACTTTCGCCATCCTATTAGGAATACATGTTGCTGCAAGGGTGGGCACAAGAACCACTGCCTTGGTCCATGGGACAAAACAAATGACCCAAATAGAAGCAGCTATAGACCAAAACTTAAAGATATTAGAAACCTCTGTAACAGCATTGCAGGAATCTTTAACCTATCTCTCTGAAGTTGTTTTACAGAACAGTCGAGGATTGGAACTCCTCTTCATGAGAGAAGAGGGCCTTTGTTTTGCATTGATGGAAGAATGTTGTTTTTATGCCAACCATATTGGAGTTGTAAAAAAATCTATGAGTAAATTAAAAAGATGACTTGAAGAGCGTCAATGAGAGAGAGAGGCCAAAAAAGGGTGTTTTGAATCTTGGTTCACAAAGTCCCCCTGGTTAACTACGCATTTATCAACCCTGGCTGGTCCAATAATAATCCTCATATTATTGCTAACTATTAAACCCTGCTTGCTCAACCATGTAATTTATTTTCTCCAACCTCAAATTGGACAAGTTAAACTAATGGTAATACCCCGCTAGCAGACATAGAATGTGACACCCCCCAATGATCATTTTTATGATTAAAAGTAGCCAGAAAAAGAAGTGTCGAATGAAAGGTTAATAAAATATGTAGTTGTCACTTCCTATTTTTCTGTACGCTTAACACACCACTGTTGAAATCTTGAGAAATGTTTGCCAATCTTGTTCCCAGAATGTGCTGTCCCCAACTGTCAAACTGCAGAATGTACTCCTTCACCAGGTTGCATGCAAACTGACCACTCGCCCTGACACATCAATAAACTTCCCTCCCTGCACTCGCAAGGGAAAGTATATAACCTCTGCTTAAGCTGTTCTCAGGGCTCTCTACTCTTTTCAAGTGAACTCTGAGCCCCAGCATGCTGGACCCCCAATAAACCCTTTGCTGTTATATGAGATAGACTCTTGGTGGTCTCCTCTTCCGACACTCGACCGACCTTTACTTGGATGATTGAATGTAGAAGAGAACATCCAGTCAAAAAGGGATAGTCAGTAGGATTAGGAATATAGTCCGTAGGTTTAGGAAGAAGAGTGAGTATAGGATTTGGACCAAAAGTTCTTTAGCAATAGGGTTTCGGTTAGAGAGTGAATGTAAATGTCAGCACATGTGAAGAATGAGTCACAATGATGAACTGGGGAAAATATGTAGGAAAGCAGATATCAATAGAGACATTAGGAAATCAGGCAAAGTATAAAGTGAGTGATAGGATTAGACATTATCAACAGGGTTGAGTTTCAATATATAATCTTAGGAAGAAACAAATATTTAGTCACCAATAGGATTGACATTTGAGAGTATTAGGCAACCTGGACATGGATGTTTTTAGTAATGCAGGTTCACTTTCTATTTAGCCTTTGGTACAATCATAAGTGTGACTTTTGCATTTTGTGTTCCGAATATTACTGTGATAAAATGTATATGTAGATCAGGTGACATGAGTATTTCTTCCACAATTTCTGGGAACAATATTTTGAAGACGTATAAATTGAGCACTCTAGGATATGCCAACAAACAATTCTTACACAAACTTTTACCAATGTGGTTCCAAAGGTAGAGGCACATAGGCAAGGAATGCAAAGTGAACTAATTCTAACCAAAAAAAGAAAAAGAAAAAAAAGTGATACTTTATCTTCCTCTTCTTGTGCCACTCCTGTTTCAAATTACTTAGTCTTGACTGCATGTCTCCTGCAGAAATAATCAAAATCTCTGGAATACATCTTTTGTTTGTTTTGCTTTTGCGGTGCTGCAGATAGAACCCAGGGCCTCCACATGCTTCGGAAAGCACTTGACTGCTAAACTACATCCATGCTCCTCACCCCCGCTACTTTTTTGTTGTTTTGGGAAAGGGTCTTAGTACCTGGGATTTCAGGCATGCACTATTGCACCAGATTCCTGAATATATCTTGCCACTACATTTAGATGCAGAATTGGCTCAACAATAAGAAATTAAGAGGGTGTGTATAAAGTAGTAATACTGAAGAACCACTAAGAATACAGAGAAAACACACTAAACAATACCTTTTGTTCAAATGCAGTCACTTTCAAAAGATTTTTTAAATGGATGACAATAAACATCTGAAAAATAGACACAAATATCATTCCTATCCTTTGCCTGAATTTCAATACTTTAAATTTTATTTCAATTACAGCTTTACTGAGATACAAATTTATATACCATGCAATCTATTGTATCACATGTGTATCTATTTTATATCCAGTATGGTTATTTCAATAAAATGACACGCTAACTTTTCTGAATGAGTAGAATTACTAGTTACTACTAGGGTTGAATTGCTAGCTTTGCAAAAACAAACAAACAAACAAACAAAGTTGGCTAACGGATCATATATTCTAATATTCCTAGCATTTTTCCAGTACAAAAAACCCACATTATCCCACAAAGGGATATGTAATAGAATTATATTTTTTCACCTAGGTATGCGAAAGACAAGTCTATTTAAAAAATCCTGTTGTTTCAAATGTTGTTGAATATAATATAAAAATACTTTAATAAAGAATGCAAAATGAAAAAAAAATAAATTAGTATTGGGGGTACAAAGAGGTGTACCCTGTGTCTATGAATATAGAAGTAATGCATGAATTGACAATACTGTGAATAAATAATATAACTGATTCCACTTTAAATAATGGATTGATAGAATTGATATCTGAAAATATGTAATAAATCTTATATTGATATAGAATCATTCATTCCAATGAGTTATACATCTAATGGTAATATTAGGGTTATATTTTATCATGAAAGGTGTGTGAGTTCTGCTTCAAAAGTGAGAATGGAAATGGAAAATAATGTGTTTGGAAAGAAGTCTCATGAAAAGACCAGTGAAGAAACATAGAGGAATGCATGTGTTCTGAAGTAGAAAGTGATTGAAAGTGACATAAATGCAAATAATTTTTCTAACTTGTGGATGAAATACATATCCTATGGTGTGAATAAACTGAAGAAATAGTAAAGTACCAGTGTTGAATAAAAATGAACGTCAAAATGTACATCATGTCCCATAGTAATCTACTTGGATTGATGTTAAACTGGGTCAGTTACTGTAGAAATATTGGGATTTGTATGCACCATTCACTGATGTTAGTTGTCAGTACTAGAAAACAAATATGTATTTCAGGTGGATGAATAATTCTGAGAATAATCTTATGAAAAGTTTATTATAAACCCACATACATGAATATGAATGAATTTAGGGTGTGTAAAAGAAGACATAAGTATTTCATATTTTTTAAAATTTGGAGAGTGTATATATATATATATATATATATATATATATATATATATATATACACACACAAACAGACACATATACACACAGAGACATTGAAATGTAGCAATATATATGCCAGTTGAAATTGATGTAGAAATACATATCATCCAAAGATCCAAAAATATTTAATTTACTGTACATGGATTTGTGTGTAATGTTGTTCAACTAGGAAGCTCCCCCTTAGGTTAAATTTTCAGTTCCAACAGCGTTTAGGAGGAGTGATCTCTTCTCATAATTTGTATCTGCCAAGTCAGCCACCTCACAAGAATGTACATGTGATACCAGGTAAAATTCTATATGTGCATATAAAAATGCATGTGCTGAATAGGCTACAGACAAACGGAGACAGAAATTCAAATATTTGTTAAATATAAAAACACATGGACAACTATGTCTACAAAATATTGATTAGATTTATAACTCCTACACTATATAATGCAAAAGGCAAGTCTAACTATACACCATGCCTCCTCTGAACTGCTTGGATTTCTATTCTGTTTGGATTATTGTTCTCCATCATATTAGGATTAGTAGTCAGAGTCTAGTAGGGTATGGGTTAGTGTCAGGAATTCAGTATTTCGAATGGAAAATTGGAAAATGAATCCAATGTGTATGCAAATATGTGCTACAAAAAAATCTTCCAACTCTCATCCACAACAATGCCTTGAAATTACCTTCACCCCAATTAATACACAATTAGAAGAGAAGAGGTAGAAAATCTGTGAATATATATCTGTACTGGAATATGCTCAGGAGTTCACAATTTTGGAGGTGGTAGAGCAGTTTCCAAAAGTAAGGGACAGGGTAAACACTCCACAAACATGGAGCTCTGTTGGCCAAAAGATTTCTTGAGAAACTGCCTCTGAGGTTGGGCACTTGAAATATATGTGGTTGTCAGAAGCTTTAGCTTCCTTTCAAGTGAGACCATCAAAGCTGGGTCTGCATCTATGTGACATGAAGGTCTTGGTTTCTTATTTTCCAATGAACCTGAGGCAGCAGTGCTGATTTCTCTCTTTGTATGTAAACTGTGGCCACTGGGGGCTAAGTGTTGCCCCATGTGGACTCTGAAGCCATTTTTTCATCCTCCAAGTTTTGTGGTTTTTCTTGCTGCTGAACTGGGACATTGGTATTTGCTTCACGAAATACAATGAGTCCAACTGGGACACAGTGCTGGAGGAAGTTCTGTCACGTGTTGTGCTTCACGTTCTGCAGGAAAATGTACCAACCAGGCTTCAATCCCAGATAGCTTGTCCCCTTAACCTCAGCAACCTGATTCTTAATATTACCCTGAAACCTCTCCATATAACAAGATGCCTTTACATAGAAGTGTCTGCTGGCTGCACCATGTCAGTCACAAGCCATTTGGAAATCAATAGCAGATCCACATGGCCCCACCACAGATATTTTATCACACACTACTGCTCTAGGTCCACTACTCAGCAGGCTCCAACTTATTGGCATCTCTGTTCTAGATAATTTTCACGAAACTCAGTCAATAAAGGCCCTGTCTAGTATACTCATGATCAGCAACAGACCATTCAAGAGTTCTCCAGTGCCACCTGTTAATGGCCTCCACAGGGCTTTGAAGAACTCATCTGACCCAAAGAATCCCTATTCTCACTTGATGGAGGTCAGGAACCTTACAGAGGAAGGCAAGAGACTTCATCCACAATTACTGATCTTTTTGACATTTTGGTTTTTAATGCACACATAGGATCTTTCTTTAGATCCATCAGGTGCTGAGAATCTAAGCTATATCCTCACGCAGGACCAAGAGGCTGATTCAGACGCATCCCTTTCCAAAGCAATTAAGCACAGAGCCACAGTTGATGCCCATATATTTCCATTTGAAAACTGTTTTCTTCAGGATTCACAAAGGGATGGCCTGAGGCAAAGACTTTCCTGACATTCAGGGCAACAGAACAATAGCAAAAGGCCCAAAGAGGGTTTATCCACTGAGACTTTCCTGGACACACTGATATCAGAGTTTTCTGAGATGCTCGCCATTCCCTTCAGCTCTCCTGTACATGGCCATGTCACTCAGATTGGAGGTGGTACATATCTTGGACACAAAACAATGAGCCTATTCTTGAGAGTGACCAGAATTGAGGAAGAAATCAGGAACTTAGGAAGATTGCAGGTGTTGCCCATCCATAAGGCAAGGGGCAGTCCACTCCTAAATTGGGCAGGATGAATGCTGGGAAGATTTCTACTAGACAGGACACATTGATGCATTCTTTTTTCTAATGTCTACAACCACGAACACAGTGGGTTACAAAGACATGCAAAAAATCGCCTTGTCAAACGACTTACTAGAAGCAGTCCACTCCAAACTAAACAAACCGCCTTTCCTACCTATTCTCATAAGAAGAGACTAAACCACAAAATCACACACACACCCACAAACGCACCTCCTTCATTCAAGTAGGTCTGTGACTATCTGGAGTGTCCTCTGACTGGTGGGCCATACTATGTTCCCCCAAAAGGCCTGTCCTGTCTCAGATCTGGTCGTGGTGAACCACTACCTGCTTTCTCAGGAAAGGCCCCTCTTCAGAGCTCTCCTGGCATTTGAAATCCTCATATCAGTAGGTACCAAGGAATACTTAGTCTATCCTTGGTTTTTCCAAACAATGGAGCCCACTGGGACTGGAACTGTGACAGGGTCTTGGTCTTCTCTGTCTTCCTGGAGCCCAAGGTCAGGGAGTTTCCTCACCAAGGAAGTGAGGTAGGTCGCTTTATTCAGGAACTGAGTGAGTTTACTGCCTTTGCAACCACTTTGTCCTAACAGTTGATTGCAAGGTTCCCATGAGGTGGAGGCTGCCCCTACTTCCCGAGACAGTTTCAGCAGTTAGAATGGTATATCAACCATAGGAATCCGGGAACAGCTCTCCACACAGGCCTGGTTTGGTCCCTCTTCTCTACATTAAGAAAAGAGAGACTGATTCAGACACAACGCTTCATCCTGAGTACAGTACATTGTTTGCCATGGAAGATGACTTTTGCTCTCTCAGGTCCTTCATAGCTGCCTATGTCTTCTCCAGGGATCGTTTCTGCTTAAAACTTTGAGGATCTCAGCAGCTGGAAGATACCCTACATTCCTGTATTGTAAGACCAACTCTGTCGCTGCTCTTCTGTAAAGTTAGATTGAGGGAACAGTGTTTGGTTAGGCTTAATAACAGGTTCGATTTGGATTAAGAATCATTCTGAGCGATGAATAATGGTATTGGCAATGTGCGAAATTTACAAGAATATTTAGGTGAAATATAAGTATGAAAACAGAAATTTAGGTAAAATTTGAAACCCAGAAGGGCATTGGGCCTTTAATTGGGATACTTAGCTTTGACTTACGTTCTGTACAGATGTCTTAAATAAATCCATATACAATGTCATAGGACCTTGTACCTTGGATGATTGAATGTCACGAGAATATCCAGTCAAAAAGCTATAGTCGGTAGGATTAGAAAGAGTGTCGGTAGGTTTAGAAAGCATAGTGATTAAAGGTTTTGGAGAAAATATTTTTAGCAATTGGGTTTCCGTTAGAGAGTGAATTTAAATGTCAGCACATGTGAAGAGTCAGTCACAATGATAAACTGGGAAAATATTTAGGAAAGCAGAAATCAATAGAGACATTAGGATATCAGGCAAAGTATAAAGTGAGTGGTAGGATTACACAATTTCAACAGGCTTGAGGTTGAATATATAATCTTAGGAGGAAACAAATATATAGTCACCAATAGAATTGACATTTGAGAGCGGTAGCAACCTGGACAGGAATATTTTTAGTAATCCATGCTCACTTTCCATTTAGGTTTTGGTACAATCATAAGTGTGACCTTTGCATTTTGTTTCCAGAATATTACTGTGATAACATGTACATGTAGATCAGGTGACATGAGTATTTCTTCCACCATTTCTGGGAGCAATATTGTGAAGACGTATAAGTTAGTACTGGGGGTACAAATAGGTGTACCCTGTGTCTATGAATATAGAGATAATACATGAATAGACCATACTGTGAATAAATAGTATTACTGGTTCCAACTTTGAATAATGGATTGAATTGATATATAAAAATATAGAGGAAATCTTATATTGATATATATATACATTCATTAAAACTAAATATACATCTAATGGTAATATTAGGGTTATGGTTCATCATGAAGGGTGTGTGAGTTTTGCTTCAAAAGTGATTAGGGAAATCGAAAAAGAAACCTCATGAAAAGACCAGTCAAGAAACATGGAGTTATACATGTGTTCTGAAGCAGGAAGTGATTGAAAATGAAACAAATGCCTATTAATTTTCGAATTTCTAGATGAAATATGTATCCTATGATGTGCATAAACGGAAGAAATTGCAATGTACCAGTGTTGAATAAAAATGAATTTCAAAATACACATCATGTCCCATTGAAATCTATTTGCATTGATGTTAAACTGGGTAAGTTAATGCAGAAATACAAGGATTTGTATGCACCATTCACTGAAGATAGTTCTCAAGACGAGGAAACAAATATGTTTTTCAGGTGTGTGAATATTCCTGGGAATAATCTCGTGAAAAGTTGATTAAAAATCCACATACATGAATATGAATAATTTTAGGGAGTGTATAATAAGACACATATTTCATATTTTGAAAAATCTGGAGAGTATGTATACACACACACACAGACTTTAAAAAGTAGGAATATATATGCCAATTGAAATTCACCATGAAATATATATCATCCACAGATCCGAAATATTTATTTTACTGAACATGGGTTTTTGTTTAAAGTTGTTGAACCAGGAAGCTCACCCATTGGTTGAATTTTCAGTTCCAGCATCATTTAGGAAGAGTGAACTATTCTAATAATTTGTATCTGCCAAGTGAGCCATCTCACAAGAATGTACGTGTGATTCCAGGTAGGATTCTATATGTGCATATAAAATTACATGTGCTGAATAGGCTGCAGAGAAAGGGAGTCAGGTATTCACATATTTGTTAACTTTAGAAACACATGGAGAACTATTTCAACAGAAAATTGACTAGATTTATAACTCCTACCCTGTATAATGCAAAAGGCAAATCCAACTATACAACATGCATCCTCTGAACTGCTTATATTTCTATTCTGTTTGGGTTTTTATCTCCATCATATTAGGATTAGTAGTCAGAGTCTAGTAATGTAGTGGTTAGTGTCATGGATTAAGTATTTCGATTGGAAATTTGGAAAATGAATCCAATGTGTATGTAAATATATGCTACACAAAAATCTTCCCACTCTCATCCAGAAACATGCCTTGACATTACCTTCGCCCCAAGTAAGACACAATTAGAGGAGAAGAATTAGAAAATCTGTGAATACATATATTCAATGAAAAATCCTCAGAAGTTCACAACCTTGGAGGTGGTAGAGGAGTTTCCAAAAGTAAGGGACAGGATAAACACTCCACAAACATGGAGCTCTGCTGGCCTAAAGACTTCTTGAGAAATGCCTCTGAGTTTGGGCACTTGAAATATATGTTGTTTTCAGGAGCTTTAGCTTCTTTCTAGTGAGACCATCAAAGCTGGGTCTGCATCTATGTGACCTGGAGGACATGGCATCTTATTTTCCAATGAACATGAGGCAGCAGTGCTGGTTTCTCTCTTTGCAGGTAAACTGTGGCCACTGGGGGCTAAGTGTCTCCCCGTTTGGACTGTGAAGCTATTTTGGTCATGATCCACTTTTCGTGGTGTTTCTTGCTGCTGCACTGGGAGTTTGGTGTTTGCTTCATGAAATACAAGGAGTTCAACTGGGACACAGTGCTGGAGGAAGTTCTGTCATGTGTGGTGGGTCAGTGTCTGCAGGAGAATGCACCAACCAGGCTTCTATCCACATAGCTTTCCCCCTTGACCATAGCAACCTGATTCTGAACATTGCCCTGAAACCTCTGCATATAACAAGATGCCTTTACATAGAAGGGTCTGCTGCCTGCACCATGTCAGTCACAAGGCATTTGGAATCCAATGGTAGATCCTCATGGCCATACCACTGATGTTTTATCACACTCCTGCCCACCACTGCTCTAGGTCCACTTCTCAGCAAACTCCAACTTACTGCCATCTGTGTTCTACACCATGTTAAGGAAACCCAGTCAATCAAGGCACTCTCTGGTATACTCATGATCAACAACAGGACATCCAAAGGTTCTCGAGTGCCACCTAGTCATGGTAATTTTAAAAATTTCATGATATTTATGTAACCATTTTCAAGGATGAAGTTGAAGGCATTGTGGGTTTCAATTATTCAGAAACCATTAAATGGTGAGGAAGCTCATTTTAATGAAAGTTCTGGAGAACTCTCACAGGCAAGGCTTCCCAAATAGTGGCCAAAACGTCATTTGAAGCCAGGCCCATTGAGGTCTACAATGTGAGGTCCATGTGTGTTTTGACTCTCAATTGTGGCTGCCAAGTCTTTCAGAATAAAATCATGTGATTCCCTGGCTGAGATTCCCAGTGAACTGTGGAAAGCCACCCTGGGACTAGATCTCAGCTTCCAAGGGCGACTCTCATGCGTTGCCTCCGAAAATCTTAACACAATTCATGGCAATTCTTCTCTGAGGTCAGTTCAAGAACTGAGTCGCTAAGGGGAATCACACCAGAATTCAACCCAGGTTGAACCAGTCATCTCTCACAATTAAAACCTAAACACTCCCACATGATCCTGATCTTCTTCCATATAGACACTCATCATAACATCTGGCTGGAGGTTTCCATGAGGGCACAGCCCAAGACAGTGTCCAAAATAAGCTTCCTTGTCCCTCATTTGCCTAAAGTCAGGTTTGCCTGGACACCCTTCCTATGAACCAGGAGTGATCAAATAGGCCTGCCATTTATACTGCTCCACTTCTCCAATTTGAGGCCTACTGACTGTGGGGTTTAAATTCTTTTTGGGAATTGGACGCATGAGAAAACACAAGCACTATGGGCAAGCTACTGCAGAGCTTTGAAGAACCCATTTGACCCAAAGGATCCCTATTCTTCCTTGATGGAAGTAAGTACACTACCAGAGGAAGGCAAGAGACTTCATCCACAATGACTGCACTTTTACCCATTTTGGTTTTGGATGCACATATGGAATCTTTCTTTAGATCCATCAGGTGCATAGAATCTAAGCCACAGCCTCACACAGGGCCAAGAGGCTGATTCAGACACATCCCTTTCCAAAGCAATTAAGCAAAGAGCCACAGGAGATGCACATCTATTTCCAATTGAAAACTCTTTTGTTAAGGCTTCCAAAAGTGTTGGCCTGAGGCAAACACCTTCCTGACATTCAGGGCAACAGAAAAATATGTATGCATAAGGCCCAAAGCAGGGTTTCTCCACTGAGATATTCCTGGTCACACTGCTATCTGAGTTTTCTGAGATGCTCGCCATTCCCTTCAGCTATCCAGTACATGGCCATGTCACAGACCTTGGAGGTGGTACATATCTTGGACACACAACCATGAGCCTATTCTTGAGAGTGACCAGAATTGAGGAAGAAATCAGGAACTTAGGAAGATTGCAGGTGTTGCCCATCCATAAGGCAAGCCACAGTCCATTCATAAATTGGGCAGGATGAATGCTGGGAAGCTTTCTACTAGACAGGACACATCCATTGATGCATTCTCTTTTCTAATGTCTACAACAACTAACACAGTGGGATACACAGACATAGAAACACTCGCATTGTCAAAGGACTTAGAAGAATCAGTTAATTCCAAAACAAACAAACCTCCTTTCCTACCTATTCTGAGAACATGAGACAAAACCACAAACCCTACCCAAACCCACAAATTCAACTTCTTCCCCCAAGTAGGTCTGTGACTATCCGGAGTGTCCTCTTACTTGTGGGCCTTACTGTGTTCTCCCAAAATGGCCTGTCCTGCCTCAGAAATGGTCACCTTGGCCAACTCTGTGAAGTTGTCAGGAGCCAGTGTTGAGCCACTACCTGCTTTCTCAGGAAAGGCCCCTCTTCAGAGCACTCCTGGCATTTGGCCATCCTCACATCAGTAGGTACCAAGAATGACTGACTCTGTCCTTGGTAAATCCAACAAGTGAGGCCACTGGAACTGTGACTGGGACTGGCTCTGGGTGCCTGGCTTCTTGGATCACAAGTTCAGAGAGTTCCATCACCAAGGAAGTTAGGAAGGTCATTTCTTCAGGAACTGAATGAGGTCACTGACGTGGCAACCACTTTGTCCTAACACTTGCTTCCAAGGGTCCCATGAGATGGAGGCTGCCCCTAATTGCTGAGACACTTTCAAAAGTTAGAAGGGTATACCAACCATAGGTACCCAGGAACAGCTCTCCACAGAGGCCCGGTATGCTCCATCTCCTCTACGTTAAGGATAGAGAGTCTGATTCAGACTCAACCCTTCATCCTGACCAGGTTGTTTGCCATGGAAGATTACTTTTGCTCTCTCCGGTCCTTCATAGCTGCCTACATCTTCTCCAGGGATAATATCTGCATTGAACTTTGAGGTTTTCAGCAGGTTGAAGATCCCCTACATTCCTGTATTGTAAGAAGAAATCTGTCCCTGCTCTTCTGAATACTTAAATTGATGGAACAATGTATGGTTAATGTTATTATCATGTTCAATTAAAACCAAAACACTACCACATGGCCCTCATATTCTTCCATATAGACACTCATCATTACCTTTGGCTGGAGGTTTCCATAAGGGGCGAAGCCCAAGACAGTGTCCAAAATAAGTTCCCTTGCCCCTCATTTGCCTAAAGTCTGGGTTTCCTGGACACCCTTCCTGTGAACCAGGATTGATCAAATAGGTCTGCCATTAATAATGCTCTTTTTCTCCTTTTTGAGGCCTACTGAATGTGAGGTATAGATTCTTTATGTGATTTGGAGTCATGTGAAACCCAAGCACTTTTTCTGGTCTTTGAAGAACTCATTAGACCCAAAGGATCCCTATTCTTACTTGATGGAGGTGAGGAACCTAACAGAGGAAGCAAGAGACTTCATCCATAATGACTGATCTTTTTGCCATTTTGGTTTTGGATGCACACATGGGATCTTTCTTTAGATCCATCAGGTGTTGAGAATCTAAGCCACAGCCTCACACAGAGCCGAGAGGATGATTTAGACACATCCTTTTCTAAAGCAATTAAGCTAAGAGCCACGGGTGATGCTCATTCATTTCCATTTGAAAGCAGTTTTATTCAGGCTTCACAAACTGGTGGACTGAGGCAAAGACCTACCTGACATTCAGGTCAACAGAACAGTAGGTAAGCAAAAGGCACAAAGCAGGGTTTCTCTACTGAGACTTTACTGGTCACACTGATATCTGAGTTTTCTGAGATCCTCCCCATTCATTTCAGGTATCCAGTAAATGGCCATGTCACAGAGCTCGTAGGTGGTACATATGTTGGACAAAAAAAAAATGAGCCTATTCTGGAGAATGACCAGAATTCAGGAAGAAAACAGGAACTAAGGAAAATAGTAGGTGTTGCCCATCGATAAGGCAAGACACAGTCCATTCATAAATTGGGCAGGATGTGTGCTGGGATGGTTTCTACTTGTCAGGACACATGCATTGATGCATTCACTTTTCTTATATCTACAACCACGGACAAAGTGCGATACACAGACATAGAATCACTCACCATGTCAAATGACTTATTAAAAACAGTCCACTCCAAACCAAAACAAACTGCCTTTCCTACCTATTCTCAGAACATGAGACAAAACCATAAACTCACATCTACACCCACAAAGGCATATCTTTTACCCACGTAGGTCTGTGAGTAACCAGAGTGTCCTCAGACTGATAGGCCATAATATGTTCCCCCGAAATGGCCTGTCCTGTCTCAGATCTGTTCTCCTTTACCAACTCTGTAAAGTTTTCAGGAGCCATCGGTGAGTCACTACCTGCTTTCTCAGGAAAGGCCCCTCTTCAGAGCTTTCCTGGCATTTAGTGATCCACAAGAAAGACTGACTCTGTCCTTGGTAAATCCAAACAAGTGAACCCACTGGGAAAGGCACTGGGACTGGCTCTGGGTGCCTGGCTTCCTGGATCCCAAGTTCAGAGGGTTCCATCACCAAGGAAGTGAGGTAGGTCACTTCCTTCAGGAACTGAATGAGGTCGCTGCCTTGGCAACCACTTTGTCCTAACATTTGCTTCCAATGGCTCCATGAAATGGAGGCTGCCCCTACTTCCTGTGTCACATTCACAAGTAAGAATGGTATACCAACTATAGGCACCCGGGAACAGTCAGAGTCTAGTAGGGTATGGGTTAGTGTCAGGAATTCAGTATTTCAAATAGAAAATAGGAAAATGAATTGAATGTGTATACAAATATTTTCTAGACAAAAATCTTCCCACTGTCCTCCAGAACAATGCCTTGATATTTCCTTCGCCACAAGTAAGACACAATTAGTGGAGAAGAGTTTGAAAATCTGTGAATATATATCTGGAAAGGAAAATGAATGGAGTTCACAACCTTGGAGGTGGTAGAGGAATTTCCAAATGTAAAAGAAAGGTTAAACACTCCACAAACATGGAGCTCTGGTGGCCTAATAAATTTTTGAGAAACTGCCTCTGAATTTGGGCCCTTGAAATATTTGTTGTTGTCAGGAGCTTTAGCTTCCTTTGTAGTGAGACCATCAAATCTGGGTCAGCATCTATGTGACCTGGATGACATGGTTCCTAATTTTCTATTGAACATGAGGCAGCAGTTCTGAATTCTCTCTTTTTAGGTAAACTGAGGCCACTAGGGTCTAAGTGTCTAACCATGTGGTCTGTGAAGCCATTTGGTCATACTCGAATTTTTGTGGTGTTATTTACTGTAGTACTCTGAGTTTGGTATTGGCTTCACGAAGTACAAGGAGATAAACTGGGACACAGTCCTAGAGGGAGTACTCTCATGTGTGGTGGGTGAGGGTCTGCAGGAGAATGCACCAACCAGGCTTCTATCCCAAAAAGCTTGCACCCATGTCCATAGCAACCTGATTCTCAACATTGCCCTGAAACCTCTCCATATAACAAGATCCCTTTATTTGTATGGGTCTGCTGGCTGAACCATGTCAGTCACAAGCCATTTGGAAGCCAAGGGAAGATCCATGTGGCCCCACGACAGATGTTTTATCATACACCTGCCAACCACTGCTCTAGGCCCATTACTCAGCAGGCTCCAACTTTCTGGCATCTCTGTTCTACAACATTTTCATGAAACCCAGTCAATCAGGGCACTGTCTGGTATACTCGTGATCAGCAACAGACATCCAAAGATTCTCTAGTGCCACCTGTTCATAGGAATTTTAAAAATTTTATGGTATTTATCTAGCCAAAATTCAAGGATGAAGTTGGAGGCACTGTGGGTTTCAATTCATTCAGGAACCATGAAATAGTGAGGAAACTCATTTCAATGAAAGCTTGGGACAACTCTCACAGGCAAGGCTTCCCAAAGAGTGGCCAAAAGGTCACATGAAGCCAGGCCCATTGAGGTCTACAATTGAGGTCCATGTGTGTTTTGACTCTCAACTATGGCTGCCAAGTCTTTCTGAATAAAGTGATGTGATATCCTGGCTGAGATTCCCAGTGCTCTTTGGAAAGCCAACCTGGGCCTAGATCTCAGTCTCCAAGGGCAACTCTCATGTGTGGCCTCCTAAATTCCAAACACAATTCATGCCAATACTTCTCTGAGATCTGTTCCAGAACTCAATCTCTAAAGGGAATCACACAAGAGTTCAAGGCCAGGGTGACCCTGGAATCTTTTCCAACCGTAACACAAATGACCACAATTAAACCAAAACACTCCAAAATGGCCCTCATCTTCTTCCATATAGACAGTCATAATAAACTCTGGCTGCAGGTTTCCATGAGGGGCGCAGCCCAAGACAGTGTTCAAAATAAGCTCACTTGCCACTCATTTGCCTAAAGTCAGGGTGGCATGGAAACCCTTCCTGTGAACGAGGGGTGATCAAATAGGCCTGCCATTAATACTGCTCTACTTCTCCAATTTGAGGCCTACTCTCTCTGGGGTATAGATTCTTTAAGTGAATTGGGGTCATGAGAAAACCCAAGCAACTATGGGCTACCCTCTGAAGGGATTTGAAGAACCCATTTGAGTGAATCAAGGAGTTGGAACAAAGGCTTTAGATATAGGGTTTTGGTTAGAGACTGAATGTAAATTTCAGCATATGTGAAGAGTCAGCCACAGTGATGAACTGGGCAAAATGTGTAGGAAAGCAGATATCAATAGAGACATTAGGAAATCAGGCAAAGTACAAAGTGAGTGATAGGATAAGACATTTTTAACAGGGTTGAGTTTGAATATACAATTTTAGGAAGAAACAAATATGTAGTCACCAATAGGAATGATATTCGAGATCATTAGTGAATCAGGACATGGATGTTGTTAGTAATACATGCTCACTTTCAATATAGGCTTTGGTACAATCATAAGTGTGACACTTGCATTTTTGTCAGGAATATTACTGTGATGAAATGCATATGTATATCAGGTGACTAGAATATTTCTTCCACCATTTTTGAAAGCAATATTTTAAAGGCTTATAAATTAGTATTGGGGATACAAATAGGTATACCCTGGGTCTATGAATATAGAGATGATTCCTTAATAGACCATACTGTGAATAAATAATATAACTGGTTCAAACTTTAAATAATGGATTGAATTGATATCTGAAAATATACAAGAAATCTTACATTGATATACATACATTCATTCCAACCAGTTATACATCTAATGGTAATATTAGCATTACGGTTTATCATGAAGAGTGTGTGAGTTTTGTTTCAAAAGTGATTATGGAAATCGAAAATAATGTGTTTGGAAAGAATCTCAGGAAAAGAACAGTCAAGAAACATGGAGGAATACATGTCTTCTCAAGTAGGAAGTGATTGAAAGTGAACCAAATGCCTATTAATTTGTAAAATTGTGGATGAAATGATATATCCTATAATGTCCATAAACTGCAGAAATAGTAATGTACCAGTGTTGAATAAAAATGAACTTCAAAATACACATCATGTCCCATAGGTGTCTACTTGCATTGATGTTAAACTGGGTGAGTCACTGTAGAAATATTAGGATTTCTTAGCACCATTCCCTGAAGTTAGTTTTAAGTACTAGGAAACAAATATGTATTTCAGTGGATGTATATTTCTAAGAATAATCTTGTGAAAAATTGATTATATATGGGTTGAATTTTTAGTTCCTACAGCCTTTAGGAGAAGTGATCTATTCTCACAATTTGTATCTGCCAAGTCAGCCACCTCACAAGAATGTACGTGTGAAACCAGGTAGGATTCTATTTGTGCATATAAAAATACATGTGCTTAATAGACTACAGAGAAAGAGAGACAGAAATTCACATATTTCTTAACTTTAAAAACACATGGAGAATTATTACAACAAATAATTGACTAGATTTATAACTCCTACCTTATATCATGCAAAAGGCAAGTACAACTACACACTATGCCTCTTCTGAACTGCTTGTATTTCTATTCTGTTTCGGTTATTTTTCTCATCATATTAGTATTAGTAGTCAGAGTCTATAAGGGTATGGGCTAGTGTCAGGGATTCAGTATTTCGAATGAAAAATTGAAAAATAAATCCAATGTGTATGCAAATATGTGCTACAAAAAAATCTTCCTTGTCTCATATAGAACAATGACTTGACATTACCATTGCCCCAAGTAAGTCACAATTAGAGGAGAAGAGTTAGAAAATCTGTAAATACATATCTGCAATGAAAAATGCTCAGGAGTGCACAACCTTGGAGGTGGTAGAGGAGTTTCCAAAAGTAAGTGACATGGGAAATACTCCACAGACATGAAGATCTGCTGGCCTAAACACTTCTTGAGAAAATGCCTTTGAGGTTGGGCACTTGAAATATATGTTGTTTTCAGGAGCTTTCGCTTCCTTTATAGTGAGACCATCTAAGCTGGGTCTGCATCTATGTGACCTGGAGGACATGGCATCTTATTTTCCAATGAACATGAGGCAGCAGTGCTGGTTTCTCTCTTTGCAGGTAAACTGTGGCCACTGGGTGCTAAGTGTAACCCCATGTGGACTGTGAAGCCATTTGGTCATCTACCACTTTTCGTGGTGTTTCATGCTGCTGCACTGGTAGTTTGGTATTGGCATCAGGAAATACAAGTAGTTCAACTGGGACACAGTGCTGGAGGGAGTTCTGTCACGTGTGGTAGGTCAGGGTCTACAGTAGAATGCACCAACCAGGCTTCTATCCCACATAGCTTGCCCCCTTGATCATAGCAACCTGATTCTAAACATTACTCTGAAACTTCTCCATATAACAAGATGCCTTTATATACAATGGTCTGCTGGCTGCATCATGTCTGTCTCAAGACATTTGAAAGTCAATGGCAGATCCACATGGCCCCACCACAGATGTTTTATCACACACCTTCCCACCACTGCTCTAGGCCCACTACTCTGCAGTCTCCAACTTTCTGGCACCTCTGTTCTACACATTTTAATGAAACCCAGTCAATCAAGGCACTGTCTGGTATACTCATGATCAGCAAAAGTACATCAAAAGGTTCTCCAGTGCCATCTGGTCATGGGAATTTCTAAACATTCATGGTATTGATCTAGCCAAATTTCAAGGATGAAGATGGAGGCACTGTGGGTTTCAATTCATTCAGGAACCATTACATGTTGAGGATGCTCATTTCAATGAAAGATCTGGAGAACACTCACAGGCAAGGCTTCCCAAAGAGTGGCCAAAAGGTCACATGAAGCCAGGCCCATTGAGGTCTACAATGTGAGGTCCATGTGTGTTTTGACTCTCAACTATGGCTGCCAAGTCTTTCAGAATGAAATCATGTGATATCCTGGCTGAGATTCCCAGTACTCTTGGGAAAGCCACCCTGGGCATAGATCTCAGTTTCAAAGGGCGACTCTCATGTGTGGCCTCCTGAAATCGCAACACAATTCATGGCAATACTTCTCTGAGGTCAGTTTCAGAACTCAATCTCTAAGGGGAATCACACCAGTGTTCAAGCCCAGTTGGACCCTGTCATCTCTTCCATCTGCCACACAAATGACCACAATTAAAACCAAAACACTCCCACATTGTCCTCATTTTCTTCCACATAGACACTCCTCATAGCCTCTGGCTGGAGTTTTTCATGAGGGGCGCAGCCCAAGACAGTGCCCCAAATAAGCTTTCTTGCCCCTCATTTGCCTTAAGTCAGGGTGGCCTGGACACCCTTCCTGTGAACCAGGAGTGATTAAATAGGCCTGCCATTAATACTGCTCCACTTCTCCACTTTGAGGCCTTCTTACTGTGGGGTTTAGTTTCTTCTTTTTTTAAAAAAATTTGAAATTTAATTGGAAAGTTAAAAAAAATTGTCTTGCAGAATATTAAATTTCTTATGCAAAAGCCTTTATCTTGTTTGTGAGGGAAACCTTGATGCCTTGCCAATCTGGTTATATGGAGACACTGAAAATTTTCTGTTACATACTACATGGATGAATGGCTACAGCACATCGTTTTTTCAAACTGAAAGGCAGATAACAGCAAGTAAGATAACAAATAAAAGCCAATTTAATTAAAAAATAAAGTTGTAAAATGTCTCAAATATTGGAAATTAAATTCCTTTTTTTTTAGTTTTTCTTTTGGTTGTTCAAAACATTATAAAGCTCATGCTATATCATCTTTCATTCATTTGACTCATTTGGGTTATGAACTCCCATTTTTACCCCAATACAAATCGCAGAATCACATCAGTTACACACTCACGTTTTTACATAATGGCATATTATTGATTGTTGTATTCTGCTACCTTTCCTATCCCCTACTATCCCCCTCCCCTCCCCACCCATGGACCCTCTATACCTCATCTGCTATTGTTCAATTCTCTCCCTTGTTTCCCCCCTTTCCCCTCACAACCTCTTATATGTAATTTTGTGTAACATTTAGTGTCTCCTACAATTTCCATATGCTTTCCATTCTCTCTCCTTTCTCTCCCCCCACTCATCTCCATTCAGTGTTAATATTTTTCTCATGCTCTTCTTCCTTGTTCAGTTCTTATTTGCTCTCCTTATATCAAAGAAAACATTTGGCATTTGTTTTTTAAGGATTGGCTAGCTTCGCTTAGCATAATATGTTCTAATGCCATCAATTTCCCTTCAAATTCTATGATTTTTGTCATTTTTATGCTGCATAATACTCCATTGTGTATAGATGCCCCCTTTTTTATCCATTTGCCTATTGAAGGTCATCTAGTTTGGTTCCACAGTCTAGCTATTATGAATTGGGCCGCTATGATCAGTGATGTGGCAGTATCCCTATAGTGTGCTCTTTTAAGATCCTCAGGGAATAGTCTGAGAAGTAAGATAGCTGGGTCAAATGGTGGATCCTTTCCCTGCTTTCCCAGGTATCTCCATACTGATTTCCAAATTGGCCTCAACAATTTGCAGTCCCACCAGCAGTGTACAAGTGAACCCTTTTCCCCACATCCTCACCAACACTTATTGTTGTTTGATTTCATAATGGCTGCCAATCTTACTGGAGTGAGATGGTATCTTAGGGTGGTTTTGACTTGAATTTCCCTAACTGCTAGACATGGTGGGCATTTTTTCATGTTCTTGTTGATGGATTATATGTCCTCCTCTGTGAAGTGTCTGTTCAGGTCTTTGGCCCATTTGTGGATTTGTTTATTTGTTCTCTTATTGTTTAATTTTTTGAGTTCTTTGTATATTCTAGATATTAGGGCTCTATCTGAAGTGTGAGGGGTAAAAATTTGTTCCCAAGATGTAGACTCTCTATTTACCTCTCTTATTGTTTCTCTTGTTTTGAAAAAACTTTTTAGTTTAAGTAAGTCCCATTTGTTGATTCTTGTTACTAACTCTTGTGCTATGGGTGTCTTATTAAGGAATTTGGAGCCCAACCCCACAGTATGTACATCGTAGCCAAATTTTTCTTCTATCAGATGCAGTGTCTCTGATTTTATATCTTACCCCTTGATCCATTTAGAGTTAACTTTTGTGCATGGCGAGAGAAAGGGATTCATTTTCATTTTGTTGCATATGGATTTCCAGTTTTCCCTGGACCATTTGTTGAAGATGCTATCCTTCCTCCATTGCATGCTTTTAGGCCCTTTTTCAAATATAAGAAAGTTGTACTTTTGTGGATTGGTTTCTGTGTCCTCTATTCTGTACCATTGGTCCAGCTGCCTTTAGTGATACCAGTACCATGCTGTTTTTGTTACTATTGCTTTGTAGTACAGTTTGAACTCTGTTATCGCTATACATCCAGATTCACACTTCCTGCTTAGAATTGCTATTGCTATTCTGTGTCTATTGTTTTTCCATATGGAATTCATGATTGCTTTATATATTTCTACAAGAAATGCTATTGGAATTTTGATTGGCATTGCATTAAACCTGTAGAGAACTTTGGGTAATATCTCAATTTTGATGATGTTAGTTCTGCCTATACATGAACAGGGTACATTTTTCCATCCTCTAACATCTTCTTCTATCTCTTTCTTTAGAGTTATGTAACTTTCATTGTATAAATATTTCACCTCTTTTTTTTAGGTTGATTCCCAAGTATCTTATTTTCTTTGAGAATATTGTGAATGGAGTGGTTTTCCTCATTTCAATTTCAGAAGATTTGTTGCTGATATACAGGAATGCCTTTGATTTTTTCTTGTTGATTTTATATCCTGCCACTTTGCTGAATTCATTTATTAACTCTAGCAGTTTCTTTGCATACCCTTTTGGGTTTGTTAAATATATTATCATGTAATCCTCAAATAGCGAATATTTAAGTTCTTCTTTTTCTATTTTTATGCCTTTAATTTCTTTTGTCTGTCTAATTGCTCTGGCTAGTATTTCAAGAAATAAATTGAATAGAAGTGGTGATAGAGGGCATCTCTGTCTTGTTCCAGATTTTAGAGGGAATGCCTTCAGTTTTTCTCCATTGAGGATGATGCTAGCCTGAGGTTTAGCATATATAGCTTTTACCATGTTGAGGTAAGTTCTTGTTATCCCTAATTTTTATAGTGTTTTGAACATAAAGGAATGCTGTACTTTGTCAAATGCTTTATCTACATCTATCGAGATGATCATATGGTTTTTGTCTTTAAGTCTATTGATGTGGTGGATTACATTTATTGATTTCCATATATTGAACCAGGCTTGCATCCCAGGGATGAATCCTACTTGATCATGAAGCACAATTATTTTGATATGCTTTTGTATTCAATTCGCCAGGATTTTATTGAGAATTTTGCATCCAAGTTTATTAGAGGTATTGGTCTGTAGTTTTCTTTTTTTGAAGTGTCTTTGTCTGGTTTTGGAATCAGGGTGATGTTGGCCTCATGGAATGAATTTGGAGGAACTCCTTCTTTTTCTATTTTTTGAAATATCTTGAAAAGTATTGGTATTAATTCTTTTTTGAGGGTTTTGTAGAACTCCACTGTATACCTATCCGGTCCAGGGCTCTTTTTGGTTGGTTGTCTTTTGATGGTTTCTTATTTTTCTTCCTTTGTTATTGGTCTATTTAAATTGTGTGTGTCTTCCTGACTCAATCTGGGCAGATCATATGACTTAAGAAATTTATCGATATCTTCTTTATCTTCTATTTTATTGGAATATAGGGTTTCAAAATACTTTCTAATTATCTTCTGTGTTTCTGTAGTGTGTGTTGTGATATTTCCATTTTTATTCCTTATGTTAGTAATTTGAGTTCTCTCTCTTCTTCTCTTCATTAGCATGGCTAAGGACCTGTCGAACTTATTTATTTTTTTCAAAGAACCAACTTTTATTTATTTCAATTTTTACAATGTAGTTTTTTTGTTTCAATTTCGTTGATTTCTCCTCTAATTTTAATTATTTCTTGTCTTCTACTACATTTGATGTTGTTTTGCTCTTCCTTTTCTAGGTTTTTGAGGTGTAGTGTGAGTTCATTTATTTGTTTTTTTTTTCTTTTTTTGAGGAAAGAATTACAAGAAATGAATTCCCTCTTAAAACAGCTTTCATTGTGTCCCACACAATCCGGTATGTTGTGTCTCTATTGTCATTTGTGTCTAAGAATTTTTTTTATCTCCTCCTTTATGTCTTCTGTAACCCACTGATCATTCAGTAACATATTGTGCATTTTCCATGTGATGTAGAATTTTTCCTTCCTTCTTTTTTCATTGATTTAAAGTTTCAATCCATTATGATCAGATATGGTGCATGGTATTATCTCCATACCTTTATATTTACTAAGAGTTTCCCTATGGCATAATGTATGGTCTATATTGGAGTAGGATCAATGTACTGCTGAGAAGAACGTGTATCCACTTGATGATGGTTGATATATTTTATATATGTTGGTTACGTCTAGGTTATTGATTGTGCTATTGAGTTCTATAGTATCTTTATTCAGCTTTTGTCTGGAGGAAGGCAAGAGACTTCATCCACAATAACTGCCCTTTTTGCCATTTTAGTTTTGGATGCACACATGGGATCTTTCTTTAGATCCATCAGGTGCTGAGAATCTAAGCCACAGGCTCACACAGGGCCAAGAGGCAGATTCAGAAACATCCCTTTCCAAAGCAATTAAGCAAAGAGCCACAGGTGATGCCCATTTATTTCCATTTGAAAACTGTTTTCTTCAGTTTACAAAGGGGTTGGCTGAGGCAAAGACCTTCCTGACATTCAGGGCAACAGATGAATAGGGAAGCAAAAGGCCCAAAGCATGGTTTCTCCACTGAGACTTTCTTGGTCACACTGATATCTGAGTTTTCTGAGATACTCGCCATTCCCTTCAGCTATCCAGTACATGGCCATGTCACAGAGCTTGGAGGTGGTACATATCTTGGACACAAAACCATGAGCATATTCTAGAGAGTGGCCAGAATTCAGGAAGAAAACAAGAACTTAGGAAGATGGCGAGTGTTGCCCATTTATAAGTCAAGCTGCAGTTCATTCATAAATTGCACAGGATGAATGCTGGGAAGCTTTCTAGTAGACTGGACAAATCCCTTGATGCATTTTCTTTTCTAATGTCTACAATCACGGATACAATGGGATATATAGACACAGAAACACTCGCCTTGTCAAATGACTTACTAGAAACAGTCCACTCCAAAACTAACAAACCACCTTTCCTAACTATTCTGAGAACAGGAGACAAAACAACAAACCCACAACCACACCCACAAAGGCACCTCCTTCCCCCAGTAGGTCTCTGACTATCCAGAGTGTCCTCTGACTAGTGGGCCATAATATATTCCCCCATATTGGGGTGTCTGGTCTCTGATCTGGTCTCCGTGGCCAACTCTGTGATGCTGTCAGAAGCCAGCGATGAGCCACTACCTGCTTTCTCAGGAAAGGCCCCTCTTCAGACCTTCCTGGCATTTGGCCAACCTCACATCAGTATGTACCAAGAAAGACTGACTCTGTCCTTGGTAAATCCAAACAAGTTTGACCACTGGGACTTGCACTGGGACTGGCTTTGCGTGCCTGGCTTCCTGGATCACATGTTCAGAGAGTTTCATCACCAAGGAAGTGAGTTGAGTTCATTTCCTTCAGGAACAGAATGAGGTCACTACCCTGGCAACCACATTTTCCTAACACTACTTTCCGAGGGTCCCATGAGATGGAGGCTGCACCTACTTACTCTGACATTTTCACAAGTTAGAATGGTATATCAACCATAGGCACCCGGGATCAACTCTCCACACAGGCCTGGTTTGGTCCATCTTCACTACATTAAGAAAAGAGAGGCTGATTCAGACACATTCTTTCATCATGACCAGGATGTTTTCCATGTAAGATGACTTTTGCTCTCTCAGGTCCCTCATAGCTGCCTACATCTTCTCCAGGGATTATTTCTGCATGGACTTTTGAGGTTGTCAGCTGGTGAAAGATCCCCTACCTTCCTGTATTGTAAGACCAACTCTGTTCCTGCTCTTCTGTAAATGAGATTGAGGGAACAGTGTATGGTTAGGGCTAATAGCATGTTCGATTTGGGTTAGGAATCATTCTGCTGGATGAATAATGGTATTTGGAACCTGTGATATTTATAAGAATATAGACGTGAAATATATGTATGGGAACAGAGATCTAGGAAAGATTTGAAGCCCAGATAGGAATTGGAGCCACGATTGGTATACTTAGCTTGAATTATGTTCTGCACCGAGGTCTCAGATAAATCGATATACAATGGCATAGGACCGTGTACCTCGGATGTTTGAATGTAGAAGAGAACATGCAGTCAAAAAGGGATAGTCTGTAGGATTAGGAAGGTAGTCAGTAGGTTTAGGAAGAATAGTGAGTATAGGAGTTGGACCAAAAGTTCTTTAGCAATAGGGTTTCAGATAGAGAGTGAATGTAAATGTCAGCGCAATTGAAGTTACACTCACAATGATGAACTGGGGACAATATGTGAAAAACAGATATCAATAGGGACATTAAGAAATCAGACATAGTATAAAGTGAGTGATAGGTTTAGATATTTTCAAAAGGCTTGAGGTTTAATATATAATCTTAGGAAAAAAAACAAATATGTAGTAACCAATAGGATTGACATTTGAGAGCAATATTCAACCTGGACAGATGTTTTTAATAATCCATGCTCACTTCCATTTAGGCTTTGGTACAATCATAAGTGTGACCTTTGCATTTTGTGTCCAGAATACTACTGTGGTAAATGTATATGTAGATCAGGTGGCATGAGTCTTTCTTCCACCATTATGGGGAGCAATATCCTGAAAACTTATTAATTAGTACTGGGGATACGAAAAGGTGTACCCTGTGTTGATGATTATTCAGATGATGCATGAATAGACCATATTGTGAATAAAGTATATAACTGGTTCCAACTTTAAATAATGGATTAAATTTGCATCTGAAAAAAAATATATGAAATCTTATATTGATATACATACATTCATTCCAACCTGTTATATATCTAATGGTAATATTAGGGTTACAGTTTATAATGAAGAGTGAGTTTTGCTTGAACAATGATAATGGAATCGAAAATAATGTGTTTAGAATGAAGTCAAGTGAAAAGACCAGTAGAGAAATATGGAGGAATACATGTGTTCTGAAATAGTGAGTAATTGAAAGTGAACCAAATGCCTATAAATTTGTGAACTTGTGATTGAAAAAAATATATCCTATGATGTACATAAACTGAAGAAATTTTAATGCACCAGTGTTTAATAAAAATGAACTTCAAAATACACATCATGTCCCCTAGAAATCTACTTGCATTGATGTTAAACTGGGTCAGTTACAGTAGAAATATTAGGATTTGTAAGCACCATTCACTGAACTTAGTTTTCAGTAGTAGGAAACCAATATGTATTTCAGGTGGTTGAGTATTTCTTAGAATAATCTTGTGAAAAGTTGATTATACATCCACATACATGAATACGAATGAATTTAGGGAGTGTATAATAAGATACATATATTTCATATTTTGGAAATTCTGGAGAATATATATATATATATATATATATATATATATATATATATACACACACACACACACACACACACACACACACACACATTAATATGTAGAAATATATATGCCAATTGAAATTCATCATAAAATATAATTCATCCACATCTCCAAAAATATTCATTTTACTGAACAAGGATTTATGTATAATGTTTTTTACTAGGAAGCTCACCAATAGGTTGAATTTTCAGTTCAATCAGTATTTAGGGGGAGTCATCTCTTCTCACAATTTTTATATTCCAAAGTCAGTGAGCTCACAAGAATGTACGTGTGATACCAGGTAGGATACTATATATGCATAAAAAATACATGTGCTGAATAGGATACAGAGAAAGGGAGACAGGAATTTACATATGTGATAACTTTAAAAACTCATGAAGAAATATTACAATAAAACGTTGACTAGATTTAAAACACATACTCTTGATAAAGCAGAAGGCAAATACAAGTATACACCATGCTTCCTTTGAAAGGACTGTATTTCTATTCAGTTAGGTTTCTTTTTCTCCATCATATTAGGATTAGTAGTCAGATTCTAGTAGGGTATGGGTTGGTGTCAGGAATTCAGTATTTCAAATGGAAAATAGAAAAATGAATCTAATGTGTATGCAAACATGAACTACAGAAACAACTTCCCACTCTCTTCCAGAACAATGGCTTGACATAACCATTGCTCCAAGTAAGACACAATTAGAGGAGAGGAGTTAGAAAGTCTGTGAATACATATGAGAAATGTAAAATGCTCAGGAGTTCACAACACTGGAAGTAGAAGAACAGTTTCCAAAAGTAAGGGAGAGGGTAAACACTTCACAAACATGGAGCTCTGCTGGCCTAAAGACTTCTTGAGAAACTTCCTCTGTGGTTGGGCACATGAAATATTTGTAATTGTCAGGAAATTTAGTTTCGTTTGTAGTGACACCATGAAATCTGGGTCTGCATCTATGTGACCTGGAGGACATGGTTTCTTATTTTCTAATGAACATTAGGCAGCAGTTCTGAATTCTCTCTTTGTAGGCAAACTGTGGCCACTGGGAGCTAAGTGTCTTCCCGTGTGGTCTGTGAAGCCATTTGGTCATGCTCCAATTTTCAGGGTGTTTCTTACTCCTGAACTGGGAGTTTCGTATTAGATTCATGAAATACAAGGAGTTCAACTGGGACACAATGCTAGAGGGAGTTCTGTCACATGTGGTTTGTCATGGTCGACAAGAGAATGTACAAACCAGGCTTTAATCCCACATAGCTTTCCCACTTGACTATAGCAACCTTATTCTGAACATTGCCCTGAAAACTCTCCATATAAAAAGATGCCTTTACATATAAGGGCCAGCTGCCTGCACCATGTCAGTCGCAAGTCTTTTGGAAGCCAATGGAAGATCCAGGTGATACTACCAAAAATATTTATTTACACACCTACAGTCCACTGCTCTATGCCCACTACTCAGCAGGCTCCAACTTACTGGCATCTCGGTTCTACAACATTTTCACAAAACCCAGTCAATCAAGGCACTGTTTGGTACACTCATGATCAGCAACAGGACATTCAAAGTTTATCCAGTGCCACCTGGTCATGGAAATTTCAAAAATTTCATGGTATTTATCTAGCCATTTTTCAAGGATGAAGTTGGAGGCACTGTGGGTTTCAATTAATTCAGGAACCATTAAATGATGAGGAAGCTCATTTCAATGAAAGCTCTGGAGATCACTCACAGGCAAGCCTTCCCAAAGAGTGGCCAAAAGGTCACATGAATCCAGGCCCATTGAGGTATACAAAGTGAGATCCATGTGTGTTTGTATTCTCAACTAAGGGTCCCAAGTCTTTAAGAATTAAATCATGTGATATCCTGGCTCAGAATCCCCGAGCATTCTGGAAAGCCATCCTGGGCCTAGATCTCAGATTACAAGGGTGATTCTCATGCGTGACCTCCTAAAATCCCAACACTATTTTTTGCAATACTTCTCTGAGGTCAGTTCCAGATCTCAGTCTCTAAGGGGAATCACACCAGAGTTCAAGCTCCGGTGAACACAGTCATCTCTTCCAACTACCACACAATTGACCACAATTAAATCCAAAACACTCCCATATGGCCCTCATCTTCTTTCATATAGACACTCATCATAGTCTCTGGCTGGAGGTTCCCATGAGGGGCGCAGACCAAGACAGTATCCACAATAATCTACCTTGCCCCTCATTTGCCTAAAGTCAGGGTGGCCTGGACACGCTTCCTGTTAACCAGGAGTGATCAAATAGGCCTGGCGTTAATACTGTTCTGCCTGACCAATTTGAGGCCTACTGACTGTCAGATATTGATTCTTTATGTGAATTGGAGTCATGAGAAAACCCAAGCACCTATGGGCTAGCCTCTGCAGGTTTTGAAGAACTCATTTGACCCAAAGGATAACTATTCTCACTTGATGGAGGTCAGGAACCTTACAGAGGAAGGCGAGAGACTTCATGCCATTTTGGCCATTTTGGTTTTGGATGCACGCATGGGAAATTTTTTTAGATCCATCAGGTGCTGAGAATCTAAGCCACTGCCTCATACAGAGCCAAGGGGATGATTCAGACACATCCCTTTTCAAAGCAGTTAAGGAAAGAGTCACATGTATGACCAATCATTTCCATTTGAAAACTGTTTACTTCAGGCTTCACAAAAGGGTGGCCTGAGTCAAAGACCTTCCTGAAATTCAGGAAAACAGAACAATAGGTAAGCAAATGGCCCAAAGCAGGGTTGCTCCTCTGAGAACTTCCTGGTCACACTGATACTTGAGTTTTCTGAGATGCTCGCCATTCCTTTCAGCTATCCAGTACATAGCCAGTCACAGATCTTGAAGGTGGTACATATCATGAACAAAAAACCATGGTCCAATTCTGTAGAGTGGCCATAATTCAGAAAGGAAACAGGAACTTAGGAAGATAGCAGGTGTTGCGCTTCAATAGGGCAAGCTACAGTCCATTCATAAATGGGGCAATTTGAATGCTGAGAAGCTTTCTACTAGACAGGACACATCCATTGATGCATTCTCTTGTCTAATGCGTACAACCACGGACACAGTGAAATACTCAGACATAGAAACTCTCGCCATGTCAAAAGACTTACTAGAAACATTAAACTTCAATTGAAACAAACCGACTTTCCTACCTATTCTAGGAAAATGAGACAAAACCACAAACCCACAACCACACGCACAAAGGCACCTCCTTCCCCCAAGTAGGTCTGTGACTATCCAGAGTGTCCTCTGACTTTTGGGCCATAATATGTTCC
Source organism: Callospermophilus lateralis (assembly GCF_048772815.1). Classification (NCBI taxonomy): domain Eukaryota; kingdom Metazoa; phylum Chordata; class Mammalia; order Rodentia; family Sciuridae; genus Callospermophilus; species Callospermophilus lateralis. The sequence continues at coordinate 130,835,328 of NC_135313.1, read as the reverse complement.
CCCAAATTGGCCTGTCCTGTCTCAGATCTGGTCTCCTTGGCCAACTCTGTGAAGTTCTCAGTAGCCAGCGGTGAGCCACTACCTTCTTTCTCAGGAAAAGCCCCGCTTCAGAGATATCCTGTCATTTGGCCTTCCTCACATCTGTAGGTACCAACAAAGACTGACTCTGTCCTTGCTAAATCCAAACAAGTGAGACCAGTGGGACTGGGACAGGGACTGGCTCTGGGTGCCTGGCTTCCTGGATCCCAAGTTCAGAGAGTTCCATCACCAAGGAAGTTAAGTGAGGTCCTTTCCTTCAGAAATTGAATGAGGTCACTGTCTTGGCAACCACTTTGTCCTAACTGTTGCTTTCAAGGGTCCCATGACATGGAGGCTGCCCCTACTTCCTGTGACACTTTCACAAGTTAGAATGGTATATCAACAATAGGCACCCAGGAATAGATCTCCACACAGGCCTAGTTTGGTCCACCTTCTCTACGTTAAGAAGAGAAGCTGATTCATTCACAACCTTTTATTCTGACCAGGTTGTTTGCCATGGAAGATGACTTTTGGTCTCTCAGGTCCTTCATAGCTGCCTACCTCTTCTCCAGGGATCATTTCTGCATGGACCTTTGAGGTTCTCAGCAGGTGGAAGATTCCCTACATTTCAGTATTGTAAGATCAACTCTTTCCCTGCTCTTCTGTAAAGTTAGATTGAGGGAACAGTGTATGGTTATGGTTAATAACATGTTCGGTTTGGGTTAGAAATCATTCTGCTGGATGAATAATGGTATTGGGAACTTGCTATGTGTATAAGAATATATAGGTGAAATATATGTATGAAAACAGAAATCTAAGTATGATTTAAAGTCCAGAAGGGCATTGGGCTCTTGATTGGGATATGCAGCATTGAATTACGTTCTGCAGAAGTGTCTCAATTAAATCAATATACAATGCCATAGGACCTTGTACCTTGGATGAATTAATGTAGAAGGAACATCTAGTCGAAAAGGGATAGTCTGTAGTGAAAGGTTAATAAAATAGGTACTTGTCACTTCCTGTTTTCCTGTATGCTTAACAAAACACTGTTGAAATCTTGAGAAATGTTTGCTAATCTTGTTTCCAGAATGTACTGTTCCCAACTGCCAAACTGCAGAATGTACTCCCTCACTCGGTGTCACGCAAACCGCCCACTTGCCCTCACCCATTAGTAAACTTCCCTCTCTTCCCTCTCCAAGGAAAGTATATAAGCTCTGCTTAAGCTGTTCTCAGGGCTCTCTGCTCTATTTAAGTGAGCTCTGAGCCCCAGCATGCTGAACCCCGAATAAACCCATTGGTGTTGCATGAGACAGACTCTTGGTGGTCTCTTCCTTCGACACTCGCCCGACCTTTACATATTGAGGTTCCACCGAGTTCCGTCAGTGGCGGACGAGAGACCCCAATGGGCTCCTCTCGGAGCAAGTAAGGCGCCTCTTTCTGGTTTCAGGTTTCATGTTAGGGCTTGGCAAAATCTCTGGCGATGAAGAGCCTGAGCTCCCTCCGAAGGTGGCTGAGAGACGTGTCACAGAGACACAGGACACCTCCCTGGGGAACGCCGCAAAAAACTCGGGAAATCAAGGAACAATAGTCTTCTCGACTCAGTGATATTTTGTTTCAGATTCGGTATTGTCATCCCATCGGGTTTTGCCGGCTACTCATTCCTGGTCTCAGTGTTTGACATCCATCGCCTGTCTTTATGGTCTTGTCTAATCTGTGTCATGTGTCCTTGCTTTTGCTGTTTGTGTACTTTTATTATGTGACAGAGCAGTTCAATTCCTCTGTCCCTGACCCTTGATCACTGGAACAAAGTCCGCTTAAGAGCTCATAATCTTTCTTTTTTTAGTAAAATGCTGGACCTGGTAGAATCTCTGTGCCTCAGAATGGCCCACCTTTGAATTCGGATGGCCCCTAGAAGGATCTTTCTACTTCGCACTAATTTAAAAAGTCAGAGATATTATCTCAGCTGGGGACACATAGCCATCTGGATCAACAGCCATATATCTTAACTTGGCAGAACATCTGCAAATCTCCTCCTCCATGGGTGAAGCCTTTCCTTGACCCTGCCTCTGCTCCTACTCCTTCCCCCATGATCTCTCAAACCCTCTCAACCTCGTCCTCTTCCACCCTCTGTTCTCCCTGAGTCACAGATTTGACTGTACTGGACTCTTCTCCCCCTACTAATCCCCTGCCCTCATCCCCTAACCCACAACACCCTCAAATGGATTTCCCTGCTGCTGACTCAGCCTCTCTACCATTGGAGGAAGATAAGCCGGTAATAGGGTCTGATAATGGACCAGTGTTCATGGCCCAGGTAAGTCAGGGGTTAGCCAGGAACCAGGGAATTTATTGGAAGTTATGTTGTGCTTATAGACACCCGAGTTCAGGACAGGTAGATAGAATAAATTGAACCATTAAAGAGACCTTAAGAAAATTAAACTTAGAGACCAGCATAAAAGATTGGACTATGCTCCTGCCTTATGCAATGTTTCATGCAAGATATACTCCCTCTGTTTCTTTGAGTAACCTTAGCCCCTGTGAAATTCTCTATTGTAGCCCTCCTGCAGTAAGGGAACTAAGCTGGACTCAAAGACCTAACCATTCCATCCACACCCCCTTGCTTGACAGACTTAAAGCTCTAAAAAGAACTCAGTGATACCTGTGTAAACAGCTGGCCACTGCCTACCAAACTGGGGACAAAGGGACTCCACATCGATATCAAGTAAGAGACTTCATCTACGTAAGACGACATCAGGTATCATCTTTGGAACCCCGCTGGAAAGGACCATAGCCGGTGCTACTTATAACACCTACAGTGGTAAAGGTAGACGGAATCAATTTCTGGATCCATCCCTCTCATCTCAAACCTGCGCCCTGTCCAGACTCTGGCTGGAAACTGGAAAAGACTGGTAAAACCTTCAAATTGCGTATTTGCCATGTGGATAAGTCTATGGACTCTCTCCTTGGCCACAAGTAGTCCTAAGCCATATCAGCCCATTCAGCAGTGATGGCTGATCACAAATCCTACTGGAAAAGAAGTATAATCTATCTAGCATACAGCCCCCTGAGGGACCTGGTGGCCATCTCTCCTCCCAGACATTTGTCAGCTGGCTATAGGTCTTACCTATTTGGGTATCCCTGATGAAGAGGATACCACTAAAATTCCATTAAATTACTTCCGTACCATAGATAATGGAAACAAACATTATGGATGTAGGGACACGCAAGCCAGATGCAGGTTGGCTAGCCTAGATTACTATGTTTGCCAGGCAGACTCTCAAAGCCACAGTCACGGCTGTGTGGGGGGAAAGCCGACATCTTCTGTAAGTCATGGGATGTGAACATACAGGGGCTGTCTGATGGAACCCAAACTCCTCATCAAATTCAGTACACATCATTGGCCATATTACCAATTAGATAAGAAGAACCGATGGCCCCCAGAGGGGTCTCTAGATCCTCAAATTCTGCGTGACCTTTTCCCTACTTCACTCACATTCTGAGCTATGCTTCTCCAATAGATCCTCACCCTCTGCCTTCTGCTCCAGACACTCTGCTGTCACTCCCACCTCAGCAACCTGATTTCTCCCCTCCAATTACTAGATCAAAAACCCAAACCTCTGCCGTTTCTCAGACCATTGCCTCCTTGCTGAGGCAGCAGGTACTGAAGTACCCCTCCACCCACTCACTCCCCTCTTGTCCTGTCAGTGCCCACACCGGGTCCCGCCAGGTCTTCTTACCAGCTAAACCAAAGCTCAAACCAGCTGAGGAGAGCCCTCAGTCCCCTATCCAAGATGTAAAAAAAATGGCCTTTAAAGTTGGTTTTTCACCACTGAAAACAGTTTACTAATAATTAAACGTCCCTCATATGTGTTTTGAGATACTCACTCCCATCATCCTCTCTGCTCTACCTGTTCTACTGCTCAAGTTTTTGTTGCTAGGAAAATCCCAAACCCCTTTCCCATTATTCTTTTACATCTCTCCTTCCTCATTCTCAGATCCACGGAGCTGCTCTCAGCCCGCCTTCCCCATCTTCCCCCTCTGCACTAGGCACACAGAAAAGTCTTAACTGACCTTCTCCAGAAGTCTTCACCATGGCTGACTTTAGGACTTTCAGCAAAAGAGTCCCTATAAAAGATTTCAATGTAGATAAACTTCCTCTTTTCGTGTTGCCCTGTTCTTCTTGGCCACTGTCTAAAAAATCAGCACTTCTCAGGTAGACACCCTCTTACTAGTTTTTCACAAAATATGTGAACAAGGCCTCTGTCCTTTAGCTGGGGATTCACAGAGATGGCTACATTTCTAAGATAAAGAAGTTACCAACTGGTCTCCATGGTAACAGCTGGCAGGGGTAAAATAAGAAAGGGAAGAAAAAGCTCTCCCCCTCCCAGGTGTCCTTTAAAAGTTAGCGTGCCCAGAACAGGGGAAAAACAGAAACAAATACTGCGTTTTTGAACTTCTGCACACTGTGAGCTTCTGAGCACCTTCCCTTACATGTTGGGTACAAAATTCTGAAACTACCTAAACTTGAGTTTCAGGGGATTAATTGATTACAACAGAAGCAATGCCCTCTGAATCCGGTTGCAACCAAATAGGACTGTTTCCCTGTCTTTAGTGCTATCTTAGGTGCCTTGCCTTGTCCGTCCCTACAACAGAATAATTCTATATACTTAAACCTTGTTTATGTTTTCATGAAATGGTCAACAGATGTGATTAATCGTGTAATGGTGCAGATGTTTCCCAGAGTGCTCTATCATGAAGCAGGTTCATTTGAAGATCAAATAGGGGGACATACAACCAGGTTCCACTGGGAGCATATATCCCTCACTTTAGCCATCATATTAGGAATAGGATTTGCTGCAAGGGTGGGCCCAGGAACCACTGCCCTTGTCCATGTGACACAATAAATGACCCAATTAGAAGCAGCAATAGATCAAAACTAAGATATTAGAAACCACCATCAGAGCTTTCAATGAAACTTTAAACTCTCTCTCTGAAGTTGTTTTACAGAACAGTCGAGGTTTGGACCTCCTCTTCATTAAAGAAGGGGGCCTTTGTGCTGCATTGAGGGAAGAATGTTGTTTTTATGCCGACCATACTGGAGTTGTAATAAAATCTATGAGTAAATTAAAAAGACACCTTAAAGAGCATCAACAAGAGAAAGAGAAACCCAAAAAGGGTCGTTTGAGTCTTGGTTCACACAGTCCCCCTGGTTAACTACGATTTTATCAACCCTGGCCGTTCCTCATATTATTGCTAACAATAAAAACCTGCTTGCTCAACCATGTAATTTCTTTTCTCCAGGCTCAAATTGGACGAGTTAAACTTATGGTAATATCCCACTAGCAGACATAGAATGTGAAACCCCCCAATGATAATTTTTATGATTAAAAGTAGCCAGAAAAAGAAGTGGGGAATGAAAGGTTAATAAAATAAGTACTTGTCACTTCCTGTATTTCTCTATGCTAAACAAAACACTGTTGAAATCTTGAGAAATGCTTGCAAATCTTGTTCCCAAAATGTGCTGTCCCCAACTGGCAAACTGCAGAATGTACTCCCTCACCCAGTTGCATGCAAACTGCCCACTCGTCGTGACCCATCAATAAACTTCCCTCCCTGCCTTCTCCAGGGAAAGTATATAAACTCTACTTAAGCTATTCTCAGGGCTATCTGCTCTATTAAAGTGAGCTCTGAGCCCCAGCATGCTGGAAACCCAATAAACCTTTTGCTGTTTCATGAGATACTCTGTTGGTTGTCTCCTTCTCCGAAGCTTGCCCGACATTTACTTGGATGATTGAATGTAGAAGAGAACATCCAGTCAAAAAGGTATAGTTGGTAGGATTAGGAAGATAGTCAGTAGGTTTAGTAAGAAGAGTGAGTATAGAATTTAGAACAAAAGTTCTTTAGCAATAGGGTTTCAGTTAGAGAGTGAATGTAAATGTGAGCACAGGTGAAGAGTCAGTCACAATGATGAACTGGGGAAAATATGTAGGAAAGCAGATATCAATAGAGACATTATGAAATCAGGGAAATTATAAAGTGAGTGACAGGACTAGACATTTTGAAAAGGATTGAGTTTGAATATATAATCTTAGGAAGAAACAAATATGTAGACACCAATAGGATTGATATTTGAGAGCATTAGGCAAATTTCAGGTGCATGAATATTTCTGAGAATAATCTTGTGAATAGTTGATTATAAATCCAGATACATGAACATGAATGAATTTAGGGAGTGTATATGAGACACATATATTTCATTTGTTGAAATATCTGAAGAGTGTGTGTATATATATATATATATATATATATATATATATATATATACACACAAAACACACACAGACAAAAATGTAGCAATATATATGTCAATCAAAATTCATCATATAATATATATTATCCACAGATCTAAAAATATTCATTTTACTGAACATGGATTAATGTATAATGTTGTTCAACTAGAAAGCTCACCCATATGTTGAATATTCAGTTTCAACGTAGTTTAGTAGGAGTGATCTTTTCTCACAATTTGTATCTGCCAAGTCAGCCACCTCACAAGAATGTACGTGTGGTACCAGGTAGGGCAACCTGATTCTGAACATTGCCCATAAACCTATCCATATAATAAGATGCCTTTACATATAAGGGTCTGCTTGCTGTACCCTGTCAGTCACAAGGCATTTGGAAGCCAATGGCAGATCCACATGGCCCCACCACACATGTTTTATCACACACCTTCACACCACTGCTCTAGGCCAACTAATGAGCAGGCTCCAACTTACTGGCATCACTGTTCTACACAATTTTCATGAAACAAAGTCAGTCAAGGCAGTGTCTGGTACACTGATGGTCAGCAACAGGATATCCAAAAGTTCTCCAGTGCCACCTGGTCATGGGAATTTCAAAAATTTCATGGTATTTATCAAGCCATTTGTCGAGGATGAAGTTGGAGGCTCTTTGGGTTTCAATTTATTCAGGAACCATTAAATGTTGAGGAAGCTCATTTCAATGAAAGCTTTAGAGAACACTCACAGGCAAGACTTCCCAAAGTGTGGCCAAAAGGTTACATGAAGCCAGGCCCATTGAGGTCTACAATGTGAGGTCCATGTGTGTTTTGACTCTCAAGTGTGGCTGCAAAGTCTTTCAGAATAAAATCATGTGATATCCTGGCTGAGATTCCTAGTGCTATGGGGAAAGCCACCCTGCGCCTAAATCTCAGGTTCCAAGGGCAACTCTTATGCATGGCCTAGTAAAAACCAAACACAATTCATGAAAATACTTCTCTGAGGTCAGTTCCATAATTCATTCTCTAAGAGGAATCAAACCAGAGTTCAAGCCAAGGTGGACCCAGTCTTCTCTTCTAAGTGCCACACAAATTACCACAATTCCAAACAAAATGCTCCCACATGGCCCTTTTCTTCTTCCATATAGACACTCATCATAACCTCTGGATAGAGGTTTCCATGAGGGTCGCAGGACAGGACAGTGTCCAAAGTAACCTCCCTTGCCCCTCATTTGCCTAAAGTCAGTGTGGCCTGGAAATCCTGACTGTGAAACAGGAGTGATCAAATCGGCCTGCCATTAATACTGCATGGCTTCTCCAATTTGAGGCCTACTGACTGTAGGGTTTAGATTCTTCATGAAAATTGGGGTCATGAGAAAACCCAAGCACCTATGGGATAGCCTCTGCATGGCTTTGAAGAACTCTTTTGAAACAAAGGATCCCTATTCTCACTTGATGGATGTCAGGAACCTTAGAGAGGAAAGCGAGAGTCTTCATAAACAATGACTTCTCTTTTGGCCATTTTGGTTTTGAATGCACCCATGGGATCTTTCTTTAGATCCATCAGGTGCTGAGAATCTAAGCCACAGCCTCACACAGGGCCAAGAGGCTGATTCAGACACATCCCTTTCCAAAGCAATTAAGCAAAGAGCCACAGGTGTTGTCCATTCATTTCCATTTGAAAACTGTTTTCTTCAGGCTTCACAAAGGGGTGGCCTGAGGCAAAGAACTTCCTGACATTCAGGGCAACAGAACAATAGGTAAGCAAAAGGCCTAAAGCAGGGTTTCTCCACTGAGATTTAATGGTCACACTGATATCTGATTTTTCAGAGATGCTCGCCATTCCTTTGAGCTATCCAGTACATGGTCATGGCACAGAGCTTGGAGGTGGTACATACCTTAGACATAAAACCATGAGCCTATTCTGGATAGGGGCCAGAAGTCCAGAAGAAAACTGAAACTTAGGAAGATTGCAGGTGTTACCCATCGAAAAGGCAATCTGAAATCCATTCATAAATTGGACAGGATGAATGCTGTGAAGCTTTCAACTAGACAGGACACATCCATTGATGCATTTTCTTTTCTAATATCTGCAACCACCGACACAGTGTGATAAACAGACATAGAAACACTCGCCTTGTCAAATGACTTACTAGAAAGAGTTCATTCCACACCAAAAAAAGCGCCTTGCCTACCTATTCTCCGAACATGAGACAATACCAGAAACCCACCCCCACACCCACAAAGGCACCTCCTTCCCCCAAGAAGTTCTGTGACTATCCGGAGTGTCCTCTGACTGGTGAGCCATACTATAATCCCACGGAATGACCTGATCTGTCTCAGATCTGGTCTCCTTGGCCAACTCTGTGCAGGTGTCACGACCCAGAGGTGAGCAACTACCTGCTTTCTCAGGAAAGACCCCTCTTCAGGGCTTTCCTGGAATTTGGCCATCCTCACATTAGTAGGTACCAAGAAAGACTGACACTGTCCTTGGAAAATCCAAACAAGTGAGACCACTGGGACTGGGACTGGGACTGGCTCTGGGTGCCTGGCTTCATGAATCCCAAGTTCAGAGGTTTCCATCACCAAGGAAGTGAGGTTGTCGCGACCCCTTGCCCGCAAGGAAGACGCAACTCAGGAATCTTCTTTCAGCAGTTTATTCAGGCCTTGATTTAAGTATCTTTTATTGACTCCCTTTCTTTCTCCTCCCCGAGGGCCCAAGCACAGCCTAATAAAGCCTCCCACGTACCAATCTTAAGCCGCCGCGTGGATCTTTCTTATAGGGTGGCAAGAGATAGCGTGCCAACTCTCCACAAAGGAATTTGTTTATCACAGGCCACAGTGGAAGCCGGCGCCATCTTCTAATGGCGGCCACAATTTACAACAATGGCTTACTACAGTTCCCCCTTCTAATTTATAAAACAATGCAGGCAAAAGTAGAGGTCCTATCCTACTGTGCAGAAGTGGCTGCAATGTATGGTTCAGTCCTAAGGAGGCGCCTTCCCCAGACCTGACCCCATATCAGCCGACGCCTTTTTTCGTAGGGCGGGGGTGTGGACGTCAAACCCGCATGCAATAGGACATGCTTTCCTTGAGGTCCGTTGAGGGATCACTCAAGTGCAGTGCTTTGCCTCGCATCCTGCATCGTGATGAAGGTAGACGAAGGGGGACAGCTGAGGTTGTTCTGTGGCTGTACACAATGACAAACGAGTTGACAGCACCCTGAAAGAAAGGCACGGACTTTAAGGCGATAGAGAAGTATTAGTGTGGAAACCCAGCTGCGTGCAATGGCAGCAAGACCGGCAGAGTGCAAGGGCTTTCCAACACTAAGAGAATAACGAGGAAAGACATGCTGATCCCAGTGCAATGTTATAATAACTTGGGGTGCAACGGCCATGTCAAAGATTTACAGTTTAAGCTGCGCAAGCCAGACTTGAGGTGAATTGCCATTTTCTAAAGCTGCAAGAGCTTGGATGATCATAGCCTTATCGTGAGCATTGCGGGCCTTGAGGCGACAGAGAAACCACAAACTGAGAAACATACCGAAGCAACACATTGCACCAAAAATGCCTACCCCCACCCACTCTTTAAAAAAGGAAAAAGCAGAAGATATCCAATCGGTGAATTGACCCAAAGTCACGGGATCAACACGGGTGTTATTCAAGACAGCTATCTGGGTTAGTTGAGACTGGATCATGTCTTCCGCTTCCATGGACCAATTTCCAGCCAAATATTCGCCAATGATGCGGGAAGCATTCCTGGAATCATTAAATCTGACAGAGGTTATGCATAAATGTGCACGTTGGTCAACACAACCCAAAAGTACTAAGTCAGCCAATTCTTCTACCTGAGTTTGGAGTAAATCTATTCTTTGGTTGGCAGCTAAAATCCCTGACAAAATATGTTGATTAATTGTATTTTGGGATTCAAGTATGGTGGAAGTTTGTTGGACAACTTGATTAATGGTGGCAGCAGTTTGTACTTGATTGGCCATAGCCATTCCGGCCGTAACCGCTGCAGCAGCAGATATCGCCACGGCTGTCACTATAGCCACTGTGATCCCAAAATCTCTGCGGATTCTAAGTAGCTCAACAATAGGGAATTTATCAGGATCTGCAGTGACCGGGATTGGGACAAAAGTTGGAATTTTCATAACCACTGCTACAGTCCAGGAACCATTCCAACACTCAGATAAGAGACAGGTAGTATGAGAACAATCCAGCATCCCCGATGAGGTGGCCTCAGCCAAAAGGAATAAGAAGGGGGATTGGACACAGACCATTGCAGGAGGCAATGTGGCATTATACAACAGAGAGTTGAATGAAACAGATGTAAGTCTATTACCTTGTTCACTTTCCCTAACAGTACCAGAAATATTAGCCAGCCAACTTTTGGCTCCTAGCAACTGAGCCAATGCAGAAATATCGGCTGAAGCCCCCTTTTCATTAGAAATCAGCCATTGAAACCAGGACCAACCTACTCCTGTAGAGGAGCTGGCACTACTGTTAAAGTTATAAACATACCTATTAAGAGAGGGGGAAAGGGAGAAACTTTTAGCAACTTGATGTTTCTCCCAAGAATGATCCTGACAAGGCGTAAATGTTGGGGGGAAATCAAGATTAGGGGAACAGTAAGGAGAGGCCTTAAAATGAGTGGCATTATAAATACTACTAGAAGAAGGAGGCACTGGGATTAGTACCTCGGAGATAATAGCCAAGGTAGTTAGGTTAAGAGTAGAGCTGCTGTTTGCGGGGGTCCCTGAGCCTGATTGCTTCCCCGAAGCTACTTTGCTCAATACATCACTGATAATGCTTCCTGAGACCTGATTGGACCGCAATGGGTGCTCCCAGTTAGTCAAATTTTTGGTCTTAAGGCTAATGCAATTAGCGTTTCTAAGGCTGAAACAAAAAACTCCTGTAAGATTAACTTGAGATTGATTAAAAATTCTCTCCATGTCCCCTCTAGGAGAGGCACAGGGAGCAGACATCTCACATGAGGTATAAAAAAGAGTGGGGAGGACATTAGAATTACCATGAACCGGCATCGGCATTGGCCAGGCCCATGCCACTGCCCACCACCGCATTGGTGTCGCCTGTGCCATCGGCACTAGCACCAGAGCCAGAGCACTTAGCAGAATGAAGATCCTCATCACAGGATTGTTGTGGTATCTCTTGTTGCTGGTCAGTTGATGTCGAGACTCTTTTTGTCAAGCGTTCCGGGACCCACAATGGTTCCGTACGATCCTGGGGAAAAACACATACAGATCCTCGTGCCCATGTCAGCACGGGGTCAGGGCCGTTCCATTGGCCCGTAAGAACATCCTTCCACTTAACATAGCCAATCACAGAGGGCTGAGGGGACACATGTCTATCGGCCGCAGAGCGACCATGAATATCCAAATTCAAAAAATTAATGGTAAAGAGAGCTAAGGACAGGCGTTCTTTAGGAGTGTGTTCAGCTCCTATTCCCCCTTTTTGTTTTTGTAAAGTTTCCTTTAAGGTGCGATGAGCACGCTCAACAATGCCTTGTCCTTGAGGATTATAAGGTAAACCATGAGTAAGTTGCACTCCCATAGTAGAACAAAAAGCTGTAAATTGTCTGCCAGTATAAGCAGGTCCATTATCAGTCTTAAGGGATGCAGGTGCACCCCATGCTGCCCATGCCTCTAAACAGTGAGTAATGACATTACATGCCTTTTCTCCCGATAAAGCAGAAGCATGGATAATTCCAGAGCACGTATCAACGGAAACATGCACATATTTAAGGTTACCAAAGTCAGGTATATGTGTCACATCCATTTGCCAAACAACCAATGGCTTTAATCCCCGTGGGTTTACTCCATAGTAAGGGGGATGAAGAAATGTGACACAATGGGGACATTGCAATACTATCTGCCGAGCATCCGCTCTTGAAATGGAAAAACGCCTGCGCAGCGTTAATGCATTAACATGGAAGTTTTGGTGAAACAATTTAGCCCCCTCTAAGGAGGAAGCCAAGCATATCAATTGACTTCTAGTGGCTAAGTCCGCACAGGCATTACCTTGGGATAACGGACCAGGAAGAGAGGTGTGAGCCCTGATATGCATTGGATAAAAAGAAGCAGTGCGGTTAGAGATAAGCTGTTGAAGCTGAGTAAAGTAAACAGACACATTGTGGGCATCACTAATAGTTCCCACGGCCTCCAGGACTTTCAGTGCTTGTACCACATAGCTGGAGTCCGAAATAAGATTAAAAGGAAAAGAACACTGTTTAAAAACTTCAATAACAATTTGTAGTTCTACCCATTGTGAATTTCCAGGAGCAAATTGATGCTGGATAGGGGGAGAGTCATTAATTACATAAGCTCCCATTCCAGACTTGGAACCATCAGTAAAAATGTTAACAGCCCCCTCTATGTTTGGGCATGGAAAGATCTCCTCGAAACACCCCCACCGTACGGCGGCGGGTCCGGAGGATCTTTTTTTTTTTTTTTTCTTCTTAGCTCCTGTTTATTTTTGTTCCCTTCTCCCATAGTTAAACTCCCTAGCTGCCGAGACAGTCTCCCGAGCTCCTCCTCCTCATTCTCCTCCTCTTCTGGCCCACTTTTGCATGGGAGTGTGCGCAGTGTACTGAGATTTGGATACAAGCGTTTCCTCCCACGTTTCTCGCTCTGCACATTCCCTTCCTCCTGAAATATTTCACTCCGTGCCAGAGATAATTGCCTCTTCCCCTGTTTCTCGCTCCGCACACTGCCATCCTCCTGAAATACGTCACTGCCTGCCAGAGATAATTGTTTCCTCCCCTGTTTCTCGCTCCGCACACTCCCACCCTCCTGAAATACCTCACTGCCTGCCATTTCTGATCTTTCTTCATGTAATTGCTCTAAAACTTCTTGTCCTTTAGTAAGTGCTTCCTGACATCTGCTATCTGTGAGGCAACTACGAATCATCTTCCAAAGGGGTATCACCCCACCCTCTAATATGCCCTGCTCAGAAGCAAAGTCAAGGTCTGTGCCTAACTTATCCCAGCTAGGCAGAGTAAGACTGCCAGAAAATGCAAACCACGGTGCAATAATATCTGTCTTCTGTAAAAATCTCTGTAAAGTACTACGTTTCACTTTTAGGCCCTTGGAACGTAACAGGTTATCTAGGGCCAGGAGAAGCGGACTTGAAGATACGGCACCCATGACACAACAAAAGACACACAACAAACAAGAGTGAAAGTAAGAGCAAAAGTACACAGTGCAGCTGCAATAAGATTTAATGCTCTCTCTGGCTTTACAGAGGAGCTGCCACCTTGACAGCGGGTCCTAATTACCTAGGACTAATCTCCGCTTTAATCGCGGGTCCCAATAATCCGGGACTAATCTCCGCTTTAATCGGGGGTCCTATTTATCTAGGACTGATCTTCCGCTTTACCTGCGGGTCCCACCTTACCTGGGACTAATTGGTGCACCACCCCTGACTGCTGAAAGTTCTGGTTCCCGGGTCTCGGCACCACTTGTCGCGACCCCTTGCCCGCAAGGAAGACGCAACTCAGGAATCTTCTTTCAGCAGTTTATTCAGGCCTTGATTTAAGTATCTTTTAGTGACTCCCTTTCTTTCTCCTCCCCGAGGGCCCAAGCACAGCCTAATAAAGCCTCCCACGTACCAATCTTAAGCCGCCGCGTGGATCTTTCTTATAGGGTGGCAAGAGATAGCGTGCCAACTCTCCACAAAGGAATTTGTTTATCACAGGCCACAGTGGAAGCCGGCGCCATCTTCTAATGGCAGCCACAATTTACAACAATGGCTTACTACATGAGGTGAGGTCACTTCCTTTAGGAACTGAATGAGGTCACTGCCTTGGCAACCACTTTGTCCTACCAGTGGCTTCCAAGTGTCACATGAGAAGGAGGCTGCCCCTATTTCCTGTGACACTTTCACAATTTAGAATGGTATACAACCACAGACACCCAGAAACAGCTACCCACACAGGCCTGGTTTGGTCCATCTTCTGTACATTAAGATGTGAGAGGCTGATTCAGACAGAACCCTTCATCCTGACCAGGTTGTTTGCCATTGAACATGACTTTTGCTCTCTCAGGTCCTTCATAGCTGCCTACATCTTCTTCAGTGAACATTTCTGCATGAAACTTTGAGGTTCTCAACAGGTGGAAGATCCCCTATTTTTCTGTATTGTAAGACCAACTCTGGCCCTCCTCTCTGTAAATTTAGAATGAGGGAACAGTGTATGGTTAGGATTAATAACATATTTGACTTGTGTTAGGAATCATTCTGCTGGATGAATAATGGTATTGGGAATCTGCAATATTTATAAGAATATATATTTGAAATATAAGTATGAAAACATAAATCTAGTTAAGATTTGAAGCCAGGAAGGGCATTGGGCCCTTCTTTGGGATATTTAACTTGGAATTACATTCTGCATTGTAGTCTCAGATAAATCTATACACAATGGAATAAAACCTTGCACCTCAGATGCCTGAATGTCGAAGAGAACATCCAATCAAAAATGGATAGTCGGTAGGATTTGGAAGATAGTAGGTTCAGGAAGAAGAGTGAGTCTTCGAGTTGGACCAATAGTTATTTAGCAATAGGGTTTTGTTTAGAGAGTGAATGTAAATGTCAGCACATGTGAAGAGTCAGTCACAATGATGAACTGGGGAAAATATGTAGGAAAGCAGGAATCAATAGAGACATTAGGAAATCAGACAAATTATAAAATGCGTGATAGGATTAGACATTTTCAACAGGGTTGAGGTTGAATATATAATCATAGGAAGAATCAAATATATAGTCCCCAATAATATTGACACTTGGGAGAATTAGGCATCCTGGACATGGATGTTTTTAGTAATATATACTCACTTTCAATTTAGGCTTTGGTACAATCATAAGTGTGAACTTTGCATTTTTGTCCAGAATATTACTGTGATAAAATGTATATGTAGATCAGTTGACATGAGTATTTCTTCCACCATTATGGGAAGCAATATTTTTAAAACCCATATATTAGTATTGGGTATACAAATAGGTGTACCCTGTGTTGATGAATATAGAGATGATGCATGAATAGACCGTACTGTGAATAAATAATATAACTGGATCCAACTTTAGAAATTGGAATTAGAATAAATTGATATCTGAAAATATACAGGAAATCTTATATTGATATTGGTATACATACATTCATTACAACCAGTTATAAGTCTAATGGTAATATTAGGGTTACGGTTTATCATGAAGAAGGTGTGTGAGTTTTCCTTCAAAAGTGATTATGGAAATCGAAAATAATGTGTTTATTAAGAAGTCTCATGAAACGACCAGTCAAAAAACCTGGAGGACTACATGTGTTCGGAAGCAGGAAGTGATAGAAAGTGAAACAAATGTCTTTAATTTTGAAATTTTGGGTGAAAAATTTATCCATGGATGTGCATAAACTGAAGAAATAGTACTGTACCAGTTTTAAATAAAAATGAACGTCAAAATACACATCATGTCCCATAGGAATCTACTTGCATTGATGTTAAACTGGGTAAGTTACTGTAGAAATATTAGAATTTGTATGCACCTTTCACTGAAGTTTGTTTTCAGTACTAGGAAACAAATAAGTATTTCAGGTGGATCAATATTTCTGAGAATAATCTTGAGCAAAGTTGATTACAAATCCACACACATGAATATGAATGTATTTAGGGAGTGAATAATAAGACACATATATTTCATATTGTGAAAAATCTGGAGAGTATATATATATATATATATATATATATATATATATATATATATATATATATATATATACAAAACACACACAGACATTATAAAGTGGCAATATATATGCCAATCGAAATTCATGGTGAAATATATATCGTCCATAGATACCGAAATATTAATTTTACTGAACATGGATTTATGAATAATGTTGTTCAACTATTAAGGTCACCCATAGGTTGAATTTTAAGATCTAACAGCATTTAGGAGGAGTGATCTCTTCTCATAATTTGTATCTGCCAAGTCAGCCACCTCACAAGACTGTATATGTGATACCAGGTAGGATTCTATATGTGCATATAAAAATACATGTGCTGAATAGGCTACAGAGAAAGGGATACAGGAATTCACATATTCATTAACTTTAAAAACACATGGAGAACTATTTCAATTAAAAATTAACTAGATTTATAACACCTAACCTACATAATGCAAATGGCAAGTCCAACTATACACCATGCCTCTTCTGAACTGCTTGTATTTCTATTCTGTTTGAGTTATTTTCCTCCATCATATTAGGAATAGTAGTCAGAGTCTAGTAGGGTATAGGTTCGTGTCAGGGATTCAGTATTTTGAATGGAAAATTGGGAAATGAATCCAATGTGTATGCAAATATGTGCTACACAAAAATCTTTCCACTTTCATCCACAACAATGCCTTGACATTACCTTTGCCACAAGTAAGACACAATTAGAGGAGAAGAGTTAGAAAATACGTGAATGCATATCTGGAATGAAATATGCTAAGGAGTTCCCAACCTTGGAGGTGATAGAGCAGTTTCCAAAAGTAAGGGACATGGTAAACACTCCACAAACATGGAGCTCTGCTGGCCTAAAGACTTCTTGAGAAACTGCCTCTGAGGTTGGGCACTTGAAATATATGTTGTTGTCAGGAGCTTTAGCTTCCTTTATAGTGAGCCCATCAGAGCTTGGTCTGTATCTATGTGGCCTGGAGGACATGGTTTCTTATTTTCCAATGAACCTGAGGCAGCAGTGCTGAATTCTCTCTTTGTAGGTAAACTGTGGCCACTGGGGGCTAAGTGTCACCCCGTGTGGACTGTGAAGCCATTTGGTCCTCTTCCACTTTCTGTTGTGGTTCTTGCTGCTACACTGGGACTTTGGTATTTGCTTCACGAAATACAACCATTTCAACTGGGACACAGTGCTGGAGAGAGTTCTGTCACTTGTGGTCAGTCACGGTCTGCAGGAGAATGCACCAACCAGGCTTCTTTCCCACATAGCTTGCACCCTTGACCATATCAACCTGATTCGGAACATTGCCCTGAAACCTCTCCATATATCAAGAGGCCTTTACCAATAAGGGTCTGCTGGCTGCACCATGTGCTTCACAAGCCATTTGGTAGCCAATGGCCAAACCACATGGACCTACCACAGATATTTTATCACACACCTGCCCACCACTGCTCTAGGCCCACTACTCAGCAGGCTCCAACTTACTGGCATCTTTGTTCTACATTATTTTTATGAAACCTAGTCAATCAAGGCACCCTCTAGTATACTCATGATCAGCAATAGGACACCCAAAGATTCTCCAGTTCCACCTGGTCATGGGATTTTCAAAAATTTCATGGTATTTATCTAGCCATTTTTCAAGGATGAAGTTGGAGGCACTGTGGGTTTCAAGAATCACTAAATGTTGAGGAAGCTCATTTCAATGAAACTCTGGAGAAATCTCACAGGCAAGGCTTCCCAAAGAGTGGCCAAAAGGTCAGATATAGCCAGGCCCATTGAGGTATACGTTGTGAGTTCCATGTGTGTTTTGACTCTCAACTATGGCTACCAAGTCTTTAAGAATAAAATCATGGGATATCTTGGCTGGCATTCCCAGTGCTCTGTGGAAAGCCACCCTGGGCCTTGATCTCAGTTTATAAGAGCGACTCTCATGCGTGGCCTCCTAAAATTTCAACACATTTCATGCAATACTTCTCTGAGGTCAGTTCCAGAACTCAGTCTCTAAGGGGATTCACACCAGACTTCAAGCCCAGGTGGACCCAGTCATCACTTCCAACCATCACGCAAATGACCACAATTAATATCAAAACAATCCCACATTGCCCTCCTCTTCTTCCATAAAGGCACTCATCATAACATCTGGCTGGAGGTTTTCATGAGGGCCACAGCCCAAGACAGTGTACAAAATAAGCTCCCTTGGCCCTCATTTGCCTAAAGTCAGGGTGGCTTGGACACCCTTCTTGTGCACCAGGAGTGATCTGTAAGGGTAAAAGAAATTGAAATTAATGTGTAAAAGCTAAAGTGTAAAAGACCGGGTGTTGTAAAGTTTCTAAGCAGCAAGGCTTGAGTTAAAATGTAAAGGACCAGGTATTGTTAAGTTCCTATGCTACACGCAAAACCTGAAATTCCTGTAGCTTGTAGGACAATTCCCGGACTGCCCAGTAAATATTCCCCCTGACTGCCTGGTTGTTTAATAACCTAGGACCCTGTGAGGCCTGGCACATAGGCATTGCAGGGCCTAAACCAATCATTTTGAATGTGTACTCCGCTTTAGAACTGACCTATCACTCCCGCCTTACATGTTCCCACCAATAAATGAACTAATCATGTTTAGAAATTGTTGTTTGATTTTCCCATGTTGTATGATGATTTCTAAAAGGAGACTGTAATATATGTAAAGTCCCGCCTGCCCAAAAAGTGTACTTAAGCACTGCTCAACCCCTGCTCGGGGCTCTGGGATGCTATCCCTTCTTGAGTGAGCACGTAGCCCCAGCATGCTGGATTGGATCCTCAATAAACGCCTTTTACTGTTGCATGAGCCGCAGTCTCTTGGTGGTCTCTTCCTCCAACGTTTGCCGGACCCTTACATTTGGTGCATTGGCCGGGAATCACGCAGCGCAGGACAAGGAGATCCCAACGAACCTTTCTGGGGGTAAGTAAGGCGCCTCTTTCTTTCAAAAATGATTATGGAAATCGAAAATAATGTGTTTGGAAAGAATCTCATGAAAAGAACAGTCAAGAAACATGGAGGAATGCATATGTTCTGAAGCAGGAAGTAATTGAAAGTGAACCAAATGCCTACCGATTTCTGAACTTGTGGATGAAAAGTTATATCCTATGATATCCATCAACTGAAGAAATAGTAATGTACCAGTGTTGAATAAAAATGAACTTCAAAATACACATCATGTCCCATAGGATTATACTTGCATTAATGTTAAACTGGGTCAGTTACTGTGCAAATATTAGGATTTGTAAGCACCATTCACCAAAGTTTGTTTCTAGTACTGGGAAATAAATATGTATTTTATGTGGAAGAATTTTTCTGAGAACAATCTTGTGCAAATTTGATTACAAATCCACATACATGAATATGAATGTATTTAGGGAGTGAATAATAAGACACATATATTTAATATTGTGAAAAATCTGGAGAGTATATATATATATATATATATATATATATATATATATATATATTTATTAATATATAAAGATAAAAACACAGACATTAAAATGTAGCAATATGTATGCCAATCAAAATTCATCATGAAATATATGTCATCCTCATATCCAAAAATATTCTTTTTACTGAGCATGGATTTATGTATAATGTTGTTCATCTAGGAAATTCACCAATTTGTTGAATTTTCATTTCCATCAGTATTTAGGGGGAGTGATCTCTTCTCACAATTTGTATGATCCAAAAATAGCGAGCTCACAAGAATGTACATGTGATACCAGGTAGGATTCTAAATATGCATAATAAAATACATGAGATGAATAGGCTACAGAGAAAGGGAGACAGAAATTTACATATGTGTTAACTTTAAAAACTCATGGAGTAGTACTACAATGAAAAGTTGACTAGATTTATAACACATACACTTGATAAAGCAGAATGCAAGTCCTAGTATACACCATGCCTCCTATGAATGGCCTGTATTTCTATTCTGTTAGGTTTCTTTTTCTCCATCATATTAGGATTAGTAGAGTCTAGTAGGGTATGGGTTAGGGACAGGAATTCAGTATTTCAAATGGAAAATAGGAAAATGAATCTAATGTGTATGCGAATATTTGTTAGACAAAAATCTTCCTACTGTCATCCAGAAAAATGCCTTGATATTTCCTTCACCACAAGTAATACACAATTAGAGGAGAAGAGTTTGAAAATCTGTGAATATATATCTGGAAAGGAAAATGCTCAGGAGTTCACAACCTTGGAGGTGGTAGAGGAATTTCCAAAAGTAAGGTAATGGGTAAACACTCCACAAACATGGAGCTCTGGTGGCCTAATGAATTTCTGAGAAACTGCCTCTGAGTTTGGGCCCTTGAAATATTTGTTGTTGTCAGGAGCTTTCGCTTCCTTTGTAGTGAGACCATCAAAGCTGCGTCAGCATCTATCTGACCTGGATGACATGGTTCCTTATTTGCAATAAAACATGAGGCAGCAGTTCTGAATTCTCTCTTCGTAGGTAAACTGAGGCCACTGGGGTCTAAGTGTCTAACCATGTGGTCTGTGAAGCCATTTGGTCATACTTCACTTTTCGTGGTGTTTCTTACTGCTACACTGGGAGTTTGGTATTGGCTTCACGAAATACAAAAAGAAAAATTGGGACACAGTGCTAGAGAGAGTACTCTCACGTGTAGTGGGTGAGGGTCTGCAGGAGAATGCACCAACCAGGCTTCTATCCCAAAAAGCTTGCACCCATGTCCATAGCAACCTGATTCTGAATATTGCCCTGAAACCTCTCCATATAATAAGGTCCCTTTACTTGTATGGGTCTGCTGGCTGCACCATGTGAGTCACAAGGCATTTGGAAGCCAATGGCAGATCCACATGGCCCCACGACAGATGTTTTATCATACACCTGCCCACCACTGCTCTAGGCCAACTAGTCAGCAGGCTCCAACATTCTGGCATCTCTGTTCTCACCGTTTTCATGAAACCCAGTCAATCAATGCAATGTCTGGTACACTCGTGATCAGCAACAGACATCCAAAGGTTCTCCAGTGCCGCCTGTTCATAGGAATTTTAAAAATTTCATGGTATTTATCTAGCCAATCTTCAAAGATAAAGTTGGAGGCACTGTGGCGTTCAATTCATTCAGGAACCATGAAATGGTGAGGAAGCTCATTTCAATTAAAGCTCGGGAGAACTCTCAGAGGCAAGGCTTCCCAAAGAGTGGCCAAAAGGTCACATTAAGCCAGGCCCATTGAGGTCTACAATTGAGGGCCATGTTTGTTTTGACTCTCAACTATGGCTGCCAAGTCTTTCTGAATAAAGTCATGTGATATCCTGGCTGAGATTCCCAGTGCTCTTTGAAAGCTATCCTGGGCCTAGATCTCAGTCTCCAAGGGCAACTCTCATGTGTGGCCTCCTAAAATTCCAACACAATTCATGCCAATACTTCTCTGAGATCTGTTCCAGAACTCAGTCTCTAAGGGGAATCACTCCAGAGTTCAAGCCCAGGTGGACCTAGTCATCTCTTCCAACCACCACACAAATGAGCACAATTAAACCAAAACACTCCCACATGGCCCTCATCTTCTTCAATTTAGAGACTCATCATAACCTCTGGCTGGAGGTTTCCATGAAGGGCACAGCTTAAGACAGTGTCCAATATATGCTCACATGCCGCTCATTTGCCTAAAGTCAGGGTGGCATGGAAACTCTTCCTGTGAACCAGGAGTGATCAAATAGGCCTGCCATTAATACTGCTCTACTTCTCCAATTTGAGGCCTACTCTCTGTGGGGTATAGATTCTTTATGTGAATTGGGGTCATGAGAAAACTAAAGCAACTATGGGCTACCCTCTGCAGGGCTTTGAAGAATCCATTTGAGTGAGTCGAGGAGTTGGACCAAATGTTCTTTAGATATAGAGTTTTGATTAGATAGTGAGTGTAAATGTCAGCATATGTGAACAGTCAGTCACAGTGATGAACTCGGGAAAATGTGTAGGAAAGTAGATATCAATAGAGACATTAAGAAATAAGGCAAAGTACAAAGTGAGTGATAGGATAAGACATTTTTAACAGGGTTCAGTTTCAATATATAATCTTAGGAAGAAACAAATATGTAGTCACCAATAGGAATGATATTTGAGATCATTAGTTAATCAGGGCATGGATGTTGTTAATAATACATGCTCACTTTCAATATAGGCTTTGATACAATCATAAGTGTGACCCTTGCATTTTGTGTCAGGAATATTACTGTGATGAAATGTATATGTATATCAGGTGACTACAGTATTTCTTCCACCATTTCTGAAAGCAATATTTTAAAGACTTAAAAATTAGTATTGGGGATACAAATAGGTATACCATCGGTCTATGAATATAGAAATGATGCCTTAATAGACCATACTGTGAATAAATAATATAACTGGTTCAAACTTTAAATAATGGATTGAATTGATATCTGAAAATATATAGGAAATCTTATATTGATATACATACATTCATTCCAACCAGTTATACATCTAATGGTAATATTAGCATTACGGTTTATCATGAAGAGTGTGTGAGTTTTGCTTCAAAAGTGATTATGAAAATAAATAATACTGTGTTTGGAAAGAATCTCATGAAAAGAACAGTCAAGAAACATGGAGGAATGCATGTGTTCTGAAGTAGGAAGTGATTGAAAGTGAACCAAATGCCTATAAATTTGTGAAATTGTGGATGAAATGATATATCCTATAATTTCCATAAACTGCACAAATAGTAATGTACCAGTGTCTGAATAAAAATGAACTTCAAAATACACAACATGGTCCCATAGGTGTCTACTTGCATTGATGTGAAACTGGGTCAGTCACTGTAGAAATATTACGAATTGTATACACCATTCACTTGATTTACTTTTCAGTACTAGGAAAAAATATGTATTTAAGGCGGATGAATATTTCTAAGAATAATTTTGTGAAAAGTTGATTATAAATCTACATACACACACATGAGTGAATTTAGGGAGTGTATAATAAGACACATATATTTCATATTTTGAAAATCTTAAGAGTAGATATCTATATCTATATAGATAGATAGATAAATAGATAGATACACACATACAAAGACATTAAAATGTAGCAATATATATGCCATTCGAAATTCATCATGAAATATATATCATCCACGTATCCAAAAATATTCATTTTACTGAACATTTATTTATGCATAATATTGTTCATCTAGGAAATTCACCCATAGGTTGAAATTCCAGTTCCATCTGTATTTAGAGGGAGCGATCTCTTATCACAATTTGTATCTTCCTAAATAAGCGATCTCACAAGAATATACATGTGATACCAGGTAGAATTCTAAAAATGCATAAAAAAATACATGTGATGAATAGGCTACAGAGAAAGCGAGACAGAAATTTACATATGTGTTAACTTTAAAAACTCATGGAGAAGTATTGCAATGAAAAGTTGACTAGATTTGTAACACATACCATTGATAAAGCAGAAGGCAAGTCCAAGTATACACCATGCCTCCTATGAAAGGCCTGTATTTCTATTCTGTTAGGTTTCTTTTTCTCCATCATATTAGGATTAGTAGTCAGAGTCTGGTAGGGTATGGGTTAGTGTCAGGGATTCAGTATTTCAAATGGAAAATAGGAAAATGAATCTAATGTGTATGCAAATATGTGCTACACAAAAATCTTCCCACTCTCATCCAGAACAATGCTTTGACATTACCTTCGCCCCAAATAAGACACAATTAGTGGAGAAGAGTTAGAAAATCTGTGAATACATATGTGGAAAGGAAAATGCTCAGAAGTTCACAAACTTGTAGGAGGTAGAACAGTTTACAAAAAGTGAGAGTGTAAACACTTCACAAACATGGAGCTCTGCTGGCCTAATGACTTTTTGAGAAACTGCCTCTGAGGTTGGGCAGTTGAAACGTATGTTGTTGTCAGGAGCTTTTGCTTCCTTTGTAGTGAGACCATCAATGCTGGGTCTCCATCTATGTGACCTGGATGACATGGTTCCTTATTTTCTAGTGGACATGAGGCAGCAGTGCTGAATTCTCTCTTTGTAGGTAAACTTTGGCCACTGGGGTCTAAGTATCTAACCGTGTTGTCTGTAAAGCCATTTGGTCATGCTCCACTTTCGTGGTGTTTCTTACTGCTGCACTGTGAGTTTGGTATTGGCTTCACGAAATACAAGGAGTTCCACTGGGACACAATGCTGGAGGATGTACTCTCATGTGTGGTGGGTGAGGGTCTGCAGTAAAATGCACCAATGGGGCTTCAATCCCACATAGCTTTTCAACTCGACAATAGCCACGTTATTCTGATCATTGGCAGGAATCCTCTCCATATAACAAGATGCCTTTACATAGAAGGGTCTGCTGGCTGTACCATGTCAGTGACAAGTCATTTCTAAGCCAATGGCAGATCCACGTGGCCCCACAACAGATGTTTTTTCACACACCTACACTCCACTGCTTTATGCCCACTAGTCTGCAGGCTCCAACTTTCTGGCATCTATGTTCTACAGCATTTTCATAAAACCCAGTCAATTAAGGCACTGTCTGGTACAATCATGATTAGCAACAGGACATCCAAATGATCTCCAGTGCCACCTGGTCATGGTAATTTCAAAAAATTCATGGTATATATCTAGATATTTTTCAATAATGAAGTTGGAGGCACTGTGGGATTCAATTTATACAGGAACCAATAAATGGTGAGGAATCTCATTTCAATGAAAGCTCTGGAGAACTCTCACAGGCAAGGCTTCCCAAAGAGTGGGCAAAAGGTCTCATGAAGCCAGGCCCATTGAGGTCTATAATGTGAGTTCCATGTGTGTTTTGACTCTCAACTATGGCTGGAATCTTTCAGAATAAAATCTTGTGATATCCTGGCTTAGATTCCCAGTGCTCTGTGTAAAGTCACCCTGGGCCAAGATCTCAGGTTCCAATGGTGAATCTCATGTGTGGCCTCCTGAAATCCCAACACAATTCATGGCAATACTGCTCTGTGGTCAGTTACACAACTCAGTCTCTAAGGGGAATCACAACAGAGTTCAAGCCCAGGTGGATGCAGGCATCTCTTCCAATTGCCACACAAATGATGACAATTAAAACCAAAACACTCTCACATGGCCCTCTTCATTTTTTATATAGACACTAATCATAACCTCTAGCTGGAGGTTTCCATGATGGGCACAGCCCAAGACAGTGTCAAAAATAATCTCCCTTGCCCCTCATTTGCCTAAAGTCAGGGTGGCGTGGACAACGTTAGTGTGAACCAGAAGTGATCAAATAGGCCTGCCGTTAATACTGTTCCTCTTCTCAAATTTGAGGCCTACTGACTGTGGGGTACAGATTTTTAGTGTGAATTGGAGTTATAAGAAAACCCAAGCACCTATTGTCTCCCCTCTGCAGCCCTTTGAAGAACTCATTTGACACAAATGATCCCTATTCTCACTTGATGGAGGTCAGGAATCTTACAGAGGAAGGCGAGAGGCTTCATCCACAATGACTGATCTTTTTTTCCATTTAGGTTTTGGATGCCCACATGGGATCTTTCTTTAGATTCATCAGGTGCTGAAAATCTAAACCACAGGCTCACACAGGGCCAAGAGACTGATTCAGACACATCCATTTCCAAAGCAATGAAGCAAAGAGCCACAGGTGATGCCCATTCTTTTCCATTTGAAAACTGTTTTCTTCAGGCTTCACAAAGGGGTGTCCTGAGGCAAAGACCTTTCTGACATTCAGAGCAACAGAACAATAGGTAGTCAAAAGGCCCCAAGCAGGGTTTCTCCACGGAGACTTTCCTGGTTACTCTGATATGTGAGTTTTCTGAGATGCTCGCCATTCCCTTCAGCTATCCAGTACATGGCCATGTCACAGAGCTTGGAGGTGGTACATATCTTGTACAAAAGACATGATACTAAACTTGACAGTGGCCAGAATTCATGAAAAAATGGAAAATTAGGTAGATAGCAGGTGTTGCCCATGGATAAGGCAAGCCTCAGTCCATTCATTAATTGGAAAGGATGCATGCTGGGAAGCTTTCTACTAGACAGGACACACCCAATGAGCTATTTTTTTCGAATATCTACAAAGAAAAACACAGTGGGATACACAGACATAGAAACAGTCTCCTTGTCAAATGACTTACTGGAAACAGTCCACTTGTCAAATGACTTACTGGAAACAGTCCACTCCAAACCAAACAAACCTCCTTTTTTACCTATTCTTAGAACATGAGAAAAAAACCACAAACACACACCAACACCCACAAATGCAACTCCTTCCCCCAAGTAGGTCAGTCACTATCTGGAGTGTTCTCTGACTGGTAGGCCATACGATGTTCCCCACAAATGGGCTTTCTTTCTCAGATCTGGTCTCCTTTGTCAACTCTGTGAAGTTGTCAGGAGGCAGTGGTGAGCCAATTCCTGTCCTCTCAGGAAAGACCCCTCTTCAGAGCTTTCTTGGTATTTGGCAACCCTTACATCAGTAGGTACAAAGAAAGTCTGACTCTGTCCTTAGTAAATCCAAACAAGTGAGCCCACTGCGACTGGGATTGGGACTGGCTCTGGGTGCCTGGCTTCCTGGAACACAAAATTCAGAGTTCCATCACCAAGGAAATGAGGTGAGGTCACTACCTTCAGGAAATAAATGAGGTCCCTGTCTTGGCCACCACTTTGTCCTAACAGTTGCATCCTAGTGTCTCCTGACATGGAGGCTGCCCTACTTCCTGTGATCCTTTCACATGTTAGAATGGTATAGAAACCATAGTCACCTGGGAACAGCTCTCCACACAGGCCTGCTTTGGTCCATCTTCCCTACATTAAGAATAGAGAGGCTGACTCAGACACATCCTTTCATCCTGACCATGTTGTTTGCCATGGAATATGACTTTTGTTCTCTCAGGTCTTTTATAGCTGCCTACATCTTCTCCAGGGATAATTTCTGCATGGATTTTGAGGTACTCAGCAGGTGGAAGATCTCCTAACTTCCTGTATTGTAATATCAACTTTATCCCTGCTCTTCTGTAAAGTGAGATTGAGGGAACATTGTATGGTTAGGGTTAATAGCATGTTCCATTTGGCTTAGGAATCATTCTGCTGGATGAATAATGGTATTGGGAACCAGCGATATTTATAAGAATACAGAGGTAAAATATAAGTATGAAAACAGAAATCTAGGTAATATTCGAAGCCCAGAAGGATTTGGGCCCTTGATTGGGATCCTTAGCTTGAGTAATGTTTTGCACCGAGGTCTCAGTTAAATCGATATACAATGGCATAAGACCCTGTACCTCAGATGATTGAATGTAGAAGAGAACATCCAGTAAAAAAGGGATAGTGTGTAGGATGAGAAAGATAGTCAGTAGGTTTAGGAGGAAGAGTGAGTCTAGGATTTGGACCAAAAGTTCTTTAGCAATAGGTTTCGGTTAGAGAGTGTATATAAATGGCACCATATGTGAAAAGTCGGGCACAATGATGAACTGGGAAAAATATGCAGGAAAGCAGACATCAATAGAGACATTAGGAAATCAGGCAAAGTATAACGTGAGTGATAGGATTAGACATTTTCAACAGGGTTGAGGTTGAATACATAATCTTAAAAAGAAACAAAAATGTAGTCACCAATTGGATTGACATTTGAGAGCATTAGGCAAACTGGACATGGATGTTTTTAGTAATCCATGTTCACATTCCATTGAGGCTTTAGTACAATCATAACGGTGACCTTTGCATTTTGTGTCCAGAATATTACTGTGATAATATGTATATGTAGCTAAGGTGACATGAGTATTTCTTCCACCTTTTCTGGGAGCAATATTTTGAAAACATATAAATTAGTACTGGGGATACTAATAGGTTTACCTTGTGTTGATGAATATAGAGATGATGCATTAATAGACCATACTGTGAAAAAATTATATGACTGGTTCCAAATTTAAATAATGGATTGTTTTAATATCTGAAAATATAGAGGAAATCATATATTGATATTCATACATTCATTCCAACCAGTTATATATCTAATGGTATTATTAGGGTTACCGTTTATCATGAATAGTGTGTGAGTTTTGCTTCAAAAATGATTATGGAATCGAAAATAATGTGTTTAGAAAGAAGTCTAGTGAAAAGACCAGTCAAGAAACATGGAGGAATATCTGTGTTCCGAAGGAGGAAATGATTGAATGTGAACCAAATATTTATAAATTTGTGAACTTGTGAATGAAAGGATATATTTTATGATGTCCATAAACTGAATAAATAATAACGTACCAAGTTTGAATAAAAATGAACTTTAACAAACACATCATATCCAATAGGAATGTATTTGCATTGATGTTAAACTTGGTCAGTTACTCTAGAAATATTAGAATTTGTAAGAACCCTTCCCTGAAGTTAGTTTACAGTACTAGGAAACAAATATGTATTTCAGTGGATGTATATTTCTGAGAATAAACTTGTTAAAAGTTGATTATAAATCGACATATATGAATATGAATGAATTCAGGCGGTGTATAAGAAGACATATATTTCATATTTTGGAAAATCTGGAGACTATATATATATATATATATATATATATATATATATATATATATAGACACACAAACACACACACATTATAATGTCGCAATATATATGTCAATCGAAATTCATTATGAAAAGTAACTCATTCGCATATCCCAAAATATTCATTTTACTGAACATGGATGTATGTATAATGTTGTTCATCTAGGAAGCTCACCCATGGGTTGAATTTTCTGTAACAACAGCGTTTAGGAGGAGTGATCTCTTCTCACAAATAGTATCTGCCAAGTCTGCCACCTCACAAGAATGTACGTGTGAAACCAGGTAGGATTCTATTTGTGCATATAAAAATACATGTGCTTAATAGGCTACAGAGAAAGGGAGACAGGAATTCATATATTTCTTATCTTTAAAAACACATGGAATAGTGTGTAGTGTCCCTTTTTATCCCTTTTGATTAACTTTGGCTTAAAAAAAAGAATTTTATTGAGAATTTTTGTATATATGTTTGTCAGGAATATTGCTCTGAATTTTTCTTTCCTTGATGTGTCTTTGTCTGATTTTGGTATGTGAGTGATACTAGCCTCATGGAATGAGTTTGGAGGAGTTCCATCCTTTTCTATTTTATGGAATAATTTTAGGAGTATTGTGATGAATGCTTCTTTGAAGGTCTTGTAGAACATGGCTGAGAATCTGTCTGTTCCTGAGCTTTGCTTGATTGGTAGGCTTTTGACAGCAACTTCTATTTCATTGCTTGAAACTGATTTGTTTAAATTGTTCATGTCCTACTAATTCAGTTTGGGTATATCTCTAAAATTTTATTGATGTCATCATGGTATTTTAATGTATTAGAGTATAAATTTTCAAATTAGTTTTCAATTATTCTCTGTATTTTAGTTGTGTACTCTGGAAAAGTTCCTTTATGATACTTAATTTTAGTAATTTGAGGTTTCTTTTTTTCTTCATTAGCTTGGTTAAGGATGTGTCAATTTTATTTATTTTTTGAAGATTAAATTTTGTGTTGTGTCAAAAAAAATAACACATGGAAAATTATTTCAACAAATTGAATAGATTTATAACTCCTACCTTATATCATGCAAAAGGCAAGTCCAACTATACACCATGTCTCTTCTGAAATGCTTGTATTTCTATTCTGTTTGCGTTATTTTTTTCCATTATATTAGTGTTAGTAGTCAGAGTCTAGTAGGGTATGGGTTAGTGTCAGGGATTCAGTATTTCAAATAGAAAATTGGAAAATGAATCCAATGTGTATGCAAATATGTGCTACAAAAAAATCTTCCCTCTCTCATCCAGAACAATGACTTGACATTACCTTTGCCCCAAGTAAGTCACAATTAGAGGAGAAGAGTTATAAAATCTGTGAATACATATCTGGAATGGAAAATGCTCAGGAGTTCACATCCTTGAATTTGATAGAGCAGTTTCCAAAAGTAAGTGACATGGTAAACACTCCACAAACATGGAGATCTGCTGGCCGAAACACTTCTTGAGAAATTGCCTCTGAGGTTGGGCACTTGAAATATATGTTGTTGTCAGGAGCTTTAGCTTCCAATCTAGTGAGACCATCAAAGCTGGGTCTGCATCTATGTGACCAGGAGGACATGGTTTCTTATTTTCCAATGAACATGAGGCAGCAGTGCTGAATTCTCTCTTTGTAGCTAAACTGTGGCCACTGGGGCTAAGTGTCTCCCCATGTGGACTGTGAAGCCATTTGGTCATCCTCTATTTTCGTGGTGTTTCTTGCTGCTGCACTGGGAGTTTGGTATTTGCTTCATGAAATACAAGGAGTTCAACTTGGACACAGTGCTGGAGGGAGTTCTGACACGTGTGGTGGGTCAGGGTCTGTAGTAAAATGCACCAAACAGGCTTCTATCCCACATAGCTTTCCCTCTTGACTATAGCAACCTGATTCTAAGCATTGCCCTGAAACCTCTCCATATAACAAGATGCCTTTATATAGAAGGGTCTGCTAGCTGCACCGTGTCTGTCTCATGGCATTTGAAAGTCAATGGCAGATCCACATTGCCCCACCACAGATGTTTTACCACACACCTGCACACCACTGCTCTAGACCCACTACTCAGCAGGCTCCAACTTACTGGCATCTCTGTTCTACACCATTTACATGATCCCCTGTCAATCAAGGCACTGTCTGGTATACTCATGATCAGCAACAAAACATCCAAAGTTTCTCCAGTGCCACCTGGTTATGGGAATTTCTAAAAATTCATGGTATTTATCTAGCCATTTTTCACAGATGAAGTTGTTGGTTCTGTGGGTTTCAATTCATTAAGGAACCATTAAATGTTAAGGAAGCTCATTTCAATGAAAGATCTGGAGAACTCTCACATGCAAGGCTTCCCAAAGAGTGGCCAAATGGTCACATGAAGCCAGGTCCATTGAGGTCTACAATGTGAGGTCCATGTGTGTTTTGACTCTCATCTATGGCTGCCAAGTCTTTCAGAATAAAACCTGTGATATCCTGGCTGAGATTCTCAGTGCTCTGTGGAAAGCCTCCCTGGGCCTAGATCTCAGTTTCCAAGGGCGACTCTCATGCGTGGCTTCCTGAAATCCCTACACAATTCATGGCAATACTTCTCTGAAGTCAGTCCCAGATCTCATTCTCTAAGGGGAATCACACCAGAGTTCAAGCCCAGGTGGACTCAGTCATCTCTTCCAACTGCCACGCAAATGACCACAATTAAAGACAAAACACTCCCACATGGCCCTCATTTTCTTCCATATAGACACACATCATAACCTCTGGCTGGAGTTTTCCATGAGGGGCACAGCTCAACCAGTGCCCAAAATAAGCTCTCTTGCCCCTCATTTGCCTAAAGTCAGGGTGGATTAGACACGCTTCCATTGAACCAGGAGTGATCAAATAGGCCTGCTGTTAATAATGCTCCACTTCTCCACTTTGAGGCCTTCTTACTGTGGGGTTTAGATTCTTCTTTTTTAAAAATATTTTTGGAAATTTAATTGGAAAGTAAAAAAAAATTGTATTGCAGAATATTAAATTTCTTATGGCAAAGACTTCATCTTGTTTGTGAAGGAAACCTTGATGCCTTGCCAATCTGGTTGTATGGAGACACTCAAAATTTTCTGTTACATACTACATGGATGAATGGCTGCAGCACATAGTTTTTAAAAACTGAAATGCAGATACCAGCAAGTAAGATAAAAAATAAAAGACAATTTTATTAAAAAATAAAGTTGTTAAATGACTCAAATATTGGAAATTCAATTCTTTTTTTTCTTTTTTCTTTGGTTGTACAAAACATTATAAATGGCATGATATATCATCTTTCATACATTTGACAAAATTGGGTAATGAACTCCAATTTTTACCCCAAAAACAAATTGCAGAATCACATCAGTTACACACTCACGTTTTTACATAATAGCATATTAGTGATTGTTGTATTCTGCTACCTTTCCTATCCCCTACTATTCCCCCTCCCCTCTTATCTTCCCTCTCTACTTCATCTGCTGTTGTTTAATTCTCTCCTTTGTTTTCCCCCTTTAGCCTCACAACCTCTTATATGTAATTTTGTGTAACATTGAGTGTCTCCTACCATTTCCATATGCTTTCCCTTCTCTCTCCCTTTCTCTCCCCCATCATCTCTGTTTAGTGTTAATATTTTTCTCATGTTCTTCCTCCCTGTTCTGTTCTTATTTGCTCTCTTAATATAAAAGGAAACATTTGGCATTTGTTTTTTAAGGATTGGATAGCTTCGCTTAGCATAATCTATTCTAATGCCAACCATTTACCTGCAAATTCTATGATTTTGTCATTTTTCAGTGCTGTGTAATACTCCATTGTGTATAGATGACACATTTTTTTGACCCATTCGTCTATTTAAGGGCATCTAGTTTGGTTCCATAGTCTAGCTATTGTGAATTGTGCCGCTATGATCATTGATGTGGCAGTATCCCTAGAGTGCTCTCTATTAAGATCCTCAGGTTATAGTCTGAGAAGGGCCATAGCTCGGTCAAATGGTGGTTCCATTCCCAGCTTTCCCAGGAATCTCCATACTGCTTTCCAAATTGGACTCACCAATTTGCAGTCCCACCAGCAGTGTACAAGTGTACCCTTTTCCCCACATCCTCGCCAACACTTATTGTTCTTTGACTTCATAATGGCTGCCAATCTTACTGGAGTGAGATGGTATCTTAGGGTGGTATTGACTTGAATTTCTTAGACTGCTAAAGATGGTGAGCATTTTTTCATGTACTTGTTGATTGATTGTATGTCCTCCTCTGTGAAGTGTCTGTTCAGGTCCTTGGCCCATTTGTTGATTGAGTTATTTGTTATCTTATTGTTTAATTTTTTGAGTTTTTTGTATATTCTGGATATTAGGGCTCTATCTGAAGTGTGAGAGGTAAAAATTTGTTCACAGGATGTAGGCTCTCAATTTACCTCTCTTATTGTTTCTCTTGCTGAGAAAAAAAAAACTTTTTAGTTTTTAAGTAAGTCCCATTTGTTTATTCTTGTTATTAACTCTTGGGCTATGTGTGTCCTGTTAAGGAATTTGGAGCCCAACCCCACAGTATGTACATCGTAGCCAAGATTTTCTTCTATCTGACGCAGTGTCTCTGATTTTATATCTGGCTCCTTGATTCATTTTGAGTTAATTTTTGTGCATTGTGAGAAAAATTGATTCAGTTTTATTTTGTTGCATATGGATTTCCAATTTTCCCTGCACTTTTTGTTGAAGATGCTATTCTTCTTCCATTACATGCTTTTAGCCCCATTTTCAAATGTAAGAAAGTTGTAATTTTGTGGATTAGTCTCTGTGTCCTCGATTCTGTACCATTGGTCCACCTGCCTTTTTTGATACCAGTACCACGCTGTTTTTGTTACTATTTCTTTGTAGTACAGTTTGAACTCTGGTATTGCTATACCTCCAGATTCACACTTCCTTCTTAGAATTGCTTTTGCTATTCTGGGTCTTTTGTTTTTCCATATGAAATTCATGATTACTTTATCTATTTCTACAAGAAATACCATTGGGATTTTGATTGGCATCGCATTAAACCTGTAGAGAACTTTGGGTAATATCGCCATTTTGATGATGTTATTTCTGCCTATCCATGTACAGGGTATATTTTTTCATCCTCTAACATCTTCTTCTATCTCTCTCTTTAGGGTTCTGTATTTTCATTGTATTAATCTTTCACCTCTTTGGTTAGGTTGATTCCCAAGTTTTTTATTTTCTCTGAGTATAGTTTAAATGGAGTGGGTTTTCTCATTGCCATTTCAGAAGTTTTGTTGCTGATATACAGGAATGCCTTTGATTTATGCGTGTTGATTTTATATCCTGCCACTTTGCTGAATTCATTTATTCACTCTAGCAGTTTCTTTGTAGACCCTTTTGGGTCTGTTAAATATATTATCATGTCATCCACAAATAGCGATAATTTAAGTTCTTCTTTTCCTATTTTTATGCCTTTAATTTCCTTTGTGTAATTGCTCTGGATAGTATTTCAAGAACTAAATTGAATAGAAGTGGTGATAGAGGGCATCCCTGTCTTCAGTTTTTCTCCATTTATGATGATGCTAGCCTCAGGTTTAGCATATATAGCTTTTACCATATTGAGGTAATTTCCTGTTATTCCTAGTTTTTAATAGTGTTTTAAACATAAAGTGATGCTGTACTTTGTAGAATGCTTTTTCTGAATCTATCAAGATAATCATATGGTTCTTCTCTTTAAGTCTATTTATGTGATGGATTACATTTATTGATTTCCATATATTGAACCAGCCTTGCATCCCAGGGATGAATCCTACTTGATCATGAAGCACAATTTTTTTGATATGCTTTTGTATTTGATTCGCCAGGATTTTATTGAGAATTTTTGCATCCAAGTTTATTAGAGATATTGGTCTGTAGTTTTCTTCTTTGAAGTGTTTGTCTGGTTTTGGGATCAGGGTGATGTTGGCCTCATAGAATGAATTTGGAAGAACTCCTTCTTTTTCTATTTCTTGAAATAGCTTGAAAAGTATTGGTATTAATTTTTCTTTGAAGGTTTTTTAGAACTCCGCTGTATATCCATCTGGTCCAGGGAGTTTTTTGGTTGCTAGTCTTTTGATGGTTTCTTCTATTTCTTCTATTGTTATTGGTCTATTTAAATTGTGTGTGACTTCCTGTCTCAATCTGGGCAGATCATATGACATAAGAAATTTATCGATATCTTCATTATCTTGTGTTTTATTGGAATATAAGGTTTCAAAATACTTTCTAATTATCTTCTGTATTTCTGTAGTGTCTGTTGTGATATTGCCATTTTTATCCCATATGTTAGTAATTTGAGTTCTCTCTCTACTTCTCTTCATTAGCATGTCTAAGGTCCTGTCGATCTTATTTATTTATTCAAAGAACCAACTTTTATTTTTTCAATGTTTTTTGTTTCAATTTCTTTGATTTCTCCTCTAATTTTAATTTTTTCTTGTCTTCAACTGCATTTGCTGTTGTTTTGCTCTTTTTTTCTAGGTTTTTGAGGTGTAGTGTGAGATCATTTATTTGTTGTTTTTTTTCTTTTTTTGATGAAAGAATTCCAAAAAAATGAATTTTCCTCTTAAAACTGCTTTCATTGTTTCCCATAGAATCCGGTATGTTGTGTCTGTATTGTCATTTGTCTCTAAGAATTTTTTTTATCTCCTCCTTTATGTCTTCTGTAACCCATTGATCATTCAGTAATATATTGTTCATTTTCCATGTGATGTAGAATTTTTTCTTCCTTCTTTTATCATTGATTGCAAGTTTCATTCCATTATGATCAGATATGGTGCATGGTATTATCTCCATAACTTTATATTTACTAAGAGTTTCCGTATGGCATAATATATGGTCTATATTTGAGTAGGACCAATGTGCTGCAGAGAAGAACATGTATCCACTTTATGATGTTGGATATATTCTATATATGTTGGTTAAGTCTAGGTTATGATTGTGCTATTGAGTTCTATAGTTTCTTTATTCAGCTTTTCGCTACAGGATCTGTCTAATGGCGAGAGTTGTGTGTTGAAATCACCCTTAATTACTGTGTTATAGCCTATTTGACTCTTGAACTTGAGGAGAGTTTGTTTTATGACTTTGCAGCAAAATTGTTTGGTGCATACAAATTGATAATTGTTATGTCCTGTTGGTGAATGGTACCTTTTAACAGTATATAGTGTCCTTCTTTATCACTTTTGATTAACTTAGGTTTGAAGTTGATTTTATTTGATATGAGTATGGCCACTCCTGCTTGCTTCCAAGGGCCAAGTATGGCTGCCAAATCTTTCAGAATAAAATCATGTGATTTACTGGCTGAGATTCCCATTGCTCTGTGGAAAGCCACCTTGGGCCTAGATCTCAGTTTCAAAGGGCGACTCTCATGCATGGCCTCCTAAAAACCAACACAATTCATTTCAGTACTTCTATGAGGTAAGTTCCAGAACTCAGGCTGTAAGGGGAATCACACCAGAGTTCAAGCCCAGGTGGACCCAGTCATCTCTTCCAACCCCCACACAAATGACTACAATTAAAACAAAAACACTCCGACATGGCCCTCATCTTCGTCCATAAAAACACTCATAAAAAGTTCTAGATAGAGGTTACCATTAGGGTCGCAACCAAACACAGTGTCCAGAATAAGCTCCCTTGCCTCTAATTTGCCTAAAATCAGGGTGGCCTGGACACCCTTCCTGTGAACCAGGAGTGATCAAAAAGGCCTGCCATCAATTCCGCTCTGTTTCCATAATTTGAGGCCTAGTGAAAGTCAGGTATAGATTTTTTATGCGATTTGGAGTCATGAGAAAACCCAAGCACATCTGCAGAGCATTCAAGAATTCATTTGACTCGAAGGATCCCTATTCTCACTTGAAGGAGGTCAGGAATCTAACAAAGGAAGGCAAGAATCTTCATCCACAATGACTGCTCTTTTTGCCATTTTGGTTTTGAATACACACATGGGATCTTTCTTTAGATCCATCAGGTGCTGAGAATCTAGCCACAGCCACACACAGGGCCAAGAGGCAGATTCAGACAAATCCCTTTCCAAAGCAATTAAGCAAAGAGCCACAGGTGATGCCCATTTATTTCCATTTGAAAACTTTTTTCTTCAGGCTTCACAAAGGGGTGGCCTGAGGCAAAGACCTTCTTGACATTCAGCGCAACAGAACAATACATAAACAAAAAGGCCCAAAGCAGGGTTTCTCCACTGAGACTTTCTTGGTCACACTGATATCTGAGTTTTCTGATATACTCGCATTTTCCTTCAGCTATACAGTACATGACCATGTCACAGAGCTTCGAGGTGGTACATATTTTGGACACAAAACCATGAGCGTAATCTGGAGAGTGACCAGAATTCAGGAAGAAAACAGGAACTTAGGAAGATGGCAGGTGTTGTTCATTCATAAGGCAAGCTGTAGTCCATTCATAAATTGTGCAGGATGAACGCTGGGAAGCTTTCTGGTAGACAGGAAACATGCATTGATGCATTCTCTTTTCTAATGTCTACAACCATGAACACAGTGGGATATGTAGACACAGAAACACTCGCCTTGTCAAATGACTTACTAGAAACAGTCCACTCCAAACCAAACAAACTACCTTTCCAACCTATTCTGAGAACATGAGACAAAACAACAAACACACAACTGCACCCACAATGGCACCTCCTTCCCCCAGTAGGTCTGTGACTATCCGGAGTGTTCTCTGACTTGTGGGCCATAATATATTCCCCCATTATGGGCTGTCCTGTCTCAGATCTGGTCTCTGTGGACAACTTTGTGATGCTGTCAGGACCCAGCTGTGAGCCACTACCTGCTTTCTCAGGAAAGGCTGCTTTTCAGACCTTCCTGGCATTTGGCCATCCTCACAACAATAGGTACAAAGAAAGACTGACTCTGTCCTTGGTAAATCTAAACAAGTTTGACCACTGGGACTTGCACTGGGACTGTCTTTGGGTGCTTGGCTTCCTGGATTCCAAGTTCAGAGAGTTCCATCACCAAGGAAGTGAGTTGAGGTCACTTCCTTCAGGAACTGAATGAGGTCACTACCTTGACAACCACTTTGTCCTAACAGTTTCTTCCAAAGGTCCCATGATATGGAGGCTGCACCTACTTGCTCTGACATTTTCACAAGTTAGAATGGTATATCAACCATAGGGACCCCGGATCAGCTCTCCACACAGGCCTGGTTTGGTCCATCTTCTCTATATTAAGAAGATAGAGGCTGATTCAGACACATCCTTTCATCCTGACCGGGTTGTTTGCCATGGAAGATGACTTTTGCTCTCTCAGATCCTTCATACCTGCCTACACCTTCTCCAGGGATTATTTCTGCAGAGACTTTTGAGGTTCTCAGCTGGTGGATGATACCCTACCTTCCTGGATTTTAAGACCAACTCTGTCCCTGCTCTTCTGTAAAGTGAGATTGAGGGAACAGTGTATGGTTAGTGTTAATAGCATGTTCGATTTGGGTTAGGAGTCATTCTGCTGGATGAATTATGGTATTGGGAACCTGTGATACTTATAAGAATATAAACGTGAAATATATGTATGAGAACAGAGATCTGGGAAAGATTTGAAGCCCAGAAAGGCATTGGACCCTTGATTGGTATACTTAGCTTGAATTATTTTCTGCACCGAGGTCTCAGATAAATTGGTATACAATGGCATAGGACCCTATACCTCGGATGATTGAAAGTAGAAGAGAACATCCAGTCAAAAAGAGATAGTCTGTAGGATTAGGAAGATAGTCAGTAGGTTTAGGAAGAATAGTGAGTCTAGGAGTTGGACCAAAAGTTCTTTAGCAATTGGATTTCAGTTAGAGGGTGAATGTAAATGTCAGCACATGTGAAGAGACAGTCACAATGATGAACTGGGAAAAATATGTAGGAAAGCAGATATCAAGAGGGACATTAGGAAATCAGGCAAAGTATAAAGTGAGTGATAGGATTAGATATTTTCAACAGGCTTGAGGTTAAATATATAATCATAGGAAGAAACAAATATGTAGTAACCAATAGGATTGACATTTGAGAGCAGTAGGCACCCTGGACATAGATGCTTTTAGTAATCCATGGTCACTTCCCATTTAGGCTTTGGTACAATCATATGTGTGACCTTTGCATTTTGTGTCCAGAATACTACTGTGGTAAAATGTATATGTAGATCAGGTGACATGAGAATTTCTTCCACCATAATGGGGAGTAATATTCTGAAAACTTATAAATTAGTACTGGGGATACAAATAGGTGTACCTTGCGTTGATGATTATTGAGATGATGCATGAATAGACCATATTGTGAATAAAGTATATAACTGGATCCAACATTAAATAATGGATTGAGTTTGCATCTGAAAATATATTGGAAATCTTATATTGATATATATATATACACCATCATTCCAACGAGTTATATATGCAATGGTATTTTTAGGGTTACGGTTTATCGTGAAGAGTGAGTTTTGCTTCAAAAATGATTATGGAATCGAAAATAATGTGTTTAGAAAGAAGTCTAGTGAAAAGACCAGTAAAGAAACATGGAGGAATACATGTGTTCTGAAGTAGTAAGTAATTGAAAGTGAACCAAATGCCAAAAAATTTTGTGAAGTTGTGGATGAAAAAATACATCCTATGATGTCCATAAACTGAAGAAATAGTAATGTACCAGTGTTGAGTAAAAATGAACTTCAAATTACACATCATGTCCCATAGCAATCTACTTGCATTGATGTTAAACTGGGTCAGTTACTGTAGAAATATTAGGATTTTTAAGCACCATCCACTGAACTTACTTTTTAGTAGTAGGAAACCAAAATATATTTCAGGTGTTCTGAATATTACTGAGAATAATCTTGTGAAAATTTGAATTTAAATGAACATAAATGAATATGAATGAATTTAGCGAGTGTATAATAAGACACATATTTTTCATATTTTTTTAAAATCTGGAGAATACACACACACACACACACACACACACACACACACACACATTAATATTTAGCAATATATATGCCAATCGATATTCATCATGAAATATAATTCATTCACAAATCCAAAAATATTCATTTTACTGAACATGGATTTATGTATAGTGTTTTTCACTAGGAAGCTCACCCATAGGTGGAATTTTCAGTTCCATCATTATTTAGGGAGAGTCATCTCTTCTCACAATTTTTATATTCCAATGTCAGTGATGTTACAAGAATGTACGTGTGATACCAGGTAGGATATTGTATATGCATAAAAAAATTATATGTGCTGAATAGCATACAGAGAAAGGGAGACAGGAATTTACACATGTGATAACTTTAAAAAATTATGGAGAAATATTAAAATGAAAAGTTTGCTAAATTTAAAACACATACTCTTGATAAAGCAGAAGGCAAATACAAATATACACCATGCTTCTTATGAAATGACTGTATTTCTATTCAGTTAGGTTTTTTTTTTTTCTCCATGATATTAGGATTAGTAGTCAGAGTCTAGTAGGGTATGGATTAGTGTCAGGGATTCAGTATTTCAAATGGAAAATAGGAAAATGAATCTAATGTGTATGCAAACATGTGATACACAAAAATCTTCCCTCTCTCATCCAGAACAATGCCTTGACATAACCATCGCTAAAAGTAAGACACAATTAGAGGAGAGGAGTTAGAAAACCTGTGAATACATATGTGGAATGAAAAATGCTCAGGAGTTCACAACACTGGAGGTGGTAAAACAGTTTCCAAAAGTATGGGAGAGGGTAAACACTCCAGAAACATGGAGCTGTGCTGACCTAAAGACTTATTGAGAAACTTCCTCTGGGGTTAGGCACAAGAAATATATGTAATTGTCAGGAGATTTACCTTCGTTTGTAGTGACACCGAAAAATCTGGGTCTGCATCTATGTGACCTGGAGGACATGGTTCCTTATTTTGTAATGAACATGAGGCAGCAGGTCTGAAATCTCCCTTTGTAGGTAAACTGTTGCCACTGGGAGCTAAGTGTCTTCCCGTGTGCTCTGTGAAGCCATTTGGTCATCCTCCACTTTTCAGGGTGTTTCTTACTGCTGCACTGGGAATTTGGTATTTGCTTCACGAAATACAATAAGTTCAACTGGGACACAATGCTGGAGGGAGTTCTGTGATGTGTGGATGGTCAGGGTCGGCAAGAGAATGTATGAACCAGGCTTCTATCTCACATAGCTTTCCCCTTGACAATAGCTACCTGATTCTGAAGATTGCCCTGAAACCTCTCCATATAACAAGATGCCTTTACATATAAAGGTCTGCTGCCTGCACCATGTCATTCGCAAGTTTTGGAAGCCAATGGAAGATCCAGGTGGTCCTACCAAAAATATTTATTTACACACCTACAGTCCACTGCTCTACGCCCACTACTCAGCAGGCTCCAACTTACTGGCATCTCTGTTCTACACCATTTTCACGAAACTCAGTCAATCAAGGCACTGTTTGTTATACTCATCATCAGCAACAGGATATCTAAAAGTTATCCAGTGTCACCTGGTCATGGGGATTTCAAAAATTTCATGGTATTAATCTAGTCATTTTTCAAGGATGAAGTTGGAGGCACTGTGGGTTTCATTTAATTCAGGAACCATTAAATGGTGAGGAAGCTCATTTCAATGAAAGCTCTGGAGAACACTCACAGGCAAGCCTTCCCAAAGAGTGGTCAAAAAGACACATGAATCCAGGCCCATTGAGGTATACAATGTGAGTTCCATGTGTGTTTGGACTCTCAACTATGGCTACCAAGTGTTTAAGAATTAAATCATGTGATATCCTGGCTCAGAATCCCCGAGCTCTGTGGAAAGCCATCCTGGGCCTAGATCTCAGTTTCCAAAAGCGATTCTCATGCATGGTCTCCTAAAATCCCAACACTATTCATGGCAATACTTCTCTGAGGTCAGTTCCATAACTCAGTCTCTAAGGGGAATCACACTAGAGTTCAAGCCAGGTGGACCCAGTCATCTCTTCCAACTACCACACAAATTACCACAATTAAAACAAGAACCCTCCCATATGGCCCTCATCTTCTTTCATATAGACACTCATCAAAATCTGGCTGGAGGTTTCCATGATGGGTGCAGACCAAGACAGTGTTCAAAATAAGCTCCTTTGCCCCTCATTTGCCTAAAGTCAAGGCGGCCTGGACACCCATCCTGTGACCCAAAAGTGATCAAATAGGCCTGCCGTTAATACCGCTCCAATTTGACTACTACTGTCTGTGGGGTTTAGATTCTTTATGTGAATTTTAGTCATGAGAAAACCCAAGCACAATGGGCTAGCCTCTGCAGGTTTTGAAGAACTCTTTTGACCCAAAGGATCCCATTCTCACTTGATGGAGGTCAGGAACATTACAAAGGAAGTCGAGATACTTCATCCCAATGATTGCTCTTTTGTCGATTTTTCTTTTGGATGCACATATGGTAACTTTCTTTAGATCCATCAGGTGCTGAGAGTCTAAGCCACAGCCACACACAGGGCCAAGGGGCTGATTCAGACACATCCCTTTCCAAAGCAATTAAGGAAAGTGCCACAGGTATGCCCATTTATTTCCATTTGAAAACTGTTTTCTTCAGGCTTCACAAAGGGGTGGCCTGAGGCAAAGACCTTCCTGACATTCAGGGCAACAGAACAATAGGTAAGCAAAAGGCCCAAAGCAGGGTTTCTCCTCTGAGACTTTCCTGGTCACACTGATATCTGAGTTTTCTGAGATTCTCGCGATCCCCTACAGCTATCCAGTACATGGCCATGTCACAGAGCTTGGAGGTGGTACATATCTTGGACACAAAACCATGGGCCTATTCTTGAGATTGGCTGGAATTCAGGACGAAAATAGGAACTTAGGAAGGTAGCAGGTGTTGCCCATCGATAAGGCAAGCTACAGTCCATTCATAAACGGGGCAATATGAATGCTGAGAAGCTTTCTACTAGACATAACACATCCATTGATGAATTCTCTTTTCTAATGTCTACAACCACGGAAACAGTGGAATACACAGACCTAGAAACACTCGCCATGTGAAAAGACTTACTAGAAACAGTCCACTTCAAATGAAACAAACCGACTGTCCTACCTATTCTCAGAAAATGAGACAAAACCACAAAACCACAACCACACCCACAAAGGCACCTCCTTCCCCTAAGTAGGTCTGTGACTATCCAGAGTCTCCTCTGACTTGTGGGCCATCATATGTTCCCCCAAAATGGCTTTTCCTGTCTCAGATCTTGTCTCCTTGGCCAACTCTGTGAACTTCTCAGGAGCCAATGGTGAGCCACTACCTGCTTTCTCATGAAAAGCCCTGCAACCGAGTATTCCTGGCATTTGGCCTTCCTCACATCTGTAGGTACCAAAAATACTGACCCTGTCCTTGGTAAATCCAAACAAGTGAGATCACTGGGACTGGGACTGGGACTGGCTCTGGGTGCATGGCTTCCTGGATCCCAAGTTCAGAGAGTTCCATCACCAAGAAAGTGAGGTGAGGTCACTTCCTTCCTGAACTGAATGAGGGCACTGTCTTGGCAACCACTTTGTCCTAACTGTTGCTTCCAAGGGTCCCAAGAGATTGAGGCTGCCCCTACTTCCTGTGACACTTTCACAAGTTAGAATGGTATATCAACCATAGGCACCCAGGAATAGATCTCCACACAGGCCTGGTTTGGTCCATGATCTCTAGATTTAAAAAGAATCTGATTCAGACACAACCTTTTATCCTGACCGGGTTGTTTGCCATGGAAGATGACTTTTGGTCTCTCAGGTCCTTTATTGCTTCCTACATCTTCTCCAGGGATCATTTCTGCATGGACCTTTGAGGTTCTCAGCAGGTGGAAGTTTTTCTACATTTCTGTATTGTAATATCAACTCCTTCCCTGCTCTTCTGTAAAGTTAGATTGAGGGAACAGTGTCCGGTTATGGTTAAAAACATGCTCGATTTGGGTTAGAAATCATTTTGCTGGATGAATAATGGTATTGGAAACTTGCTATGTGTAGAAGAATATATAGGTGAAATATATGTATGAAAAAAGAAATCTAAGTCTGATTTGAAGCCCAGAAGGGCATTGGGCCCTTGATAGGGATACGTGGTGTTGAATTACGTTCTGCAGAGTTGTCTCAGATAAATCGATATACAATGGCATAGTACCTTGTACGTTGCATGAATTAATGTAGAAGGAACATAAAGTCAAAAAGGCATAGTCGGTAGTGAAAGGTTAATCAAATTAATAAAATAGGTACTTGTCACTTCCTGTTTTTCTGTATGCTTAACAAAACACTGTTGAAATCTTGAGAAATGTTTGCTAATCTTGTTCTAGAATGTACTGTTCCCAACAGCCCAACTGCAGAATGTACTCCCTCACTCGGTGTCATGCAAACCGCCCACTCGCCCTTACCCATCACTAAACTTCCCTCTCTTCCCTCTCCAAGGAAAGTATATAAGCTCTGCTTAAGCTGTTCTCAGAGGTCTCTGCTCTATTTAATTTAGCTCTGAGCTCCAGCGTGCTGGACCACAAATAAACCCTTTGCTGTTGCATGAGACAGTCTCTTGGTAATATCTTCCTCCGACACTCGCCTGACCTTTACATATTGAGGTTCCACCGAGTTCCAGCAGTGAAGGACGAGAGACCCCAACGGGCTCCTCTCGGAGCAAGTAAGGTGCATCTTTCTGGTTTCAGGTTTCTTGTTAGGGCTTGGCAAAATAGCTGGCGATGAAGAACCTGGGCTCTCTCCGATTGTGGCTGAGAGACGTGTCACAGAGACACAGGGCACCTTCCTGGAGGACCCCGCAGAGAACTCGGGAAACCAAGGAACAATAGTCTTCTCGACTCAGTGATATTTTCTTTTAGATTCGTTATTGCTATCCCATTGGGTTTTGCCGGCTACTCATTCCTGGTCTCAGTGTTGGATGTTCATTGCCTGTCTT
Organism: Callospermophilus lateralis; assembly: GCF_048772815.1. NCBI lineage: Eukaryota > Metazoa > Chordata > Mammalia > Rodentia > Sciuridae > Callospermophilus > Callospermophilus lateralis. Next base: position 130,790,840 of record NC_135313.1, on the reverse strand, counting down.
TATGGTCATGTCTTATCTGTGTCCTGTGTCGTTGCTTTTACTGTTTGTGTAACTTTCATTATGGAACAGAGCACTTCAATGCCTCTGTCCCTGACCCTTGATCACTAGACCAAATTCCGCTTAAGGGCTCAGAATCTTTCTTTTTTTAGTAAAACGCTGGACCTGGCAGAATCTCTGTGCCTCAGAATGGCCCATCTTTGGAGTCGTATGGCCCCTAGAAGGATCTTTCTACATCCCACTAATTAAAAAAGTCAGAGGTATTGTCTTTCAGCCAGCGCCACATAGCCATCCCGATCAACAGCCATATATCTTAACTTGACAGGACCTCTGCAAATCTCCTCCATGGGTGAAGCCTTTCCTTGCCCCTACCTCTGCTCCTACTCCTTCCCCCATGATCACTCAAACCCTCACCTCCTCCTTCTCCTCCAACCTCTGTTCTCCCTGAGTCACAAGATTTGACTCTACTGGACTCTTCTCCCCCTCCTTATCCCTTGTCCTCGTCCCCTAACACACAACACACTCTAAGTAATTCCGCTGCTGCTGACTAAGCCTCTCTACCATTGGAGGAAGCTAAGCCGGTAATAGGATCTGATAATGGACCGATGTTCATGGCCCAGGTAAGTCAGGGGTTAGCCAGGAACCTGGGGATTAATTGGAAGTTAAATTGTGCTTATTGACCCCAGAGTTCAAGACAAGTAGAAAGAATGAATAGAACCATTAAAGAGACCTTAACGAAATTAAGCTTAGAGACCAGCATAAAAGATTGGACTATGCTCCTGCCTTATGCAATGTTTCATGCAAGAAAAAATCCCTTTGTTTCTTTGAGTAACCTTACCACGTGTGAAATTCTTTATGGTGGCCCTCCTCCAGTAGGGGACCTAAGCCCAACTGTAAGACCTAAAGATCCTTTCCACATCCCCTTGCTTGACAGACTTAAAGATCTTGAAAGAACTCAGTGATACCTGTGAAAACAGCTGGCCACTGCCTACCCAACTGGAAACAGGGGATTCCACATCCATATCAAGTAAGAGATTTTATCTATGTAAGATGACATCAGGTGTCATCCCTGGTACCCCGCTGAAAAGGACCATACCAGGTGCTATTATAACACCGACAGTGGTAAACGTAAACAGAATCACTTCCTGGATCCATGCCTCTAATCTCAAGCCTGCTCCCTGTACAGAATCTTTCTGGAAACTGAAAAAGACTGGTAACAGTTTCAAATTGTGTATTCGCCATGTGAATAAGCTTATATACTCTCCCTTTGGCCACAAGTAGTCCTAACCCTCATCAGCCCATTAAGCAGTGATGGCTGATCACAAATCCTACTGGAAAAGAAGTATAATCTATCTCGCATACAGCCCCATTAGGGACCTGGTGGCCATCTCTCCACCCAGACATTTGTCAGTTGGCTATAGGTATTTCCTATTGGGATATCCCTGATGAAGAGGATGCCACTAAAATACCATTAAATCCCTTCTGTACCATAGATAATGGAAACAAACATTATGGATGTAGGGACACGCGAGCCAGATGCAGGTTGGCTAGTCTAGATTACTAAGTTTGCCTGGCAGACTATCAAAGCCACAAACAGTAACGGCTGTGTGGGGGAAAAGCCGACTTTTTCTGTGTGTCATGGGAATATGTGCATACAGGGGATGCCTGATGGAACCCCAATTCTTCATCAAATTCAGTACACAGCATTGGCCACATTACCAATTAGACAACCAAAAACTATGCACCCAGAGGGGTCTCTAGATCCTCAAATTTTGTGTGACATTTTTAACTTCTCCAAGTGCTCAAAAAAGTGAAAGGAGATTCCCCTATGTGGAAGCCTTTTCCCTCCTTCACTCACATCCTGAACTATGCTTCTCCAATAGATCCTTATCCTCAGCCTTCTGCTCCAGAACCTCTGCTGTCACTCCCACCTCAGCAACTTGATTTCTCCCTTCCAATTACTAGATCAGAAACCCAAAGCTCCACCAGTTCTCAGACCATCGCCCCCTTGCTGAGGTAGCAGGTACATAGGTACCCCTCCACCGACTCATTCCTCTCATCTCCTGTCAGTGCCCTCACCGGGTCCCACCAGGTCCTCTTACCAGCTAACCCAATGCTCAAAGGAGCTGAGGAGAGCCCTGAGACCCTTATCCAAGATGTAATATAATTGGCCTTTAAAGTTGCTTTGTCATCACTGAAAACAGGTTACAAAAATTTAAAGTCCCTCACAGGATTTTGGGATCCTCACTCCCGTCTTTCACTCTGCTCTACCTGATCTACTGCTCAAGTTTGCTTCTAGGAAATTCCCAATACCCTTTCCCATTATTCTTTTACATCTCTCTTTTCCCTCATTCTCAAATCCTCGGAGGTGCTCTCAGCCCCACCTTCCCCGTCTTCCCCCCTCTGTACCAGGCTCACAGAAAAGTCTTAAATGACCTTCTTCAGAAGTCTTCACCATGGCTGAGTTTTGAACTTTCAGCAAAACAGTCCCAATAAAGACTTTAATGTAGATAAACTTTCTCTTTCGTATTGCCCTGTTCTACTTGGCCACTGGCTAAAAATCTCAGTACTTCTAAGCTAGACAACCCCTAACTAGTTTTTTACAAAATATGTGAACAAGTCCTCTGGCCTTCAGCTGGGGCTTCACAGAGATGGCTACATTTCTAAGATAAAGAAATTACCAACTGGGCTCCATGGTAACAGCTGGCAGGGGGAAAATAAGAAAGGGAAGAAAAAGCTCTCCTCCTCCCAGGTGTCCTTGAAAAGTTAACTTGCCCAGAACAGAAGGAAAAACAGAAACAAATACTGCTTTTTTGAATTTCTGAAGACTGTGAACTTCTGAGCCCCATCCCTTATATGTTGGGTACAAAATTCTGAAACTACCTAAACTTGAGTTTCAGGGGATTAATTGATTACAATAGAAGCAATGCCCTCTGAATCCGGATGCAACCAAATAGGACTATTTCCCTCTCTTGAGTGCTATATTGGGTGCCTTGCTTTGTCAGTGCCTACAACAGCATAATTCTATATACTTAAACATTGTTTACGTTTTCATGAAATGGTCAAGATATGTGATAAATTGTGTAATGGTGCAGATGTTTCCCAGAGTGCTCTATCATGACACAGGTTCATTTGAAGATCAAATAGGGGGGGCATACAACCGGTTCCACTGGGAACATATATCCCTCACTTTAGCCATCCTATTAGGAATAGGAGTTGCTGCACGGGTGGGCAGAGGAACCAGTGGCATTGTCCATGGGACACAAAAGATGACCCAATTAGAAGCGGCAATAGAGCAAAAGTAAGATATTAGAAACCTCCTTCAGAGCTTTGCATGAAACTTTAATCTCTCTCTCTGAAGTTGTTTTACAGAACAGTTGAGGGTTGGACCTCCTCTTCATTAGAGAAGGGGGCCTTTGTGCTGCATTGAGGGAAGAATGTTGTTTTATGCTGACTATACTGGAGTTGTAATAAAATCTATGAGTAAATTTAAAAGACAGCTTGAAGAGCATCAACAAGTGAGAGAGGCCCAAGAAGGGTGGCTTGAGTCTTGGTTCACACAGTCCCCCTGGTTAACTACGTTTTTATCAACCCTGGCCGGTCCAATAATAATCCTCATATTATTGCTAACTATAAAACCCTGTTTGCTCAACCGTGTAATTTCTTTTCTCCAGGCTCAAATTGGACGAGTTAAAATTATGGTAATACCCCACTAGCAGACATTGAATGTGACACCCTCCAATGATCATTTTTATGATTAAAAGTAGCCAGAAGAAGAAGTGGGGAATGAAATGTTAATAAAATAGATACTTGTCACTTCTTGTTTTTCTGTATGCTTAACAGAACACTGTTGAAATCTTGAGAAATGCTTGCAAATCTTGTTCCCAGAATGTTCTATCCCCAGCTGCCAAACTGCAGAATATACTCCCTCTCCCAGTTGCATGCAAACCGCCCACTCGCCCTGACCCATCAATACAATTACCTCCCTTCCCTCTCCAGGGAAAGTATATAAGCTCTACTTCAGCTATTCTCAGGGCTATCTGCTCTATTCAGGTGAGCTCTAAACCCCAGCATGCTGGACACCCAATAAACCCTTTGATGTTGCATGAGATAGTGTGTTGGTAGTCTCCTCCTCTGAAGCTCGTCCCACATTTACTTGGATGATTGAATGTAGAATAGAAGATCCAGTCAAAAAGGGATAGTCTGTAGCATTAGGAAGATAGTCAGTAAGTTTAGAAAGAAGGGTGAGTATAAGATTTGGAACAAAATTTTCTTAGCAATAGGATTTCGATTAGAGAGTGAATGTAAATGTCAGCACAGGTGAAGAGTCAGTCACAATGATGAACTGGGGAAAATATGTAGGAAAGCATAAATCAATAAAGACATTACAAAATCAGGCAAAGTATAAAGTGAGTGATAGGATTAGACATTTTGAACAGGGTTGAGTTTAAATATATAATCTTAGGAAGAAACAAATATGTAGTCACAAATAGGATTGACATTTGAGAGCATTGGGCAAATTTCAGGTGGATGAATATTTCTGAGAATAATCTTGTGAATAGTTGATTATAAATCCACATACATGAACATGAATGAATTTAGGGAGTGAATATAAGACACATATATTTCATATTTTGAAAAATCTGGAGAGTGTATATATATATATATATATATATATATATATATATATATATAAATATATATATATATATATAAATATATATATACAAAACACACACACAGACAAAAAAGTAGCAATATATATGTCAATCAAAATTCATTATAAAATATATACCATCCACAGATCTAAAAATATTCATTTTACTGAACATGGGTTTATGTATAATGTTGTTCAACAAGCAAGCTCACCCATAGGTTGAATATTCAGTTCCAACAGGGTTTAGTAGGAGTGATCTCTTCTAAAAATTTGTATCTGCCAAGTCAGCCACCTCACAAGAATGTACGCGTGGTACCAGATAGGAGTCTATATGTGCATATAAGAATACAGAGAAAGGGAGACAGGAATTCACATATTTGTTAACCTTAAAAATACAAGGACAACTATTTCAACAAACAATTGACTAGATTTATAACTCCAACTCTGTATCATGCAAAAGGCAAGTCCAACTATACACCATGCCTACTCTGAGCTGCTTGTATTTCGATTCTTTATGGGTTATTTTTTTCCATCATATTAGGATTAGTAGTCAGAGTCTGGTAGGGTATGGGTTAGAGTCAGGTATTCAGTATTTTGAATTGAAAATAGGACACTGAATCCAATGTGTATGCAAATATATGCTACAGAAAAATCTCCTTCAGAACAATGCCTTGACATTACCTTCGCCCCAAGTAAGACACAATTAGAGGAGAAGAGTTAGAAAATCTGTGAATACATATCTAGAATGGAAAATGCTCCAGATTTCACATCTTTGGAGGTGGTAGAGGAGTTTCCAAAAGTAAGGGACAGGGTAAACACTCCACAAATATGGAGCTCTGCTGGCCAAAAGACTTTTTGAGAATCTGCCTCTGAGGTTGGGCACTTGAAATATATGTTGTTTTCAGGAGCTTTAGCTTTATTTGTAGTGAAACCATCAAAGCTGGATCTGCATCTATGTGACCTGGAGGAAATGGTTACTTATTTTCAAATAAAAATGAGGCAGCAGTGCTGAATTCTCTTTTTGTAGGTAAACTGTGGCCACTGAGGGCTAAGTGTCTTTCCGTGTGGACTGTGAAACCAATGGTCATCCTCCAATTTTCGTGGTGTTCTTGCTGCTGCACTGGGAGTTTGGTATTTGCTTCATGAAATACAACGAGTTCAAATGGGACACAGTGCTGAAGGGAGTTCTGTCAGGTGTGGTTGGCAGGGTCTCCAGGAGAATGCACCAACCAGGGTTCTATCTCAAGTAGCTTGCCCCCTTGACAATAGCAACATGATACTGAACATTGCCCTGAAACCTCTCCATATAAAAATATGCCTTTACATATATGGGTCTGATGGTTGCACCATGTCAGTCACAGCCATTTGGAAGCCAATGGAAGATCCACATGGCCCCACCACAGATGTTTTATCACACACTTGCATAACACAGCTCTAGGACCACTACTCACCAGGTCCCAACTTACTGGCATCTCTGTTCTACACCATTTTCATGAAACCCAGTGAATCAAGGCCCTCTCTGGTATACTCATGATCATCAACAGGACATCAAAGGTCCTCCAGTGCCAGCTGGTCATCGGAATTTCTAAAATTTCATGGTAATTATCTAGCATTTTTTCACAGATGCATTTGGAGGCAATGCGGGTTTCAATTTATTCATTAACCATTAAATGGTGAGGAAGCTAATTTCAGGGAAATCTTTGGAGCACTCTCACAGGCAAGGCTACCCAAAGAGTGACCAAAAAGTCACATGAAGCCAGGCCTATTGAGGTCTACAAAGCGAGGTCCAAGTGTGTTTTGAATATCAATTATGCCTGCCAAGTCTTTCAGAATAAAATCATGTAATATCCTGGCTGTGATTCCCAGTGTTCTGTGGAAAGCCACTCTGGGCCTTGATCCCAGGTTCCAAAGGCAACTCTCATTCCTGGCCTCCTAAAATCCAAACACAATTCATGTCAATACTTCTCTGAGGTCAGTTCCAGAACTCAGTCTCTAAGGGGAATCACAGCAGAATTCAAGCCCAGGTGGACCCAGTCATCTCTTCCAACTGCCACACAAATGACCACAATTATAACCAAAACACTCCTACATGGCCCTCATCTTCTACCATAAAGATACTCATCATAACATCTGGATGGAGGTTTTCATGAGGGGCACATCCCAAGACAGTGTCCAAAATAAGCTCCCTTGCCCCTCATTTGCCGAATGTCAGGGTGGCTTGGACACCCTTCCTGTGAACCAGGAGTGATCAAATAGACCTGCCCTTAATACTGCTTTGCTTCTCCAATTTGAGGCTCTCTGACTGTGGGGTCTAGATTATTTTTTGTGAATTGGACTCATGAGAAAAGCCAAGCACCTCTGCAGAGATTTGAAGAACTCATTTCACCCAAAGGATCCCTATTCTGACATGATGGATTTCAGAAACCTAACAAAGGAAGGCAATATAATTCATGCACATTGACTGAACGTTTTTTCATTTTGGTTTAGATGCACATATGGGATCTTTCTTTACATTCATCAGGTGCTGAGAATCTAAGTCACAGCCTAAAACAGGGCAAAGAGCCTGAATCAGACACATCCTTTTCCAAGGCAATTAAGCAAAGAGCCAGAGGTGATGCACATTCATTTCCATTTGAAAACTGTTTTCTTCAGGCTTAACAAAGGGGTTGCATGAGACAAAGACCTCCCTGATATTCAGGGCAACAGAACAATAGGTAAGCAAAAGGCCCAAAGCAGGGTATCTCCACTGAGACTTTCCAGGTCACACTGATATCTGAGTTTTCTGAGATGCTGGCCATTCCATTCAGGTATCCAGTACATGGCCATGTCAAAGACCTTGGATTTGGTACATATCTTGGACACATAACCATGAGCCTATTCTAGAGAGTGGCCAGAATTCAGGAAGAAAACAGGGACTTAGGAAGGTATTAGGTGTTGCCCGTGCATAAGGCAAGCCGCACTCCATTCATAAATTGGGCAGGATGAATTCTGGGAAGCTTTATACTAGGCATGACACATCCATTGCTGCATTCTCTTTTCTCATGTCTACTACCACAGACACAGTGGGATACACAGACATGGAAACACTCACCTCGTCAAATGACTTACCAGAAACAGTTCACTCCAAAACAAACAAACCGCCATTCCTACCTATTCTCAGAACATGAGACAAACCACAAACCCACACCCACTCCCAAAAAGGCACCTCCTTCCCCAAGTAGGTCTGTGACTAACCAGAGTGTCCTCTGACTGGTGGCCATACTCTGATCTTCCGAAATGTCCTGTCCTCTCTCAGATCTGTTTTCCTTGGCCAAATCTGTAAATTTGTAAGGAAAAAATGGTGAGCCACTACCTGCTTTCTCAGGAAAGGTCCCTCTTCAGAGCTCTCCAGGCATTTGGCAATCCTCACTTCAGTAGGTACCAATAATGACGAACTATATCCTTGGTAAATCCAAACAAGTGAGCCCACTGGGACTGGGACTGGGACTGCCTCTGGGTGCCTGGCTCCTTGGATACAAAGTTCAGAGAGTTCCATCACCAAGGAAATGAGGTATGTCACATTCTTTGGAACTGAATGAGGTCACTGCCTTGGCAAATGTATATACTATGATGTGCAAAAACTGAAGAAACAATAATGTACCAGTGTCGAATACAAATGAATGACAAATTACATATCATGTCCCATAGAAGTCTACTTGCATTGATGTTAGACTGGGTCAGTTACTGTAGAATAATTAGGATTTGTATGCACCATTCACTGAAGTTAGTTTTCAGTACTATTAAACAAATATGTATTTCAGGTGGATGAATATTTCTGATTATAATATTGTGAAAAGTTGATTATAAATCCACATACATGAACATGAATGAATTTAGAGAGTGTATATTAGACACATATATTTCATATTTTGAAAAATTTGGAGAGTATATCTATATCTATATCTATATCTCTACACACACACACACACACACACACACACACAACACTCACAGACATTAAAAAGTACCAATATAAATGCCAATCGAAATTCATCAGTAAATATATATCATCCACAAATGCAAAAATATTTATTTTACTGAACATGAGTTTATGTATAATGTTGTTCTACTAGGACGCTCTCCAATAGGTTGAATTTTCATTTCCAACAGCATTTAGGAGGAGTGAACTTTTCTCACAATTTGTATCTGCCAAGACAGCTACCTCACAAAAATATACGTGTGATACCTGGTAGGATTCTATATATGCATATAAATATACATGTGTGAATAGGTTACAGAAAAGGGAAACAAGAATTCACATATTTGTTAAGTTTAAAAACACATGGAGAATATTTCAATTAAAATTTGACTAGATTTATAACTCCTACCTTATATAATGCAAATGTCAAGTCCAACAATACAACATGTCTCCTCTGAAGTGCTTGTATTTCTATTGTGTTGGGTTAATTTTCTCCATTATATTAGGATGAATTGTCTGAGTCTACTAGGTATGGGTTAGTGTCAGGGATTCAGTATTTCGAATGGAAAATTGGAAAATTAATCCAATGTGTATGTAAATATATGCTGCACAAATATCCTCCCGCTCTCATCCAGAACAATGCCTTGACATTACCTTCACCCCAAGTAAGACACAATTAGAGGAGAAGAGTTACAAAATCAGTGAATACATGTCTGGAATGGAAAATGCTCAGGAGTTCACAACCTTGGAGTGGTAGAGGTGTTTCCAAAGCTAAGGGACAGGGTAAACACTCCACAAACATGGAGCTCTGCTGGCCTAAAAACTTTTTGAGAAACTGCCTCTGAGCTTCCGCACTTGAAATATATGTTGTTTTCAGGAGATTTGGCTTCCTTTGTAGTGAGACCATCAAAGCTGGGTCTGCATCTATGTGACCTGGAGAACATGGTTTCTTATTTTCCAATGAACAAGATGAAGCAGTGCTGAATCCTCTCTTTGTAGGTAAACTGAGGCCACTGGGGACTAAGTGTCTCCCCGTGTGGACTGTGAAGCCATTTGGTCCTCCTCCACTTTTTGTGGTGTTTTTGCTGCTGCACTGTGAGTTTGGTATTTGTTTCACGAAATACTAGGAGCTAAACTGGGACACAGTGCTGGAGGGAGTTCTGTCACGTGTGGTGGGTCAGGGTCTGCAAGAGAATGCACCAACTAGGCTTCTAACTCTCACAGCTTGCCCCATTGCCCCCTTGTCCATATCAACCTGATTCTTAATTTTCCTCTGAAAACTCTCCATATAACATCATGCCTTTACATATAAGGGTCTGCTGGCTGCACCATGTCAGTTAGAAGCCATTTGGAATCCAATGGTAGATCCACATGGCCCTACCACGGATGTTTTATCAAACACCTCCCCACCACTGCTCTAGACCCACTACTCAGCAGGCTCCAACTTACTGGCATCTCTGTTCTACACCATTTTCATGAAACTCAGTAAATCAAGGCACTGTCTGGTATACTCATGATCAGCAACAGGACATCCAATGTTTCTCCAGTGCCACCTGGTCATAGGAATTTCAAAAATTTTATAGTATTTATCTAGCCATTTTTCAAGCATGAAGTTGGAGGCACTGTGGGTTTCAATCCATTCAACAAACATTAAATGGTGAGGAAGCTCATTTCAATGAAATCTCTGGAGAACTCTCACAGGCAAGGCTTCCCAAAGAGTGGACAAAATGTCACATTAGGCCAGGCCCATTGAGGTCTACAATGTGAGGTCCATGTGTGTTTTGACTCTCAACTATGGCTGCCATTTCTTTAAGAATAAAATCATGTGATATCCTTGCTGAGATTCCCAGGCCTCTGTGGAAATCCACCCGGGGCCTAGGTCTCAGTTTCCAAAAGCAACTTTCATGCGTGGCCTCTTAAAATCCCAACAAAATTCATGGCAATGCTTCTCTGAGTTCAGTTCCAAAACCCAGTCTCTAAGGGGAATCACACCAGAGTTCAAGCCCACGTGGACCCAGTCATTTTTTCCAATGCCACACAAATGACCAAAATTAAAACCAAAACACTCCCACATGGCCCTCATCTTTTTCCATATAGTCAATCATCTTAACCTCTGGCTGGAGGTTTCCATGAGGGGCGCAGCCCAAGACAGTGTCCAAAATCAGCTCGTTTGCCCCTCATTTGCCTAAAGTCAGGGTAGCCTGGACACCGTTTCTGTGAACCAGGAGTGAACAAATAAGCCTTCCGTTAATACTTCTGTGTTTCTCCAATTTGAGGCCTACTGATTTTAGGTATCGATTTTTTAGGTGATTTAGAGTCATGCGAAAACACAAGCACCTCTGCAGGGCTTTGAAGAACTCATTTGACCCAAAGAATCCCTATTCTCATGTGATGGAGTGCAGGAACCTAACAGAGGAAGGCATGAGACTTCATCCACAATGAATTATATTTTTTTGACATTTTGGTTTTGGAAGCTCACATGGGATCATTCTTAAGATCCATCAGGTGCTGAGAATCTAAGTCACAGCCACACAGAGGCCCAAGAGGCTGATAAAGACACATCCCTTTCCAAAGCAATTAAGCAAAGAGCCACAGGTGAGACCCACATTCATTTCCATTTGAAAACTGTTTTCTTCAGGCTTCACAAAGGGGTGGCCTGAGGCAAAGACCTTCCTGACATTCAGTGCAACACAACAATAAGTAAGCAAAAGGCCCAAAGCAGGGTTTTTGCACTGAGACTTTCCTGGTCACACTGATATCTGAGTTTTCTGAAATGCTCGCCATTCTCTTCAGCTATCCAGTACATGGCCATGTCACAGAGCTTGGAGGTGGTACATATTTTGGACACAAATCCATAAGCCTATTCTGGAGAGTGGCCAGAATTCAGGAAGAAAACAACAACTTAGAAGGATAGCAGGTGTTGCACATCGATAAGACATGCTGCAGTCCATTCATATATTGGGCAGGATGAATTATGGGAAGATTTATACTAGACAGGACACATCCATTAATGCATTCTCTTTTCTAATGTCTACAACAACGGACACAGTGGGATACACAGAAACAGAAACACTCACCGTGTCAAATGACTTACTAGAAACTGTCCACTCCAAACCAAACAAACCGCCTTTCCTATCTATTCTCAGAACATGAGATAAAACAACAAACCCACACCCACTCCCACAAAGGCACCTCCTTACCCCAAGTAGGTCTGTGACTATCCGGAGTGTCCTCTGACTGGTGGGCCATACTATGTTCCCCCGAAATGGCCTGTTTTCTCTCAGATCTTGTTTCCTTGACCAACTCTGTGAAGATGTCAGGAAAAAGTGGTTAGCCACAACCTGTTTTCTCAGGAAAGGTCCATCTTCAGAGCTCTCCTGGCATTTGGCCATCCTCACATCATTAGGTACCAAGAAAACTGACTCTGTCCTTGGTAAATCCAAACAAGTGAGCCCACTGGGACTGGGACTGGGACTGCCTCTGGGTGCCTGGCTTCTTAGATACCAAGTTCAGAGAGTTCCATCAATAAGGAAATGAGGTATGTCACATTCTTTGGAACTGAATGAGGTCACTGCCTTGGCAACCACTTTGTCCTAAGAGTTGCTTCCAAGGGTAACAAAAGATGGAGGTTGCCCCTACTTCCTGTGACACTTTCATAAGGTAGAATGTATATCAACCATTGGCACCCGGGAACAGCTCTCCACTCAGGCCTGGTTTGGTCCATCTTCTCTACAATAAGAAGAGAGAGGCAGATTCAGACACATCCCTTCATCCTGACCAGGTTGTTTGCCATGGAAGATGAGTTTTGCTCTCTCAGGTGCTTCATACCTGCCTACAACTTCTCCAGGTGTCATTTGTGCATGGACATTTGAGGTTCTCATCAGGTGGAAGGTCCCCAACTTTCCTGTATTGTAAGAACCACTCTGTCTCTGCTCTTCTGTAAAATGAGATTGAGGTAACAGTGTATGCTTAGGGTTAATAACAGGTTTGATTTGGGTTATGAATCATTTTGTGTAATGAATAATGGTATTGGGAACCTATGATATTTACAAGAATATAGAGGTGAAATAAAAGTATGAAAACAGAAATCTAGGTAGGATTTGAAGCCCAGAATTGTTTTGCCCTTGATTGGGATACTTACCTTTGAATTATGTTCTGCAAAGATGTCTCAGATAATTTGATATACAAGGGATTAGGACCTTGTACCTATGATGATTGAATTTAGAACAGAACATCCAGCCAAAAAGGGATAGTTGTTAGGATTAGGAAGATAGTCGGTAGCTTTAGGATGAAGAGTGAGTATAGGATTTGGACCAAATGTTTTTTAGCAATAGGGTTTCGGTTATGGAGTGAATGTAAATGTCAGTACATATGAAGAGTCAGTCACTATGATGAACTGGGGAAAATATGTAGAAAAGCAGATATCAATAGATACATTACAAAATCAGGCAAAGTATAAATTGAGTGATAGAATTAGACATTTTCAACAGGGTTGAGTTTGAATATATAAATTAGAAAGAAACAAATATGTAGTCATCAATAGGATTGATAATTGATAGCATTAGGCAACCTGGACATTGATGTTTTTAATAATCTATGTTCACTTTCCATTTAGGCTTTGGTACAATCATAAGTGTGACCTTTCCATTTTATGTCCAGAATATTACTGTGATAATGAGGTGACATGAGTATTTCTTTCACCATTTCTGGGAGCAATATATTGAAGATTTAATATTAGAATTGGGGGTACAAAGAGGTGTACCCTGTGTCTATGAACATAGAGATAAAGCATGAATACACCATACTGTGAATAAATAATATAACTTTTTTGAACTTTGAATAATGAATTGAATTGATATCTGAAAAATTACAGGAAATCGTATATTGATATACAATCATTCATTCCAACCATTTATATATCTAATGGAAATATTAGTGTTTTGGTTTATCATGAAGAGTGTGTGAGTTTTGCTTCAAAAGTGATTATGGAAATCGAAAATAATGTGTTTGGAAAGAAGTCTCAAGAAAAGACCAGTCAAGAAACCCTGACAATACATGTGTTCTGAAGCAAGAAGTGATTAAAGTTGAAACAAATGCCTATAAATTTGTGAACTTGTGAATGAAGTGTATAACTTAAAATGTGCAAAAATTGAAGAAATAATAATTTACCAGTGTTGAATACATATGAACGTCAAATTACATATCATCTCCCATAGGAATCTACTTGCATTGATGTTAGACTGGGTCAGTTACTGTAGAATAATTAGTATTTGTATGCACCATTCACTGAAGTTAGTTTTCAGTACTAGGAAACAAATATGTATTTCAGGTGGATGAATATTTCTGATTACAATCTTGTGAAAAGTTGATTATAAATCCACATACATGAACATGAATGAATTTAGAGAGTTTACATTAGACACATATATTTCATATTTTGAAAAATCTGCAGAGTGTACAGATATATTATACACACACACACACACACAAAAAAAAAACACTCACAGACATTTAAAAGTAGCAATATAAATGCCAATCGAAATTCATCAGTGAATATATATCATCCACAGATGCAAAAATGTTTATTTTACTGAACATGAATTTATGTATAATGTTCTTCTTCTAGGAAGCTCCCCTATAGTTTGAATTTTCAGTTCCAACAGCGTTTAGGAGGAGTGAACTCTTCTCACAGTTTGTATATGCCAAGTCAGCCACCTCAAAAATGTACGTGTGATACCTGGTAGGATTCTATGTGTGCATATAAATATACAAGTGTGAATAGGCTAAAGAGAAAGGGAAACAAGAATTCTCGTATTTTTTAAGTTTAAAAACTCATGGAGAACTTCTTCGATTTAAAATTGACTAGATTTATAGCTTTTACCTTATATAATGCAAAAGGCAAGTCCAAATATACAACATGCCTCCAATGAACTGCTTGTATTTCTATAGGTTTGGGTTATTTTTCTCTATCATATTAGGATGAGTTGTCTGAGTCTAGTAGGTATGGGTTAGTGTCAGGGATTCAATATTTCAAAATGAAAATTGGAAAATGAATCCTATTTGTATGCATATATATGCTGCATAAATATCCTCCCACTCTCATCCAGAACAATGCCTTGACATTACCTTCACCACAAGTAATACACAATTAGAGGAGAAGAGTTACAAAATCAGTGAACACATATCTGGAATGGAAAATGCTCAGGAGTTCACAACCTTGGAGGTTGTAGAGGAGTTTCCAAAAGCAAGGGACAGGGAAAACACTCCACAAACATGGAGCTCTGCTGGCCTAAAAACTTTTTGAGGAACTGCCTCTGAGATAGGGCACTTGAAATATATGTTGTTGTCAGGAGATTTGGCTTCCTTTGTAGTGAGACCATCAAAGCTGGTTCTGCATCTATGAGACCTGGAGGACATTGTTTCTGATTTTTCAATGAACATGAGGCAGCAGTGCTGATATTTTTCTTTTTACGTAAACTGTGGCCTCTGGGGTCTAAGTGTCTCCCCGTTGAACTGTGAAGCCATTCGGCCCTCCTACACTTTTTGTGGGGTTTTTGCTGCTGCACTGGTAGTTTGGTATTTGCTTCATAAAATAGAAGGAGTTCAACTGGGACACAATGCTGGAGGGAGTTCTGTCACGTGTGGTCGGTCATGGTCTGCAGGAAAATGCACCAACCAATCTTCTATCCCTCAAAGCTTGCCCCATTGCATCCTTGTCCATAGCAACCTGATTCTGAACATTGCCCAGAATCCTCTCCATATAACAAGATGCCTTTACTTATAAGGGTCTGCTGGCTGCACCATGTAAGCCACAAGCCATTTGTAAGCCAATGGAAGATCCAAATTGCTCCAACACAGAAATTTTATCACACTCCTGCCCATCACAACTCTAGGCCCACTTCTCAGCAGGCTGCAACTTACTGGGACCTCTGTTCTACACCATTTTCATAAAACCCAGTCAAGCAAGGCACTGTCAGGTACATCCATGATCAGCAGCAGGACATCCAAAGGTTCTCTAGTGCAACCTAGTCATGGGAATTTCAAAAATTTCATGGTATTTATCTAGACATTTTTCAAGGATGAAGTTGGAGGCACTGTGGGTTTCTATTTATTCAGGAACCATTAAATGGTGTGGAAGATTATTTCCATGAAAGCTCTGGAGAACCCCCACAGGCAAGGCTTCTCAAAGAGTGGACAAAAGGTCACATTAAGCCAGGCCCATTGAGGTCTACAATGTGAGGTCCATGTGTGTTTTGACTCTCAAATATGGCTGCCAAGTCTTTCGAATGAAATCATGTGATACCTTGGCTGAGATTCCCAGTGCTCTGTGCAAAGACACTCTGGGGCTAGGTCTCAGTTTCCAAGGGTGACTCTCATACATGGCCTCTTTAATCCCAACACAATACATGGCAATACTTTTCTGAGGTCAGTTTCTGAACTTAGTCTCTAAGGGGAATCACACCAAAGTTCAAGCCCAGGTAGACCCAGATATGTCTTCCAAATGCCACACAAATATCCACAATTAAATCCAAAACACTCCCACATGTCACTCATCTTTTCTATATACACACTCATCATAACCTCTGGCTGGAGGTTTCCATGAGGGGTGTGGCCCAAGACAGTGTCCAAAATAACCACCCTTGCCCCTCATTTGCCTAAAATCAGGGTGGCCTGGACATCCTTCCAGTGAATCAGGAGTGATCAAATTGGCCGGCCATTAAGATGGCACTGCTTCTCCAATTTGAGGCCCACTGACTGTGGGGTTTAGAGTCTTTATGTGATTTGGAGTCATGAGAAAAATCAAGCACTTATGGGCTATCCTCTACAGGGTTTTGAGGAACACATTTGAGCCAAATGATCACTATTCTCACTTGATGAAGGTCAGGAACCTTACAGAGGAATGCAAGAGACTTCATCCAAAATGAATGCTCTTTTTGTCCATTTTGGTTTTGGATGCACACATGGGATCTTTCTTTAGATCCATCAGGTGCTAAGAATCTAAGCCACGGCCTCACACAGGGCCAAAAAGCTGATTCAGACACATCCCATTCCAAAGCAATTAAGCAAAGAGCCACAGGTGATGCCCTTTCATTTCTATTTGAAAACTATTTCTTTTGGCTCTACAATGGTGTGGCCTGAGGCAAAGACGTTCCAGACATTCAGGACAACAGAACAATTGGTAAGCAAAAGGCCCAAAGCAGCGTTTCTCCATTAGAATTTTCTGGTCACACTCATATCTGAGTTTTCTGAGATGCTCCCATTCCTTTCAGCTATCCAGTACATGGCCAAGTCTCAGAGCTTGGAGGTGGTACATATTTTGGACACAAAACAATGAGCCTATTCTGGAAATTGGCCAGAATTCAGGAAGAAAACAGGAACTTAGCAAGATTGTAGGAGTTGCCCACCCATAAGTCAAGCCACAGTCCATTCATAAATTGGGCAAGATGAATCTTGGGAAGCTTTCTACTAGTCAGGACACATACAATGATTCATTCTCTTTTCTAATGTCTAAAACCACGGACACAGTGGGATACACAGACAAAGATACACTGGCCTTGTCAAACGACTTACCAGAAACAGTTCACTCCAAAACAAACAAACCGCCTTTCCTACCTATTCTCAGAACATGAGACAAAACCTCAAACATACACCCACACACACAAAGGCAGCTCCTTCCCCCAAGTAGGTCTGTGACTATCAGTAGTGTCCTCTGACTGGTGGGCCATACTATGTTCTGATGAAATCGCCTGTCCTGTGTCAGATATGGTCTCATTGGCCCAATCTGTGAAGTTGTCACTAGCCAGCTGTGAGCCACTACCTACTTTCTCAGGAAAGGCCTCTCTTCAGAGCTTTCCTGACATTTGTCCATCCTCGCATCAGTAGGTACCCAGAAAGACTGACTCTGTCCTTGTTAAATCCAAACAAGTGAGACCACTGGGACTGGGAATGGGACTGGATCTGCGTGCCTGGCTTCCCGGATCCCAAGTTCAGAGAGTTTCATCACCAAGGAAGTGAGGTGAGATTACTTCCTTCAGGAATTTAATGAGGTCACTGCCTTGGCAACCACTTTGTCCTAACAGTTGCTTCCAATAGTCCTATGAGATGGAGGCAGCCCTTACTTCCTGTGACACTTTCACAAGTTAGAATGGTAAATCAACCATAGGCACCCAGGAACAGCTCTCCACACATGCCTGGTATAGTCCATCTTCTCTACATTAAGAAGAGAGAGGCTTATTCAGACAAAACCCTTCATCCTGGAAAGGTTGTTTGCGATGGAAGATGACTTTTGCTCTCTCAGGTCCTTCATAGCTGCCTAATCTTCTCCAGGGATCAAATCTGCATGGACCTTTGAGGTTCTCAGCAGGAGGCAGATCCCCTACATTCCTGTATTGTAAGACGAACTCTGTCCCTGCTTTCTGTAAAGTTAGATTGAGGAAAGAGTGTATGGTTAGGGTTATTAACATGTTCGATTTGGATTACGAATCATTCTGAAGGATGATTAATAGTACTGGGAACCTGCAATATTTACAAGATTATAGAGGTGAAATATAAGTATGAAAACAGAAATGTTGGTAAGATTTGAAGCCCAGAAGGGCATTAGGCCCTTGATTGGGATACTTAGCTTTTAATTACGTTCTACACAGATATCTCAGATAAATTGATAATCAATGGCATAGGACCTTATACCTTGGATGTTTGATTTTAGAAGAGAATATCCACTCAAATTGAGACAGTCGGTGGGATTAGGAAGATAGTCGGTAGGTTTATAAAAACAAAGTGAGTATAAAATTTGGACAAAAAGTTCTGTAGCAATAGGGTTTCGGTTATAGAGTGAATGTAAATGTCAGCACATGTGAAGAGTCAGTCACAATGATTAACTGGGGAAAATATGTAGGAAGGAAAATATCAATAGAGACATTACAAAATGAGGCAATTATATAGTGAGTGATAGGATTAGACATTTTCAACAGGGTTGAGATTGAATACATAATCTTAGGAAGAAACAAATATGTAGTCACCAATAGGAATGACATTTGAAAGCATTAGGCAACCTGGACATGGATGTTTTTAGTAAGCGATGTTCACTTTCCATTTAGGATTTGGTACAATCATAAGTGTGACCTTTGCATTTTGTGCCCAGAAAATTATTGTGATCAAATATATATGTAGATCATATGATATGTCTATTTCTTCCACCATTTCTGGGAGCAATATTTGAGGACACATAAATTAGTATTGTGGGTACCAAGTGGTGTACCCTGTGTCTATGAATATAGAGATAATGCATGAATAGACCATAGTGTGAATAAATAATATAACTTTTTTCACTTTAAATAATGGATTGAATTGATATCTTAAAATATATAGGAAATCATATATTGACATAAAATCATTCACTCCAACCAGTTACATATATAATGGTAATCTTAGGGTTATTGTTTATCATGAAGTGTCTGTGAGTTTTGTTTCAAAATTGTTTATGGAAATCGAAAATAATGTGTTTGGAAAGAAGTCTCATGAAAAGACCAGTCAAGAAATATGGAGGAATCCATGTTTTCTGAAGCAGGAATTGATTGAAAGTGAAACAAATGCCTATAACTTTGCTAAATTGTGGATGAAATATATATCCTGTGATGTGCATAAACTAATGAAATAGTAATGTACCAGTGTTCAATAAAATTGAAGGTCAAAATACACATCATGTCCCATAGGAATCTACTTGCATTGATGTTAAACTGGGTCAGTTACTGTAGAAATATTAGGATTGCATGCATTATTCACCGTAGTTAGTTTTATTTTTTTTTTCATTTTTATTTATGGTTGTTCAAAACATTACATAGTTGTTGTTATATCATATTTCACACTTTGATTCAAGTGTGTTATGAACTCCCGTTTTTACCCCGTGTACAGATTACAGAATCACATCAGTTACACATCCATTGATTCACATATTGCCATACTAGTGTCTATTGAATTCTGCTGCCTTTCCTATCCTCTACTATCCCCCCTCCCCTCCCCGCCCCTCCCCTCTTCTCTCTCTACCCCCTCTACTGTAATTAATTTGTCCCCCTTGTATTATTTTTCCCTTTCCCCTCACTTTCTCTTGTATGTAATTTTGTATAACCCTGAGGGTCTCCTTCCAATTCCATGCAATTTTCCTTCTCTCTCCCTTTCCTTTCCACCTCTCATCCCGGTTTAATGTTAATCATCTTGTCATGCTCTTCGTCTCTCCTCTGTTCTTAGTTACTATCCGTATATCAAAGATGACATTTGGCATTTGTTTTTTAAGGATTGGGTAACTTCACTTAGCATAATCTGCTCTAATGCCATCCATTTCCCTCCAAATTCTATGATTTTTTTCATTTTTCAATGCAGAGTAATACTCCATTGTGTATAAATGCCACAGTTTTTTATCCATTCTTTTATTGAAGGGCATCTAAGTTGGTTTCACAGTCTTGCTGTTGTGAATTGTTCTGCTATG
This sequence comes from Callospermophilus lateralis, assembly GCF_048772815.1. NCBI lineage: Eukaryota > Metazoa > Chordata > Mammalia > Rodentia > Sciuridae > Callospermophilus > Callospermophilus lateralis. The sequence goes on along the minus strand of NC_135313.1, from coordinate 130,770,746 downwards.
AACATCAATGTAGCAGTGTCCCTGTAGCATGCTCTTTTTAAGTCTTTAGTGAATAGACTGAGTAGGGGAATAGCGGGGTCAAATGGTGGTTCCATTCCCAGCTTTCCAAGAAATCTCCATACTGCTTTCCAAATTGGCTACAACAAAATTCAGACCCACCAGCAATGTACAAGTGTACCTGTTTCCCCACATCCTTGCCAGAACTTGTTGTTGTTTGACTTCATAATGGCTGCCAATCTTACTGGAGTGAGATGGTATCTTAGGGTGGTTTCGATTTGCAATTCTCTGACTGCTGGAGATGGTGAGCATTTTTTCATATACTTGTTGATTGATTGTAACTCCTCATCTGATAAGTGTCTGTTGAGGTCCTCAGCCCATTTGTTGACTGGGTTATTTGTTATCTTATTGTCTAATTTTTTGAGTTTTTTGTATACTCTGGATATTAGGGGTCTATCTGAAGTGTGAGGAGTAAAGATTTCTTCCCAGGATGTGGGCTCCCTATTTACCTCTCTTATTGTTTCTTTTGCTGAGAAAAAAACTTTTTAGTTTGAGTAAGTCCCATTTTTTGATTCTAGTTATTAACTCTTGTGCTATGGGTGTCCTATTGAGGAATTTGGAGCACGACCCCACAGTATGTACATCGTAAGCAAATTTTTCTTCTATCAGACGCTGCGTCTCTGATTTGATATCAAGCTCCTTGATCCATTTTTAGTTAACTTTTGTGCATGGCAAGAGAAAGGGATTCAGTTTCAATTTGTTACATATGGATTTTCAGTTTTCCCAACACCATTTGTTGAAGATGCTATCCTTCCTCCATTGCATGCTTTTAGCCCCTTTATCAAATATAAGATAGTTGTAGTTTTGTGGATTGGTTTCTGTGTCCTCTATTCAGTACCATTGGTCCACCCACCTGTTTTGGTACAAGTACCATGCTATTGTTGTTACTATTGCTCTGTAATATAGTTTGAAGTCAGGTATCGCTCTACCGCCTGATTCACACTTCCTGCCTAGCATTGTTTTTGCTATTCTGGGACTTTTATTTTTCCATATGTATTTCATGATTGCTTTCTTTATTTCTACAAGAAATGCCTTTGGGATTTTGATTGGCATTGCATTAAACCTATAGAGAAATTTTGGTAATATCGCCATTTTGTTGATGTTAGTTCTGCCTATCTATGAACAGGGTATATTTTTACATCTTCTAAGATCTTCTTATATTTCTCTCTTTAGGGTTCTGTAGTTTTCATTGTATAAGACTTTCACCTTTTTTGTTAGGTTGATTCCCATCTTTTTTTATTTTAGGATATTGTGAATGGAGTGGTTGTTCTCATTTCCATTTCAGAGGATTTGTCGCTGATATAGAGGAATGCCTTTGATTTATGCGTGTTGATTTTATATCCTGCCACTTTGCTGAATTCATTTATTAGCTCTATTAGTTTCTTTGTAGACCCTTTTGGGTATGCTAGGTATAGAATCATGTCATCTGCAATAGTAATAAATTAAGTTCTTCTTTTCCTATTTTTATGCCTTTAATTTTTTCCGTCAGTTTAATTGCTCTGGCCAGTGTTTCGAGAACTGTATTGAACAGAAGTGGTGAGAGAGGGCATCCCATTCTTGTTCCAGATTTTAGAGGGAATGCCTTCAATTTTTCTAGATTCAGAATGATGCTAGCTTGAGGATTAGCATAGATTGCTTTTACAATATTGAGGTATGATCCTGTTATTCCTAGTTTTTCTAGAGTTTTGAAGATAAAGGGATGCTGTACTTTGTCGAATGCTTTTTGTGCATCTATCGAGATGATCATATGGTTCTTATTTTTAAGTCTATTGATGTGGTGAATAACATTTATTGATTTTCGTATATTGAACAAGCCTTGCATTCCACAGATGAATCCTACTTGATCATGGTGCACAATTTTTTAAATATTTTTTTGTATCTGATTCGCCAGAATTTAATTGGGGATTTTTGCATTTAGGTTCATTAGAGATATTGGTCTGTAGTTTTCTTTCTTTGAAGTGTTTATGTCTCGTGTAGAAATTAGGGTGATATTGGCCTGGTAGAATGAATTTGGAAGATCTCCCTCTTTTTCATTTTCCTGAAATAGCTTGAATAGTATTGGTATTAGTTCATATTTAAAGGGTTTGTAAAACTCTGCTGTATACCCATACTGTCCTTTTCTTTTCTTAGTTGGTAATCTTTGGATGGTTTCTTCTATTTCCTCAATTGATATTGGTCTGTTTAGGTTGTCTATATCCTCCTGACTCAATCTGGACAGATCATATGACTTAAGAAATTTTTCGATGCCTTCACTATCTTCTATTATATTGGAGTATAACGAATCAAATTAATTTCTGATTATCTTCTGTATTTCAGAAATATCTGCTGTGATTGCCAGGGGGTGACAAATAACTTGTGTAGATTGATACAGCAGGAGTGGAAGCCGTTTATTGTAGCATCTGAACGATATTTATACATTTTACATAGCTTATCTAATTAGCATAAAATAGATACAGCAGTCAACCAATAAGGAATCTCCACACTTAATGGCTTGCTTTTGTTACTTCACAAACCACTCCCTATGGCATTTGGCCAGGCGCCATCCAGACTTGTTTACAGACCCTAACATTACTCTGGCTAAATACCAGGTGCCATCCTGACTTGTTTATAGACCTTAACATGTGATATTGCCTTTTTCATCCCGTATGCTAGTAATTTGAGTTTTCTCTCTTCTTCTCTTCATTAGCATGGCTAAGGGTCTGTCGATTTTATTTATTTTTTCAAAGAACCAACTTTTAGTTTTCTCAATTTTTTCAATTGTTTCTTTTGTTTCGATTTCATTAATTTCAGCTTTAATTTTAATTAAATCTTACTTTCTACTTATTTTGTTGTTGTTTTCCTCATCTTTTTCTAGGATTCTGAGATGAAGTATGAGATCACTTATTTGTTGTTTTTTTTTTTTTTCTTTTTTAAGGAATGAAATCCAAGCAATGAATTTTCCTCTTAGAATGGATTTCAATGTGTCCCATAGATTCTGATATGTTGTGCCTGTGTTTTCATTTATCTCTAAGATTTTTTTAATTTCCTCCTTGATGTCTTCTATAACCCATTGATCATTCAGTAACCTATTGTTCATTCTCCAAGTGATGCAGGATTTTTCCTTCCTTCTTTTATCATTGATTTTTAGTTTCATTCCATTATGATCAGATAAGATGCATGGTATTATCTCTACTCCTTTATATTGTCTAAGAATTGCCCTGTGACATAATATATTATCTATTTTTGAGAAGGATCCATGTGCTGCTGAGGAAAAATGTAACTGCTTGATGTTGTGGAGTATATACAATATATGTCAATTAAGTCTAGGTTATTAATTGTGTTATTGAGTTCTATAGTTTTCTATTTCAACTTTTGTTTGGAAGACCTGTCCAGTGGTGAGAGAGGTGTGGTGAAGTCTCCCATGATTATTGTATGGTGGTCTATTAGACTCTTGATCTTGAGAAAAGTTTGTTTGATGGACATAGCTGCACCATTGTTTGGGGCATATATATTTATAATGGTTATGTATTGTTGGTGTATGGTTCTCTTGAGCAGTATGTAGTGTCCCTCTTTATCCCTTTTGATTAACTTTGGCTTGAAATCTATTTTATTTGATATGAGTATGGACACTCCTGCTTGTTTCCGAAGTCCATATAAGTGATATGATTTTTCCCAACCTTTCACCTTCAGTCTATGTATGTCTTTTCGTATCAAATGCGTCTCCTGTAGGCAGCATATTATTGGGTCTTGTTTTGTGATCCATTCTACTAGCCTGTGTCTCTTAATTGGTGAGTTTAAGCCATTAACATTTATGGTTATTATTGAGATAATGGTTGTTCTTCCAGCCCTATTTGTTTATTTATGTTATTAAACATGGATTGTTTTCTTCTTTGATTATTTCCCCCCTTACTGTACTACCTCCTACTGTTGGTTTTTATTGTTATTTTCCATTTCCTCTTCCTGTAATATTTTGCCGATGATGTTTTGAAGAGATGGTTTTCTAGCTACAAATTATTTTAACTTTTTTTTTTATCATGGAAGGTTATAATTTTATCTTCCATCCTGAAGCATAATTTCGCTGGATACACAATTCTTGGTTGGAATCCATTTTCTTTCAGTGTTTGAAAAATGTTATTCCAGGATCTTCTAGCTTTCAGAGTCTGTGTTGAAAGATCAGCTGTTATCCTGATTGGTTTACCCTTAAATGTAATCTGCTTTTTTTCTCTTGTAGCATTTAAAATTCTCTCCTTATTGTGTACGTTGGGCATCTTCATTATAATGTGTCTAGGTGTGGATCTCTTATGATTTTGCACATTCGGCGTTCTGTAGGCTTCTAGGACTTGGGAGTCAGTATGATTCTTCAAGTCTGGGAAGTTTTCTCGTATTATTTCATTGAATACATTGCTCATTGCTTTGGTTTGGACCTCTATACCTTCCTGTATTCCAATGACTCTTAAGATTGGTCTCTTTATGTTATCCCATATTTTTTGGATATTCTGTTCATGGTTTCTTAACAGTCTTGCTGAGCTCTCTATGTTCTTTTCAAGTTGGAATACTTTGTCTTCATTGTCTGATGTTCTATCTTCTAAGTGTTCTACTCTGCTGGTAGTATTCTCAATTGAGTTTTTAAGTTGGTTTATTGCTTTCTGCATTTCTAGGATTTCTGTTTGTTATTTTTTACAACCTCTATCTCCCTGTAGAGCTGATCTTTTGCTTCTTGGATTTGTTTATGTAATTCATTGCCGAAGTGATCTTTCATTGTCTGATTTTGCTGTCTAATGTCTTCCTTGAGACTCCAGATCATCTGAACCATGTATATCCTGAGTTCTTTATTTGACATTCCATCTGCTGCAACTATTACCTCTTCTAAAGTTGTGTTGACCTGCATTGCTTGTGGTTCTTTTTTCCTTGTCTTATCATACTGCTCACTTTTCTTTCTGCTTGGTGAAACTGTTGTGATTTTGAAATTTTCCTCCTATATATTTATATTGATGTTGTATAGTTGGAAAGTCTCCCTTGCATGGGCGCGGGAGGGCTGTGCTGCTCCTCCAATTAGGGTGATCTAACTACCTTGCTGACGTGCCACTGGGCTTGTTTTCCTGATCGGTTGCAGGTCTGCCTACCATGCAGGCACGGAAGGCGGCTCTGCTCTGCCCCTCCTCCAATTGGTGTGACGTGTCTACCAGGCCCGTGCACCCCTGGGGTGTTCTGCCGATCGGTCGCAGGTCTGCCTACCTTGTAGGTGCTGGCGGCGGCTCTGCTCTGCCCCTACTCCAATTGGGGTTACGTGACTACCATGCTGGTGTGTTGCTGGGCTTGTTCCGCCAGTCTGTCGCAGGTCTGCCTATATTGCGGGCACGGGCAACGGATCTTCCCTGCTCCTATTCCAAATGGGGTGAAGAGTCTGCCACGCTGGCAGTGCGATGGGCCTCTTCTGCCAGTCGGGTGCAGGTGTGCCTACCTTGCGGGCGCGGGTGATGGCTCTGCTCTGCCCCTACTCCAATTGGGGGATCGTGACTACCATGCCGGCAGGTTGCTGGGCCTGTTCTGAGTGCGGGCAAAGTCTCTGCTCTGCCCCTACTATTATTGGGGTGACCTGACTACCATGCCAGTGGGCCACTGGGATTGTACTAGGTGGGGGAGAAGGCTCTGCTCTGCAACTACTCCAATTCGGGTGATGTGACTACCATGCCTGCGGGTTGCTGGGGCTGTTTGGGCAAGGGCGGTGGCTCTGCTCTGCCTCTATTCCAATTGGGGTGACGTGACTACCATGCAGGTGTGTCGCTGGGCCTGTTCCGGGCATGGGCGGTGGCTCTGCTCTGCCCCTCTGGCTTTATGACAAAGTGAGAGAGACCCGGGTGTTTGTGACTCACTTTCTTTACCAGGAGACCAACTGTTTCTGTCACCGCTGGTATCAATGAAGTTATCTCCTCTGCTGCTTTCTGATGACATCTGATCTCTGCCATGTTGGTATCCCATACAAAAGGCAGCATTTCGTTCCCTTTGCTGGGTGACTAAAGCAATGGGTGACTGGCACTCACAAGCCCCGTCTCAATCCTGTTGCCACTGCCTATGAAGGCTCGGTTGATATTTACCTCCACAGTATTCAGCAAGACCCGGACCGAGAAGCAGTTTCCGTGGGTTCTTTATCCCGGGGCCAGATCAGTTCCGGGAGGCGGAATTCGGCCGCTCTGGGTTCGGTGTATGTTCTAATAGAAGCAGGCTCCAAGACGCAGTTTCTGCAGGTTCTTTAGCACTGAGCCTGAGTAATTTGTCTGGAAGACAAAGGTAAATGGCATCCTAAAATTACCTGTTCTATAGCTGAATAAGCTGCGATCAGTCGAAAACAGGGATGGTGACGTCACCTCTCCAAGATGGTGGCCGCTGGGTTCCTCTGTGGTCTGACCGGTGTGGAGAAATGAATTGGACTGCATGCTTCCCTGTCTCAAACCCAGAATTTAGCACTGAGCACAGTGATTGCATACCTGGCAGGAGCCCACAGTATCTGCACCGCTGTATATTTGCGTTGCTATCTCGTCCTTTCCCAGCACGCGCCACAGACTCTAGCCGCGGAGCGATTTCCTGAATAAGCCGCATGACCTTCTGTGAGGACAAATCACTCGCGTTTGAGCCCCCGTAGCTGATCCTCGTGAGATGGAAATATGTACACTAGGTTTTGGAGAACCACAATTTTGCTGGAAATTCCTAACAAGATAGGTTTTAGCCATTCTAACTCGTCATTCTCCCGCACAGTGATGTGGTACATGGGGGTGATGCACTCCCTTCACAGCCATCATATGATCCCCTGAAGTTAGTTTTCAGTACTAGGAAACAAATAAGTATTTCAGGTGGATGAATATTTCTGAGAATAATCTTTTGAAAAGTTGATTATAAATCCACATACATGAATATGAATGAATTTAGGGAGTGTAAAATAAGAAAAAAATACTTCATATTTTGAAAAATCTGCAGAGTGAATATATATATATATATATATATATATATATATATATATATATATATATATATACATACATACACACAGAGACATTAAAAAGTAGCATTATGTATGCCAATCGAAATTCACCATGAAATATATATCATCCACAGATCCAAAAATATTCATTTTAATGAACATGGATTTATGTCATTCAACTAAGAAGCTCACCCGTATGTTGAATTTTCAGTTCCAACAGCATTTAGTAGGAGTGATCTCTTCTCACAATTTGTATCTGCCAAGCCAGCCACCTCACAAAATGTACGGGTGATACCAGGTAGAATTCAATATGTGCATATAAAAATACATGTGATGAATAGGCTACAGAGAAAGGGAGACAGTTATTCACATATTTGTTAACTTTTAAAACACATGGAGAACTATTTCAATTAAAATTCGCTAGATTTATAACACCTACCATTTATCATACGAAAGGCAAGTCCAACTATACACCATGCCTCCTGTGAACCTCTTGTATTTCTATTCTGTTTGGAATATTTTTCTCCATAATATTAGGATTAGAAGTCAAAGTCTATTAGGGTATGTGTTAGTGTCAGGGATTCAGTATTTCAAATGGAAAATTTGAAAATGAATCCAATGTGTATGCAAATATGTGCTACACAAAAAACTTCCCACTCTCATTCAGAACAATGCCTTGACATTTCCTTCACCCCACATAAGACACAATTAGAGGAGAGGAGTTAGAAAATCTGTGAATGCATATGTGGAATGGAAAATGCTCAGGAGTTCACAAATTTGGAGGTGGTAGAGGAGTTTCCAAAAGTAAGGGACAGGGTAAACACTCCACAAACATGAAGTTCTGCCAGCCTGACATCTGGAGAAACTGCCTCTGAGGTTGGGCAATGAAATATATGCTGTTGTCAGGAGCATTAGCTTCATTTGGAGTGAGACCATCAAAGCTGGGTCTTCATCTATGTGACATGGATGATATTGTTTCTTATTTTCCAATGAACATGAGGCAGCAGTGCTGAATTTTCTATTTGTATGTAACTTGTGGCCACTGCTGTCTAAGTTTCTCCCCATGTGGACTGTAAATCCATTTGGTCATCCTCCACTATTCGTGGTGTTTCTTGCTGCTGCACTGGGAGTTTGGAATTTGCTTCATGAAATACAAGGAGTTCAATAGGGACACAGGGCTGAAGTGAGTTCTGTCAATTGTGGTGGGCCAGGTTCTGCAGGAGAATGCACGAACCAGGCTTCTATCCCACATTGCTTGCCCCATTGACCATAGCAACCTGATTCTGAACATTGCCCTGAAACCTCTCCATATAACAATATGCTTTTACATATAAGAGTCTACTGACTGCAAAATGTCAGTCACAATTCATTTGCAAGCCAATGGCAGATCCACATGGCCCAACACAGATGTTTTATCACACACCTGCCAACCACTGCTCTAGGACAACTACTCATCAGGATCCAACTTACTGGCATCTCTGTTCTACACCATTTTCATAAAATCAAGTCAATCAAGGCAACTGTCTTACATACTCATGATCAGCAACAGGACATCCAAATGTTCTCCAGTGCCACGCGGTCATCGGAATTTCAAAAATTTTTATGGTAATTATCTAGCCAATTTTCAAGGAAGAAGTTGGAGGCACTGTGGGTTTCAATTTATTCAGGAACCATTAAATGGTGAGTAAGCTCATTTCAATGAAAACTCTGGAGAATTCTCACAGGCAAGGCTTCCCAAAGAGTGGCCAAAATGTCAGATTAAGCCAGGCCCATTGAGGTCTACAATGTGAGGTCCATGTGTGTTTTGACTCTCAAAAATGGCTGCCAAGTCTTTAAGAATAAAATCATGTGATATCCTGGCTGAGATTACCTGTGATCTGTGGAAAGTCAACTTGGGCCTAGATGTCACTTTCCAGGGGCAACTCTCATGCATGGCCATCTAAAATCCCAACACAATTCATGGAAATACTTCTCTGAGATCAGTAACAGAACTCAGTCTCTAAGGGGAATCACACCAGAGCGCAAGCCCAGGTGGACCCAGTCATCTCTTCCAACCACCATTCAAATGTTCACAATTAAAACCAAAACACTCCCACATGGCCCAAATCTTCTTCCATATAGACACTCATCATAACCTGTGGCTGGAGGTTTCCATGATGGGAGAAGCCCACGTCAGTGTCCAAAATAAGCTTCCTGCCTCTCATTTGCCTAAAGTCAGGGTGGCGTGGACACCCTTCCAGTAAACCAGGAATGATCAAATAGGCCTTCCTTTAATACTTCTTGGCTTCTCCAACTTGAGGCCTACTGACTTTGAGGTTTAGATTCTTTAAGTGAATTGTAGTCATGAGAAAAAACAAGCACCTATGGGCTAGCCTCTGCTGGGTTTTGAAGAACTCATTTGACCCAAAGGATCCCTGTTCTCACTTGATGGATGTCAGGAACCTACCAGAGGAAGGCAAGAGAGTTAATCAACAATATCTGATCTTTTTGCCATTTTGGTTTTGGATGCATGCATGGGATCTATCCTTAGATCCATCAGGTGCTGAGAATCTAAGCCACAGCCTCACACAGGGCCAAGAGACTGATTCAGACATATTACTTTTCAAAGCAATTAACCATGGATCCACAGGTGATGCCCATTCATTTGCATTTGAAAACTGTTTTCTTCAGGCTTCACAAAGTGGGGGCTTGAGGCAAAGATCTTCCTGACATTCAGGGCAACAGAACAATAGGTAAGCAAAAGGACCAAAGCAGGGTTTCTCCACTGAGACTTTCCTGGTCAATTAATATCTGAGATTTCTGAGATGCTAGCCATTCCCTTCAACTATCTAGTACATGGCCATGTCACAGATATTGGAGGTGGTACATATCTTGGACACAAAACCATGATACTATTCTGGAGAGTTGCCAGAATTGAAGAAGAAAACAGGAAATTATGAAGCTAGTAGGTTTTCCCATCCATAAGGCAAGCCTGAGTCCACTCATATATTGGGCACAATGAATGCTGGCAAGCTTTCTAGTAGACAGGAAACATCCATTGATGCATTCTCTCTTCTCTTGTCTACAATCATGAACACAGTGGGATACACAAACACTCGCCTTGTCAAAGGACTTACTAGAAATAGTCCACTCCAAACCAAACAAACCACCTTTCCTACCTATTCTGAGAACATGAGACAAAACCACAAATTCCCACCCACACCCACAAAGGCACCTCCTTACCCCAAGTAGGTCTGTGACTCTCCGGAGTGTCCTCTGACTGGTGGGCCATACTATGTTTCCCCGAAATGACATCTCAAGTCTCAGTTCTGGTCTGCTTGGCCAACTCTGTGAAGTTGTCAAGAGCCAGTGGTGAGACACTACCTGCTTTCTGAGGAAAAGCCCCTCTTCAAAGGTTTCCTGGCATTTGGCCATCCTCACATCTGTAGGTTCCTAGAAAGACTGACTCTGTCCTTGGTAAATCCAAACATGTGAGACCACTGGGACTGGGACAGGGACTGTCTCTGGGTGCTTGGCTTCCTGAATCCCAAGTTCAGAGAGTTTCGTCATCAAGGAAGTGAGGTGAGGTCACTTCCTTCAGGATCTGAATTATGTCACTGCCTTGGCAACCACTTTGCCCTAACAGTTGCTTCCAAAAGTCCCATGAGGTGGAGGCTGCCCCGGTTTTCCTGTAACACTTTCACAAGTTAGAATGTTATATCAATCATAAGCACCCTGGAACAGCTCAACACAGAGAACTGGTTTGGTCCATCTTGTATACATTAAGAAGAGAGAGAATGATTCAGACACAACCCTTCAACCCGACCAGGATGATTGCCATGGAAGATGACTTTTGCTTTCTGAGGTCTTTCATAGCTGCCTTCATCTTCACCAGGGATCATTTCTGCATGAACATTAGAGGTTCTCAGCAGGTGAAGATACCCTACATTCCTGTATTTTAATACCAACTCTGTCCCTGCTCTTCGGTAAAGTTAGTGTATGGTTAGGGTTAATTATATGTTCGATTTGGGTTAGGAATCATTCTGCAGGATGAATAAAGGGATTGGGTACCTGTGATATTTATAAGAATATATAAGTGAAATATATGTATGAAAACGGAAATCTAAGAAAGATTTGAAGCCCAGAAGGGCATTGGGCCCTTGATTGGGATACATAGTGTTGAATTACGTTCTGTACAATTGTCTCATTTAAATCGATATACAATGGCAGAGGACCTTGTACCTTGGATGATTGAATGTAGAAGAGAACATCCAGTCAAAAAGGGATAGTCGGTAGGATTAGAAAGATAGTCGGTAGGTTTAGGAAGAAGAGTGAGAATATGATTTGGAATAAAAAGCTTCTTTAGCAATAGGGTTTTGTTTAGAGAGTGAATGTAAATGTCAGTACATGTGAAGAGTCATTCACAATGATGAACTGGGGAAATTATTTAGAAAAGCAGGTATCAATAGAGACATAACGAAATCAGGCAAAGTATAAATGAGTGATAGGATTAGACATTTTCAACAGGGTTGAGTTTGGATATATAATCATAGGAAAAAACAAATATGTTGTCACCAATGGGATTGACATTTGAGAGCATTAGCAACCTGGACACAGATGTTATTAGTTATCCATGTTCAGTTCCCTTTTAGGCTTTGGTACAATCATAAGAGTGACCTTTACATTTTTTTTGTTCAGAATATTACTGTGGTAAAATGTATATGTAGATCAGGTAACATGAGCATTTCTTTCACCATTTCTGGGAGCAATATTTTGAAGACATATACATTAGTATTAGGGGTACAAAGAGGTGTACCCTGTGTCTATGAATATAGAGATAATGCATGATGATAATATGAATAAATAATGTAACTGGTTCCACTTTAAATAATGGATTGAATTGAAATCTGAAAATATATAAGAACCTTATATTGATATATAATCATTCATTCCAACCAGTTATATATCTAATGGTAATATTAGGATTATGGTTTATCATGAAGGGTGTTTGAGTTTTGCTTTATAAGTGATGATGTTAAACGAAAATAATGTGTTTGGAAAGAAGTCTCATGAAAAGACCAGTCAAGAAACATAGAAGAATCATGTTTTCTGAATCAGGAAGTGATTGATCGTGAAACAAATGCCTCTAAATTTTCTAACTTGTGAATGAAATATATATCCTATGATGTGCATAAACTGAAGACATCGTAACGTATAAGTGTTGAATAAAAATGAAAGTCAAAATACACATCATGTCCCCTAAGAATATACTTGCATTGATGTTAAACTGGCTCAGTAACTGTAGAAATATTAGGGTTTGTTTGCACCTTTCACTGAATTTAGTTTTCAGTACTAGAAAACAAATATGTATTTCAGGTGGATGATTATTTCTGAGAATAATCTTGTGGAAAGTTGATTATAAATACACATATATGAATATGAATGAATTTAGGGAGTGTATAAAAAGACACATATATTTCATATTTTAAAAAATCTGGAGAGTGTATATATATATACACTCTCATACATACACACTCACATGCACAGATATAAAAAAGTAGCAATACAGGAGATCCATCATGAAGGCAGGCATGGAAAAATCAAGTCTCTGACCTCTTCAGCTGCGCGGGCATAGGGAGTCGTAAACTGTCTAAATGCTGTTTGCTCAGAATCACTAGGCAATGTTGACCTGATGTGGATCTGGGGCGAACAGTCTGGGCCCCTCAGAACACACACGGAGCCTGGAGCCTGGATCGGCTGCATTCAACCTCCGGTTTGCCTGGTTCTCGTGACTCAGCACTAAGATCCCGCTGAAATAACTGTTCGGCCCTTCTGAACTTTCAGAGGTAAAAGCCAACCAAGCCTTCAAAGGCAGTGGCCACAGGATTGAAACAGCGCTTGGGAGAGACAGGCAGGACCCACCCATTGCGTTGGTTACCTTGCAAAGGGAACAAACGGTCACCATTTGCATGGGATACCACCATAGCATAGAAATGACGTCACGGGCAGAGAAGATAACTTCATTGAAACCAGCGTGACAGGTGTGTAATCCCCTAGCCATCTCTCTCAACACAGCGGGGAAACCTTAAGGGCCCCTTCCAGCTCTGCCGTAAGGGCCTCTCCCAGCTCTCCCGTGAGCGCGATAGCCAGACCTAGGGAATCAGGATTGGCTCGGGACTAGCGGCGTGGAATTCCCGGCTCCTGATCCCACAAGTGCTGACAATTGTGGTCTCTTACACCACGTACCGGGGGCATGGCTCCCATAGGGCAAGAAAATTCACTGGGGGTCCTCAGCCCCAAGCTCTACAAACTTAGGGTCTGAGGGAGGCAAACAGGGAGAGTGTGCCCAGGCGTTCATGAAAACAGGGCTGCCAGGAGTAGAGTTCTGGCTTGTAACCACGATTGTGGTGAGCGTCACAGGTGAGCAGGGCATGGCTTGAGGAAGCACAAGAGAAGGCCCTAGGCACTCAGGATTGGAGATCCGCCAAGTCTGGGAGGAAGAGCTGCTGCACAGTGATTGGTTCCCACTTATTCAGAGGAGAAGCTTGGCCCAGTGCACACAGCTCCACCTACTGAAAGAGAAGTTAATTGAACTCTATGACTGCATGTATTATTATTTTTTTTTATTTATATTTTTTCTATTTCTTTCATTTTCATTGTTGTTGTTGTTGTTGTTGTTTAACTTTTTTAATGTTTTTGTTTTTTATTTTATCATTATTATTATTAATATTATTTTAAATTTTAATTTCCATTTTTTAATTATAATTATTATTTAAATTTTTTTTCTTTCTTTATTTTCTATTTTTTTCTTTTTTCTTTTCATTTCTTTTCAATTTTTTTATTCCCCCTTCCTTGAATTCTACCTGCCTACTCTCATTCTCTTTAGTGACTTCTTCCCTTCCCTTCTAATATGTTTCCTCCCAAGCATCAAATAAATTTATAAGAGTAAGCAGTAACTCAGCAGTCAAACAAAACAAGAAGTAACATGAGCAGCATAAAAAAGCAAGGAAGAAAAGGAGTACAAACAATGATGGACAGCCTAAATATTCAGAAGGACCTAGAGTCATCAGAAAAATGGTCATATAAAGAACTCAAGGAATACCTTAGACAGATGGAATGGAACCTTAAAGAGGATACGAGACATCAAAACCAAACAGTGAAAGAACACATTGAAAATGAATTACATAAACAGATATAAAAAGAAATTAAGCATCTTTATTAGGAGATAGAGATTATTAAAAAATCAAACAATAATTCTAGAAATGAAGGAAATGATAAACCAAATTAAAAACTCAATTGAGAGTATCACTAACAGTGTGGAGCAAGTAGAAGACAGAATGTAAGATAATGAAGACAAAATATATCATCTTGAAAAAAGTCTAGCCAACAAAGAAATGCTGGTAAAAAGTCATGAGAAAAAAATCCAAGAGATATGGGATAACATAAAAAAAAAAAAACTTATGAGTCACCTGGATAGAGGAAGGTACAGAGATTCAAACCAAGGGAATGAGTAACCTGCTGAATGAAATAATTACAGAAAACTTTCCAGAAATAAAAATGGAAACGGATAAAAAGAAATTGTAGATGCTTACAGGACACCGAGCACACAAAATCACAATAGACCAATGCCAAGACACATTGTTATGAAGATATCCAATATACAGAACAAAGAGAAAATATTAAAAGCTACAAGGGAAAGGAGGCAGATTAGAATCAGGGGTAAACCAAAAATGTTAACAACGAATTTTTCATCACAGACGCTGAAAGTGAGAAGATCCTGGAACAACGTATTTCAAACACTTAAAAACAATGGATGCCAACCAAGAAATCTGTATTCAGCAAAATTAAGCTTCAGAATTAAGACAACGAAATAAAAATATTTCGTGATAAACAAAAGCTAAAAGAATTTGCAGCCAGAAAACCAGCATTGCAAAGCATCTTAAGGAAAACACTACACGAGGAAAAAATGAATATCAACAACGAAAACCATCAGTGGGAAGTGCCTCAGTAATGACAGAGGGCGGGGGAAAAGCTAATCATGGATCAACAAACTAAATTAAAAAAAAAAAGATAAATAATCAAAGACGGGTGGCAATGCAAATCATATATCAATAGTAACTCTAAACGTTAATGGTTTAAACTCTCCAATAAAGTGACATAGGCTTGTAACGTGGATTAAAAAAAAACAAATCCAACAATATGTTGCTTCCAGGAGACACATCTGAATGGAAAAGACATACACAGGCTGAAGGTGAAAGGTTGGGAAAATGTATACCATGCACACGGTCCTTGTAAGCAAGCAGGGGTGGCCATCCTCATATGGAATAAAATCGACTTCAAGACTAATTTAATCAAAAGGGATAAGGAAGGACATTATATACTGTTAAAAGGAACCATTCACCAACAAGACATAACAATTATCAATATTTACGCAGCAAATAATGGTGCTGCGACATTTATAAAACAAAATCTCCTCAAGTTCAGGAATCAAATAGACCACAACACAATAATTATGGGAGACTTCAACTCACCTCTCTCACCATTGGACAGATCCTCCAAACAAAAGTTGAATAAAGAAAATATAGAATTCAATATCACAATCAATACCCTAGACTTAACTGACATATATAGAATATATCAACCATCATCAAGTGAATATACTTTTTTCTCACCAGCACATGGATCCTTCTCAAAAATAGACCATATATTATGCCATAGGGAAACACTCAGTAAATATAAAGGGGTGGAGATAATACCATGAATTTTTTTCTGATCACAATGGAATGAAACTGGAAACCAATGGTAAAAGAAGGAAGGAAAAATCCTACATCACATGGAAAATGAACAATATGTTACTGAATGATCAATGGGTTTCAGAAGACATAAAAGAGGAAATCAAAAAATTCTTAGAGATAAATGAAAATACAGACACAACATATCAGATTCAATGGGACACAATGAAACAAGATTCAAGAGGCAAATTCATCGCCTGGAGGTCATTCCTCAAAAAAAGAAAAAAATAAAAACAACAAATAAATGAGCTCTCACTTCATCTCAAAGCCCTAGAAAAGGAAGAGCAAAACAACAGCAAATGTAGCAGAAGGCAAGAAATAATTAAAATCAGAGCGTAAATCACGAAATTGAAACAAAACAAACTATTAAAAAATTAACAAAACTAAAAGTTGGTTCTTCAAAAAAATAAATAAGATGGACAGACATTTAGCCATGCTAATGAGGAGAAGAAGAGAGAGAACTCAAATTACTAACATATGGGATGAAAAAGGCAATATCACAACAGATGCTACATAAATACAGAAGACAATTAGAAATTATTTTGAAAACCTATATTCCAATAAAATAGAAAATAGTGAAGACATCGAAACATTTCTTATGTCATATGATTTGCCTAGACTGAGTCAGGAGGATACACACAATGGAAACAGACCAATATCAATCGATGAAATAGAAGAAGCAATCAAACGACTACCAACCAAGAAAAGCCCAGGACCGGATGGGTGTACAGCGGAGTTTTACAAAACCTTTAAAGAAGAATTAATACCAATACTTTTCAAGTTATTCAGGAAATAGAAAAACAGGGAGCTCTGCCAAATTCACTCTATGAGGCCAACATCACCCTGATTCTGATTTAAACCAAAGACACCTCAATGAAAGAAAACTACAGACCAATATCTCTGATGAACCTAGATGCAAAAATTTTCATTAAAATTCTGGTGATTTGGAAACAAAGGCATATCAAAAAAATTGTGCACCATGATCAACTAGGATTCATCCCTGGGATGCAAGGAGGGTTCAATATATGGAAATCAATAAATGTTATTCACAACATCAATAGACTTAAAAATAAGAACCATAAGATCATCTTGATAGATGCAGAAAAACCATTCGACAAAGTAGAGCATTCCTTTATGTGCAAAACATTAGAAAAACTAGGGATAACAGAAGCATACCTCGACATTGTAAAAGCTATCTATGTTAAACCTCAGGCTAGCATCATTCTGAATAGAGAAAAATTGAAGGCATTCCCTCTAAAATCTGGAACAAGACAGGGATGTCCTCTATCACCACTTCTATTCAATATAGTTCTCGAAAAACTGGCCAGAGCAATTAGACAGATGAAAGACATTAAAGGCATAAAAATAGGAAAAAAAGAAATTATCACTATTTGAAGATGACATGATTCTATACATAGAAGACCCAAAAGGGTCTACAGAACAAACTACTAGAACTAATAAATGAATTCAGCAATGTGGCAGGAAATGAAATCAACATGCTTAAATCAAAGGCATTTCTGTATATCAGCGACAAATCTTCTGAAAAGAAAATGAGGAAAAACACTGCATTCACAATATCCTCATAAAAAATTAAATACTTGGGAATCAACCTAACAAAAGAGGTGAAAGATTTATACAATGCAAACTACAGAACCCTAAAAAGAGAAGTAGAATAAGATCTTAGAACATGGAAAAATATACCCTGTTCATGGATAGGCAGAACTAACATCATCAAAATGGCGATATTACCAAAAGTTCTCTATAGGTTTAATGAAATGCCAATATAAATCCCAAAGGAATTTTTTGGAGAAATAGATAAACCAATCATGAAATTCATATGGAAAAATAAACGACCCAGAATAGCAAAAGCAATTCTAAGCAGGAAGTGTGAATCAGGCGGTATAGCGATACCAGATTTCAAACTATATTACAGAGCAATAATAACAAAAATAGCATGGTACTGGTACCAAAACAGGCGGGTGGACCAATGGTACAGAATGGAGGACACAGAGACTAATCCAAAAAGCTACAACTATCTTATATTTGATAAAGGAGCTAAAAGCATGCAATGGAGGAAGGATAGCATCTTCAACCAATCTTGTTGGGAAAACTGGAAATCTATATGCAAGAAAATGAAACTGAATCCCTTTCTCTCGCCATGCACAAAAGTTAACTCAAAGTGGATCAAGGAGCTAGATTCAAATCAGAGACTCTGCATCTGATAGAAGAAAAAGTTGGTTCCGATCTACATATTGTATGGTCAGGCTCCAAATTCCTTAATAGGACACCCATAGCACAAGAGTTAATAACAGGAATCAACAAATGGGAGTTACTTAAACTGAATATTTTTTTTTCTCAGAAAGAGAAACAATAAGAGAGGTAAATATGGAGCCTAGATCATGGGAACAAACTTTTACTCCTCACCCTTCAGATTGAGCCCTAATATCCAGAGTATACAAAGTATACAAAGAACTCAAATAATTAGACAATAAGATAACAAATAACCCAATGGGCCAAGGACCTGAACAGACACTTCTCAGAGGAGGACATAGAATCAATCAACAAGTACATGAAAAAATTCTCTCCATTTCTTGCAGTCAGAGAAATGCAAATCAAAACCACCCTAAAATACCATCTCAATCCAGTGAGATTGGCAGCCATTATGAAGTCAAACAACAACAAGTGCTGGCGAGGATGTGGGGAAAAGGGTACTCTTGTACATTGCTGATGGGACTGAAAGTGGTGCAGCCAATTTGGACAGCATTATGGAGATTCCTGGGAAAGCCGGGAATGGAAGCACCATTTGACCCAGCTATTGCCCTTCTCGGACTATTCCCTGAAGACCTTAAAAGAGCGTACTACAGGGATACTGCCACATCGATGTTCATAGCAGCACAATTCACAATTGCTAAACTGTGGAACCAACCCAGATTCCCTTCAATAGATGAATGGATTAAAAAATATGTTTTTTTTTTTATATACTATGGAGGATTACGCAGCACTAAAAAATGACAAAATCATGGAATTTGCAGGGAAATGCATGGCACTAGAGCAGATTATGCTTAGTGAAGCTAGCCAATCCGAAAAACAACAAATACCAAATGACTTCTTTGATATAATGAGAGCAACTAAGAAAACAGCAGAGAGGAAGAGCATGAAGAAAAGATTAACATTAAGCAGAGACATGAGGTGGGAGGGAAAGGGAGAGAAAAGAGAAATCGCATGGCAATGGAGGAAGACCCTTATTGTTACAAAAAATTACATATAAGAGGTTGTGAGTGTAATGGGAAAATAATCAATAAGAGAAATGAATTACAGTACGTAGGGTAGAGAGAGAAGATGGGAAGAGAGGGGAGGGGGGATAGTAGAGCATAGGAAATGTAGCAGAATACAACAGTAACTAATAAGACATTATGTAAAAATATGGATGTGTAACTGATGTGATTCTGCAATCTGTATTTGGAGTAAAAATGGGAGTTCATAACCCACTTGAATCTAATGTATGAAATATGATATGTCAAGAGCTTTGTAATGTTTTGAGCAACCAATAAAAGAAAAAAAAAACTAGCAATATATATGCCAATCGAAATTCATCATGAAATATATATAATCCAAAGATCAAAAAATATTCATTTTACTGAACATGGATTTATGTATAATGTTATTCAACTAGGAAGCTCACCCGTAGGTTGAATTTTCAGTTCCAACAGCGTTTAGGAGGAGTCATCTCTTCTCACAATTTGCATCTGCCAATTCAGCCACCTCACATGTGTGTACAAGTGATATCAGGTAGGATTCTATATGTGCATATAAAAATACATGTGCTGAATAGGCTACAGAGAAAGGGAGACAGGGATTCACATATTTGTTAATTTTAAAAACACATGTAGAACTATTTCAACAAAAAATTGACTAGATTTAAAACTCCTACATTATATAATGCAAAAGGCAATTCCAACTATACACCATGCCTGAACTGCTTGTATTTCTATTCTTTTTGGGTAAATTTTTACCATCATTTTAGGATTATTAGTCAGAGACTAGTAGGGTACGGGTTAGTGTCAGGGATTAAGTATTTTCAATGGAAAATTGGAAAATGAATCCAATGTGTATGTAAATATGTGCTACACAAAAATCTTCCCACTCACATCCAGAACAATGCCTTGACATTACCTTCGCCCCAAGTGAGACACAATTAGAGTAGAAAAGTGTAAAAATCTAGGAATACATATATGGAATGGAATATGCTTGGGAGTTCACAACCTTGGAGGTGATAGAGGAGTTTCCAAAAGTAAAGGACAGGGTAAACACTCCACAAACAAGGAGCTCTGCTGGCCTAAGATTTCTTGGGAAATGGCCTCTGAGGTTGGGATCCTGAAATATATGTTGCTGTCATGAGCTTTAACTTTCTTTTGTAGTGAGACCATCAAAGCTGGGTCTGCATCTATGTGACCGGGAAGAGATGGTTTCTTATATTTCAATGAAAATGAGGCAGCAGTGCTCAATTCTCTTTTTGTAGGTAAACAGTGGCCACTGGAGGCTAAGTGTCTCCCGGTGGGGACTGTGAAGACATTTGGTCATCCTCCACTTTTCATGGTGTTTTTTGCTGCTGCACTTGGAATTTGGTATTTGCTTCACAAAATATAAGAAGTTCATCTGGGATACAGTGCTGGAGGGAGTTCTGTCACTTGTGGTGGGTCAGGGTCTGCAGGAGAATGCAACAACCAGGCTTCTATCCCACAGAGCTTGCCCCAATAACCATAGCGACCTTATTCTGAACATGGCCCTTAAAACTCTCCATATAACAAGATGCCTTTACATATAAGGGTCTCATGTCTGCACTATATCAGTCACAAGCCATTTGGAAGCCAATGGCAGATCCACATGGCCCCTCCATGATGTTTTATCACACACCTTCCTACCACTGCTCTAGGCCCACTACTCAGCAGGCTCCAAATTACTGGCATCTCGTGTTCTACACCATTTTCATGAAACCCAGTCAAACAAGGCACTGTCTGGTATACACATGATAAGCCACAGGACATCAAATTTTCTGCAGTTCCACCTGGTCATGGGAATTTCAAAAATTCCATGGTATTTATTTAGCAATTTTTCAAAAATGCAGTTAGAGGCACTGTGGGTCTCAATTCATTCAGGAACCATTAAGTGTTGAGAAAGTTCATTTCAATGAAAGCTCTGGAGAACTCTCATAGTCAAGGCTTCTCAAAGAGTTACCAAATGGTCACATAAAGCCAGGCCAAGTGACGTCTACAATGTGAGGTCCATGTGTGTTTTGACTCTCATCTATGGCTGCCAAGTCTATCAGAATAAAATCATGTGATATCCTGGCTGAGATTCCCAGGCCTCTGTGGAAAGCCACCCTGGGCATAGATCTCAGTTTCCAAGAGTGAGTCTTATGTGTGTCCTCCTAAAATCCCAACACAATTCATGGCAATACTTCTCTGAGGTCAATTCCAGAATGCAGTCTCTAAGGGGAATCACACCAGAGTTCAAGCCCAGGTGGACACAATCATCCCTTCCAACCGCCACAAAAATTACCACAATTAAAATCAAAACACTCCCACAGGGCTATCATCTTCTTCCATGTAGACATTCATCATAACCTCTAGCTGGAGGTTTCTATGAGCCCAAGGTAGTGTCCAAAATAAGCTCACTTGCCCCTTATGTGCCTAAAATCCTGGAGGCCTGGACACTCTTCCTGAGAACCAGGAGTGATCAAATATTCCTGCTATTAAAGTGTTCCACTTCTCCAATTTCGGCCTACTGGCTGTAGGGTATAGATTCTTTATGTGATTTGGAGTCATGAGAAAACCCAAGCACATATGGGCTAGCCTCTGCAGGGATTTCAACAACTCATTTGACCCAAAGGATCCCTATTCTCACTTGATGGAGTTCAGGAACCTAAAACAAGAAGGCAAAAATATTCATCCACAATGACTGCTCTTTTGGACATTTTAGTTTTGGAAGCACATGGGATCTTTCTTTAGATCCATCAGGTGCTGAGAATCTAAGCCACAACCTCATACAAGGACAAGAGGCTGATTCAGACACATCCCATTCCAAAGCAATTAAGCAAAGAGCCACAGGTGGTGTCCATTCATTTCCATATGAAAACAGTGTTCTTCAGGCTACACAAAGGGGTGGCCTGAGGCAAAGACCTTTCTGACATTCACGGTAATAGAAATAGAATTAAGCAAATGGCCCAAAGAACTGTTTCTCCACTGAGACTTTACTGGTCACACTGATATCTGAGTTTTCTGAGATGCTCTCATTCCCTTCAGCTATCCAGAACATGGCCATGTCACAGAGCCTTGTGGTGTTACATATCTGGGAAACAAAACCATGAGTCTATTCTGGAGAGTGGCCAGAATTCACGAAGAAAACAGGAACTTTAGAAGATAGTAGATGTTGCCCATCCATAGGGCAAGCTGCAGTCCATTCATCAATTGCGCAGTATGAATTGCGGAAGCTTTCAACTAGAGACAACACATCCATTGATGCATTCTCTTTTCTAATGTCTACAACCATGGATACAGTGGGATACACAGACATAGAAACACTCACAATGTCAAACGACTTACTAGAAACAGTCCACTCCAAACCAAACAAACCACCTTTCCTACCTATTCTCAGAACATGAGAATAAACCACAAACTCACACCTACAACAGCAAAGGCACTTTCTTCCCCCAAATAGGTCTGTGACTATCCAGAGTGTCTTCTGACAGGTGGGCCATATTATGTTCCCTCAAAATGGCCTGTCCTGCTTCAGATCTGGTCTCCTTGTCCAACTCTGTGAAGTTGTAAGGAGCCAGTGGTGAACCACTACCTGCTTTCTCAGGAAAGGCCCCTCTTCAGAGCTCTGCTGGCATTTGGCAATCCTCACATCAGTAGGTACCAAGAAAGACTGACTATGTCTTTGGGAAAAGCAAACAAGTTAGCCCACTGGGTCTGGAGTGGGACTGGCTCTGGGTGCCTGGCTTCCTGGATCCCAAGTTCAGAGAATTCCATCACGAAGGAAGTGAAGTGAGGTCACTTCTTTCAGGAACTGAATATGGTCACTGCCTTGGTAACCACTTTGTCCTAACAGTTGCTTCCAAGCTTCCCATGAGATACAGGCTGCCCCAACATCCTGTGACACATTCAGAAGTTAGAATGGTATATCAACCATAGGCACCCTGGAACAGCTCTCCACAGAGGCCTGGTTTGGTCCATCTTCTCTACATTAAGAAGAGAGAGGCTGATTCAGACACATCAATTCATCCTGACCAGGTTGTTTGCCATGGAAGATGACTATTGCTCTCTCAGGTCCTACATAGCTGCCTACATCTTCTCCAAGGATCATTTCACCATGGATCTTTGAGGTTCTCAGCAGGTGTAAGATCTTCTACATTCCTATATTGAAAGACCCACTCTGTCGCTGCTCTTAAGTTAGTTATATTGAGGGAACAGTGTATGGTTAGGGTTAATAACATGTTCGATTAGGGTTACTAATCATTCTGCGGGATGAATAATGGTATTGGCAACCTGCGATATTTTCAAGAGTATACATGTGAAATATAAGTATGAAAGCAGAAATCTAGGTAAGATTTGAAGCCCAGAAAGGCATTGGGGACTTGAGTGGGATACTTAACTTTGAGTAATGTGCTGCACAGATGTCTCAGATAAATCAATATACACTGGCTTCGGACCTTGTACCTTGGATGATTGAATGTTGAAGAGAACATCCAGTCAAAAACCGATAGTCGGTAGGATTAGGAAGGTAGTTGGTAGGTTTAGAAAGAAGAGTGAGTATAGGATTTGGACCAAAAGTTCTTCAGCAATAGGGTTTCGGGTAGAGAGTGTATGTAAATGTCAGTACATGTGAAGAGTCAGTCACATGATGAACTGGGGAAAACATGTAGGAAAGCAGATATCAATAGAGACATTAGGAAATCAAGCAAAGTATAAAGTGTGTGATAGGGTTAGACATTTTCAACAGGTTTGAAGTTGAATATATAATCTTAGGAAGAAACAAATATGTAGTCATCAATAGGATTGATATTTGAGAGCATTAGGCTACCTGGACATGGATATTTTTAGTAATGCATGCTATCTTTCCATTTAGGCTTTGGTACAATTGTAAGTGTGACCTTTGCTTTTTGTGCCCGGAATATTTCTCTGATAAAATGTGTATGGAGATCAGGTGACATGAGTATTTCTTCCACCATTTCTGGAAGCAATATTTTGAAGATTTATAAATTAGTATGGGTGTACAAATAGGTTTACCCTGTTTCTATTAATATAGACATAATGCATGAATAGACCATACTGTGAATAAATAATATAACTGGATCCACATTAAATAATGGATTGAATGGATATCTGAAAATATATAAGAAATGTTATATTGATATACAATCATTAATTCCAACCAGTTATATATCTAATGATTATCTTATGGTTATGGTTAATCATGAAGGGTGTGTGAGTTTTTCTTCAAAATTGATTATGGAAATCGAAAACAATATATTTGGAAAAAAAGTCTCATGAATAGACCAGTCAAGAAACATAGAGAAATACATGTGTTCTGGAGCAGGAAGTGACTGAAAGTGAAACAAATGCCTTTAAATTTGCTAACTAGTGAATGAAATATATATCCAATGATGTGCATAAACTGAAGAAATAGTAATGTACCAGTGTGGAATAAAAATTAACATCAAAATACACATTGTGTCCCATAGGAACCAACATGCATTGATGTTAAACTGGGTCAATTAATGTAGACATATTAGAATTTGTATGCACCTTTCACTGAAGTTAGTTTTCAGTACTAGGAAACAAATATGTATTTTAGGTGTATGAGTATTTCTAAGAATAATCTTGTGAAAAGTTGATTATTAATCCACATACATGAACATGAATGAATTTAGGGAGTGTATATAAGACACATATTTTTTATATTTTTAAAAATCTGGAGAGTATATATATATATATATATACACACACACACACACACAAACACAGAAATTAAAAGTAGCAATACATATGCCATATAAGACACATAATTTATATTAGACACATATTTTTCATATTTTTAAAAATCTGGAGAGTATATATATATATATAAATATAATTATATATATATTTATATTTTTATATATATATATATATATATATATATATACACACACACACACACACAAACACAGAAATTTAAAAGTAGCAATACATATGCCAATCGAAATTCATCATGAAATATATATCATAAAGATGCAAAAACATTCATTTTACTGAACATGGGTTTATGTATAATGTTGTTCCACTGGGAAGCTCACCCATAGGTTGAATTTTCAGTTCTAACAGCGTTTAGGACGAGTGATCACTTCTCACGATTTGTATCTGCCAAGTCATGTAACTCAAAAGAATGTACGTGTGATACCATGTAGTATTCTATTTGTGCATATAAAAATACATGTGCTGAATAGGCTCCAGAAAATGGGATACAGTAATTGACATATTTGTTAATTTTAAAAACACATGGAGAACTATTTCAATTAAAAATTGACTAGATTCATAATACCTACCCTTTATCATGCAAAAGGCAAGTCCAACCCTGAAATGCATGTATTTATGTACTGTTTGGGTTTTTTTTCTCCATCATATTAGGATTAGTAGTCAGAGTCTATTAGAATATGCGTTAGTGTCAGGGATTCAGAATTTCGAATGGAAAAATAGGAAAATTAATCCAATGTGTATGCAAATATGTGCTAAAATAAATCTTCCGACTCTCATCCAGAACAATGCCTTGAAATTATCTTCGCCCCAAGTAAGACACAATTAGAGAAGAAAAGTTGCAAAATCTGTGATTATATTTCTGGAATGGAAAATGCTCAGGAGTGCAAAAACTTGGAGGTGGTATAGGAGTTTCCAAAAGTAAGGACAGGGTACACACTCCACAAACATGGAGCTCTGCATGCCTAAAACTTTTTGAGAAACTGCCACTGAGGTTGGGCACTGATATATAGGTTTTTGTCAGGAGTTAACCTTCCTTTGTAGTGATACCCTCAATACTGGGTCTGCATCTATGTGACCTGGAGGACAAAGTTTCTTATTTTCCAATGAACACGAGGCAGTAGTGCTGAATTCTCTCTTTGTAGATAAACTGTGGCCCCTGGGGGTTTATTTTCTCCCCTTGTGGACTGTGAAACCATTTGGTCATCCTCCACTTTTCGTGGTGTTTCTTGCTGCTGCACTTGGAGTTTGGTACATGCTTAACGAAATACAAGGAGTTCAACTGGGAAAAAGTCTGGAGAGAGTTCTGTCACGTGTGGTGGGTTACGGTCTTCAAGAAAATGCACAAACCAGGCTTCTATCTCTCAAAGATTGCCCCCTTGTCCATAGCAACCTGATTCTGAACATTGCCCTGAAACCTCGCCATATAACAAGATGCCTTTACATATAAGGGTCTGAAGTCTGCACTATGTCAGTCACAAGCCATTTGGAAGCCAATGGCAGATCCACATGGACCCACCATGATATTTTATCACACACCTGCCCACCACTGCTCTACGCCCACTACTCAGCAGGCCAAAAATTACTGGCATCTCTGTACTAAACAATTTTCAGAAAACCCTGTCAATGAAGGCACTGTCTGGTACACTCATGATAAGCAATAGGACAGACAATGTTTCTGGAGTGCCACCTGGTCATGGGAATTTCAAAAATTTCATGGTATTTATCAAGCCATTTTTCAAGGATGACGTTGGATGCACTGTGAATTTCAATTATTCAGGAACCATTAAATGTTGAGAAAGCTCAATTCAAAGAAAATTCTGGAGAACTCTCACAGTCAAGCCTTTCCAAAGAGTGGACAAAAGGTCACTTGAAGCCAGGACCATTGAGGTCTACAATGTGAGGTCCTACGTGTTTTGACTCTCAACTATGGCTGCCAAGTCTTTCAGAATAAAATCATGTGACATCCAGGCTGAGATACCCAGTTCTTTGTGGAAAGCCACCCTGGTCCTAGATCTCAGGTTCCAAGGGCGACTCTCATGCGTGGCCTCCTAAAATCCCAACACAATTCATGGCAATACTTCTCTGAGGTCAGTTTCAGAACTCAGTCTCTAAGGAAAAACACACCAGAGTTCAATCCCTGGTGACCCAGTCATCTCTTCCAACCGCCACACAAATGACCAGAATTAAAACCAAAACACTCACACATGCCGCTCATCTTCTTCCATATAGACACTAATCATAACCTTGGCTGGAAGTTTCCATGAGGCACACAGCACAAGACAATGTCAAAATAAGCTCCCTTGCCCTTCATTTGTCTAAAGTCAATGTTTCTGGACACCGTTCCTGTGAACCAAGGCTGATCAAAGATGCCTGCCATTAATACTGTTCCGCTTCTCCAATTTGAGGCATACTGACTGTCAGATATAGTTTCTTTATGTGATTTGGAGTCATGAGAAAACCCAAGCACCTATGGGCTAGCCTCTGCAGGGCTTGAGGAACTCAGTTGACCCAAAGGATCCCTCTTCTCAATTGATGGAGATCAGGAACCTTACAGAGGAAAGCAAGAGACTTCATCCACAATGATTGCTCTTTTGGCCATTTTGGAATTGGATGCACACATGGGATCTTTCTTTAGATCCATCAGGTGCTGAGAATCTGAGCCATGGACTCACACTGCACTAAGAGGCGGATTCAGACATATCCCTTTGCAAAGCAATTAAGCAAAGATCCACAGGTGATGCCCATTTATTTCCATTTGGAAACTGATATTTTCAGGCTTTGGAAAGGTGTGGCCTTAGGCAAAGACCTTCCTTACACTCAGGGCAACAGAACAATAGGAAAGCAAATTCCCAAAGCAGAGTTTCTCCATTGAGACTTTCCTGGTCACACTGATATCTGAGTTTTCTGAGATACTCACCATTCCCTTCAGCTATCCAGTACATGGCCATGTCCCAGGTTGTGGAGGAGATACATATCTTGAACACAAAACCATGAGCCTATGGGAGAGTGGCTTTCCTACATATTCTTAGAACATGAGACAAAATCACTAACACACAAACACACCCACAAAGGCACCTTCTTTCCCCAAGTAGGTCTGTGACTATCCAGAGCATCCTCTGACTGGTGGGCCATACTATGTTCCCCTGAAATGGGCTGTCGTATGTCAGATCTGGTCTCCTTGGCCAAAACTGTGAAGTTGTCAGGAGCCAGCAGTGAGCCACTGCCTGCTTTATCAAAAAAAAAGCCTCTCTTCAGAGCTTTCCTGGCATTTGTCCATCTTCAATTCAGTAGTTGCCAAGAAAGACTGACTCTGTCCTTTGTTAATCCAAACATGTGAGACCACTGGGACTGGGTCTGGGCCTGCCTCAGGGTGCCTGGCTTCCTGGATCCAAAGTTCAGAGTGTTTCATCAACAAGAAAGTGACGTAGGTCACTTCCTCTAGAACTGAATGAGGTCACTGCCTTGGCAACCACTTTGTCCTAACAGTTGCTTCTAAGGGTCCATGAGATGGAGCGTGCCCCTACTTCCTATGACACTTTCACAAGTTAAAATGGAATATCAACCATAGGCACCCGGGAACAGCTCTCCACACAGGCCTGGTTTGGTCCATCTTCTCTACATTAAAAAGAGAGAGACAGCTTCAGACACATCCCTTCATCCTTACCTGGTTGTTTGTCATGGAAGATGACTTTTGCTCTCTCAGGTCCTTCATAGCTGCCTATATCTTCTCCAGGGATCATTTCTGCATGGACCTTTGAGGTTCTCTGCAGGTTGAAGATCTCCTGCACTCCTGTATTGTAAGACCAAATCTGTCTCTGCTCTTCTATAAAGGTAGATTGAGGGAACCGTGTATGGTTAGGGTTAGTAACATGTTTGATTTGGGTTAGGATCATTCTGCTGGATGAATAATGGTATTGGGAACCTGCGATATTTATAAGATTATAGAGGTGAAATATATGTATGAAAACAGAAATCTCAGTAAGATTTGAAGCCCAAAAGGTCATTGGGTCCTTGATTGGGATAGTTAGCTTTGAATTATGTTCTGCCCAGATGTCTCAGATAAATCTATACACAATGGCATAGGATCTTGTACCTTGGATGATTGAATGTTGAGGAGAACATCCATTCAAAAAGGGAGAGTTGGTAAGATTACGAAGATAGTTGGTAAGATTAGAAAAAAGTGTGAGTATAGGATTTGGACAAAAAGTTCTTTAGCAATAGGGTTTCAGGTAGACAAAAAATGTAAATGTCAGCACATGTGAAGAGTCAGTCACAATGATGAACTGGGGAAAATATGTAGGAAAGCAGATATCAATAGAGACATAAGGAAATCAGGCAAATTATAAAATGAGTGATAGCAATAGACATTTTCAACAGGCTTGAGATTGAATATATAATCTTAGGAAGAAACAAATATGTAGTCACCAATAGGATTGATATTTGGGAGCATTAGGCAACCTGGACATGGATGATTTTCATAATCCTTACTCACATTCCATTTAGACTTTGGTACAATCGTAAGTGTGACTTTGCATTTTGTTGCCAGAATATTACTGTGATAAAATATATATGTAGATCAGGTGACATGAGTATTTCTACCACCATTTCTTGGAGCAATATTTTGAAGAGGTATAAATTAGTATTGGGGGTACGTATAGGTGTACCATGTGTGTATGAATATAGAGATAATGCATGAATAGACCATTCTGCGAATAAATAATATAACTGGTTCGAACTTTAGAAATTGGAATAAATTGATATCTGAAAATACACAGGGAATCATATATTGATATACATACATTCATTCCAACCATTTATACATCCAATGGTAATATTACGGTGTGGTCCATCATAAAGAGTGTGTGAATTTTGCTTCAAAATTGATTATGGAAATCGAAAATAATGTGTTTGGAAAGAAGTCTCATGAAATGACCAGTCAAAAACAAAGAGGAATACATATGTTCTGAAGCAGGAAGTGATATAATGTGTTAAAATTTCTTTAAATTTATGAAGTTGTGGATGAAATGTATATTCTATGATGTACAAAAACTGAAGAAATAGTAATGTACCAGTGTTGTATAAAAATGAACGTCAAAATACACATCATGTCCCATAGGAATCTACTTGCATTGATGTTAAAGTGGGTCAGTTACTGTAAAATTATAAGGATTTGTTTGCACCATTTACTGAAGTGAGTTTTCAGTACTATAAAACAAATATGTATTTCAGGTGGATGAATATTTCTGAAAATAATCTTATGAAAAGTTGAATATAAAACCATATACATGAACAAGAATGAATTTAGGGAGTGTATAATAAGACACATATATTTCATATTTTGAAAAATCTAGAGAGTATATATATATATATATATATATATATATATATATATATATATACAAAACACACACAGAGACATTAAAAAGTAGCAATATATATGCCAATTAAAATTCATCGTGAAATATATATCATCCACAGATCCAAAAATATTAATTTTACTGAACATGGATTTATGTATAATGTTTTTCAACTAAGAAGCTCACTCATAATTTGAATTATCAGTTCCAAAAGCGTTTAGGAGGAGTGATTTCTTCTCACACTTTGTCTGTGCCAAGTTAGCCACCTCTCAAGAATATAAGTCTGATACCAGGTAGGATTCTATATGTTCATATAAAAATACATGTGCTGAGTTGGCTACAGAAAAAGGGAGACAGGAATTCACATATGTGTTAACTTTAAAAACACATGCAGAACTCTTTCAACAAAAAATTGACAAGATTTATAACTCCTACCCTATATCATGCAAAAGGGAAGACCAACTATACACCATGCCTCCTCTGAAGTTCTAGTATTTCTATTCTGTTTGGGTTATTTTTCTCCATTATATTAGAATTAGTTGTCAGAATCTAGTAGGGTATGGGTTAGTGTCAAGGATTCCGTATTTCGAATGGAAAACTGAAAAAGGAATCCAATGTGTATGTAAATATGTGCTACACAAAAATCTTCCCACTCTCATCCAGAACAATGCCTTGACAATACCTTCACCCCAAGTAAGACACAATTAGAGGAGAAGATTTAGAAAATCTGTGAACAAATATATGGAATGGAATATGCTCAGGAGCCCACAAACTTGGAAGTGGCAGAGGAGTTTCCAAAGGTAAGGGACAGGGTAAACACTCCATAAACATGGAGGTCTGCTGGCATAGAGACTTCTTGAGAAACTGCCTGTGAGGTTGGGCACTTGAAAAATATGTTGTTGTCAGGAGCTTTAGCTTCCTTTCTAGTGAGACCATAAAAGCTTGGTCTGCATCTATGAGACCTGGAGGACATGCTTTCTTATTTCCCAATGAACATGAGGCAGCAGTGCTAAATTCTCTTTTTAGGTAAACTGTGGCCACTGGGGGCTAAATGTCTCCCCATGTGCACTGTGAAGCCATGTGGTCATCCTCCATTTTCGTGGTGTTTCTTCCTGCTGCACTGGGAGTTTGATATTTGCTTCACAAAATACAAAGAGTTCAATTGGGTCACAGTGCAAGAGGGAGTTCTGTCATGTGTGGTGGGTCAGGTTCTGCAGGAGGATAAAAGAACCAGGATTCTATCCCACATAGTTTGCCCCCTTGACCATAGCAACCTGATTCTGAACAATGTCCTGAAAACTCTCCATATAACAAGTTGCCTTTACATGGAAGGTTCTGCTGGCTGCACCATGTCAGTCAAAAGCCATTTGGAAGCCAATGGAAGATCCACATGGCCCCACCACAGATGTTTTATCACATACCTGCCCACCACTGCTCTAGGCCAACTATTCAACAGAGTCCAACTTACTGGCATCTCTGTTCTACACCATTTACATGAAACCCAGTCAATCAAGGCACTGTCTGGTATATTCATGATCAGTAACAGGACATCCAAATGTTCTCCAGTGCCACCTGATGATGGGAGTTTCCAAAATTTCATGGTATTTTTCTAGCCATTTTTCAAGGATGAAGTTGGAGGCACTGTGAGTTTCAATTCTTTCAGGAACCATTAAATGGTTAGGAAGCTCATTTCAATGAAAGCTCTGGAGAACACTCACAGGTAAGGCTTCCCAAAGAGTGGCCAAAAGATCACATGATATTATGCCCATTGAGGTCTACAATGTGAGGTCCATATGAGTTTTGACTAACAACTATGGGTGCCAAATCTTTCAGAATAAAATCATGTGGTATCCTGCCTGAGAGGCCTAGTGCTCTGTGGAAAGCCATCCTGGGCCTAGCACTTAGTTTCCAAGGGCGACACTCATGCCTGGCTTCCTAAAATCTCAACACAATTCATGGCAATACTTCTCTGAGGTCAGTTTGAGAACTCAGTTTCAAAGGGAATCACACCAGAGTTCAAGAACATGTGGACCAAGTCATGTCTTCCAACCGCCACCCAAATGACCACAATTTAAAACAAAACACTCCAACGTGGCTCTCATTTTTTTCCATATAGACACTCATAATGACCTCTGGCAAAAGTTTTCCATGAGGGGCACAGCCCAAGACCGTGTCCAAAATAAGCTCTCTTGCACCTAATTTGCCTAAAGTCAGGGTGGCCTGGACACCCTTCTTGTGAACCAGGAGAGATCAAATAGGCCTCCCATTAATACTGCTCCGCTTCTTCAATTTGAGGCCAACTGACTGTGGGGTTTGGATTCCTCATGTGAATTGGAGTCTTGAGAAAACCGAAGCAACTATGGGCTAGCCTCTTCAGGGCTTTGAAGAACTCCTTTGACCCAAAGGATCCCTATTCTGACTTGATGGAGGTTAGGAAAGTTACAGAAGAGGCGAGAGACTTCATCCACAAGGACTGCTCTTTTGGCCATTTTGGTTTTGGATGTACACATGGGATCTTTCTTTAGATCCATCAGGAGCTGAGAATCTAAGCCACACCCTCACCCAAGGCAAATAGGCTGATTCAGACACAGCCTTTCCAAAGCAATTAAGCAAAGAGCCACAGATAATGCCCATTCATTTCCATTTGAAAACTGTTTTCTTCAGGCTTCACAAAGTGGTGGACTGAGGAAAAGACCTTCTTGACATTCAGGGCAACAGAAGAATTGGTAAACAAAAGGCCCCAAGCAGGGTTTCTTCACTGAGACTTTCCTGGTTACACTGATATCTGAGTTTTCTTAGATGCTCGCCATTCCCTTCAGCTATTCAGTACATGGTCATGTCACAGAGCTTCAAGGTTGTACATATCTTAAACACAAAACCATGAGCCTATTCTGGAGAGTCGCGAGAATTCAGGAAGAAAACAGGAACTTAGGTAGATAGCAGGTGTTGCACATCAATAAGGCAAGCTGCAGTCCATTCATAAATAGGGCAGGATGAATGCTGGGAAGCTTTCTATTAGATAGGACATATTCATTGATGCATTCTCTTTTCTAATGTCTACAACCACGGACATAGTGGGATACACAGACATAGAAACACTCACCTTGTCAAACGACTTACTAGAAACAGTTCACTCCAAACAAAACAAACCGCCTTTCATACCTATTCTCAGAACATGAGACAAAACCACAAACCCACACCCACACCACAAAGGCACCTCCTTCCCCCATGTAGGTCTGTGACTATCCGGAGTGTCCTCTGACTGGTGGGCCATACTATGTTCTCTGGAAATGCCCTGTTCTGTCTCAAATCTGGTCTCTTTGGCCAACTCTGTGAAGTTGTCAGGAGCCAGCGGTGAGCCACTGCCTGCTTTCTCAGGAAAGGCCCCTATTCATAGCTTTCCTTGCATTTGGCATTCCTCACATCAGTAGGTTCCAAGAAAGACTGAGTCTGTCCTTGGTAAATCAAAATAAGTTTGACCACTGGGACTGGGACTGGGATTGGCTCTTGGTGCCTGGCTTCCTGGATTCCAAGTTCAGAGAGTTCCATCACCAAGGAAGTTAGGTGAGGTCACTTTCTTTAGGAAATGAATGAGGTCACTGCCTTGGCAACAACTTTATCCTAACAGTTCCTTTCAAGGTTCCCATGAGAAGGAGGCTGCCCCTACTTCCTGTGACACTTTCACCAGTTAGAGTGGTATGTCAACCATAGGCATGCAGGAGCAGCTCAAAACATGCCTGCTTTGGCCCATCTTCTATACATTAAGAAGAGAGTGGCTGATTCAGACACATCCCTTCATCCTGAGCAGGTTGTTTGCCATGGAAGACTTTTGCTTTCTCAGGAACTTCATAGTTCCCTACATCTTCTCCAGGGATCATTTCTGCATTGACCCTTGAGTTTCTCAGCAGGTGGAAGATCCTCTATATTCCTGTATTTTAAGACCAACTCTGTCCCCACTTTTCTGTAAAATTAGATTGAGAGAACAGTGTATGGTTAGGGTTAATAACATGTTCGATTTGGTTTAGAAAGGAAACTACACGGTTGAGCAAACAGGGTCCTACAGTTAGCAATAATATGAGGATTATTAATGGACCGGCCCTGGCAGATAAAAGCGTAGTTAATCAGGTTGACTATGTGAACAAAGACTCAAACCTCCCTTCTGGGGCCTATGTCTCTCTTTGACGCTCTTCAAGTCGTTTTCTTAATTTACTCATAGTTTCTTTTACAACTCCAGTATTGTCAGCATAAAAACAACATTCTTCGCTCAATGCAAGCAAAAAGGCACCTTTCTCTCATGAAGAGGAGATCCAACACTCGCCTGCTCTGTAAAACAGCTTCAGAGAGAGAGAGGTTAAAATTCCTGTAAAGCTGTGATGACGGTTTTTAATGTCTTTAAGCTTTGGTCTATTTCTGCTTCTAATTGTGTCTTTGTTGTGTCTCATGGACTAGGGCAGTTGTTCCTGTGCCCACCCCTTCAGCAATTATTATTCCTAATAGGATGGCTAAAGTGAGGGATACAGGTTCCCGGTGGAACCGGGTTGTATGCCCCCCTATTTGAACTTTAAATGAACCTACGTCATGATAGAGCACTCTGAAAAACATCTGCATCATTACATAATTAATCACATCTATTGACCATTTTATGAAAACATAAATAATGTTAAAGTGTATAGAATTATACTGTTTTATGGATGGACAAGAAAATGCACCTAAGATAGCACCAAAGTGAGGAAAACATTCTTATTTGGTTGCATCCGGATTTAAAGGGCATTGCTTCTGTTGTAATCAATTAATCCCCTGAACCCCAAGTTTTGGTAGTTTTAGAATTTGTACCCAACATGTAAGGGAAGGGGCTCAGAAGTTCACAGTCTGCAGAAATTCACAAAAATTAGTTTTTGTTTCTGTTTTTTTTTTCCTCTGTTCTGGGCAAGTTAACTTTTCAAGGACACCTTGGAAGGGGAGAGCTTTTTTGTCTCTTTTTTTTCTCCCTGCCAGCTGTCACCATGGATCCCAGTTGCTAAGTTTTTTATCTTAGAAATGTAGCCATCTCGGTGAAGCCCCAGCTCAAGGCCAGAGGCCTTGTTCACATATTTTGTGAAAAACTGGTAAGGCAGTGTCTAGCTTAGGGGTGGTGATTTTTCCAGCCAGTGGCCAAGTAGAACAGGGCAACACGAAAAGTGGAAGTTTATGTACATTGAACTCTTTCAGAGGGACTCTTTTGCTGAAAGACCTAAAGTAAGCCTTGGTGAACACTTCTGGAGAAGGTCATTTAAGACATTTCTGTGGACCTGGTACAGAGGGGGAAGACGGGGTAGTCGAGGCTGAGAGCAGCTCCGTGGATTTAAGAATGAGGAAAGAGAGATGTAAAAGAAAATGGGAAAGGGGTTTGGGATTTTCCTAGAACAAAACTTGAGCAGTAGAACAGGTAGAGCAGAGGGGAAGATGGGAGTAAATATTCCAAAAAGCCTTTGAGGGACTTTAAATTCTTAGAAACCTGTTTTCAGTGATGACAAAGCAACTTTAAAGGCCATTTTCATTACATCTTGGATAGGGGTCTGAGGGATCTTCTCAGCTGGTTTGAGCTTTGGGTTAGCTTGCTAGAGGACTTGGTGGGACCTAGTGCAGGCACTGACAGGAAAAGAGAGGAGTGAGTGGGTGAAGGGGTACCTCGGTACCTGCTACCTCAGCAAGTGGGCAATGTTCTGAGAACCCGCGGAGGTTTGGGTTTTTGATTTAGTAATTGGAGAGGAGAAATCAGGTTGCTAAGATGGGAGTGATAGCAGAGAGTCTAGAGCAGAAGGCTGAGGGTGAGGAACTATTGGAGAAGCATAGTACAGGACGTGAGCAAAGGAGGGAAAAGGATTCCACATAGGGAAATTTCCCCCTTTTGAGAACTTGCGGAAGTTAAAAATGTCACGCAGAATTTGAGGATCTAGAGAACCCTCTGGGGGCCATAGTATTTGGTTGTCTAATTGGTAATATGGATAATGCTGTGTACTGAATTTGATGAGGAGTTTGGGTTCCACCAGGCAGCCCCTGTATGCTCACATTCCATTGACTTACACAAGAAGTCGGCTTCTCCCTCACACAGCTGTGGCTGTTTGTGGCTTTGATAGTCCGCCAGGCAAACATAGTAATCTAGGCTAGCCAACCTGAATCTGTCTCGCGTGTCCCTGCATCCATAATGTTTGTTTCCATTATCTAAGGTACAGAAGAGATTTAATGGAATTTTAGTGGGATCCTCTTCATCAGGAATATCTCAATAGGAAAGACCTATACCGAGATGACAAATGTCTGGGTGGAGAGATGGCCACCAGGTCTCTAAGGGGGCTGTATGCGAGATAGACGATACTTCTTGTCTAGTAGGATTTGTGATCAGCCATTGCTGCTGAACGGGGTGATGAGGGTTAGAACTACTGGTGGCCAAGGGGAGAGTCTATAGTCTTATCCACATAGCGAATACGCAATTTGAAATGGTTACCAGGCTTTTCCAGTTTCCAACAAGAGTCTGGACACAGTGAAGGCTTGAGATGAGAGGCATGGATCCAAAAAGTGATTCCGTCTACTTTTACCGCTTTAAGGTTTATAAGTAGCACCTGGTATGTTCCTTTCCAGTGGGGTTCCAGGGATGACACCTGATGTTGTCTTATGTAGACGAAGTCTCTTACTTGATATTGATTTAGAGTCCCCTCCTCCCCAGGTTGGTAGGCAGTGGCCAGCTGTTTCCACAGGTATCGCTGAGTTCTTTCAATGACTTAAGTCTGTCAAGAAAGGGGGTGTGGAAGTGATCATTAGGCCTTAGAGTTGGGGTTAGGTCCCATACTGGAGGATGGGCATCATAGAGAATTTCATAGGGGGTGAGGTTACACAAAGAAAGAGAGGGAGTATTTCTCGCATGAAACAGTGCATAAGGCAGGAGCATAATCCAATCTTTTATGCCGGGCTCTAAGCTTAATTTCGTTAAGGTCTCCTTAATGGTTCTATTTATTTTTTCTACCTGTCCTGAGCTCTGGGTTATATAAGCATAATGTAACTTCAAATTAATCCACAGGTTCCCAGTTAACACCTGACTTACCTGGGCCATGAACACCAGTCCATTATCAGACCCTATTACCTTAGGCAGACCGTATCTTGGAAAAATATCTTTCAGGATCTTCTTGAAAATCATTTGTTCAGTTTTTTTTTTTTTTTTTTTTTTGTGTGTGTGTGGAAGGCTGCAGTCCATCCTGAAAATGTATCTACAAAGACTAGGAGATATTTAAGTCCATACCTTGCTGGCTTAATTTCACTATTGTCCACTTCCCAAAATTGTCGTTTTCTGGTTCCTTGTAGGTGCTTTCCTCTAGGAAACTGGAAGGGTAAGCATTAACCAATTGACGGACTCGACAGCTTTTGTTACCCGTTCAGTTATTTCCTTTCACTGTGAGTCGGTTAGTGGAAAACTCTGTTCTTAATCCTTGAGGAATGCCTGCAGTTTCTTTGAACCAAGGTGAATGAGTTGATGTACATTTTAACGTAGTGTAGGGCTTTCTGTAATTACAGCCTGAGCTCAGTGAAGTTGAGGCGTTCAGTGTCAGTGTCCATAGATGTTATCAAAAACTTCCTGGTGATCTGGGGTCCATTGGAATTGGGCATCTCCCTTTAACACCGGGTATAAAGGAGCAGCTAAGGACGCAAACCCAGGTATCCATAACCTGCAAAAGCCAGCAGTCCCAAGAAACTCTCTGAGTTGTCTCCTGTTAGATGGGAGTGGTATCTACACAATGGTCTGTTTTCTGGGCTCAGTGAGCCATCGTTTACTGCCCCTAAGGAAACAGCCCAGGAAGATTACTTTATGCTAGCAAATTTGGGCCTTTTTGTCCAAAACATTATACCCGAGTTGAGCAAGCTCATATAATAGTGCTTGGGTCCCAGACTCACAGTTTTCCTTGGTGTTGGCTGCCAGTAGCAGGTCATCCACGTATTGAAGCTGGGTGACTTTGGGGTGCGTAGTTCTGAAAATGCTGAGATCTATGTGGAGGGCTTCATCAAAGAGAGTGGGGGTGTTTTTGAACCCCAGTGCGAGTCTAGTCCAAGTTAGTTGACCAGACGTTCAGGTTTGTGGGTCTACCCACCCGAAGGCAAACAGCAACTGACTATCTTTATGCAGAGGCAAGCAAAAGAAAGCATCTTTTAAGTCCAGAACAGTATACCATTTCCGCTCAGGGTTCAGAGTGATAAGCAGATTGTACGGATTAGGTACCGTGGGGTGAATGTCCTGCACTCTGTTGTTGATCTCTCTTAGGTCTTTAACAAGGCGATAGTCCCCGGTTCCTGTTTTTTTTTTTTTTTTTTTTCTAGTAGCAGGGGAGTGTTCCAGGCCAATTGACAGGGCCTTAGGACCCCTAAGGCCAGATATTTCTGAATATGGGGCCTTATCTCATCTTTAGCTTTTTTTGCTTAGAGGATATTATTTGACATTGATTGGGGAGGCTGAGGTTTTTAACTCCACTGTTATTGGAGGTTGTTTCACGGCCAGGCCTAACCCAGCAGTTTTTGCCCAGGCATCTGCGTAATCTGTTATCCATTTCTGGGGTAGCTTGCCTGTTTGATCAGTCTTGGGGGGTGTGAAGAGTGGATGTTCATCTTCTACTAATATAGTTAAAGCCGTGACTATAGGAGTTTTTACTGAAGAATTTAGAAATTTCATTTGGGGGCCTTCAGGGTTAAAAGTTATTTAGGCCAAGAGCTTTGTGAGCAGATCTCTGCCCATCAATGGGTCCAGGCATTCCTGGATTACTAGGAAGGAGTGATGGATTTTTCCTTTCCCTAGGTCCATGGTCCTATTAGTAGTCTAAGCCCGATATTTACTGCCATTAGCCCTTTGAACTACAGACCTTTTATTTGATAGAGGGCCCAATGGGGCCTTAAGGGCTGAGTATACTGCTCCTGTATTCATTTCAAAGTTAAGTTTACTGGGGTCCACTGCACTTCAAAAGTTACCCTGAGCTAGGGGAAGGGATCTGAGCCCCAACTTACTTAGTCATGCTCTAGAGTCAGAATGGCTGGCTGGCGTGGCTGTCTCTTTATAGGGCACTCTTTGGCCCAGTGTTCTTTTTTTTGTACAGTAGGCACATTGATCTGAGGCCAGGGGTGGCCTCTGGCATGGCCCCAGGTATCCCTTCCTGTCACCTTACGTCTTAATTTCTGGCCTCTTTCTTGTTGTGACCAGGATCTTGGTCAATCCCTTAGTCTGTCTTTTGCTTCTCTCATCCTTCCTTTGCTCCCTTTCTTTCTCCCTGTTTCTCTCTTATAGTATACTTTCTCGGCTTCTCTGACTAAATCTCTCTTTTAAATTTTTTTAATATCCATGGCAGCTTGCCCAATTAAGGCCATCTTTACAGATGAATTTTGATCCGCTGCCTGAGGATCAAAAAGAGTATATCTCTTATATGCCTCCATAATTCTTTCTAGAAACAAAGAGGGAGATTCATCAGGCCTTTGAATAATTTCTCTTACCATGGCCAAATTAGTTGGTCACCTAGCAGCCCCTTGGAGACCCGCTATTAGAGCCAGGCAATAATTGGACAGATGCTCTTTATCTTCAAAGGTGTTGGGGTTCCAGTTGGGTTGGTTTAAGGGTAAGCTGGCTTTGATTATGTTGGGAAGTTGTGTTGGTCGCCAATCAGTTCCGAGGTTTTAGCTTCTTGGAGGTTTTTCTCTTATTCCTCTGTCATAAAGAAAGTCCCTAGGAGTTTTTGGCAGTTATCCCAAGTAGGCAGGTGTAAAAACGTTGGCGAGTTCTCTGAGTTCTTTTAGCCGGGCCAGCTTCCTCCAGGGAAGGAGGGGCTCTGTGTGCCACAGGACAGTCATCTGGATGGCGCTGGGCCATCCTAGCTTCTTTGAATGGTGGAGAGGCTGAGTCAGCAGCAGGGGAATCACTTAGAGGGTGTTGGGAGTTGGGGGATGAAGGCAGAGGATAAGGAGGGGGAGGAGAGTCCAGTAGAGTCTTGAGACTCAGGGAGAACAGAGGGTGCAGGAGGAGGAGCAGAGAGTTAAAGAGATAGAATCATGGGGGAAGGAGTAGGAGCAGTGCAGGGACAAGGAAAGGCTTCACCCTTGGAGGAGGATATTTGCAGAGGTCCTGACAAGTTAAGATATATGGCTGTTGATCTGGATGTCTACATGGCCCCGGCTAAAAGACAATATCTCGAACTTTTCAAATTAGTGCGAAGTAGAAAGATCCTTCTAGGGGCCATCCGACTACAAAGGTGGGTCATTCTGAGACACAGAATCTGCCAGATCCGGCGTTTTACTGAAAAAGAAAGATTCTGAGCCCTTAGGCAGACTTTGGTCTAGTGATGAAGGGTCAGGAACAGAGGCATTGAAGTGCTCTGTCCCATAATAAAATATACACAGACAATAAAAGCAATGACACACGGCACAGACAAGACAAGACAATAAAGACAGGCAATGGACGTCCAATACTGAGACCAGGACTGAGTAGCCTGCAAAACATGATGGGCTGGCAATACCGAATCCGAAACAAAATATCACTGAATCGAGGAGACTATTGTTCCTCGATTTCACGAGTTCATCCCCCAGGGACATGGCCTGTGGCTCTGTGACATGTGTGTCAGCCACCGTGGGAGAGAGCTCACGCTGTTTACCAATAGCCATTTTGTGAAACCCTAACCTGAATCCTGAAACCAGAAAGAGGGGCCTTATTTACCCCCAGAGGAGCCCGTTGGGGGTCTTTCATCTGCGGCTGCCGGATCTCACTGGGGCCACCTGATGTAAAGATCGGGGGAGGGTCGGTGGAAGAGACAACCAAGAGACTGTCTCATGCAACAGCAAAGGCTTTATTGGGAGTCCAGCATGGAAGGGCTCAGAGCTCACTTGAATAGAGCAGAGAGCCCTGAGAACAGCTTAAGAAGTACTTATATATTTTCCTTGGAGAGGGCAGGGAGGGAAGTTTATTGATGGGTAAGGGCGAGTGGGTGGTTTGCGTTCAACTGGTTGACCGAGTACATTCTGCAGTTTGGCAGTTGGGGACAGCACATTCTGGGAACAAGAATAGCAAACAGTTCTCAAGATTTCAACAGTGTTTTGTTAAGCATACAGAAAATCAAGAAATGACAAGTACCTATTTTATTAACCTTTCAATATAAGTATGAAAACAGAAATCTAGGTAAGATTTGAAGCCCAGAAGTTCATTGGGCCCTTGATTGGTATACTTAGCGTTGAATTACATTCTGTAGTGATGTCCCAGAAATATGGATATACAATGGCATAGGACCTTATACCTTCTCGGAGGTCAATTCCAAAACACAGACTCTAAGGGGAATCACACCAAAGTTCAAGCCAAGGTGAACCCAATTATCTCTTCCAACCGCCACACAAATGACCACAATTAAAACCAAAACACTCCCACATGGCACTCATCTTATTCCATATAGACACTCACCATAACTTCTGGCAAGAGGATTCCATGAGAGGCGCAGCACAAGACAGTGTCCCAAATAAGATCCCTTTCCCCTCATTTGCCAATAGTCAGGGTGGCCTGGACACCCTCCCTGTGAACCAGGAGTTATAAAATAGGTCTGCCATTAATACAGCTCTGTTCTCCAATTTGAGGCCTATTGACTGTGGGGTTAGATTCTTTATTTGAATTGGATTCATAAGAAAACCCAAGAACCTATGGGCTAGCATCTGCAGGGCTTTGAAGAACTCACTTGACCCAATGGATCCCTATTCTCACTTGATGTAGGTAAGGAACCTTACAGAGGAATGTGAGGGACTTCATCCACAGTGACTGATTTTTGGCCATTTTGATTTTGGATCCACACATGGGATCATTCTTTAGATCCATCAGGTGCTGAGAATCTAAGCCACAGGCTCACAAAGGGCCAAGAGGCTGATTCAGACACATCCCTTTACAAAGCAATTAAGCAAAGAGCCACAGGTGATGCCCATTCATTTCCGTTTGAAAACTGTTTTCTTCAGGGTTCACAAAGGCGTGGCCTCAGGCAAAGAACTTACTGACATTCAGGGCAACAGAAAAATAGGCAATCAAAAGTCCCATTGCAGGGGTTCTCCACTGAGACTTTCCTGGTCACATCGATATATGAGTTTTCTGAGATGCTTGCCATTCCCTTCAGCTATCCAGTACATGTCCATGTCACAGTGCTTGGAGGTGGTACATATCGTGGACTCAAAAGCATGAGCCTATTTTGGAGAGTGGCTAGATTTCAGGAAGAAAACAGTAACTTAGGAAGATAGCAGGTGTTGCCCATCGATATGGCAAGCCCTAGTGCATTCATAAATTGGGCAGGATGAATGCTGGGAAACTTTCTACTAGACAGGAAACATACATTGATGCATTCTCTTTTTCTAATGTCTACAACCACGGACACAGTGGGATACACAGACATAGAAACACTCGCCTTGTCAAACAACTTACTAGAAACAGTTCACTCCAAACCAAACAAAAGGACTTTCCTACCTATTCTCAGAACATGGGACAAAACCACAAACACACATCCACACCCACAAAGGCACCTCCTTCCCCCAAATAGGTCTCTCACTATCCGGAGTGTCCTCTGACTGCTGGGCCATACTATGTTCCCCCAATATGGCCTATCCTGTCTCAGATCTGGTCTCCATGTCCAACTCTGTGAAGTGGTCAGGAGCCAGCTGTGAGCCACTACTTGCTTTTTTAGGAAAGGCCCCTCTTCAGAGTACTCCTGGCATTTGGCCATCCTCACATCGGTAGGTACCAAGAAAGACTGACTCTGTCCTTGCTAAATTGAAGCAAGTGAGACCACTAGGACTGGGACTAGGACTGACTCTGTGTGCCTGGCTTCCTGCATCCCAAGTTCAGAGAGTTCCATTACCAAGGAAGTGAGGTGAGGTTGCATCCTTCAGGAATGGAATGAGGTCACTGCCTTGGCAACCACTTTGTCCAAACAGTTGCTTTCAAGCGTACCATGAGAAGGAGGCTTACCCTACTTTCTGTAGCACTTTCACAAATTAGAATGGTATATCAACCATAGGCACCAAGAAACAGCTCTCCACACAGGCCTTATTTGGTCCTTCTTCTCTATATTAGGAAGAGAGACTTTAGTCCGGGGAGCACTGCAGTGAACCTCTGCATTAAAACTATTAGCAAGCACCTGGTGGAGGAGTCCTCCATAGGTAAGTGGCGCCTTTATAACATCTGATATCTGGTTAAGGGAGATCTCTTCTGATGACAGAGATGTGGCCTCGGGAGGCTCACATATACTCCTTTCAAGGAGAGTAACCAGAATCGTTCTGTCCTCTGTTCTGTTCTGTAGGGAATTCCTCTGGAACTGTAGAGAGGGGCCGATGGGCACACACGCGCTCCTACCCTGGAGCTTTAGCAAAATGTTGCACTGTTCCACTCTTTTTCTGTTTAGGCGCCGGGTTTCTGTTTTTTTGTGTTTTGTTTTGTGTTCTATTTTTTTGATTGTTTGTTTGTTTTTGTTTGTTTTGTTGTGTGGTTTCAGTGGTAAAAACTTAAGGATTTTGGACGTAAAAATGGGTAATAAAGAGAGTGAGCCTGACACCCCTTTGGACTGTGTTTTAGGGAACTGCGATGAACTTTACCCCCCTTTGTTAAGCAGGATGATAGAAGCTCCTAGCTGGCTGCCTGGAGCACACCCATTGCAGAGGGCAATGCCTGCTGGGGACCTAAGAACTGAGCATCTCCCAGGTTAACAAGTGAAACTCCTTTAAAACCCCTTGTCGCTCCAGATCAAGAGAGTCACAACCTTTGGCAGAGTCCCCTGTGTTTCTCCTTTGTTCGCAAAGCAATAAACCTCCCTTTTTCTTTTTCTCAAAACTCAGTCCTCATTTTTAAATTGGTATTAATTGGCTTCAAGTTCAGGAATCGAACTTTAATTTACAAATTTGGTACCCCCCCTCCGCCCCGGAACTTTGTGAGAGCTGTCTACTGAAATATTAGGAGATGAAGCATGCTTGGTGTGGAACTGAAGAAGAGGAGCTAATCCTGTAAGTAAAAGAAGGGACTGAGGGACTCCCAGCAGCTGCCAAAGCCCTGTTGATTCAGGGAATTACCTCCTTCCTTCCCGCACTGTAAGAATTATGCCACCTCTGTCTTGTTAAAAAAGAGAAAAAGAAAAAGGGGACACTAAATGCAGTGAAGTCACCATGGAGACACCTTATTTTACATTTCAGGTTGCCCCTCTGTTAAAACATGTGGTCCCCCCCCTGTGGATATCTATGGTGCACACTGG
Organism: Callospermophilus lateralis; assembly: GCF_048772815.1. NCBI lineage: Eukaryota > Metazoa > Chordata > Mammalia > Rodentia > Sciuridae > Callospermophilus > Callospermophilus lateralis. Next base: position 130,726,331 of record NC_135313.1, on the reverse strand, counting down.
TGTAGGAGATTTTTCTCTTATCTGCTCTGGTTTAAAGGGTTCTCTCTGACAGCCATAGTGTGGACCTCCTTTCTGTCTGTCTTGTGTCTTTGTATCTGGCCGTTTAAGACATGTGCAATAATGTGTTGATATTATAAATTGTTTCTTTCGAATGATCTTAGCTGAATGTGTGTCTAAATGATGATGTTTTATTTTAACAATCTGGTATCTGAATGGGTTTTTGAAGCATTGCACAATCTTGCAGTTAAAAGTCGGGTTTAGGTAATTATTTAGTTTATGATTTCAGGTAATTCATGCCAGAGAACTTAAATACTTAGGATGGAAAACTGAATAACTCTACTTCCAAGTTGGCAAGTAACTTCCCAATCATACAGTCTTTTTTTCCACCAATTTTGAATTGGATAGCCTGGGAAAATGTCACTGTGTGTACCAGCGCATTAATTTGGACAAGGATAGTAAATCATAGAATGGTATCTGTTGACAAAACAAGATGTAAAGATATAAAATTTTGTGAATTGTATCTTAAATTTGTATCATAATTTTCAACATCTGAACCTCCAAATTATGGTTAAAATGCATTAGGCCTGAGGTGTCTGCTCAGAATAGCAGTTTTTCCTGCTTCTTCCAGACCTCAGCCATGACTTATGTTGAAATGTAAATGAAAAAAGCCTGCAAGCTTAGTAGGAGACTGATTTGAGGCCTAAGGGGAAAAAAAGGTAAATTGTATGGTATTTACTAATTACTAGCCAGTCACTTTTTCTAGGACTCTTTTTTTTTTCCTTAGATACTTTTTTTTTTGAGCTCATGATTTTGAGCATACAGACCTAGGTTAATGTTTTTCAGATCAGTTCTATCTTTGACCAACTGTAGACTTTTTGAAACATTGCAATGGAGATTTCACCTGAGAAAAGCTACAAGGCCTTTACTATTATTATGTGTGCAAACTTTTGTTATGTGTTGTATGTCTATATATACATATGTCCGTATATCATATATATGATACACAAATTAACATATACAAGGAGCACTCATAAAAAAGCGCTCATTAAATAAAATTTAAAAAGGAGATCCAAAGATCTTTAATTCACGTGATTTAAATGTTTCAATTTAAATTGGATAAACAGATAAAAATCAATGTCTTTAAATTTAAGCTTACAAATTTTTCTAGGTGTTCAAAAATCTAATAAAATATTAATATCTACAAAATGTCTAATATGCCTTGGTTCTAGGACCTTTCCTTCAACATAAAAATGGTTTACACTGTTCAATACATTTCTCTAATATTTTGATAAATAAGTAAAGTAAATTCGATATGGGATTACTCATTCATGAGTACTTTTGTTAGATATCTGATTGATTTACTAAGGTCTGAATAAGTTTTTATTAAAGTCTGTATAAGAATATAAAAATTAGTCATGTGTTAATGAGACAAAAATTTCTTAGAACATAAGTTTACCCATAACGTTGTGTTTATTAAGTTTTATTTTCTCTAGAGCAAGCAACCATAAAAATTAAACAACTGATTAAATAAGAACTGTTATTTTAGAGCACTGTACTGCCATTGCTTTAAAAGCTAAACTTGGTTAATGTAGAAACATCAATGTAATTGTGATGCTATCAATATTTTCATATCTTATAGGTATGCAAGTCTGTAAGGTAGAAACTTTAAAAGAGCATTATATCAAGCTGGTGCTCTGAAGTTGTATGGTAAAAAATATATTGGGGATTTATTTACCTGTTATCAATAAGATATGTAAACTTTTATGTTACTTTTTACATTGGGAACAATTTAAATGTATTTTTTAGTTAATGAGAGCCTAATCGATGTAAAGGTTAAAAACTTTCAGCCTTTCTTTAATTCATGTTTTAAATGTGGTATCATATGGTGTTAGCTAATGTTCATGTAAACTTTGTCAAATGATATTTAAAAATAAAGATTAGCTTTAGAACTAAAATAATTAAGATTTATAAAGAGCCCTGCCTTACCTGAGATAAGGCTCTGTGTGCCATCTTACTACATGTGGGAAAGCCTACGAAACAAGTAGGTCAGATAATATTTCTTTAAAGTTATGTTAAAAAGTTGGTTTTTTTATAAGGTCAATATTCCTAGGATCTCAAACAGGGGATATAATGTATAACTCAGCCAAAAAATTTAGGGTAGCTATTACACAAGCTAAGTATTTTTACTTTTGTTAATTTTATTTTGAAATTTTCTTATAAGTGATCTAAAGATTCTCTGTTACTGTTTTACAAACGTGTTGCTTTAAAAACACAACATGGGTCTATTCAAGATAATAAATCATTACTTACAATACAGACAGAATAATACAGATCCCAATTAATAAAAAGATAATTATATAGTTATAGAAATTAAAGCCCAGTACTCTTAATATAAGGCTGTTAAAATTTATTTGCTGGATGTTTAAGATTAGGATATAAAATTAAAGTTAAATGAAAAGGGCCAAGAAAACCAATATTTGGCTTTTGCCCTCTGAGTCAGTCTGAATCCAGGGAACAGGGAACTTCTCTAAAGAGCTTTGAAACTCTGAGCCACATAACCTCTTCCTGATCAGGGAGATTAATGAGACCACTGGAGAACAGAAAGCCAATCAGTGTATTTGTTACGAAGAGGAGAGTCATCAAAGAAAGGAGACATCCCTGATGCTTCCGAGGGAAGCCAAATGGTCAAGCAAGATCTGGACCCACCTAGCGCAAATGGCACTAGCAGAACTGAGAATCTGCTCTCAAGTTTCCCCAGAATTGACTCCCATCAAAGCTCAGCTGACTCTTAACAATAGATGGAAACAAAAGTCAGTTTGACTGCTTCATCTTAAACACTTAGCAAAGACAGTTAAGAACAAAATACATCCATTCCTGGGCATTTTAAATTATAATAATAATAATTATTATTAAAATAATAATAATAATAATAATAATAATAATAATAATAATAATAATATAATTTTAAGGTATGCACTTTATGTTTGCCTCCCAAAATAAGTAAGACTGGTGGCTACAAAGAAGAATTCTCAGACAGGAATGCCTGATACATATAAAAAGAGACTATCAAGAAGACCTGCCACAGGGAGAAGTTTTCAGTTTAAGGCCTACAGATATTCCTAACCTACACAGGTAGGCTTGGTGTTTGCTAGTACAATTATCCAGCCCTGAGTAACAGAATTAAAGGTTTCTCTAAGAGACACAGAGTTCATACTAGTAAAAGGATTTTACAAGATCAGATGACATTAAATTATTAAACTGTATCTTATGGGGAGGGACAAGTGTAACAGTAAAAGTTAAATATTAAGTTGACAGTCCTGATAACTGGGGATATTAAAGACTGGTGAGGGAACTTCTATACAGTGACATGTACCAGTTGCTGCAACATTTATTCAGTACTCATGGTTTTTGTTTCTCTCATAGAAGAACCCATCCCCAGATGACTTTACATCCTGTTCTTCCCCAATCAGACTTCAAACCGAACTGACTTCTAAAAGGCAACTCATGTCCCTCAACTGACTTCTAAAAGGCAACTCATGTCCCTCATGCCATGCCCACTCACGTCACCATGTCTCAGGTCAGAAGAAGAAAAAATGAGTGACACCACTCTTCTTACAACAATGGAGAGAAAGATAAATAGACTATCAATATAAGTAATTAATTAAGTCAGGTAAAATCAGGGAGATCGGTTTTCAGTGAGTTCTAAAAATTTGGAGACTCTTACCTGAGGGATTAAAATTTCCTCAGTGCTCTTCCCGTAATCTATCAAAGATTTGAAAGGGACACAAAGAAAAGGGGGGAATGATAGACCCAACCTGATCTTTTATTAAAATTGGGAGCCATCTTGCCAAAAAGCCATGAAAAGATAATTTTGGCTTTACCATAAATTACTTCAAATTCTAAACCTTCTTGGAATGCCTGCCCGCGCCTTGAACTCACCCATGCCCAGCTCTCTGACAAGATAGCAGTTCTCTCTGAAACTTTAGTGACACATCATAAATATTTGCCTTCTCTGGCCAGACAACAACCCTCTCTGAGGCTCTAATGGTCTTCATGAACTCTGATGTAGGGACAGCAAAAAAAATGTAGACTGCCATTAGTGTGATGTTTGTCAGAGTTCTGTTATCTGTAAACCCCCTTTTGTGTAATTTTCTGGACTATTAAGCTGCCTGTAGGAAAGCTGGGGTTGCTGTCTTATTCCCGCCATTTTGTGAGGGAGAGGCAGCACAGCCGGTGGAAATAATAAGCTTAATTTAATTTGATTTTAATTAGAGTCAGTGGTCTTTTCTTGTGTCCTGGTCTAACAGGTAAACACTCCAAAAACATGGAGCTCTGCCGGCCTAAACACTTCTTGAGAAACTTCCTCTGAGTTTGGGCACTTGAAATATATGTTGTTGTAAGGAGCTTTAGCTTTCTTTCTAGTGATACCATCAAAGCTGAGTCTGCATCTATGTGACCTGGAGGACATGGTTTCTTGTATTCTAATGAACATGAGGCAACAGTGCTGAATTTTCTCTTTGTAGGTAAAGTGTGGCCACTGGATGCTAAGTGTCTCCCCGTGTGGACTGTGAAGCCATTTGGTCATCCTACACTTTTTGTGGTGTTTCTTGCTGCTGTACTGGGAGTTTGGTATATGCTTTATGAAATACAATGAGTTCAACTGGAACCCAGTTTTGGAGGGAGTTCTGTCACTTGTGGTGGGTCAGGGTCTGAAGGAGAATGCACCAACTAGGCTTGTATCTCACAGAGCTTGCCCCCTTGTCCATAGAAATCTGACTCTGAACTTAGCCCAGAAACCTCTCCATATAACATGATGCCTTTACATAGAAGGGTCTGCTGGCTGCATCATGTCAGTCACAAACCATTTGGAAGGCAATGGCAAATCCTCATGGCCACACCACAGATGTATTATCACACACCTACCCACCACTGCAATAGGCCGACTACTCAGCAGGCTCCAACTTACTGGCATCATTGTTCTACACCATTTTCATGAAACACGGTCAATCATGGCATTCTCTGGTACACTCATGATCAGCAACAAGGCATCTAAAGGTTCTCCAGTGCCACCTGGTTAAGGGAATTTCAGAGATTTCATTGTATTTATCTAGCCATTTTTCATGGATGAAGTTGGAGGCACTGTGAGTTTCAGTTTATTCAGGAATTATTAAATGTGAGGAAGGTATTTTCAATGAATTCTCTGGAGAAATCTCACAGGCAAGTGTTCCCATAGAGTGGTCAAAAGGTCACATGAAGCCAGGCCCATTGAGGTCTTTAATGTGACGTCCATGGGTGTTCTGACTGTCAACTATGGCTGCCAAATCTTTCAGAATAAAATCATGTGATATCCTAGCTGATATTCCAAGGCTCTGTGGAAAGCCATTCTGGTATTTGATCTCAGTTTCCACGGGCGAATCCCATGTGTGGCCTCCTAAAATCTGAACACAGTTTATGGCAATATTTCTCTGAGATCAGTTCCAGAACTCAGACTCTAAGGGGAATCACACCAGAGTTCAAGCCCAGATAGACCCAGTCATCACTTCCAACCGCCAAACAAATGACCACAATTAAAACCAAAACACTCCCACAAGGCCCTCATCTTCTTCCATATAGACACTCATCATAACCTGTGGCTGGAGGTTTCCATGAGGGGCTCAGCCCAAGACAATGTACAAAATAACCTCCCTTGCCCGTCATTTGCCTAAAGTCAGGGTTGCCTGGACACTCTTCCTGAAAACCAGGAGTGATCAAATAAGCCTGCCGTAAATACTGCTCTGATTCTCCAATTTGAGGCCTACTGACTCTCGGGTATAGATTCTTTATGTGAATTGGAATCATGAGAAAACCCAAGCACCTATGGGCTATCCTCTGCAGAGTTTGAAGAACTCATTTGACAAAAAGGATCCCTATTTTCACTTGATGGAGATCAGGAATCTTACAGAGGAAGGCTAGAGACTTCATCCACAATTACTGGTTTTTTGGCCATTTTGGTTTTGGAAGCACACATGTAATTATTCGTTAGATCCATCAGGTTCTGAGAATCTATTCAACAACCTCACACATGGCCAAGAGTCTGATGCAGACACACCCCTTTCCAAAGCAATTAAGCAAAGATCTACAGGTGATGCCCATTAATTTCCATTGAAAACCGTTTTCTTCAGGCTTCACAAAGGGATGGCCTGAGGCAAAGACCTTTCTGACATTCAGGGCAACAGAACAATAGGTAAGCAAATGGCCTAAGGCAGGGTTTCTGGAATGATATCTGAGTTTTCTGAGATGATCCCATTCCCTTCAGCTATCCAGTACATAGCCATGTCACAGAGCTTGGAGGTGGTTCATGTCTTGGAAACAAAATCATGAGCCTATTCTGGAGAGTGGCCAGATTTCAATAAGAAAACAGGAATTTAGGAAGACAGTGGTTGTTGCCCATCCATTAGGCAAGCCAAAATCCATACATAAATTGGGCAGGATAAATGCTGTGAAGCTTTCTACTATTCAGGACACATCCATTGATGCATTCTCTTTTCTAATGTCTACAACCACGGACACTGTGGGATAAACAGACATAGAAACACTCGCATTGTCAAAAGACTTACTAGAAACAGTCCACTCCAATCCTAACAAACCGACTTTCCTACCTATTCTCAGATCATGAGACAAAACCACAAACTCACACCCACACCCACAAAGTCACCTCCTTCCCCCAAGTAGGTCTATGACTATCCGGAGTGTCCTCTGACTGATGGGCCATAGTATGTTACTCAAAAATGGACTGTCCTATGTCAGATCTGGACTCCTTGGCCAACACTGTGAAGTTGTCAGGTGCCAGTGGTGAGACACTACCTGCTTACTCAGGAAAGGCCCCTCTTCAGACCTTCCTGGCATTTGGCCATCCTCACATCAGTAGTTACCAAGAAAGACTGATTCTGTCCTTGGTAAATCCAAACATGTGAGGCCACTGGGACTGGGACTGGGACTGCCTCTGGGTGCCTGGCTTCCTGGATCCCTAGTTCAGAGAGTTCCATCACCAAGAAAGTGATGTAGGTCACTTCCTTCAGGAACTGAATGAGGTCACTGCCTTGGCAACCACTTTGTCCTAACAGTTGCTTCCAAGTGTCCCAATTGATGGAGTCAGCCCCTACTTCCTGTGACACTTTCACAAGTTTGAATGGTATATCAAACATAGGCACCCGGGAACAGCTCTCCACACAGGCCTGGTATTGTCCATCTTCTCTACATTAAGAAAAGAGAGACTGCTTCAGACACACCCCTTCATCCTGACCAGGTTGTTTGTCGTGGAAGATGACTTTTGCTCTCTCAGGTCCTTCATAGCTTCCTATATCTTCCCCAGGGTTCATTTCTGCATGGACCTTTTCGTTTCTCAGCAGGTGGAAGATTTCTTACATTCCTGTATTTTAAGACAAACTCTGTCCCTGCTTTTCTGTAAAGTTAGATTGAGGGAACAGAGTATGGTTAGGGTTAATAACATGTTTGATTTGGCTTAGGAATTATTTTGCTGGATGAATAATGTTATTGGGAACCTGCGATATTTATAAGAATATATAGAGGGGAAATATATGTATGAAAACAGAAATCTAGGTAAGATTTGAAGCCCAGAAGGGCATTGGATCCTTGATTGGGATACTTAGGTTTGAATTATGTTCTGCACATATGTCTCAGATAAATCTATACACAATGGCATAGGACCTTGTACCTTGGATGATTGAATGTCAAAGAAAACATCCAGTCAAAAAAGGATAGTTGGTGGGATTAGGAAGATAGTTGGTAGGATTAGGAAAAAGAGTGAGTATAGAATTTGGACAAAAAGTTCTTTAGCAATAGGGTTTCGGGGAGAGAGAAAATGTAAATGTCAGCACATGTGAAGAGTCAGTCACAATGATGAACTGGGGAAAATATGTAGGAAAGCAGATATCAATAGAGACATCAGAAAATCAGGCAAATGATAAAGTGATTGATAGGATTAGACATTTTCAACAGGCTTGAGTTTGAATAAATAATCTTAGGAAGAAACAAATATGTAGTCACCAATAGGATTGACATTTGAGAGCATTAGGCAACCTGGACATGGGTGATTTTCATAATCCATACTCATATTCCATTTAGGCTTTGGTACAGTCGTAAGTGTGAGTTTGCATTTTGTGGCCAGAATATTACTGTGATAAAATGTATATGAAGATCAGGTGACATGAGTATTTGTTGCACCATTTCTGAGAGCAATATTTTGAAGAGATATAAATTATTATTGGGGGCACAAATAGGTGTACCATGTGTGTATGAATATAGAGAGAATGCATGAATAGACCATACTGTGAACAAATAATATAATTGTTTCCAAATTTAGAAATTGAAATAAATTGATATCCCAAAATACACAGGAAATCTTATATTGATATACATACATTCATTCCAACCAGTTATACATCTAATGGTAATATTAGGGTTGTAGTTTACCATAAAATGTGTGTGAGTTTTTCTTCCAAATTGATTATAGAAATCGAAAATAATGTGTTTGGAAAGAAGTCTCATGAAATAACCAGTCAAAAACAAGGAGAAATACATGTGTTCTGAAGCAGGAAGTGATTGAATGTGTTACAAATATCTTTAAATTTGTGAATTTGTGGATGAAATGTATATTCTACGATGTATAAAAACTGAAGAAATAGTAATGTACCAGTGTTGAATCAAAATGAACATCAAAATACACATCATGTCCCATGGAAATCTACTTTCATTGATGTTAAATTGGGTCAGTTACTGTAGACATATAAGGCTTTGTTTGCACCATTCATGAAGTGAGTTTTCAGTTCTAGGAAACAAATATGTATTTCAGGTGGATGAATATTTCTAAAAACAATCTTATGAAAAGTTGATTATAAAACCACATACATGAACATGAGTGAATTATTTAGGGAGTGTATAATAAGACACATGTATTTCATATTTTGAAAAATTATATATATATATATATATATATATATATATATATATATATATATATATATATATATCACAGATACATTAGAAAGTAGCAATATATATGCCAATCAAAATTCATCATGAAATATATATCATTCACAGATCCAAAAATATTAATTTTACTGAACATGGATTTATGTATAATGTTTTTCAACTAAGAAGCTCACTCATAGTTTGAATTTTCAGTTCCAAAAACATTTAGGAGGAGTCATCTCTTCTCATACTTTGTATCTCCCAAGTTAGCCACCTCACAAAAATGTGCGTGTGATACCAGGTAGGATTTTATATGTGCATATAAAAATACATGTGCTGAATTGGCTACAGAAAAAGGGAGACAGAAATTCACATATGTGTTAACTTTAAAAACACATGGAGAACTATTTCAACAAAAAATTAACAAGATTTATAACTCCTACCCTATATCATGCAAAAGGCAAGACCAACTATACGCCATGCCTCCTCTCAACTGCTTGTATTTCTATTCTGTTTGGGTTATATTTCTCCATCATATTAGGATTAGTAGTCAGAGTCTAGTAGGGTATGTGTTAGTGTCAGGGATTCAGTATTTTGAATGGAAAATTGAAAAATGAATCCAATGTGTATGTAAATATGTGCTACCCAAAAATCTTCCCACTCTCATCCAGAACAATGCCTTGACAACACCTACGGCCCAAGTATGACACAATCAGAGGAGAAGAGTTAGAATACATATCTAGAATGGAATACGATCAGGAGTTCACAACCTTGGAAGTGGTAGAGGAGTTTCCAAAAGTAAGGGACAGGGTAAACCCTCCACAAACATGAAGGTCTGCCGGCCTAGAGACTTCTTGAGAAACTGCCTGTGAGGTTGGGCACTTGAAATATATGTTGTTGTCAGGAGCTTTAGCTTCCTTTCTAGTGAGACCATAAAAGCTGGGTCTGCATCAATGTGACCTGGAGGACATGGTTTCTTATTTTCCAATGAACATGAGACACCAGTGCTGAATTTTCCATTGTAGGTAAACTGTGGCCCCTGGGGGCTAAATGTCTCCCTGTGTGGACGTTGAATCCATATGGTCATCCTCTATTTTCGTGGTGTTTCTTGCTGCTGCACTGGGAGTTGGGTATTTGCTTTACGAAATACAAGGAGTTCAACGGGGACACAGTGCAGGAGGGATTTCTGTCACGTTTGGTGGGTCAGGGTCTGCAGGAGAATACAAGAACCAGGCTTCTATCCCACATAGCTTGCCCCCTTGACTATAGCAACCTGATTCTGAACAATGTCCTGAAACCTCTCTATGTAACAAGGTGCCTTTACATATAAGGGTCTGCTGGCTTCACCATGTCAGTCACAAGCCATTTGGAATCCAATGACAGATCTACATGGCCCCACCACAGATGTTTTATGACACACCTGCCCACCATTGCTCTAGGCCCACTACTCAGCAGGATCCAACTTTCTGGCATCTCTGTTAAACACCATTTTCATGAAAACCAGTCAATCAAGGCACTGTCTGGTATACTCATTGTTGGGAAAAGTATAAACGGCAGACATACCCCAGAGAAAAACCCCAATATGGTGCCTAAGGACTTCTTCTTCCTACCTTCTTTTTTCTGCAGTGGTGCGAATTGTTCCCACCCGTGTGAACTTTCCCGCTGGTGCCAATTTGAAATCTCGCTGGTGGGGAACCTTAGCCCCAATAAGAACTAATTCCTGGGCTCCAGAGCTGATATCTGAAAGAACTTACCAATAAACGGTTTGCCTGCCATTTATCTAAGCCCTTCCATCTTCCCCTTAGTTCTATATAAGCACACAGCTTTTTGCAATAAAATTGGAATTCTCCCAGCAAAGTGCCTTTGCGTGGGAAGTTCTTTCATTCTGTTGCCCCGTGTGAGGATACGGGTGAGCTCTTTCTAACAAGAGCCCTGTCCCCTGCTCCGCCAAGACACTCCGCCCTGGTCCACTCTTTTCAGACGCCGGCTTCCTGCACTCACCACAGATCTGATATATGTAAGCCTCCCCTGACCCTGGCTCTCCAACTCCCTTCGGGCTACCGCTGGTTTTGTGACCATGATCGTCCGGCACACTCTAGACGCCCTGTAGGGGGCAGGAAATTCCTGCCACTAAGACCTTTACTGGTCTCAGTGGACACTCTGGTGATCCATTTTCCTTTGGGGCGTGAGGCTTCTGAGTTTACACGAGAGGCTCTGTGGTTTTTTCTCCTCTGCTGCCACTGCCGCTGCTGGCTAGAGTTGCTGTTTGCTGCGGGGCTGCTGTGTCTTGTTGAAGCTGCCTCTCTGCTCAGGGAAAACTGAACTCCCGTCCTGGAACTGCATTCTGCCAGAACCGGAGTTCTGTTTTCATTACTGACTTTTTCCGCTGCTTTCGAAAACTTTCCTGACATCAGGTTGCCCGGGGCTCCGAACCCATTGGGTCTCACAGATCGCACTTCACTGGTGACGACCAGGTAGTGCCCTCTGTATTTCCTCATGACGGCTGGTCATTTTGGGGACGCCCACCTGACCCCGTTCACCCTGAGCTTCCTGGAAGCTGTTCCAGCCCGGGTTTTCTATTTGTCTCTCTCGATTACTCTTATTCTCTCTCTCTCTCTCTCTCTCTCTCTCTCTCTCTCTCTCTCTCTCTCTCTCTCTCTCTCTTCCTTCTCTCCCTGTGACTATGGGCACCTCTTCATCTGTACCTGAAGCCTCACCTCTCAAATGTTTAATAAAAAATCTGGCCACACTCTCCCTCACACCAGACATCAAGCCCAAACTTCTAATCAACTTCTGTACCCAAGATTGGCCTACATATCCACTGGATAATGGCAATCATTGGCCTCCAGAAGGCTCCTTACATCCAAACCTTCTCTGGGACCTTTTTAACTACTGCCAGAATCTGAAAAAGTGGAGTGAGATTCCCTGCATTTAAGGTTTTAGCCTTCTCACACAGCACCCTGTCGCTGCTCCTCCTGGCCTCCCTCTCAGGTCCTCCTTGTTTGCAAACCCTTCTCTTCCCCTACTTCTACTCCTGACTTCACAGATTCTTCCTCAATCAACACAGCAGATGAACCCCCACCTTATCCCCCAGTCCTATCTGCCCCTTCTCTCCCTCTATACCCTCCTCTTCCTCTGCCTGATTCCGCGGTTCCTCAGCCTTCCATTTCATCCTCCTCCCCTCCGCCCTCTTCTGCCTGCTCCACCTCCTCCTCTTCCAAAGAGACCCTCCCTTCCCCTCCCTCTCCTTCCTGTCCGCCTCCTGCCTCTTTCAGTCCTCCTGTTTTCAGGTCTAAGGGACTCCTTCCCACCCCCAAGACAATCGCACCCCTTTGTGAGGTAGCTGGTCCTGAGGGTGTCATCAGAGTCCAAGTGCCTTTCTCCATGTCGGACATTACTCAGCTAGAGAGGAAGTTAGACTCATTCACCATTGACCCCACCACTTACATTAGGGAGTTTCAATGGGTCCTGCAAGCATATTGCCTCACTCATCATGACATCTACATGCTCTTGGCCAATACACTTCTCCCTGAGGAAAGGCAATGGGTCTGGGAGCTTGCCCAAGCCAATGCTGATGAAAATCATAGGACCAATCCTAACCACCCCACAGGCCCTCATGCTGTCCCAGAGCAGGATCCTCTATGGGATTACAATACCCCTGAAGGCTTACAGTCTCGTGACCTTTTTACATGCTGCCTCTTGGCGGGCCTGAAAAAGGCCATCCGCAAGGCTGTTAACTTTAAAAAGGTGCAGGAGGTCATTCAAAGTAAGGAGGAAACACCTTCAGAATTCCTGGATAGACTAACCAAGGCCCTTCAACAGTACACAAACCTCAACCCAGAAACCCCTGATGGCCGTCATGTCTTAATGACATATGTTCTGGCCCAAAGCTACCCTGACATTAAAGCCAAGCTTAAAAAGCTTGAACAGGGCCCTGCTACTCCTTAGACCAAAATCCTCACTTTCAAGGTTTTTTATGATAGAGAGGATGAAAGTGAATGCCGTAGGCAGAGGGCTGAAAATGCCAAATTCCAAATGTTGGCCCAGGTCATTCAGAGAACGCCATCACCACGCCATCCCAATATGACACCCCCGGGAGCTTGCTTCAAATGTGGTAAGGAGGGACATTGGGCCAAGGATTGTCCTTCACTGAGGACACCCTACAAACCCTGCCCAAAATGCCATCAAAGGGGACACTGGGGGCAGACTGCCCAACAACCCGAAAGGGAGGTTGGTCAGCCGCCCGGCAACCACAGCCTCTCTTGGGCTTGGCAGAGGAGGATTTAAGGAGCCCTGGGCTTTCGTTCCAGACTATTACCATCAAGAATCAAGAGTCTAGAGTTAACTTCCTGGTGGATGGATGCTTCATTACCTTCCTCTTGGAAACTGGTGCTGCTTTTTCAGTCTTAAGGGAGTATTCGGGTTCTACCACACCCTCAAAAACTCCTATTGTCAGGGTAGGAGGTAAACAGATTTTCCCTCAAACCCCCCCATCATGTTATATGCAGGGATCCCTTTTGTCCTTCACTCACTTCACCCCATTCTCCTTCTGGGAAGGGACATACTCTCACTATTAAAAGTCACCATTCACATATCACCCCACACCTCTCCTACCTCTCATTTCCTCATGATTTTCCTAGGGGCAGATAAACCTCCTTCATGCACTCTCCCACGACTCTCTAAACCAGTTAAGCCTGAGGTTTGGGACACAACTAAAACCTTTATGGCTAAATGCAGTCCTATTTATATTGTCTTACGGGACCCTTCAAGATATATTAGTCAACTACAATATCCACTCACAACCACAGCCCTGCTCGAATTAGAACCCATCATCCAGGATTTATTACGAAAGAGGTATCTTATTCCTACACACTCTCCTTTCAACACCCCTATTCTGGCACTTAAGAAACCTAACGTGTCCTACAGGCTGGTTCAAGACCTTCTCCTTGTCAACTCCTCTTCGGTCCCCATCCACCCGCTAGTGCCCAACCCTTACACCCTCCTCTCTCAGATCCCTGCCACTACTACCCAATTCTCGGTCCTAGATTTAAAAGATGCAGTTTTTTCTATTCCCTTGTTCTCAGAATTTCACAATATCTTTGCTTTTACGTGGACTAACTCTCACATCCACCATTCTCATCAGCTTTCCTGGACTGTCCTCCCACAGGGATTCAGGGATAGCCCCCATCTCTTTGGCCAAGTTCTTGCCCAGGACCTCACATCCTTTCACCCGACCTGTCCTGACTCTATTCTCCTTCAATATGTCAATGTGTTCCCTCTGGGAACACTCTCAATCCCACACCGCTCAGCTTCTTAATTTCCTAGCAGACAAGGGATATAGGGAGTCTCCCCACAAGACCCAGGTTTCCCAGTCTTCTGTCACCTCTCTTGGTTTTTGCCTTACACCCGGGAAAAAGGAAATAACACTGGATAGGAGGCAACTCCTCTCTGATCTTCCAGTGCCCCATATGAAAGCCAAAATACGATCATTCCTAGGATTAGCAGGTTATTTTAGGGCCTGGATCCCAAATTATTCTCTTCTATCCAAACCCCTGTATGACCTAGCAAATGGACCCCCTGGTGAATCTCTTGTCTCCTCCCCCATCTACCACTTCCGCAGGCTTCAGCAACTCCTCTTAAAGGCACCTGCCCTTCACCTTCCTGATCTTTCAAGACCATTTCATCTATATGTCCATGAAAAAGGGGGGCAAGCACTTAGGGTCTTAGGTCAAAACTATGGGCCTACATTTGCACCTGTGGCATATTTTCCAAAAAACTAGACTCTACCATAAGTGGGTGGTCCCCTTGCTTAAGATCTCTGGTTGCTGGACAAATTTTACACAAAGAAGCCTCTAAGCTGACTTTTGGGGCACCTTGAACTATCCTCTCCCCACATCACTTGAAAGATCTTTCAGCTTATAAGGGCCTTCAAACCCTTCCTCCATCCAGAGTTCTGTCGCTCCTAATTTCCTTTCTGGAAAACCCTAATATTACTTTCCTCCCCTGCTCTGCACTGAACCCTGTCTCACTGCTCCCAATGACTCCCACTTCTAACACACCAACTCATAATTGCTTGGAAACCTTAGATGATTTCCTCCCCTGTCATTCTTCCATTTCTGAGGAACCACTCAACAAGCCTGACCTTATCTGGTTTACTGACAGCAGTTCCTTTAGGCAGAACGGCACTCATTACTCTGGATACACTGTAGTTTCAGCCACTGAGATTATAGAGGCCAAAGCTTTGCCTTCAGGAACTACCAACCAGCAGATTGAATTTATAGCAGCCACTCGTGCCTGCCTTCTAGCACAAGGCAAATCCCTCACCCTCTATACTGATTCAAAATATGTCTTCCAGATCTTATTATCCCATGCTTCAATATGAAAGGAGCTAGGCCTACTTACCACCAAAGGTAATGCGATCACTAATTCGGCTCTTATAACCAATCTGATAGAGGCCTCCCACTTACCCACCCAGTTAGGATTTGTCCATTGTAGGTCCCATCAGAAGGACGGCTCTCTTATCACTGAGGGCAATGCCAAAGCTGACCAGGCGGCACGAATGGCTGCTGCAACTTCCAATTATGGCCCCCATGGGGGACATATTATGGCCACTTTAGACAGCTCATCTGAAGCCCCTACTTCTTCCAGTAAGAACAAGGATCTTTTCAAGTTCCTTCATACTCTACACCATTCCAATTCTCAGTCTTTGACCCTTTTTTTACAGAGCTTCTTCTCCCTCAACCCTTCTGACATAGCCATGCTAGAGAATATAGCCTCTAATTGTCAGATCTGTCAGTGGACCAACCCTCATACTCCTTTAAGGCCCAAACCTTTCCCTTTTCACCAAGCCCGGGGACACATTCCCGCTGCTGACTGGCAAGTAGACTTCACCAACATGCCCACAGTATGGCACACTAAATACCTCCTTGTCTTTGTGGACACTTTCTCTGTTTGGGTTGAGGCATTTCCCACTTCCAATAAAAAGGCTTCCACTGTAGCTTCAATCTGACAGACATTATCCCCAGGTTTTTTATGCCCACTTTCCTACAATATGACAATGGCCCTGAGATTATTTCTAGGATCACACAAAAGGTCTCTCAAGCCCTCTCCTTTAAGTGGCATTTCCACTGTCCATATTACCCCCAGGCTTCAGGGAAAGTGGAAAGGGTAAATTGTACTCTGAAGGAACTCCTTACCAAATTGACAATGGAATTAAACTTAGAATGGGTCAAAATTCTTCCCTTGGCTTTGCTTCGAATCAGAGCTCTCCCTAAGATACCATCTTTACTGTCTCGCTTTGAGATAATGTATGGAAGACCTCTTATACCCCCTGGGTTGCTCATTTCACAAGGACCTCTCACCCGAGATTTGTCTTTGCCTCTCTTGTTTCATCTCCGCTCGGAACACTGGAAATATCAGAACTGGCTTCTTCCGGACCCAGTCTCCTCTCCAAACACTCCTCCCTTAACACCTGGGAGTCTAGTCTATTATAATACCCCAGAGGAGAAAGGGACTCTTGCACCAAAATGGGAAGGCCCCTATCCTGTCATTCTCTGTACCCCCACCGCCGCCAAACTCTCCTTACCAGACAACCGTCTCACTCCCTGGATTTCCATTTCTAGCTTGAAGCCATATCACCAGTAGGCCCCACCTGCTGATGACAGGACCACCCCAGAGGAACTCCAAAAATCACCTCCTGAACCTCCCCTTTTCTCCTGCTTTCCACACCCATCTCACCCATTTAAGTTGTGGCTCACACGGTGTTCCCTGCTGCCCAATTCCTCTTAAAGAAGGCACAATGAGCTCTCCCAACACCCTAGTCTTCTCTAACTTCTTGTTTTTTGTGCTCTGCTTCTTTTTTGTGCGCTGTTGGGACTTGTCTTTACCCTCCTAACCTACCATGTATTTATTCACTCTTCGGGAACGATACTCAGAACATGGCATGTAGAAGGTCTGCGCAGTGGATGCAACTACTTGCTTCATCCACAACTGCACCTCTATTTCCCTAAATTGTCACCTTCAAGGACCTTTGTACCTGGTAGCTGGAACTGGCCTTTCATTTGCTTCCTTTTTAATCTAACCAAAGACTATTGTCATTGGTGGCCTGAGATATATAATGGGTGTCCCTGTTGGTCATGCAGGTACCATGATGAACGTGGTAGCTGTTCTTACCACTCACTTGGTTACCCTGAAGGGTGGACTTCTCGTTACCTAAAGTTGCATAAAGGCTCTTCATCCAATAACAATAGATCGTATACTTCAGATATACCTGACCCCAAGGCCAAACGTTGGGGCTATGTTGAGTTTGCTGTCTATGCTCAGACAACCTCAGCCAGACCCACAGGGTGGATGACTGTTGGCTGCACCCTGATTACGCCACCTAAGGCAACCATCCAGGTAGTCGAACACATTAAGGAGTCAGAATCAAAACTTCGAGATCTTATCCATAGCTCATCCAAAGAGGATTCAGAGCCGTCAACCCCCTCAGGTCCCCCTTCCACATGGCTCAATTTGCTACACCAAACTCTTCGATTATTAAACTCCTCCCCTCTTTTGGTGCCTACTTCTCAGTGCTTTCTCTGTGCTTCACTTAGTCGTCCACTTCTAGCAGCGGTCCCATTAGCGGCAGGAAATATTTCAGCAAAATCCTACAATTTCTCTAAGTAAGGACAACCCCTACATGTGACACATATCCCACTGTGGGAAAGTTATTCCAACAATACTTTATTTCCTTTCATCTGTATCCACCTGCCAATAATGAATCCTTTACCCATTGAGCTATAGCACCCCATAGAGCCCTGCGTTTATGCAACCTGGACATTTCATCTGGTGTAATGGGTCTTTAAGTATCTCAACGATCAATGTCTCTGGCACCTGTTTCTTGGTTACTGTAGTTCCTCTGCTGTCGTTGTATACTCCCACCGAATTCCCACAGTTGGCCCTACCTTCCCGCACCCGTAGGGCAGTCTTTCTGCCGGTTCTGGTAGGCCTCACTTTAACAACCTCAGTGGCCATCTCGGACTCTCTGGTGGAGCTATAGGTCATGCTCTATGGGCATCCAATGACCTGCAACAAAAACTGCAGGAAGCACTCGATACCACTGCTGAGTCTCTGGGCTCCTTGCAGTGGCAGGTTTCTTCATTGGCACAAGTGGCTTTACAGAACCGAAGGGCAATTGATCTTCTCACAGCAGAAAAAGGGGGTACATGCCTATTCCTCAGAGAGAATATTGCTATTATGTTAATGAATCTGGGCTAATAAAAAAAAAAGTTGTTAAATTGCAGGAATTATCAACCCAATTGCTCAAACCTACCTCCTCCAATCCCATAACGAGGTTCTTCCAATCCTATCTTGCCATGTACTTACTACCTCTCTCTGGGCCCCTTATTGGGATGCTCCTTTTTTGTGCTCTCTTGCCCTGCATAATGAAGTTCCTTCAAACCCAACTGCAAAAAATCTGTAATCAAACTTTCAATCAGCTTTTGCTTAGGCACTACCAGCCTCTGATGACCGACGAACCCCCAACATCTCCAAGAGAACAGTTCACTCAGTGATGAAGCTCACTACCAGGCACGATGGAATGCAATGGACATCAGACAGTAGGAGACATCGAGCTCGGAGAATCTCTTAATCTGCCATCTTGGATTAATGAGTCTTTATGTTCTTCTAAGCTTCCTCATGGCCCTTGGCCTCTTCTATGTCAGTCCCCCAACATGGAACTTCTGCCAAAAATTGACCTTTGCTTTAATTTTTATCTTCATTCTGTTTTTATTCACTCTGATCTTCTTCAGGTGCTGTGGCACCTTGTCCAGGCAACGCTTCCAGTATTTTCTAGAGTCTCTGTTACAGGACCAGTGGCTGATACCAACAATCTCCTCCATCCAGGACTGGTTCCATGCCATCGAGAACTTGAGGCTTCAGGGAACTTTCATTGACTTCACCCCTACGGAAGTAGCTGTCTATAGCCACTGGGTTTTATTTCTTGCTGACATGATATTCCCAGACCTGCCCCCCGAGCATTCCTCCCCTTCCCTTTCTAGGCCCCACAGCACCCCCATACAGCAGGAAGCAGCCGGATCTACAAACGACGCCCCACTTCCTAAGAAAACAAAAAGGGAGGAATGTTGGGAAAAGTATAAATGGCAGCCATACCCCATAGAAAAACCCCAACATGGCGCCTAAGGACTTCTTCTTCCTACCTTCTTCATTTCTGCAGTGGTGCGAAAAGTTCCCGCCCTTGTGAACTCTCCCGCCAGCACCAATTTCAAATCTCACTGGTGGAGAACCTTAGCCCCAATGAGAACTAATTCCTGGGCTCCGGAGATGATATCTGAAAGAACTTGCTTTCAATAAACGGGTTGCTGCCATTTATCTAAGCCCTACCATCTCCCCCTTAGTTCTATATAATCACACAACTTTTTTGCAATAAAATTGGAATTCTCCCTTTTAAGTGTCTTTGCGTGGGGAATTATTTCACTCATGATCAGCAACATGACATCCAAAGGTTCTCAAGTGCCACCTGGTCATGAAAATTTCAGAAATTTGTTGGTATTTATTTAGCCATTTTTGAAGGATGAAGTTGGAGGCACTGTGGGTTTCAATTCATGCAGGAACCATTATATGGTAAGGAAGCTCATTTCAATGAAATCTCTGGAGAACTCTCACAGGCAAGCCTTCCCAAAGACTGGCCAAAAGGTCACATGAAGCCAGGATTATTGAGGTCTACGATGTGAGTTCCATGTGTGTTTAGACTCTCAACTATGCCTGCCAAGTCTTTCACAATAAAATCATGCATGTGATATCCTGGCTGAGATTCCCAGTGCACTCTGGATAGCCACCCTGGCCTTTGATCTCAGTTTCCAAGGGCGAATCTCATGCGTGGCCTCCTAAAATCCCAACACATTTCATGGCAATACTTCTCTGAGGTCAGTTCCAGAACTCAGTCTCTAAGAGGAATCACACCAGAGTTCAAGCCGAGGTGGATCCAGTCATCTCTTTCAACCGCCACCCAAATGACCACAATTAAAACCAAAACACTCCCACATGGCCATCATCTTCTTCCATATAGACACTAAAACTCAGGCTGGAGTTTTCCATGAGGGGTGCAGCCCAAGACAGTCTCAAAAATAAGCTCTCTTGCCCCTCATTTGCCTAAATTCACGGTGGCCTGGACACCCATCCTGTGAACCAGGAGTGATCAAATAGGTTTGGTGTTAATACTGCTCTGCATCTCCAATTTGAGGCCTACTGACTGTCAGGTATACATTCTTTATATGATTTGGAGTCATGAGAAAACCCCAAAACCTATGGGCTAACCTCTGCAGGGCTTTGAATAAATAATTTGACCCAAAGGATGCCTATTCTCACTTGATGGGGGTCAGGAAACTTACAAATGAATGTGAGAGACTTCATCCACAATAACTACTCTTTTGGCCATTTTGGTTTGGGGTGCACACATGGCATATCTCTTTACATAAATCAGGTGCTGAGAATCTAAGCCACAACCTCACACATGGCCATGAGGCTTATTCAGACACATCCCTTTCCAAAGCAACTAAGCAAAGAGCAACAGGTGATGCCCATTCATTTGCATTTGAAAACCGTTTTCTTCAGGCTTCACAAGGGGGTGGCCTTAGGCAAAGACCTTCCTGACATTCAGGGCAACAGAACAATTGATAAGCAAAAGGCCCAAAGCAGGGTTTCTCCACTGAGACTTTCTTGGTCACACTGATATCTGAGTTTTCTGAGATGCTCGCCATTCGCTTCAGCTATCCAGTACAAGGCCATGTCACAGATCTTGGAGGTGGTACATATCTTGGACACAAAACCATGAGCCTATTCTGTAGAGTGGCGAGGGTTCTGGAAGGAAACAGGAACTTAGGAAGATAGCAGTTGTTGCCCATGGATAAGGCAAGCCTCAGTTCATTCATAAGTTGGGCAAGATGAATGCTGGGAATCTTTCTATTATACAGGACACAACAATTGTTGCATTCTCTTTTCTAATGTCTACAACCACGGACACAGTGGATACACAGACATAGAAACACTCGCCTTGTCAAACGACTTACTAGAAGAAGTCCACTCCAAATCAAACAAACCGCCTTTCCTACCTATTCTCAGATCATGAGACAAAACCTTAATCACACCCACAAAGGCACATCCTTCCCCCATGTAACTCTGTGACTATCCCGAGTGTCCTCTGAGTGGTGGGCCATACTATGTTCCCACAAAATGGCCTGTCCTATCTCAGATCTGGTCTCCTTGGCCAACTCTGTGAAGTTGTCAGGAGCCAGCAGTGAACCACCACCTGCTTTCTCAGGAAAGGACGCTATTCAGAGCTCTCCTGGTATTTTGCCATCCTCACATCTGTAGGTACCAAGAAAGACTGACACTCTCCTTGGTAAATCCAAACAAATGAGCCAATGGGTATGGGACTGGACTGGCTCCAGGTGCCTGGCTTCCTGGATCCGAAGTTCAGAGAGTTCCATCACCAAGAAAGTGAGGTAGATCACTTCTTCAGGAACTGAATGAGGTCACTGCCTTGACAACCACTTTGTACGAACAGTTGCTTTCAAGGGTCCCATGAGATGGAGGCTGCCCCTACTTCCTGTGACATTTTCATAAGTTAGAATAGTATATAAACCATGGGCACCCGGGAACAGCTCTCCACCTAGGACTAGTTTGGTCCATCTTCTCTACATTAAGAAGAGAGAGGCTGATTCATACACATCCCTTCATGCTGACGAGGTTGTTTGCCATAGAAGATGACTTTTCTCTCTCAGTCTTTCATAGCTGCCTACATCTTCTCAAAAGATCATTTCTGCATGGACCTTTGATCTTCTCAACAGGTGGAAGATGCCCTACATTCCTGTATTGTAAGACTAACCCTGTCCATGCTCTTCTGTAAAGTTTGATTGAGAGAACAGTGTATGGTTTGGGTTAATAACATGTTCAATTTGGGTTAGAAATCCTTCTGCATGACAAATAATGGTTTTGGGAAACTATGATATTTACAAGAATATATAGGTGAAATAGAAATCTAGGGAAGATATGTAGCCCAGAAGGGCATTGGGCCCTTAATTGGTACAATATCTTTGAATGATGTTCTGCAAAAATGTCTCAGATAAATCTTTATACAATGGCATAGGAGCTTGTACCTTGGATGATTGAATGTCGAAGAGAACATCCACCCAAAAAGAGATAGTCGGTAGGATTAGGAAGATAGTCGGTAGGTTTAGAAAGAAGAGTGAGTATAGGATTTAGACCAAAAGATCTTAAGCAATAGGGTTTCGGGTAGACAGTGAATGTAAAAGTCAGCATATGTGAAGAGTCAGTCACAATGATGAACAGGGGAAAATATGTAGGAATACAGACATAAATAGAGACATTACTAAATCAGGGAAAGTATTAAGTGAGTGATAGGATTAGACATTTTCAACGGGCTTGAGGTTGAATATATAATCTTAGGAAGAAACAAATATGTAGTCACCAATACAATTGACATTTGAGAGCATTAGGCAACCTGGACATGGAAGGTTTTAGTAATCCATGCTCACTTTCCATTTAGGCTTTGGTACAATCTTAAGAGTGACCTTTGCTTTTTTGGTCCAGAATATTACTGTGATAAAATGTATATGTAGATCAGATGACATGAGTATTTCTTCGACCATTTCTGGGAGCAATATTTAAAATATGTATAAATGAGTATTGGGGGTACAATGAGGTGTACCCTGTGTCTATAAATATAGAGATAATGCATGAATAGATCATACAGTTAATAAATAATATAACTGGTTCCACTTTAAATAATGGATTGAATTGATATCTGAAAATATATAACAAATCATATATTGATATAGAATCATTCATAACAACTAGTTATACGTCTAATTGTAATCTTAGTGTTATGGTTTATCATGAAGAGTGTGTGAGTTTTGCTTCAAAAGTGATTATGGAAATCGAAAATAATGTGTTTGGAAAGAAGTCTCATGAAAAGACCAGTCAGAAACATGGAGGAATACATGTTTCTGAAGCAGAAAGTGATTGAAAGTGAAATAAATGCCTATAAATTTGTGAAAGTGTGGATTAAATATATATCCTATAATGTGCATAAACTCAAGAAATAGAAATGTACCAGTGTTGAATAAAAATGAACTTCAAAATAAATATCATGTCCCATAGGAATCTACTTGCATTGATATTAAACTAGGTTAGTTACTGTAGAAATATTAGGATTTATATGCAGTTTTTTTCCTAGTAGTTTTCAATACTAGGAAACAAATATGTATTTCAGGTGAATGAATATTTCTGAGAATAATCTTGTGAAAATTTGATTATAAATCCATATATATGAACAAGAATAAATTAATAAATTTAGGGAGTTTATAATAAGACACATATGTTAAATATTATGAAATATCTGGGGAATGAATATATATATATATATATATATATATATATATATATATATATATATATATATGCCAATCTAATTACACAGTGAAATATATATCATCCACAGATCCAAAAATATTCATTTTACTGGATATGGATTTATGTATAACTTTTTTTAACTAGGAAGCTCCCCCATAGGTTGAATTTTCAGTTCCAACAGCGTTTAGGAGGAGTGATCTCTTCTCACAGTTTGTATCTGCCAAGTCATGTAACTCACAAAAATGTGCGTGTGATACCAGGTAGGATTCTATATGTGCATATAAAAATACATGTGCTGAATTGACTACAGAGAAAGGGAGACAGGAATTCACATATTTGTTAACTTTAAAAGTACATGGAGAACTATTTCAATTAAAAATGGACTAGATTTATAACTCCTACCCTATATAATGCAAAAGGCAAGTCCAAGAATACAACATGCCTCCTCTGAACTGCTTGTATTTCTATTCTGTTTCGGTTATTTTTCTCCATCATATTATGATTAGTACTCAGAATCTATTAGGGTATGTGTTAGTGTCAGGGATTCAGAATTTCAAATGTAAAATAGAAAAAGTAATCCAATGTGTATACAAATATGTGCTAAGCAAAATCTTCCCACTCTCATCCAGAACAATTCCTTGACATTACCTTCGCCCAAAGTAAGACACAATTAGAGGAGAAGAGTTAGAAAATCTGTGAATATATATGTATGGAATGGAATATGCTCAGGGGTTTACAACCTTGGCAGTGGTAGAGGAGTTTCCAATAGTATGGTACAGGGTAAAAACTCCATAAACATGGAGCTCTGCTGGCCTAAATACTTCTTGAGAAACTGCCTCTGAGGTTGGGCACTTGAAATATATGTTGTTGTCAGGAGCTTTAGCTTCTTTCTAGTGAGACCATCAAATCTGTGTCTGCATCTATGTGACCTGGAGGAAATGGTTTCTTATTTTCCAAAGAAACATGAGGCAGCAGTGCTGAATTCTCTCTTTGTAAGTAAACGGTGACCACTGGGGGATAAGTGTCTTTTCATGTGGACTGTGAAGCCATTTGGTCATCTTTTATTTTCGTGGTGTTTCTTGCTGCTGCACTGGGACTTTGGCAATTGCTTCATGAAATAAAAGGAGTTCAACTGGGACACAGTTCTGGAGGCAAATCTGTCATGTGTGGTGAGTCAGGGTCTGCAGGAGAATGCACCAACCATGCTTCTAACCCACATAGCTTGGCCCCATGTCCATAGCAACCTGATTTTGAACATTGCCCGGAAACATCTCCATATAACAAGATGCCTTTACATGTAAGGGTCTGCTGGCTGCACCATGTCAGTCACAAGCCATTTGGAAGCCAATGGCAGATCCACATGGCCCCAAAACAAATTTTTTATCACACACCTTCCCACCACTGCTCTAGGCCCATTACTCAGCAGGTTCCAACTTACTGGCATCTCTGTTCTAAACCATTTTCATGAAGCACAGTCAATCAAGGCACTGTCTGGTACACTCATGATCAGCAACATACAAAGGTTCTCCAGTGCCACCTGGTCATGGGAATTTCAAAAATTTCATGGTATTTATCAAGGCATTTTTCAAAGATGACATTGGAGGCACTGTGGGTTTCAATTCATTCAGGAACCATTAAATGGTGAGGAAGCTCATTTCAATGAATGCTCTGAAGAACTCTCACAGGCAAGGCTTCCCAAAGAGTGGCCAAAAGGTCACATGAAGCCAGGCCCATTGAGGTCTACAATGTGACGTCCATGGGTGTTGTGACTCTCAACTATGGATGCCAAGTCTTTCAGAATAAAATAATTTGATATCCTGGCTGAGATTTCCCGGGCTCTTTGGAAAGCCACCCTGGGCCTAGATCTCAGTTTCCAAGGGTGATTCTCATAGGCGGCCCCCTAAAATCCCCAAAAAATTCATGGCAATACTTCTCTGAAGTCAGATCCAGAACTCAGTCTATAAGGGGAATCACACCAGAGTTCAAGCCCAGGTGGTCCCAGTCATGTCTTCCAACTGGACACAAATGACCAAAATTAAAACCAAAACACTCCCATATGGCCCTCATCTTCTTCCATATAGACACAAATCATAACCTCTGGCTGTAGGTTTCCATGAGTGACGGAGTCCAAGAGAGTGGCCAAAATATCTCCCTTGCCCCTCATTGGCGTAATATGAGGTTGGTCTGGACACCCTTCATGTGAACCAGGATTGATCAAATATGCTATAGGTTAATACTTCTATGCTTCTCCAATTTGTGGAAAACTTAGTATCAGGTATATAGTTTTATGTGATTTGCCGTCATGAGAAAACACAAGCACCTCTGCAGGTCTTTGAAGAACCAATTTGACCCAAAGGATCCCTATCCTCACTTGATCGAGTTCAAGAACTTTAAAGATAAAGGCAAGAGACTTCATCCACAATGACTGCTCTTTTGACCATTTTGGTTTTGGATGCACACATGGGATCTCTCTTTACATCCATCAGGTGCTGAGAATCTTAGCCACAACCTCACACAGGGCCAAGAGGCTGATTCAGACACATCCCTTTCCAAAGCAATTAAGCAAAAAGCCACAGGTGATGCCCATTTATTTCCATTTGAAAACTGTTTTCTTCAGTCTTCACAAAGGGGTGGCATGAGGCAAAGACCTTCCTGACATTCATGGCAACAGAACAATAGGTTAGCAATAGGCCAAAAGCAGGGTTTCTTCACTGAGACTTTCCTGGTCACACTGATATCTGAGTTTTCTGAGATGCTCGCCATTCCCTTCAGCTATGCTGTACAAGGCCATCTCACAGAGCTTGGAGGTGGTACATATCTTGGATACAAAACCATGAGCCAATTCTGGAGAGTGTCCTGAATTCATGAAGAAATCAGGAACTTAGGAAGATAGCAGGTGTTATCCATCCATAAGGCAAGCTGCATTCCATTCATAAATTGGGCAGGAAGAATCCTGGTAAGCTTTCTACTAGACTGGACACATCAATTGTTGCACTCTCTTTTCTAATGTCTACAACCATGGACACAGTGGGATACACCGACATAGAAACCTTCGCCTTGTCAAATCGCTTATTAGAAACCGTCCACTCCAAACCAAACAAACCGCGTTTCCTACCTATTCTCAGAAAATTAGACAAAATCACAAACACAAACCCACACACACAAAGGCACCTCTTTCCTCAAAGTAGGTCTCTGACCATCGGGTGTATCCTCTGACTGGTGGGCCATACTATGTTCCCATCAAATGGCCTGTCTTGTCTCAGATCTGGTTTCCTTGGCCAACTCTGTGAAGTTGTCAGGAGACAGCGGTGAGCCACTTCCTGCTTTCTCAGGAAAGGCCACTCTTCAGAGCTTTCCTGTCATTTGGCTATCCTCACATCAATAGGTAGCAAGAAAGACTGACTCTGTCCTTGGTAAATCAAAAGAAGTGAGACCACTGGGACTGGGACTGGGACTAGATTTGTGTGCCTGGCTTCCTGGATCCCAAGTTCACAGAGTTCCATCACCAAGGATGTGAGGTGAGGTCACTTCCTTCAGGAACTGAATGACGTCACTGCCTTGGCAACCACATTGTCCTAACATTTACTTCCAAAGGTCCCATGAAATGGAGGCTTCCCCTACTTTCTGTGACACTTTCACAAGTTAGAATGGTATATCAACCATTGGTAACTGGTAACAGCTCTCCACACAGGCCTGGTTTGGTCCTTCTTCTCTACATAAAGAAGAGAGAGGCTGATTCAGACACATCACTTCATGCTGACCATGTTGTTTTCAATGGAAGATGACTTTTGCTCTCTCAGTTCCTTCATAGCTACCTACATCTTCTCTAGAGATCATTTGTGCATGGACCTTTTATTTTCTCAGCAGTTGGAATATTCCCTACATTCCTGTATTTTAAAACCAACTCTGTCCTTGCTCTTCTCTGATGTTAGATTGAGGGAACAGTGAATGCTTAGGGTTAATAACAGGTTCGATTTGGAATCGAAATCATTCTGCTGGATGAATAATGGTATTGGAAACCTGCAATATTTACAAGAATATATAGGTGAAATATATGAGTATGAAAACAGAAATCTAGGTAAGATTTGAAGTCCAGAAAAGCATTGAGCCCTTGATTTCGGTGTTAAGCTTTGATATATTTTCTGCACAGATGGGATACTTTGCTTTGAATTATGTTCTGCAAAGATGTCTCAGATAAATTGATATACAATTGCATAGGACCTTGTAACGTGGATGATTGATTGTAAAAGAGAACTTCCAGTCAAAAAGGAGTAATCGGTAGTATTAGGAAGATAGTCGGTAGGTTTATATAGGAGAGTGAGTATAGGATTTGGACCAAAAGTTCTTTAGCTATAGGGTTTCGGGTATACAGTGAATGTAAATGTCAGCACATGTGAAGAATCAGTCACAATGCAGAACTGGGGAAAATATGTAGGAATGCAGATATCAATAGAGACTTTAGGAAATCAGGCAAAGTATAGTCGGTAGTGAAATGTTAATAAAAAATAGGTACTTGTCACTTCCTGTTTTTCTATATGCTTAATAAAACACTGTTGAAATCTTGAGAACTGTTTTCAAATCTTTTTCCCAGAATGTGCTGTCCCCAACTGCCAAACTGCAGAATGTACTCCCTCACCCAGTTGCACGCAAACTGCTCACTCGCCCAGACTCATCAATAAACTTCCCTCCCTGCCCACTTCAAGGAAAGTATATGAGCTCTGCTCTATTCAAATTAGCTCTGAGCCCCAGCATGCTGGACCCCCAATAAACCCTTTGCTTTTGCATGAGAGAGTCTCTTGGTGGTCTCTTCCCCCAACGCTCTCCCGATCTTTATATATGGAGGTTCCACCGAGATCCGGCAGGGGCGGACGAGAGACCTCAATGGGCTACTCTCAGGGAAAGTAAGGCGCCTCTTTCTGGTTTCAGGTTTCAGGTTAGGGCTTCGCAAAATGGCTGTTGATGAAGTTGCATGAGCTCTCTTTGACGGTGGCTGGCAGATGTGTCACAGAGCCACAGGCTCTGGGGGACTCCACAGAGGACTCAGGAATCGAGGAACAATAGTCTCCTCAACTAAGTGATATTTTGTTTCAGATTCGGTATTGCCAGCCCATCGGGTTTTGCCCGCTGCTCAGTCTTGGTCTCAGTGTTGGACATTCATTGCCTGTCTTTATTGTCTTGTCTTGTCTGTGTCGTGAGAGTTGCTTTTACTGTTTGTGTATCTTTCATTATGGGACAGGTCACTTCAATGGCTGTGTCTCTGTCCTTGATCACTGGACCAAAGTCCGCTTAAGGGCTCAGAATCTTTCTTTTTCAGTAAAACGCTGGACCTGGCAGACTCTCTGTGCCTCAGAATGGCCCACTTTTGCATTCGGATGGCCCCTAGAAGGATCTTTCTACTTCCCACTAATTTAATAAGTCAGAGATATTGTCTTGCAGCCAGGGCCACATAGCCATCCTGATCAACAGCCATATATCTTAACTTGGCAGGACCTCTGCAAATCTCCTCCTCCATGGGTGAAGCCTTTCCTTTCCATGTCCCCGCTCCTACTCTTTTCCCCACGATCTCTCAAACCCTCTGCTCATCCTCCTCCTCCACCCTCTGTTCTCCCTGAGTCACAAGATTTGACTCTACTGGACTCTCATCCCCCTCCTTATCTTCTACCCTCATCCCACAACCCCCAACACCCTCTAAGTGATTCCCCTGCTGCTGACTCAGCCTCTCCGCCATTGGAGAAAGCTAAGCCAGCCCAGCGCACTCCAGATAACTCCCCTGCAGCACACACAGCCCCTCCTCCCCTGGAGGAAGCTGGCCTGGCTAAAGGAACTCGACGGCGGCAAATGATTTAAAACCCTGAAACTCCCGTGTTGCTCCCCCTCCATCCCTACGGGCCAATGATTGACAACGGCCATGGAGGAAAAATGCAAGCCTACCAGTATTGGCCTTCTCCTCCTCAGACCTATATAAATGGAAAAATAACAATCCTCCTTTTACCGAGGACCCAACCTGGCTCTCAGGTCTGGTTGAGTCATTGATGTTTTCACACCAGCCTACTTGGAATGACTGCCAACAACTCATAGGGACTCTCTTCATGACAGAGGAACAAAAGAGAATCCTCCTGGATGCTAGAAAAAAATATCCTTGGACTAGATGGGTGACCAACACAACTTCCCAACATAATCAAAGCCGGCTTTCTCTTGAAACGACCCAAGTGGGACCCCAACACATTTGAAGGTAGGGAGCATCTGTCCACTTATCACCCGGCTCTAATAGTGGGTATCTTAGTGGCCGCTAGGCCACCAACTAATTTGGCCAAGGTAAGAGAGATTATTCAAGGGCCTGGTGAATCTCCCTCTATGTTCCTAGAGAGAACTATGGAGGCATATAGGAGATATACTACTTTCGATCCTCAGGCAGAGGATCAAAAGGCATCTGTCACAATGGCCTTTATTGGGCAAGCTGCCCTGGATATTAAAAGAAAGTTACAATGCTTAGATGGATTACAAGATATGATTTTGAGAGATTTAGTCAGAGAAGCCAACAAGGTATACTATAAGAGAGAAACTGAGGAAGAGAAAGGAGCAAAGGGAGGATGAGAGAAGCAAAAGACAGACTAAGGCATTGACTAAGGTCCTGGTCACAACAACAAACAGGCCAGAAATTAAGAAACAGAGAGACAGGAAGGGATACCTGGGCCCACACTAGAGGCCACCCCTGGCCTCAGATCAATGTGCCTACTCTAAAGAAAAAGGACACTGGGCCAAAGAGTGCCCTAGAAAGAGACAGCCACGCCAGCCAGACATTCTGACTCTGGAGAATGACTAAGAAAGTCGGTGCTCAGATCCTCTCCCCGACCTCAGGGTAACTTTTGAAGTGGAGGGGACCCCAGTAAACTTTGAAGTAGATACAGGGGCAATATACTCAGCCCTTAAGGCCCCATTGGGCCCTCTATCAAATAAAAGGTCTCTAATTCCAGGGTCTAAATGCAGTAAATATCAGGCTTTGACAACTAAGGGGACCATGGACCAGGGGAAAGAATAAATCCATCACTCCTTCCTAGTAATCCCAGAATGCCCGGCCCCATTGATGGGCAGAGATCTGCTCACCAAGCTCTGGGCCAAAATAACTTTTAACCCTGAAGGCCCCCAAGTGGAATTTCTAAATCCTTCAGTAAATACTCCTATAATCATGGCTCTAACTATGTCAATAGCAAATGTTCCTCAACTCACTCATCTTTGTTCAAAGAAACTGCATTCATTCCTGAAGGATCAAGAACAGAGTTTTCCACTAAGCAACTCACAATGAAACGAAATAACTGAATGGGTAACAAAAGCCTGTCGGGTCAATCAATTGGTTAATACTTACCCTTCCAAGCTTCCTGCAGGAAAGCACCTATGAGGAACCAGACCAGGAAAATTCTGGGAAGTGGACTTTACTGAAATTAATCCAGCAAGGTATGGACTTAAATATCTTCTAGTCTTTGTGGATACATTTTCAGGACGGATTGAAGCCTTCCCCACAAAAAAAAAAAAAGGATAGAAAAAAGAAAAAAAAAAGAAACAGAGCAAATGGTTGTCAAGAAGATCCTGGAAGACATTTATTCTCCCCTTGACGACCAGTAGTCTTAACCCTCATCAGCCCCTTAAGCAGCGATGGCTGATCACAAATCCTACTGGAAAAGAAGTATGGTCTATCTCACATACAGCCCCCTTACGAACCTGGTGGCCATCTCTACACCCAGACATTTGTCAGCTGGCTATAGGTCTTTCCTATTGTGATATCCCTGATGAAGAGGATCCCACTAAAATTCCATTAAATCCCTTCGGTACCATAGAAAATGGAAACAAACATTATGGATGTAGGGACACGTGAGCCAGATGCAGGTTGGCTAGCCTAGATTACTATGTTTGCCCGGCGGAGTATCAATGCCACAAACAGTCACGGCTGTGCGGGGGGGAGAGCAGACTTCTTCTGTAAGTCATGGGGCTGTGAGCATACAGGGACTGCCAGATGGAACCCAAACTCCTCATGAAACTGCTTTTTGTGAACTTCTGCAGACTGTGAACTTCTGAGCCCCTTTCCTTACGTGTTGGGTACAAAATTCTGAAACTACCTGAACTTGGGTTTCAAGGGATTAATTGATTACAACAGAAGCAATGCCCCCTGAATCTGGTTGCAACCAAAAAAGACTGTTTTCCTGTCTTTGGTGCTATCTTAGGTGCCTTGCCTTGCCGTCCCTACAACAGTATAATTCTATATACTTAAACGCTGTTTATGTTTTCATGAAATGGTCAACAGATGTGATTAATTTTGTAATGGTGCAGATGTTTCCCAGAGTGCTCTATCATGATGCAGGTTCATTTGAAGGTCAAAGAGGGGGGCATAGAACACGGTTCCGCTGAAAACATATGTCCCTCACCTTAGCCATTCTATTACGAATAGTAGTTACTGCAGGGTTGGGCACGGGAACCATTGCTCTGGCCCATGGGACACAACAAATGACCCAAAGCAGCAATAGATCAAAACTTAAAGATATTAGAAACCTCCATCACAGCTTTGCACGAAACTTTAACCTCTCTCTCTGAAGTTGTTTTACAGAACAGTCGAGGGTTGGACCTTCTTTTCATGAGAGAAGGGGGCCTTTGTGCTTCATTGAGGAAAGAATGTTGTTTTTATGTCGAAAATACTGGAGTTGTAAAAAAAATCTATGAGTAAATTAAAAAGATGCCTTGAAGAGCGACAATGAGAGAGAGAGGCCCAAGAATGGTAGTTTGAGTCTTTTTTTACACAGTCCCCCTGGTTAACTACGTTTTTATCAACCCTAGCCGGTCCAATAATAATCCTCATATTATTGCTAACTATAAAACCCTGTTTTCTCAACCGTGTAATTTCTTTTCTCCAAGCTCAAATTGGACAAATTAAACTTATGGTAATACCCCACTAGCAGACATAGAATGTGACACCCCAGAACGATCACTTTTATGATTCAAAGTAGCCAGAAGAAGAAGTGGGGAATGAAAGGTTAATAAAATATGTACTTGTCACTTCCTGTTTTTCTGTATGCGTAACAAAACACTGTTGAAATCTTGAGAACTGTTTGCTAATCTTGTTCCCAGAATATGCTGTCCCCAATTACCAAACTGCAGAATGTACTCCCTCAACCGGTTGAATACAAACCGTCCACTCTCCCTGACCCATCAATGAACTTCCATCCCTGCCCTCTGCAAGGAAAGTATATAAGCTCTGCTTAAGCTGTTCTCAGGTCTCTCTGCTCTATTCAAGTGAGCTCTGAGCCCCAGCATGCTGGACCCCCAATGAAACCTTTGCTGTTGCATGAGATAGTCTCTTGGTGGTCTCTTCCTCCTGCACTCGCCCGAACTTTACTTGGATGATTGAATGTAGAAGAGAACATCCATTCAAAAAGTTATAGTCAGTAGGATTAGGAAGATAGTCGGTAGTTTTAGGAAGAAAAGTGAGTATAGGATTTGGAACAAAAGTTCTTTAGCAATAGGGTTTTGGTTAGAGAGTCAATGTAAATATCAACACAAGTGAAGAGTCAGTCACAATGATGAACAGGGGAAAATATGTAGAAAAGCAGATATCAATAGAGACATTAGGAAATCAGGAAAAGAATAAAGTGAGTTATGGGATTAGATATTTTCTACAGGGTTGAGGTTGAATGTATGAGCTTAGGAAGAAACAAAGATGAAGTCAACAATAGGATTGACATTTGAGAGCATTAGCGTAGCCCAAGACAGTGTCCAAAATAAGCTCCATTGCCCTCATTTGCCTAAATTCCCGGTGGCCTGTACATACTTCCTGTGTACCAGGAGTGATCAAATAGGCCTGACCTTAATATTGCTCTGCTTCACCAATTTGAGGCCTACTGAGTGTCAGGTACACATTCTTTATGTGAATTGGAGAGATGAGAAAACCCAAGCACCTATTGGATAGCCTCTGAATTAATTTGAAGATATCATTTGACCCAAATGATCCCTATTCTCACTTGATGGAATTCAGAAACCTTACAGTTGAAGGCAAAAGACTTCATCCACAATGACTGCTCTTTTTGCCATTTTGGATTTGGATGCACACATGGGATCTTTTTTTAGATCCATCAGGTGCTGAGTATCTAAGTCAAAGAATCATACTGGGCCAAGAGGCTGATTCAGACACACCTCTTTCCAAATCAATTAAGAAAAGAGCCAAAGGTGAATCCTATTCATTTCCACTTGAAAAATCTTTTCTTCAGGATTCACAAAGCTGTGGCCTGAGAAAAAAACCTTCCTGACTCTCAGGGTAACGGAACAATAGGTAAGCAAATGGCCCAAAGCAGGGATTCTCCACTGAGACTTTACTGGTCACACTGATATCTGAGTTTTCAGAGATGCTCGCCATTCCCTTCAGCTATCCAGCACATGGCCATGTCACCGAGCTTGGAGGTAGTACATATCTTGGACACAAAACCATGAGCCTATTCTGGAAAGTGGCCATAATTCAGGAAGAAAACAGCAACTTAGGAAGGTAGCAGGTATTGCCCATCAATAAGGCAAGCCACAGTCAATTCATAAATTGGGCTGGATGAATGCTGGGAAGCTTTCTACGAGACAGGACACATCCATTAATGCATTCTCTTTTCTAATGTGTACAAGTACAAACACAGTGGGATACACAGACATAGAAACACTTGCGTTGTCAAATGACTTACTAGAAACTGTTCACTCCAAATCAAACAAACCGCCTTTCCTACCTATTCTCAGAACATGAGACAAAACCACAAACCCACACCCACACCCACAATGGCACCTCCTTCCCTCAAATAGGTCTGTGACTGTCCGGTGTGTGCTCTGACTGATGGGCCATACTATGATCCCCCAAAATGGCCTGTCGTGTCTCAGATCTGGTCTTCTTGGCCAACTCTGTGAATTTGTCAGAAGCCAGGATTGAGCCACTACCTGTTTTCTCAGGAAGAGCCCCTCTTCCGAGCTTTTCTGGCATTTGGCCGTCCTCACATCAGTAGGTACCAAGAAAGACTGACTCTGTCCTTGGTTAATCCAAAAAAGTGAGACCACTGGGACTAGGACTGGGACTGGCTCTGGGTGACTGGCTTTCTGTATCCCAAGTTCAGAGAGTTCCATCACCAAGGAAATGAGATGAGATCACTTTCTTCAGGAACTGAATGAGATCACTGCCTTAGCAAACACTTTATCATAACAATTGCTTCCAAAGGTACCATGAGATGGAGGCTGCCCCTACTTCCTGTCACACTTTCACATGGTAGAATGTTATATCACCTGTAGGCAAAAGGGAACAGCTCTGCACACAGGCATGGTTTTGTCCATCTTCTCTACATTAAGGAGAGATTGGCTGATTCTGATGCAACCCTTCATCCTGACCAGGTTGTTTGCCATGGAAGATGATTTTTGCTCTCTCAGGTCTTTCATAGCTGCCTACATCTTCTCCAGGGATCATTTCTGCATGGAGCTTTGAGGTTCTCAGCAGATGGAAGATCCACTACATTCCTGTATTGTAAGACCAACACTGTCCCTGCTCTTCTGTAAAATGAGATTGAGGGAACAGTGTATGGTTAGGGAGAATAACATGTTCCATTTGGCTTAGGAATCATTCTGCTGGATGATTAATGGTATTGGGAACATGAGATATTTATAAGAATATAGAGGTGAAATACATGTATGAAAAAATAAAACTAAGTAAGATTTGAAGCACAGAAAATCATTGGGTCCTTGATTGGGATACTTAGCATTGAATTACGTTCTCACAGATGTCTCAGATAAATCGATATACAATGGCATAAGACCTTGTACGTTGGATGATTGAATGTAGAAGAGAACATCCAGTCAAAAAGGGATAGTCAGTGGGATTAGGAAGATAGTCAGTAGGTTTAGGAAGAAGAGTGAGAATAGGATTTGGAAAAAAAGTTCTTCAGCAATAAGTTATCAATTAGAGTGTGAAAGCAAATGTCTGCACATGTGAAGGTTCAGTCACAATGGTGAACTGTGGAAAATATGTAAGAAAGCAGACGGCAATAGAGACATTATGAAATCAGGCAATGTATAAAGTGAGGGATAGGATTAAACATTTTCAATAGGGTTGAGTTTGAATATATAATCTTAAGAGGAAAAAAATATGTAGTCACCAATAGGATTGACATTTGAGAGCATTAGGCAACTTGGACATGGATGATTTTAGTAATCCATATTTTCTTTTCATTTAGGCTTTGGTACAATCATAAGTGTGATCTTTGCATTTTGTGTCCAGAATATTTCTGTGATAAAATGTATATGTAGATCAGGTGACATGCGTATTTCTTCCACCATTTCTGGGAGGAATATTTTGAAGACATATAAATTAGTATTGGGGGTACAAAGAGGTGTACACTGTGTCTATGAATATAAAGAAAAAGCATGCATAGACCATATGGTCAATAAATAATATAACTGGTTTTACTCTAAATAATGGATTGAATTGATATCTGAAAATATATAAGAAATCTTATATTGGTATACAATCATTCATTCCAACCAGTTATACATCTATTGGAAATATCAGAGTTATAATTTATCATGAAGGGGATGTGAGTTTTGCTTCAAAAGTGATTATGGAAATCGAAAATAATGTGTTTTGAAAGAGGTCTCAGGAAGAGACCAGTCAAGAAAGATGGAAGAATACATGTGTCCTGAAGCAGGAAGTGATTGAAAGTGAAACAAATTCGTATAAATTTGCGAACTTGTGGATAAAATATATATCCTATGATGTGCATAAACTTTAGAAATAGTAATGTACCAGTGTTGAATAAAAATGAACATAAAAATACAAATCATGTACCATAGGAATGTACTTGCATTGATGTTAAACTGGGATAGTAACTGTAGAAATATTAGGATATGTATGTACCATTCACTGAAGTTAGTTTTCAGTACTAGGAAACAAAATGTATTTCAGGTGGATGAATATTTCTGAGAATAATATTGTGAAAAGTTGATTATAAATCCACATACGTGAACATGAATGAATTTAGGGAGTGTATATAAGACACATATATTTCATATTTTAAAAATCTGGAGAGTATATATATATATATATATATATATATATATATATATACACACACAGACATTCAAAAGTAGCAATAGATATGCCAATCGTAATTTATCGAGATATATATATCATCCACAGATCCAAAAATGTTCAATTTACTGAACATGTATTTATGGATAATGTTGTTCAACTAGGAAGCTCACCCATTGGTTGAATTTTTAGTTCCAACAGTGTTTAGGATAGTGATCTCTTCTCACAATTTGTGTCTGCCAAGTCAGCCACCTCACAAGAATGTACATGTGATACAAGTTAGGATTCTACATGTGCATATCAAAACACATCTGCTGAATAGGCTACAGAGAAAGGGAGACAGGAATTCACATATTTGTTAACTTTAAAACACATGGAGAGATATCCAAAATGGCGGCGGGTATGGAGAGATCAAGTCTCTGACCTCTTCAGCTGCGCTGGAATAGGGAGTCATAAACTGTCTAAATACTGTTTGCTCGGGATCACTAGGCAATGATGCACTGAAGTGAATCTGGGGTGAACAGTCTGGGCCCCGCAGAACACACACCGAGCCCGGATCGGTTGCATTCAACCTCTGGTTTGCCTGCGTTTCGTGACTCAGCACTAACGATCCAGCTGAAATAACTGGTCTGCCCTTCTGAACTTACAGAGTTAGAAGCCAACCTAGCCTTCATAGGCAGTGGCCAAAGGATTGAAACGGGTCATGGGAGAGACAGTCAGGACCCACCAGTTGCATCGGTCACCCGGCAAATGGAACGAATGATCACCATTTGCATGGGATACCACCATGGCATAGAACTGACGTCAAGGATGGAGGAGATAACTTCATTGAAACCAGCACGACAGGTGTGTAATTCCCTAGCTATCTCTCTCCACACAGCAGGGAAACCTTAAGGGCCCCTCCCAGCTCTCCCGTAAGGGTCCCTCTCAGCTCTACCATGAGCGCAATAGCCAGACTGAGAAAATCAGGAGTGGCGCGGGACTTGTGGCGCAGAACTCCAGGCTACCGCTCCCACCAGTGCTGACAACTGAGGTCTCTTGCACCAGCTACTGGGGCGTGGCTCCCGGAGGGCAAGCAAATTCGCTGGGGGACCTCAGCCCCAAGTTCTACAAACTTATGGTCTGAGGGAAGCAAACCGGGAGAGTGTGCCCAGGTGTTCATAAAAACAGGTCTCCCAGGAGCAGCAGACCTGGCATGTTGCCAGAATTGTGGTGAGCGTCGCAGGTGAGCAGGGCATGGCTTGAGGAAACACAAGAGAAGGCCCTAGGGTGTCAGGATTGGACACCCGCCCAGTCTGGAAGGAAGAGCAGCTGCATAGTGATTGGTTCCCACCTATTGAGAGGAGAACCTCGGCCCAGTGGGCACAGCACCACCTATTGGAAAAGAAGTTAATCAAACTCTATGACTGCATTTATTATTATCATTATTTATTTATTTTTTAAAT
The DNA here is from genome assembly GCF_048772815.1 of Callospermophilus lateralis. NCBI lineage: Eukaryota > Metazoa > Chordata > Mammalia > Rodentia > Sciuridae > Callospermophilus > Callospermophilus lateralis. The sequence goes on along the minus strand of NC_135313.1, from coordinate 130,688,396 downwards.
TTGGGGTTTTTTTTGTTTTTTTTTTTTCTTTTTCTTTCATTTTCATTTTTGTTGTTGTTGTTTTTCTTTAACTTTTTTAATGTTTTTAAGTTTTTAAATTTCTTTATTTTATTATTATTATTATTATTAAATTGTAATTTTCATTTTTATTATCATTATTATTTTTTAAATTTTTCTTTCATTCTTTATTTTCTGTTTTTTTCTTTTGTCTTTTCATTTCTTATCAATTTTCTTTTTCCCCCTTCCTTGAATTCTACCTGCCTACTCTCATTCTCTTATTGACTGCTTCCCTTCCCTTCTAATATCTTTCCTCCCAAGCATGTAATAAATTTATAAGACTAAGCAGTAACTCAGCACTCAAACAGAACAAGAAGTAACATGAGCAGCATAAGAAAGCAAGAAAGAAAAGGAGTACAAACAATGAAGGACAGCCTAAATATTCAGGAGGACCTAGAGTCATCAGAAAAATGATCATATAAAGAACTCAAGGAATACCTTAGACAGATGGAATGGAACCTTAAAGAAGATAGGAGACAGCAAATCCAAACAGTGAAAGAACACATTGAAGATGGATTACATAAACAGATTAAAAAAAAGAAGTTAAGCATCTTTATACGGAGATAGAGATAGTAAAAAAAATCATAAATAATTCTAGAAATGAAGGAAATGATAAACCAAATTAAAAACTCAATTGAGAGAATTACTAACAGAGTGGAGCAAGAAGAAGACAGAATGTCACATAATGAAGACAAAATATATCATCTTGAAAAGAGTCTAGCCAACTCAGAAAGGCTGGTAAAAAATCACGAGAAAATCATCCAAGAGATATGGGATAACATGTAAAAACCAAATTTATGAGTCATCTGGATAGAGGAAGGTCCAGAGATTCAAACCACGGGAATGAGTAACCTAGTTAATGAAATAATTACAAAAAACCTTCCAGAAATAAAAAAAGAAATGGGTATACAAATTGTAGATTCATAGAGGACACTGAGCACAAAAAATCACAGTAGACCAACTCCAAGACATTTGTTATAAACATATCTAATATACAGAACAAAGAGAAAATAATAAAAGCTACAAGAAAAAGGAGGCAGACTACATTCAGGGGTAAATCAATAAGGTTAACAAAGGATGTTTTATCACAGTTGATGAAAGCGAGAAGATCTTGGAACAACGTATTTTGAACACTGAAAGACAATGGATGCCAACCAAGAATTCTGGATCCAGCAAAATTAACCTTCAGGTACGACAATGAAATAAAAATCTTTCATGATTAACAAAAGCTAAAAGAATTTGCAGCCAGAAAATCAGCATTGCAAAGCATCTTGAGAAAAACACTACATGAGGAAGAAATGAAAAACAACAACCAAAACCATCAGTGGGAAGTGACTGGGTAATGACAGAGTGCAGGGGGAAAGCTAATCATGGAGAAACAAAGTAAATTAAAAACAAAGATAAATAATTAAACATGGCTGGAAGTACAAACCATACATCAATAGTAGCTCTAAAGGTTTATGGCTTAAAATCTCCAATAAAGCAACATAGGCTGGTAACTTGGATTAATAAAACTAATCCAACAATATGTTGCCTCCAGGAGACACATCTGAATGGAAAAGACATACACAGGCTGAAGGTGAAAGGTTGGGAAAATTTATACCATGCACACGCTCCTCGTAAGCAAGCAGGGGTGGCCATCCTCATATCGAATAAAATCGAAGTCAAGACTAAGTTAATCAAAAGGGATAAGAAGGACATTATATACTGTTAAAAGAAACCATTCACCAACAAGACATAACAATCGTCAATATTTATGCACCAAATAATGGTGTTGCAACGTTCATAAAACAAATTCTCCTCAAGTTCAAGAATCAAATAGACCACAACCTAATAATTATGGGTGACTTCAACACACCTCTCTCACCATTAGACAGATCCTTCAAACAAAAGTTGAATAAAGAAAATATAGAACTCAATATTACAATCAATATCCTAGACTTAACTGACATATATAGAATATATCAACCATCATCAAGTGGATATACTTTTTTCTCACCAGCACATGGATCCTTCTCAAAAATAGACCATATATTATGCCATAGGGCAACACTCAGTAAATATAAAGAGGTGGAGATAATACCTTGCATTTTATCTGATCATAATGGAATGAAATTGTAAATCAATGATAAAAGAAGGAAGGAAAAATCCTACATCACTAGGAAAATAAACAATATGTTACTGAATAATCCATGGGTTACAGAAGACATAAAGGAGGGAATGAAAAAATTCTTAGAGATAAATGAAAATACAGACACAACATATCGGAATCTATGGGACACAATGAAAGCAATTTTAAGAGGGAAATTCATCGCCTGGAGGTCATTCCTCAAAAAGAGCAAAAACCAACAAATTAATGAGCTCACACTTCATCTAAAAGCCCTAGAAAAGGAAGAGCAAAACAACAGCAAATGTAGCAGAAGGCAAGAAATAATTAAAATCAGAGTGGAAACCAATGAAATTGAAACAAAAGAAACTATTGAAAAAACTAACAAAAATAAAAGTTGGTTCTTCAAAAAAATAAATAAGATCAACAGACTCTTAGCCATGCTAATGAAGAGAACAAGAGAGAGAACTCAAATTACAAACATACAGGATGAAAAAGGCAATATCACAACAGATGCTACAGAAATACAGAAGACAATTAGAAATTATTTTGAAAACCTATATTCCAATAAAATAGAAAATATGAAGACATCGGTAAATTTCTTAAGTCACATGATTTGCCCAGACTGAGTCAGGAGGATACACACAATTTAAACATACTAATATCAATGGATGATTTAGAAGAAGCAATCAAAAGACTACCAACCAAGAAAAGTCCAGGACCAGATGGGTATACAGCAAAATTTTACAAAACCTTTAAAGAAGAATTAATACCAATACTTTTCAAGTTATTTCGAGAAACAGATAAAGAGGGAGCTCTGCCAAATTCATTCTATGAGGCCAACATCACCCTTATTCTGAAACAAGATAAAGACACCTCAAAGAAAGAAAAGTACAGACCAATATCTCTGATGAAGCTAGATGCAAGAATCCTCAGTAAAATTCTGGCGAATCGTATTGAAAGGCACATAAAAAATAATTGTGCACCACGATCAAGTAGGATTCATCCCTGGGATGCAAGGATGTTTCAATATATGGAAATCAATAAATATTATTCACTACATCAATAGACTTAAAGATAAGAACCATATGATCATCTCGATAGATGCAGAAAGAGCAGTTGACAAAGTACAGCATCCCTTTATGTTCAAATCATTAGAAAAACTTGGGATAACAGGAACTTACCTCGACATTGTAAAAGCTATCTATGCTAAGCCTCAGGCTAGGATCATTCTGAATGGAGAAAAATTGAAGGCATTCCCTCTAAAATCTGGAACAAGACAAGGATGCCCTCTATCCACACTTCAATTCAATATAGTTCTCAAAACACTGGCCAGAGAAATTAGACGAAAGAAATCAAAGGCATAAAATTAGGAAAAGAAGAACATAAATTATCACTATGTGCTGGTGACATGATTGTATAGAATCATAGAAGACCCAAAAGGGTCTACAAAAAAACTACTAAAACTAATAAATGAATTCAGCAAAGTAGCAGGATCTAAAATCAACACGCATAAATCGAAGGCCTTTCTGTATATCAACAACAAATCTTCTGAAACGGAAATGAGGAAAAACAGTTCATTCAAAACATCCTCAAAAAAAATTAAATACATGGGAATCGACCTAACAAAAGAGGTGAAAGATTTATACAATAAAAACAATAGAACCCTAAAAAGAGAAGTATAAGAAGATATTAGAAGATGGAAAAATATACCCTGTTCATGGATAGGCAGAACTAACATCATCAAAATGGCGATATTACCAAAAGTTATCTATAGGTTTAATGCAATGCCAATCAAAATCCCAATGGCATTTCTTGTAGAAATAGATAAAGCAATCATGAAATTCATATGGAAAAATAAAAGACACAGAAATACAAAAGCAATTCTAAGCAGGAAGTGTGAATCAGGCGGTATAGTGATACCAGATTTCAAACTATATTACAGAGCAATAGTAACGAAAACAGCATGGTACTGGTACCAAAACAGGCGGGTAGACCAGTGGTACGGTATACAGGACACAAGAGACTAATCCACAAAGCTACAACTATGTTATATTTGATAAAGGAGCTAAAAGCATGCAATGGAGGAAGGATAGCATCTTCAACAAATGGTGTTGGGTAAACTGGAAATCCCTATGCAACAAAATGGAACTTAATCCCCTCCTCTCGCCATGCACAAGAGAGTTAACTCAAAGTGGATCAAGGAGCTAGATATCAAATCAGAGACTCTGCATGTGTTAGAAGAAAATGTTGGCTCTGATCTACATATTGTGGGGTCGGGCTCCAAATTCCTTAATAGGACACCCATAGCACAAAAGTTAATAACAAGAATCAACAAATGGGACTTACTTAAATTAAAAAGTTTTTTCTCAGCAAAAGAAACAATAAGAGAGGTAAGCAGGAAGCCTACATCATGGGAACAAATTTTTCCTCTTCACACTTCAGATAGAGCCCTAATATCCAGAGTATACAATAAACTCAAACAATTAGACAATAAGATAACAAATAACCCAATCAACAAATGGGCCAAGGACCTGAACTGACACTTCTCAAAGGAGGACATACAATCAATCAATAAGTACATGAAAAAATGCTCACCATCTCTAGCAGTCAGAGAAATGCAAATCAAAACCACCCTAAGATACCATCTCACTCCAGTAAGATTGACAGCCTTTAGGAAGTCAAACAACAACAAGTGCTGCTGAGGATGTTGGGAAAAGGGTACTCTTGTACATTGCTGGTGGGACTGCAAACTGGTGCGACCAATTTGGAAAGCAGTATGGAGAATCCTGGGAAAGCTGGGAATGGAACCACCATTTGACCAAGCTATTGCCCTTCTCGGACTATTCCCTGAATCTTAAAAGAGCGTATTACAGGGATACTGCCACATCGATGTTCATAGCAGCACAATTCACAATTGCTAGACTGTGGAACCAACCCAGATGCCCTACAATAGATGAATGGGTAAAAAAAAAATGTGGCATTTATACACAATGGAGTAATATGCAGCACTAAAAAATGACAAAATCATGGAATTTGCAGGGAAATGGATGGCACTAGAGCAGATAATGCTTAGTGAAGCTAGCCAATCCTAGAAAACAAATACCAAATGTCTTATTTGATATAATGAGAGCAACTAAGAACAGAGCAGGGAGGAAGAGCAGGAAGAAAAGATTAACATTAAACAGAGACGTGAGTTGGGGGGGGGGGAGGGAGAGAAAAGGTAAATTTCATGGTAATGGAGGGAGACCCTCATTGTTACACAAAATTACACATAAGAGGTTGTGAGGGGAATGGGAAAATAAACAAGGAGAGAAATGAATTACAGTAGATTCCGTAGAGAGAGAAGATGGGAGTGGAGGGGAGGGGGGATAGTAGAGGATAGGAAAGGTAGCAAAATACAAGTTACTAATAGGGCATTATGTAAAATGTGGATGTGTAACTGATGTGATTCTGCAATCCATATTTGGGGTAAAAATGGGAGTTCATAACCCACTTGAATCTAATGTATAAAATACGATACGTCAAGAGCTTTGTTATGTTTTGAACAACCAACTAGTAAAATAAAATAAAATAAAATAATCGAAAGAAAAACACATGGAGAACTATTTCAACACAAAATTGACTAGATGTATAACTCCTACCTTATATAATGCAAAATGCAAGTCCAACTATACACCATGCCTCCTCTGAAATGCTTGTAATTCTATTCTGTTTGGGTTGTTTTTCTCCATCTTATTAGGATTAGTAGTCAGAGTCTAGTAGGTTAGGTGTCAGTGTCCGGTATTCAGTATTTCGAATGGAAAATTGGAAAATGGACCCAATGTGTATGCAAATATGTGCTACACAAAAATTTTTCCACTCTCATCCAGAACAATGCCTAGACATTACCCTCGCCCCAAGTAATACATCATTAAAAGTCAAGAGTTAGAAAATCTGGGAATAAATATCTGGAATGGAATATGCTCAAAAGTTTACAACCTGGGAGGTGGTAGAGTAGTTTCCAAAAGTAAGGGACAGGGTAAACACTCCACAAACATGGAGCTGTGCTGGCATAAAGACTTCTTGAGAAACTGCCTCTGAGTTTGAGCACTTGAAATATATGCTGTTGTCAGGAGCTTTACCTTCCTTGTTTGAGACCATTAAAGGTGGGTCTGCATCTATGTTACCTGGAGGACATGGTTTAATATTTTCCAATGAACATGCGGTAGCAGTGCTGAATTCAATCCTAGTCGGTAAACTGGGGCCACTTGGGGCTAAGTGTCTCCCCGTGTGGACTGTGAAGTCATTTGGTCATCCTCCACATTTTGTGGTGTTTATTGCTGCTGCACTGGGAGTTTGGTATTTGCTTCACGAAATACAAGGAGTTCAACTGAAAAACAGTGCTGGAGGGAGTTCTGTCATATGTGGTGGGTCGGGGTCTGCAGGAGAATGCACCAACCAAGGTTCTATCCCTCATAGCTTGCCCCTTGACCATAGCAACCTGATTCTGAACATTGCCCTGAAACCTCTCCATATAACAAGGTCCCTTTACTTGTAAGGGTCTGCTGGCTGCACCATATCAGCCACAAGCCATTTGGAAGCCAATGGCAGATCCACATGGCCCCACCACAGATATTCCATCACACACATGCCCACCACGGCTATAAGCCCACTAGTCAGCAGACTCCAACTTACTGGCATCTCTGTTCTACACCATTTTCTTGAAACCCAGTCAATCAAGGCCCTGTCTGGTATACTCATAATCATCAACAGGATATCCAAAGGTTCTCCAGTGCCACCTGTTCATGAAAATTAAAAAAAAAAAATTTCATGGTATTTATCGAGCCATTTTTCAAGCATGAAGTTGGAGGCAATATGGGTTTCAATTCATTCAGGAACAATTAAATGTTGAGGATGCTCATTTCCATAAAATCTTTGGAGAAATCTCAGAGGCAAGTCTTCCCAAAGAGTAGCCAAAAGGTCACATGAAGCAAGGTGCATTGAGGTCTACAATGTGAGGTCCATGTGTGTTTTGACTCTCAACTATGGCTGCCAAGTCGTTCAGAATAAAATCATGTGATATCTTGGCTGAGATTCCCAGTGCTCTGCGGAAAGCAACCCTGGGCCTAGATCTCAGTTTCCAAGGGCGAATCTCATGCGTGGCCTCCTAAAATTCCAACACAATTCATGGAAATACTTCGATGACGTCAGTTCCAGAATGCAGTCTCTAAGGGGAATCACACCAGAGTTCAAGCCCAGGTGGACCCAGTCGTCTCTTCCAACCGCCACACAAATGACCACGATTCAAACCAAAACAATCCCACATGACCTCATCTTCTTCCATTTAGACACTCATCATAACTTCTGGCTGGAGGTTTCCATGAGGGGTTCACCCCAAGACAGTGTCCAAAAAATCTCCCTTGCATCTCATTTGCCTAAAGTCAGGGTGGCCTGTACACCCTTCCTGTGAACCAGGAATGATCAAAAACGCCTGCCATTAATACTGCTCTGCTTCTCCAATTTGAGGCCTACTGACTGTGGGTTTTAGATTCTTTATGTGAATTGGAGTCATGAGAAAATCTAATCACCTATGGGCTAGCCTCTGCAGGGCTTGAGGAACTTATTTGACCCAAAGAATCCCTATTCTCACTTGATGGAGGTCAGGAAAGTTACAGAGCAAGGTGAGAGACTTCAACCACAAGGACTGCTCTTTGGCCATTTTGGTTTTGGATGTACACATGGAATCTTTCTTTAGATCCATCAGGTGCTGAGACTCTAAGCCACCACGTCACACAGGCTCAAGAGTCTGAATAATACACATTCTTTTCAATGAAATTAAGCCAAGAGCCACAGGTAATGCCCATTCATTTCCATTGGAAAACTCTTCTTTTCAGGCTTCAAAAAGGTGTGGCCTGAGGCAAAGGCCTTCCTGAAATTCAGGGCAACAGAACAATAGGTAAGCATAAGGCCCAAAGCAGGGTTTATCCACTGAGACTTTCCTGGTTCCAGTGATTTCTGCGTTTTCTGAGATGCTCGCCATTCCCTTCAGCTATCCAGTACATGGCCATGTCAAAGAACTTGGAGGTGGTACATAACTTGGACAAAAAAACATGAGCCTATTCTGGAGAGTCTCCAGAATTCAGGAAGAAAACAGGAACTTAGGAAGATATAAGGTGTAGCCCATCGATCAGGCAAGCTGCAGTCCATTCATAAATTGGGCAGGATGAATGCTGTGAAGCTTTCTACTAGACAGGACACATCCATTTATGCATTCTCTTTTCTAATGTCTACAACCACGGACACAGTGGGATACACAGACACAGAAACACTCGCCTTGTCAAGGGACTTTCTAGAAAATGTTCACTAAATCCAAACAAACCACTTTTCCTACCTATTTTCAGAACAAGGGAAAATCACAAACCTACAACCACACCCACAGAGGCACCTCCTTACCCCAAGTAATTCTGAGAGTATCTGGAGTGTCCTCTGACTGGTGGGCCATATTATGTTCCCTCAAAATGTCATGTCCTGTCTCAGATCTCCTCTTCTTATCCAACTCTGTGAAGTTGTCAAGAGCAAGCAGTGAGCAACTACCTTTTTTCCCAGGAAAGGCCCGTCTTCAGAACTCTCTTGGCATTTGGCCATCCTCACATCAGTAGGTACCAAGAAAGACTGATTCTGTCCTTGGTAAATCCAAACAAGTGAGAACACTGGGACTGGGACTGGGACTGGCTCTGTGTGCCTGGCTTCCTGGATCCCAAGTTCAGAGAGTTCCATCAGCCAGGAAGTGAAGTAAGGTCACTTCCTTCAGGAACTGAATGAGGTCACTGCCTTGGCAACCACTTTGTCCTAACAGTTGCTTCCAAGGGTCCCTTGAGATGCAGGCTGCTCCTACTACCTGTGACAGTTTCACAAGTTAGAATAGTATATCAACCATAGGCACCAGGAAACAACTCTCCACACAGGCCTGGTTTGGTCCATCTTCTCTACATTAAGAAGAGAGAGGTTGATTCAGACACAACCCTTCATCCTGACCAGGTTGTTTGCCATGGAAGATGACTTCTGCTCTCTCAGGTACTTCATAGGTGCCTACATCTTCTCCAGGGATCATATCTGCATAGACCTTTGAATTTCTCAGCAGGTGAAAGATCCCCTATATTCCTGTATTGTAAGACCAACTCTGTGCCTGCTCTTCTGTAAAGTTAGACTGAGGGTAGATGATATGGTTAGGATTAATAACATGTTTGATTTGTGTTAGGAATCATTCTGCTGGATGAATAATGGTATTGGGAACCTGAGATATTTTTAAGAATATAGAGGTGAAATATTGTAATGGTCAGGCGAGTATAGGAGGAAGAGATGACCAAGAGAATGTCTCATGCAACAACAAAGGGTTCATTGTGGGTCCAGCATGCTGGGGCTCAGAGCTCAGTTGAATAGAGCAGAGAGCCCTGAGAACAGCTTAAGCAGAGCTTATGTACTTTCCTTGGAGAAGGCAGGGATGGAAGTTTATTGATGGGTCAGGGTGAGTAGGTGGTTGCTTTCAACTGGGTGACTGATCACATTCTACAGTTTGGCAGTTGGGGACAGCACATTCTGGGAACAAGATTAGCAAACAGTTCTCAAGATTTCAACAGTGTTTTGTTAAGCATACAGAAAAATAGGAAGTGACAAGTACCTTTTTTATTAATCTTTCTTTCCCCACTTCTTCTTCTGGTTACTTTTAATCATAAAAGTGATCATTGATGGGTGTTACATTTTATGTCTGCTAGTGTGGTATATTGTTGTCTGATTACCATAAGTTTAACTTGTCCAATTTGAGCTTGGAGAAAGGAAACTCCATGGTTTAGCCAAGAGGGTCCTACAGTTCGCAATAATATTAGGATTATTAATGGACCAGCCAGGGCTGATGAAAGCATAGTTAACCAGAAGGACTGTGTGAACCAAGACTCAAACCACCCTTTTTGGGCCTCTCTTTCTCGTTGACGGTCTTCAATGCGTTTTCTTTATTTACTCATAGATTCTTTTCAACTCCAGTGTGGCCGGCATAAAAACAACATTCTTCCCTCAATGCACTACAAAGTCCCCCTTCTCTCATGAAGAGGAGGTTTTATCCCTGGCCTGTTCTGTAAAACAGATTCATAGAGAGATGTTAAACATTCCTGTAAAGCTGTGATGGAGGTTTTATTATCTTTAAGTTTTGGTCTCTTGCTGCTTCTAATTAGGGCATTAGTTGTGTCCTTTGGACTAGGGCATTGATTCCTGTGCCCACTCATGCAGCAACTCCTATTCCTAATAGGATGGCTAAAGTGAGAGATACAGGTTCCCAGCGGAACTGGGTTGCATGCCCTCCTATTTGATCTTTAAATGGACCTGCATCATCATAGAGCACTCTGGGAAACATTTGCACCATTACATAATTAATCACATCTGTTGACTATTTCATAAAAACATAAACAATGTTTAAGTATATAGAATCTTTCTGTTGTAGGGACGGACGAGGCAAAGCACCTAAGATAGCACTGAAGACAGGGAAACAGTCCTATTTGGTTGCAAACGGATTTAGGGGGCATTGCTTCTGTTGTAATCAATTAATCCCCTGAACCCCATGTTTAGGTAGTTTCATAGTTTGTACCCAACATGTAAGGGAAGGAGTTCATAAGTTCACAGTCGGCAGAAGTTCACAAAAAGCTGTTTTTCTATCCTTTATTTTATCCTCTGTTCTGGGCAAGTTAACATTTCAAGTACACCTGAAAGGGGGAGAGATTATTTTTCTCTTTTTATTTTCTCCCTGCCAGCTGTTACCATGGAGCCTAGTTGGTAACTTCTTTATCTTAGAAATGTAGCCATCTCTGTGAAGCCCCCACTCAAGGCCAGAGGCCTTGTTCACATATTTTGTGAAAAACTAGTATGGGTGTGTCTAGCTCAGGAGTGCTGATTTTTTTCGCCAGTTGCCAAGTAGACCAGGGCAACACGAAAAGAAGAAGTTTATCTACAGTGAACTCTTTTAAAGGAACTCTTTTGCTGAAAGTCCTAAAGTCAGCCATGGTGAAGACTTCTGGAGAAGGTCATTTAAGACTTTTCTGTGGGCCTGGTACAGAGGGGGAAGACGTGGAAGGCAAGGCTGAGAGCAGTTTCATGGATCTGAGAATGAGAAAGTAGAAATGTAAAAGAATATTGGAAAAGGAGTTTGGGATTTTCCTAGCAACAAAAACTTGAGCAGTAGAACAGGTAGAGCAGAGGGGACGACGGGAGTGAGTATCCCAAAAAGCATGTGAGGTATTTTAAATTCTTAGTCACCTGTTTACAGTGATGACAAAGCAACTTTAAAGGCCATTCTCATTACATCCTGGATAGGGGTCTGAGGGATCTCCTCAGCTGGTTTGAGCTTTGGGTTAGCTGGTAAGAGGACCTTATGGGACCCGGTGCCGGCACTGACAGGAGAAGAGAGGAGTGAGTGTGTGGAGGGGTACCTCAGTACTGGATACCTCAGCAAGGGGGCAATTGTCTGAGAACCGGCAGAGGTTTTGATTTTTGATCTAGTAATTGGAGGGGAGAAATCAGGTTGCTGAGGTGGGAGTGCCAGCAGAGAGTCTGGAGCAGAAGGCTGAGAGTGAGCATCTATTGGAGAAGTATAGTTCAGGATGTGAGCAAAGGAGGGAAAAAGCCTCCACATAGGGAAATCTCCTTTAACTCTTTTGAGCACTTGCAGAAGTTAAAAAGGTCACGCAGAATGTGAGGATCTGGAGACCCCTCTGGGGGTCACAGGTTTTGGTTGTCTAATTGGTAATATGGCCAATTCTGTGTATTGAATTTGATGATGAGTTTGGGTTCCACCAGGCAGACCCTGTATGCTAACATCCCCATGACTTACAGAAGAAGTCGGCTTTTCCCCCACACAGCCGTGGCTGTTTGTGGCTTTGATAGTCTTCCGGGCAAACATAGTAATCTAGGCTAGCCAACCTGCATCTGGCTCACGTGTCCCTACATCCATAATATTTGTTTTCATTATCTATGATATGAAAGGGATTTAATGAAATTTTAGTGGGATCCACTTTATCAGGGATATCCCAATAGGAAAAACCTATAGGCAGCTGACAAATGTTGAGATGACCAACAGGTCGCTATGTGGGCTGTAAGTTAGATAGACCATTCTTCTGGTCTATGAGGATTTGTGATCAGCCATTGCTGCTGAATGGGCTGTAGAGGGTTGGGACTAGTGGTGGCCAAGGTGAGAGTCTATAGCCTTATCCACATGCCAAATACACAATTTGAAAGGGTTATCAGTCATTTCCAGGTTCCAGCAAGAGTCTGGACAGGGCGCAGGCTTGAGATGGGAGGCATGGATACAGGAAAGGATTCCGTCTACATTTACTGCTGTAGGTGTTATAAGTAGCACGTGTTATTTCCTTTCCAGCGGGGTTCCAGGGATGACACCTGATGTCATCTTATGTAGATGAAGTCTCTTACTTGATATTGATGTGGAGTCTCCTCGTCCCCAGGTTGGTAGGCCGTGGCCAGCTGTTTTAACAGGTATCGCTGAGTTCTTTCAAGAGCTTTAAGTGTGTCAAGCAAGGGGGTGTGGAAGGGATCCTTAGGTCTTAGAGTTGGGGTTAGGTCCCTTACTGGAGGAGGGGCAACATAGAGAATTTCACAGGGGGAGAGGTTACACAAAGAAACAGAGGGAGTATTTTTTAGATGATACAGTGCATAAGGCAGGAGTATAGTCCAATCTTTTAGCTGGTTTCTAAGCTTAATTTCATCAAGGTCTCTTTAATGGTTCTATTTATTTTTTCTACCTGTCCTGAGCTCTGGGATCTATAAGCATAATGTAACTACCAATTAATCACCAGGGTACAGGTTAACCCATGACTTACCTGGGCCATGAACACCAGTGCATTATCAGACCCTATTACCTTAGGCAGGCCGTATCATGGAAAAATATCCTTCAGGATCATCTTGACCACGATTTGAGCCATTTTTTTTTATTTATTTATTTATTTATTTTTTTTTGGTGGGGAAGGTTTCAATCCATCCTGAAAATGTATCTACAAAGACTAGGAGATATTTAAGTCCATGCCTTGCTGGCTTAATTTCAGTAAAGTCCAGTCTGAGAATTTTTCTGGTCTGGTTCCTCGAAGGTGTTTTCCTGCAGGAAGCTTAAAAGGGTAAGCATTAACCAATTGATGGACCTGAGACGCTTTTGATACCCATTCAGTTATTTCCTTTTGCTGTGAGTCAGTTAGTAGAAAACTCTGTTCTTGATCTTTCAGGAATGCCTGCAATTTCTTTGAACCAAGGTGAGTGAGTTGATGTACATTTTCTACTGACATTGTTAAAGCCATGACTATAGGAGTTTTTACTGAAGGATTTAGAAATTCCACTTGGGGGCCTTCAGGTTTAAAAGTCATTATGGCCCAGAGTTTGGTGAGCAGATCTCCACCCATCAATGGGGCCGGACACTCTGGGATTACTAGGAAGGAGTGATGGATTTTTCCTTTCCACAGGTCCATGTACCTCTTAGTTGTCCAAGCCTGATATTTACTGCCATTAGCCCCTTGAACTAGAGACCTTTTATTTGATAGAGGACCCAATGGGGACTTCAAGGATGAGTATATTGCCCCTGTATCTACTTCAAAGTTTACTGGGGTCCCTTCAACTTCAAAAGTTATTTACTATAACTGTGAGTTGGTTAGTGGAGTTGGTTAGACTTCATCCACAATGAGTGCTCTTTTGGTGATTTTGGTTTTGGATGCACACAAGGGATCATTCTTTAGATCCATCAGGTGCTGAGAATCTAAGCCACAGCCTTACACAGGGCCAAAATGCTGATTCAGACACATCCCTTTCCAAAGTAATTAAGCAAAGAGCCACAGGTGATGTCCACTCATTTCCATTTGAAAACTGTTTTCTTCAGGCTTCACAAAGGGGTGGCCTGAGGCAAAGACCTTCCTGACATTCAGGTCAACATAACAATAGACAAGCAAAAGGCCCATAGCAGGGTTTCTCCACTGAGACTGTCCTGGTAACACTGATATCTGAGTTTTCTGAGATGCTCCCATTCCACTCAGCTGTCCAGTACATGGCCTTGTCACAGATCTTGAAGGTTGTACATATCTGAGGCAAGATGAATCCTGGGAAGCTTTCTTGTAGACAGGAAACATCCATTGATGCATTCTCTTTTCTAATTTCTACAACCACAGACACAGTGGGATACACAGAAATAGAAACAATCGCCTTGTCAAATGACTTACCAGAAAAAGTTCACAGCAAACCAAACAAACTGCCTTTCCTACCTATTCTCAGAACATGAGACAAAACCACAAACACACACCTACACCCAGAAAGGCACCTCCTTCCCCCAAGGAGGTCTGTGACTACACAGAGTGTTCTCTGACTGGTGGGCCATTCTATGTTCCACCGAATTGGACTATCTTGTCTCAGATCTTGTCTCCTTGGCCAACTCTGTGAAGCTGACAGGAGCCAGCAGTGAGCCATTACCGGCTTTCTCAGGAAAGGCCCCTCTTCTGAGCTCTTCTGGCATTTGTCCATCTTCACATTAGTAGGCACCAAGAAAGACCGATTCTCTCCTTGGTAAATCCAAACAAGTGAGACCACTGGGAGTGGGACTGGGACTGGCTCTGGGTGCCTGCCTTTCTGGATCCCAAGTTCAGAGACTTCCAAAAACAAGGAAGTGAGGTGAGGTCACTTCCTCCTGAAATGAATGAGGTCACTGACTTGGCAACCACTTTGTGCTAACAGTTTCTTCTTATGGTCCCTTGAGATGGAGGCTGTCCCTACTTCATGTGACACTTTCACAAGTTAGAATGGTATATAAACCATAGGCACCTGGGAACAGCTCTCCACAAAGGCCTGGTTTGGTACATCTTCTCTACATTAAAAAGAGAGAGGCTGATTCAGACACAAACCTGTATTCTTACCAGGTTGTTTGCTATGGAAGATGACTTTTTCTCTCAAAAGTCCTTCATAGCTGCATACATCTTCTCCAGGGATTATTTCTGCATGTATCTTTGAGGTTCTCAGCAGGTGGAAGATCCCCTACATTCTTGTATTGTAACACCAACACTTTCCCTGCTCTTCTGCAATGTTAGATAGAGGGAACAGTGTATGGTTAGGGTTAATAACATGTTCGATTTGTGTTAGGAATAATTCTGCGGGATGATTAATGGTATTGGAAACCTGCGATATTTACAAGAATATATAGGTGAAATATAAGTATGAAAACAGGAATCCTGGTAAGATTTGAACCTCAGAAGGGCATTGGGCCCTTGATTGGGAGACTTAGTTTTGCATTATGTTCTGCACACATGCCTCAGCTGAATCGATATAAAATGGCATAGGACCTTTTTCCTTGGATGATTGAATGTCGAAGAGAACATCCAGTCAAAAAGGGACAGTAGGTAGGATTAAGAAGATAGTCAGTAGGTTTAGAAAAAAGCGTGAGTATAGGATTCGGACCAAAATTTTTTTAGCAATAGGGTTTCGATTAGAGAGTGAATGTCAATGTCAGCACATGTAAAGAATGAGTCACAATAATGAGCTGGGGAAAATATGTAGGAAACCAGATATCAATATAGACATTACGAAATGAGAAAAAGTATAAAGTGAGTAATAGGATTAGACATTTTCAACAGGCTTGAGTTTGAATATATAATCTTAGTAAAAAACAAATATGTAATCACCAATAGGATTTTCATTTGAGCACATTAGGCAACCTGGACATGGATGTTTTTAGTAATCCATGTTCAATTTCCGTTTAGGTTTGGTACAATCATAAGTGTGACGTTTGTGTTTTTTGTGTCCTGAATATTACTGTGATAAAATGTATATGTAGATCAGGTGACATGGGTATTTTTTCCACCATTTCTGGGAGCAATATGTTGAAGATGTATTAATTAATACTGGAGTTCAATGAGGTGTATCCTGTGTCTATGAATATAGAGATAACGCGTGAATAGACGATACTGTGAATAAATAATATAACTGATTCCACTTTAAATAATTGATTGAATAAATATCTGAAAATATATAGGAAATCTTATATTGATAAACAACCATTCATTCCAACCGGTAATACATCTAATTTTAATATTAGGTTTATGGTTTATCATGAAGAGTGTGTGGGCTTTGTTTCAAAATTGATTATGGAAATCAAATATAATGTGTTTGGAAAGAAGTCTCATGAAAAGACCAGTTAAGAAACCTGGAGGAATACATGTGTTTTGAAGCAGTAAGTGATTGAAAGTGAAACAAATGCCTATAAATTTGTGAACTTGTGGATGAAATATATATCCTATGATGTGCATAAACTGAAGAAATAATAATGTACCAGTGTTGTAAAGAAATGAACGTCAAAATACACATTATGTCCCATACGAATCTACAGGCAATGTTGTTTAAGTGGGTCAGTTACTGTAGAAATATTAGGATTTGTATGCAACATTAACTGAAGTTAGTTTTCAGTACTAGGAAACAAATATGTATTTCAGGTGGATGAATATTTCTGAGAATAATCTTGTAAAAAGTTGATTATGAATCCACATACATGAACATGAATGAATTCAGGGAGTTAATATAAGACACATATATTTCATATTTTGAAAAATCTTGAGAGTGTGTGTGTGTATATATATATATATATATATATATATATATATATACACACAGACATTAAAATGTAGCAATATTTATGCCTATCGAAATTCATCATTAAATATATATCATCAACAGATGCAAAAGTATTTATTTTAGTAAACATGGATTTATTTATAATGTTTTTCAACTAGGAAGCTCACCCATAGTTTGAATTTTCATTTCCAAAATAGTTTTGGAGGAGTGATCTCTTCTCAAAATTTGTATCTTCCTAGTCACTGTAACCTCAAAAGTATGTATGTGTGATACCAGGTAGGATTCTATATGTGCATATAAAATTACATGTGCTGAATAGGCTACAGAGAAAGGGAGACAGGAATTCACATATTTGTTTACTTTAAAACACATTGAGAACTATTTAAACAAAAAATTTACTGGATTTATAACACCAACACTTTATCATCAAAAAGACCAGTCCAACTGTACACCATTCCTCCTCTGAACTGCTTGTATTTCTATTCTGTTTGGGTTATTTTTCTCCATCATAATGGTTTAGTAGTCAGAGTCTAGTCAGCTATTGGTTAGTGTCAGGGATTCAGTATTTCGAATGGAAAATTAGATAATGAATCCAATGTGTATGCAAATATGTGCTACACAAAAATTTTCCCCTCTCATCCAGAATAATGCCCTCATATTACTTCGGCCCCAAGTAAGACACAATTAGAGGAGAATAGTTAGAAAATCGGTGAATACCTATCAGGAATGCAAAATCCTCAGGAGTTCACAACCTTGGAGGTGGTAGGGGAGTTTCCAAAAGTAAGGGACAGGGTTGATAGATGCAACCTGATCTTTCATTAAAATTGGGGGCCATCTTGCTACAAAGCCATGAAAAGATAATTTTGGCTTTACTATAAATTGGCGCAAATTCTGAACCTGCTTGGAATGCCTACCAGTGCCTTGAACTCACCCATGTCTGGATCTCTGACCAGATAGCAGCGCTCTCTGAAACTTTAGTGATACCTCATAAATATTTTTCTTTCCCTGGCCAGACAACGTGTCTCTGAGGCTCTAATGGTCCTCATAAATTCTGATGTTAGGGCCAGCAAAAAAAAAAAAATGTAAAATACCATTAGTGTGATGCTTGTCAAAGTTCTCTTATCTGTAACCCCCCTTTTGTGTATCTTTCTGGGCTACATATCTGGGCTGTAGGAAAGTTGGGTTGTTGTCTTGTTCCCGCCATTTTGGGAGGGAGAGGCAGCCTGGCCAGTTGAAATAATAAGCTTGCCTTAATTTGATTTTAATTGGAGTCAGTGGTCTTTCTTGCATCCTGGTCTTACATTTTGGAGTTCCAAAGCGAGATGCCCTGCCCGACCAGATCAGAAGACCAGACTGTGGAAATTCTGAAGCTGGCCTTCCCTCCAGGGCTCCACACTGGAGAGCCACTCTAGGGGGTGCGCAACTTGAGACGTTCCAAGGCCTTGGATTGAGCCTTCAGTCCGTGGAGCACTGCAGAGAACCAAAGCACTAAAACTATTAGCAAGCTCCTGGTAGAGGAGGCCTCCATAGGTAAGTGACGCCTTTATAACATCTGCTATCCAGTTAAGGGAGAGTACTTCTGATGACAGGGAGGTGGCCTGGGTAGGCTAACATATACCCCTCTCCAGGACAGTAATGAGAATGGTTCTGTCCTCTGTTCTGTTCTGTAGGGAATTGCTCTTTAAATTTAAGCTCACAAGGTTTTCTAGGTGTTCAAAAATCTAATTAAATATTAATGTCTACAAAAGGTAATATGCCTTTGTTCAAGGACTTTTCCTTCAACAACAAAAAAATGGTTTACAATTTTCAATACAATTGTCTAATATTTTAATAAATAAGTAAAGTAAATTTCATATGGGATTACTCATCCATGAGTAGTTTTGTTTGATATCTGATTGATTTACTAAGGTCTGTATAAGTTTGTACTAAAGTCTGTATAAGATTGTAAAATTAAGTCATGTGTTAAAGAGACAAAAATTTCTGAAAACATAAGTTTACCCATAACACTGTGTTTATTAAGTTTTATTTTTTCTAGAGCAAACAACCATAAAAATTAAACAACTAATTAAATAAGAACTGTTATTTTATAGAACTGTACTGCCATTTCTTTAAAAGCTAAACTTGGTTAATGTAGAAACATCAATGTAATTGTGATGCTCTCAATGTGCTCATATCTTCCAGGTATACAAGTCTGTAAGGTAGAAACTTGAAAAGAGCATTATATCAATCTGGTGTTCTAAAGTTATATGGTAAAAAAATATATTGGGGATTTATTTACCTGTTATCAATAAGATATGTAAAGTTTTATGTTACTTTTTACATTGGGGAACCATTTAAATGTATTTTTAAGTTATTGAGAGCCTAATCTATGTAAAGGTTAAAAACTTTCACCCTTTCTATAATTCATGTTTTAAATGTGATATCATACTGTGTTAGCAAATGTTCATGTGACCTGACACAATTTATGTAAACTTTGTAAAATGATATTTAAAAAACAAAGATCAGCTTTAGATCTAAAACACTAAAGATTCATATAGAGCCCTGCCGTAACTGAGATAAGGCTGTGTGTCCCATCTTACAACATGTGAGAATGACTACAAAAGTAGTAGATCAGATTTTATTTCATTTAAAGTTATGTTCAAAAGTTTCTTTGGTTTTTGTTTTCTGTCAAGATTACTAGGATTTAAACAGGGGATATAATGTATAACTCAGCCAAAAAATTTAGGGTAGCTGTTACACGAACTTAGTATTTTTACTCTTGTTAAAAATTTTTATTTTGTAATTTCCTTATAAGTGATCTAAAGATTCCCTGTTAGTGTTTTACAGAAGTGTTGCTTTAAGAACACAACATTGGTTAATTTAAGATAATAAGTCATCACCTATAAGACAGAATAATACAGATCCCAATTAATAAAAAGATAAATAATTATAAAGTTATAGATATTAAAGCCCAGTACTTGTAATATAAGGCTGTTAAAATTTATTTGCTGGATGTTTCAGATTAGGATTTAATTAAAGTTAAATGAAAAGGGCCAAGAAAACCAATATTTGGCTCTTGCCCTCTGAGTCAGTCTGAATCCAGGGAACAGGGGACTTCTCTAAAGAGCTTTGCAACTCTGGGCCAAATAACCTCCAGATCAGGGAATATAATGAGACCACTGGGGAACATAAAGCCAATGAGTGCATTTGCCATGAAGAGGAGAGTCATCAGAGAAGGGAGACATCCTTATGCTTCTGAGGGAAAGCACATGGTCAAGCAAGATCTGGACCCACCTAGCGAAAATGGCACTATCATAACTGAGAAGCTGCTCTCAAGTTTCCCCAGAATTGACTCCCATAAAAGCTCAGCTGACTGTGAAAAATAGATAGAAACAAAAGTCAGTTTGACTGTTTCATCTTAAACAGTTAGCAAAGACAGTTAAAACGAAAATACAGCCATTCCTGGGCATTTTAATTAATAATAATAATAATAATAATAATAATAATAATAATAATAATATTTTAAGGTATACAATTTATGTTAGCCTCCCAAAATAAGTAAGACTGGAAACTAAAAAAAGAGACTATCAAGAGGAGCTGCCAGAGGCAGATTTTTTAGGTTAAGACCTACTGATATTCCTAACCTAAACAGGTAGTCTTCGTGTGTGCTAGTACGATTATCCAGCCCTGAGTAACAGAATTAAAGGTTTCTCTTTTAGACACAGAGCTCATACTAGTAAAAGGATTTTGCAAGATCAGATGACAT
The DNA here is from genome assembly GCF_048772815.1 of Callospermophilus lateralis. Taxonomy (NCBI): domain Eukaryota; kingdom Metazoa; phylum Chordata; class Mammalia; order Rodentia; family Sciuridae; genus Callospermophilus; species Callospermophilus lateralis. The sequence continues at coordinate 130,667,856 of NC_135313.1, read as the reverse complement.
GAAATAATTACACTGTATCTTATGGGGAAGGACAACTGTAACACTAAAATTAAAAGATTATGTTGACAGTCCAGATAACTGGGGAAACTAAAGTCTGGTGAGGGAACTTCAATACAGCGACATGTTCCAACTGCTGCAACATTTATTCAGTACTCATGGTTTTTGTTTCTTTCAACTTTCAGGGCAGCTGAACAATAGGTAATCAAAAGGCCCAAAGCAGGGTTTCTCCACTGAGACTTTCATTGTCACACTGATATCTGAGTTTTCTGATATGGTCGCCATTCCTTTCAGCTATTCAGTACATGGCCATGTCACAGAGATTGGAGGTGGTACATACCTTGGACACAAAACCATAAGCCTATTCTAGAGAGTGGCCAGAATTCATAAAGAAAACAGGAACTTAGGAAGATAGCAGGTGTTGCCCATCGATAAGGCAAGCTGCAGTACATTCATAAATTGGGCAGGATGAATGCTGGGAAGCTTTCTACTAGACAGGACACATCCAATGATGCATCCTCTTTTCTAATATCTACAGCCACGGACACAGTGGGATACACAGACATAGAAACACTCGCCTTGTCAAATGACTTAGTAAAAACTGTTCACTCCAAACCAAGTAAACCGCCTTTCCTACCTATTCTCAGAATATGAGACAAAACCACAAACCCACATCCACACCCACAAAGACACATCCTTCCCCCAAGTAGGTCTGTGACTATCCGGAGTTTCCTCTGAGTGGTGGACCATGCTATGTTTACCAGAAATGGCCTGTCCTATCTCAGATCTGGTCTCTTTGGCCACCTCTCTGAAATTGTCAGAAGCGAGCGCTGAGCCACTACCTGCTTTCTCAGAAAAGGCCCCTCTTCAGAGCTTTCCTGGCATTTGGCCATCCTCACATCAGTAGGTATCAAGAAAGACTGACTCTGTCCTTGGTAAATCCAAACAAGTAGAGACCACTGGGACTGGGATTGGGACTGCCTCTGGGTGCCTGGCTTCCCGAATCCCAAGTTCAGAGAATTCCATCACCAAGGAAGTGAGGTGAGGTCACTTCCTTCCTGAACTGAATGAGGTCACTGCCTTGGCAACCAGTTTGTCCTAACAGTTGCTTCCAAGGGTCCCATGAGATGGAGGCTTCCCCTACTCTCTGTTACACTTTCACAAGTTAGAATGATAAATCTAGGCACCCATAAACATATAATGATAAACATAAACATAAAATGATAAACATAGGCACCCAGGAACATCTCTCCACAATTGCCTGCTTTGGTCCATCTTCTCTACATTAAGATCAGAGAGGATGATTCAGACACAACCCTTCATCCTGACCAGGTTGCTTTCCATGGTAGATGACTTTTGCTCTCTCAGGTCCTTCATAGCTGCCTACATCTTCTCCAGGGATCATTTCTGCAAGGACCTTTGTGGTTATTAGCAGGTTAAAGATCCCCTACATTCCTGTATTTTAAGACCAACTCTGTCCCTGCTCTTCTGTAATGTAAGATTGAGGGAACAGTGTATGGTTAGGGTTAATAACAGATTCAATTTCGGTTAGGAATCATTCTACAGGATGAATAAAGGTATTGGGATCCTGCAATATTTACAACAATATATAGGTGAAATATAATTATGAAAACAGAAATCTAAGTAAGATTTGAAGCCCAGAAGGTCATTGGGCCCTTGATTGGTATACTTAGCTTTGAATTACTTTCTGCACAGATGTCTCAGATAAATCAATATAAAATGGCATAGTATCTTTTACCTGGGATGATTGAATGTAGAAGAGAACATCCAGTCAAAAAGTGATAGAAGGTAGGATTAGGAAGATATTCGGTAGGTTTAGGAAGAGAGTGAATATAGGATTTGGAACAAATGTTCTTTAGCAATAGGGTTTCCGTTAGAGGGTGAATGTAAGTGTCACCACATGTGAAGATTCAGTCACAATGATGAACTGGGGAAAATATCTAGGAAAGAAGATATCAATTGAGACATTACAAAATCAGGCAAAGTATAAAGTGAGTGACAGGATTAGACTTTTTCAAAACGGTTGAGTTTGATTATATAATCTTTGGAAGAAACCAATATGTAGTCACCAATAGGATTTTCATTTGAGAGAATTAGGCAACCTGGACATGGATGTTTTAGTAATCCATGTTCAGTTTCCGTTTAGGTTTGGTACAATCATAAGTGTGACCTTTGCTTTTTGTGTCCAGAATATTACTGTGATAAAATGTATATGTAGATCAGGTGACATGGGTATTTCTTCCACCATTTCTGGGAGCAATATTTTGAATACATACAAATTAGTATTGGGGTTCAATGAGGTGTACCCTGTGTCTATGAATATAGAGATAATGCATGAATAGACGATACTGTGAATAAATAATATAACTGATTCCACTTTAAATAATGGATTGAATTGATATCTGAAAATATATACGAAATCTTATATTGATATACATTCATTCATTTCAACCAGTTTTACATCTAATGTTAACATTGGGGTTATGGATTGTCATGAAGGGTGTGTGAGTTTTGCTTCAAAAGTGATTATGGAAATCGAAAATAAAGTGTTTGGAAAGAAGTCTCACTGAAAGACCCGTCAAGAAACCTGGAGGAATACATGTGTTCTAAAACAGGAAGTGATTGAAAGTGAAACAAATGCCTATAATTTGCGAACTTGTGGATGAAATATATATCCTATGATGTGCATAAACTGAAGAAATTGTAAAGTACCAGTGTTAAATAAAAATGAATGTAAAAAGTCACATCATATCCCATAGGAATCTACTTGCATTGATGTTAAACAGGATGAGTTACTGTAGAAATATTAGGATTTGTATGCACCATTCACTCAAGTTAGTTGTCAGTACTAGGAAACAATATGTGTTTAGGGTGGATGAATATTTTTGAGAATAATCTTGTGAAATATTGATTATAAATCCACATGCATGAGCATCAATGAATTTATAGAGTGTATAATAAGACACATATATTTCATATTTTGAAAAATCTGGAGTGTGTGTGTGTGTATATATATGTATATATACATATAACACAGAGACATTAAAAAGTAGCAATATATATGACAATTGAAATTTGTTGTGAAATATATATCATCCACAGGTCCAAATATATTTATTTTACTCAACATGATTTATGTATAATGTTGTTCAACTAGGAAATTCACGAATAGTTTGAATTTTCAGTTCCAACAGCGTTTAGTAGGAGTGATCTCTGCTAACAATTTGTATCTGCCAAATCAGCCATCTCAAAAGAATGTACATGTGATACCAGGTTGGAATCTATATGTGCATATGAAATTACATGTGCTGAATAGGCTACAGAGACAGGGAGACAGGAATTTTTTTATTTGTTAAATGAAAAACACATGGAGAACTATTTCAACAAAAAATTGACAAGATTTATAACAGCTACACTTTATCATGCAAAAGGCAATTCCAACTGTACACCATGCCTCTTCTGAACTGCTTGCATTTCCAATCTGTTTGGGTTATTTTTCTCCATCATATTAAGATTAGTAGTCAGAGTCTATTAGGGTTTGGGGTAGTGTCAGGGATAAAGTATTTCCAAAGGAAAATTAGAAAAAGAATTCAGTGAGTAGGCAAATATGTGCTACAAAAAATCCTCCCACACTCATCCAGAACAATGCCTTGACATAACCATTACCCCAAGTATGACACAATTAGAAGAGAAGAGTTTGAAAATCCGTGATTATATATCTGGAATGGAACATGCTCAGGAGTTTACAAACTTGGAGGTGGTAGAGGAGATTCCAAAAGTAAGGGACAGGGTAAACACGCCACAAACATGGAGCTCTGGTGGAATAAAGACTTATTGAGAAACAGCCTCTGAGTTTAGACACATGAAAAATATGTTGTTGTCAGGAGCTTTAGCTTCCTTTGTAGTGAGACCATCAAAGCTGGGTCTGCATCTATGTGACCTGGAGGAAGTGGTTTCTTATTTTCCAATGACCATGAGGCAGCAGTGCTGAATTCTATCTTTTTAGGTAAACTGTGGCCATTGGGGACAAAGTGTCTCCCCCCCTGTGGACCATGAAGTCATTTGGTCATCCTCCATTTTTCCTGGTGTTTCTTGCAGCTGCACTGGGAGTTTGGTACTTGCTTCACGAAATACAAGGAATTCAACTGGGACACAGCGCTCGAGGGAGTTCTGTCACGTGTGGTGAAACAGGGTCGGCATGAGAATGCACCAACTAGGCTTCTATCCCATATAGCTTGCCCCCTTGACTATAGCAACCTGATTCTGAACATTGCCCTGAAACCTCTCCATATAACAAAATGCCTTTACTTATAAGGGTCTGCTGGCTGCACCATGTCAGTCACAAGCCATTTTGAAGACAATGGCAGATCCACATGGCCCCACCGCAGATGTTTTATCACACTCCTGCCCACCACTCCTCTAGGCCCACTACTCAGCAGGAAGCAAGTTACTGGCATCTCTGTTCTACACCATTTTCATGGAACCCAGTCAATCAAGGCACTGTGTGGTACACTCATGATCAGAAACAGGACATCCAAAGATTCTCCAGTGGCACCTGTTCATGGGAATTTCAAAAATTTCATGGTATTTATCAGGAAATATTAAATGGTGAGGAAGCTCATTTCATAGAAAGCTGTGGAGAATTATCACAGGCAAGACTTCCCAAAGAATGGCCAAAATGTCACATGAAGCCATGCCCATTGAGGTTTACAATGTGAGGTCCATGTGTGTTTTGCCTCTCAATTCTGGCTGTCAAGTTATTCAGAATAAAATCATGTGATATCCTAGCTGAAATTCCCAGTGCTCTGTGGAAAGCAAACCTGGCCCTAGATCAGTTTGCAAGGGCAACACTCTTCCGTGGCCTCCTAAAATCCCAAAACAATTTATGGCAATACTTCTCTGATGTCATTTCCAGAACTCAGTACCTAAGGGGAATCACACCAGAGTTCAAGCCAAGGTGGACCCAGTCATCTCTTCCAACTGCCACACAAATAACCAAAATTAAAACCAAAACACTCCCACATGGCCCTCATCTTCTTCCATATAGGCACTCATCATAAACTCTGGTTGGTGGTTTCCATGAGGGACACAGCTCAAGACAGTGTCAAAAATATGCTCCCTTGCCACTCATTTGCCTAAAGTCAGAGTGGCCTGGACACACTTCCGGTGAACCAGGAGTGATCAAATAGGCCTGCCATTAATACTGCTCTGCTTCTCCAATTTGAGGCCTACTGACTGTCAGGTATAGATTCTTTATGCGATTTGGAGTAATGAGAAAACCCAAGAACTTCTAAATGGCTTTGAAGAACTCATTTGACCCAAAGGATCCCTATTCTCACTTGATAGAGGTCAGGAACCTAACAGAGGAAGGCAAGAGACTTCATCCACAATGACTGATCTTTTTGCCATTTTGGTTTTGGATGCACATATGTGATCTTTCTTTAGATAAATTAGGTGCTGAGAATCTAAGCCACAGCCTCACACAGGGTGAAGAGGCTGATTGAGACACATCCTTTTCCAAAGCATTTAAGCAAAGAAACACAGGTGATGCCTATTCATTTCCATTTGAAAACTGTTTTTTTCAGGATTCAAAAAAGGGTGTCCTGAGGCAAAGACCTTCCTGACATTCAGGGCAACAGAACATTAGGTAAGCAAAAGGCCTAAAGCAGAGTGGCCAGAATTCAGGAAGAAAACAGGAACTTAGGAAGGTAGCAGGTGATGCACATCAATAAGGCTAGCAACACTCTATTCATAAATTGGGCAGGATGAACACTGGAAAGCTGTCTACTAGACAGGAAACAATCATTGATGCATTCTCTTTTTTAATGTATACATCCACAGACACAGTGTGATACACAGATATAGAAACACTCCCCTTGTCAAATGACATTCTAGAAGCAGTCCAGTCCAAACCAAACAAACCGCCTTTCCTACCTATTCTCAGACCATGAGACATAACCACAAACACACACCCACACCCACAAAGGCACCTCCTTCCACCAAGTAGGTCTGTGACTAACTGGAGTGTCCTCTGACTGACTGACTTTCCCTGAAATGGCCTGTCCTGTCTCAGATCTGGTTTTTTGGGCAACTCTCCGAAGTTGTCAGTAGCCAGTGCTGAGCCACTACCACTTTTTCAGGACAGGCCCCTCTTCAGAGCTTTCATGGCATTTGCCGATCCTCACATTAGTAGGTACCAAGAATGACTGACCCTATCCTTGTTAATTCCAATCAAGTTAGCACACTGAAACTGGGACTGGGACTGGCTCTGGATGCCTGGCTTCCTGGATCCCATGTTCAGAAAGTTAAATCAACAAGAAAATGAGGTGAGGTCACTTCTTTCAGGAACTGAATGAGATCACTGCTTTGGTAAACATATGTCCTAACAGTTGCTTCCAAGAGTCCCATGAGATGGAGGCTGCCCCTATTTCCTGTGACACTTTCACAAGTTAGAATGTATATCAACCATAGGCACCCTGGAAGAGCTCTCAACACAGGCCTGAATTGGTCCACCTTCTCTACATTGAGAAGAGAGTGCCTCATTCAGACCATCCAGATCAAGTTGTTTGCCATGGATGATGACCTTTGCCCTCTCAGGTCCTTCATAGCTAAATACATCTTCTCCAGGGATCATTTCTGCATGGACCTATGAGGTTGTCAGCAAGTGGAAGATCCCCTACATTCCTGTATTTTAAGACCAACTCTGTCCCTGCTCTTTTGTAAAGTTAGATTGAGGAAACAGTGTATGGTTAGTATTTATAACATGTTCAATTTGGGTTAGGAATCATTCTGCTGGATTAATAATGGTATAGGGAACCTGCGATATTTATAAGAATATAGAGGAGAAATATACGTATGAAAACAGAAATCTAGGTATGATTTGAAGCCCAGAAGGGCATTGGGCCCTTGATGGGGATACTTAGCTTTGAATTACGTTCTGCACAGTTGTCTCAGATAAATCAACATACAATGGTATAGGACCATTTACCTTGGATGATTGAATGTAGCAGAGAACATCCAGTCAAAGAGGAAGAGTCGGCAGGATTAGGAAGGTAATTGGTATATTTTGAAAGAAGAGTGAGTATAGGATTTGGACCAAAAGTTCTTTAGAAATAGGGTTTCTGGTAGAGAATGACTGTAAATGTCAGCACATGTGAAGAGTCAGTCACAATGATGAACTGGTGAAAATATGTAGGAAAGCAGATATCAATAGAGACATTAGGAAATCAGGCAAAGTATAAAGTGAGTGATTGGATTAGACAATTTCAACATGCTTGAGAGAATATATAATCTTAGGAAGAAACAAATATGTAGTCACCAATAGGATTGACATTAGAGAGCATTAGGCAAACTGAACGTGGATGTTTTTAGTAATCCCTGCTCACTTTCCATTTAGATTTTGGTAGAAGCATAAGTGTGAACTTTGGTTTTTGTGTCCTGAATATTACTGTGATAAAATATATTTGTAGATAAGGTGACATGAGTATTTCTTCCACCAGTTCTCGGAGCAATATTTTGAAGACTTATAAATTAGTATTGGGGATACAAATAAGTTTACCCTGTGTCTATGAATACAGAGATAATGCATTAATAGATCATAATGTGAATAAATAATATAACTGGTTCCAATTTTAAATAATGGATTGAATTGATATCTGAAAATATACAGGAAATCTTATATTGATATACATACATTTATTCCAACGAGTTAAACATCTAATGGTAATATTAGGGTTATGGTTTATCAGGAAGAGTGTGTGAGTTTTGCTATTGTGGGTGAAGGGAAATGCGAGCCAGATGCAGGTTGGCTAGCCTAGATTAATATGTTTACCCGGCAGTTATCAAAGCCACAAAAGCCAAGGCTGTGTGAGGGAAAAGCCGACTTCTTCTGTGAGTCATGGGGATGTGAGCATATAGGGGCTGCCTAGTGGAACCCAAACTTTTCATCAAATTCAGTACACAGCATTGACCATATTACCAATTAACAACCAAAACCGATGGCCCCCAGGGGGGTCTCTAGAACCTCAAATTCTGTGTGACCTTCTTAACTGCGGCAAGTGCTCAATAGCGTGGAAGGAAATTCCCCTATGTGGAGGCCTTTTTCCTCCTTCACTCAAATCCTGAACTATGCTTCCAATAGATCCTCACCCTCTGCCTTCTACTCAAGATGCTCTGCTGTCAATCCCACCTCAGCAACCTGATTTCTGCCCTCCAATTACTAGATCAAATACCCAAACCACCGCTGGTTCTCAGACAATTGCCCCCTTGCTGAGGTAGCAGGTACTGAGGTACCCCCTACCCACTCACTCCTCTCTTCTCCTGTCAGTGTCCGCACCGGGTCCCAACAGGTTCTTTTACCAGCTAACCCAAAGCTCAAACAGGCTGAGGAGAGCCCTCAGACCCCTATCCAAGATGTAATGAAAAAGGCCTTTAAAATTGCTTTGTCAACACGGAAAACAGGTTACAAAGAATTTGAAGTCCCTCACAAGCTTTTTGAGATACTCACTCCCATCTTCCCTTCAGGTCTATCTGTTCTACTGCTCAACTTTTTGTTGCTTGGAAAATCCCAAACCCCTTTCCCATTATTCTTTTACATCTCTTCTTCCTCATTCTCAGATCCACGGAGCTGCTCTCACCACCCGCCTTTCACGTCTTCCTCCTCTGTACCAGGACCACAGAAAATTCTTAACTGACCTTCTCCAGAAGTCTTCACCATGGCTGACTTTAGGACTTTTAGCAAAAGAGTCCCTATGAAGGAGTTCAATGTAGATAAACTTCCTCTTTTCTTGTTGCCCTGTTCTACTTACCATGGGCTGGAAAAATCAGCTCTGCTATGCTAGACACCCCTTTACTAGTTTTTCACAAAATATGTGAACAAGGCCTCTGGCCTTGAGCTGGGGCTTCACAGAGATGGCTACATTTCTAAGATAAAGAAGTTACCAACTGGGCTCCATGGTAATAGCTGGCAGGGAGAAAAAAAAAGAGAAGACAAAAGCTCTCCCCCTCCCAAGTGTCCTTAAAAAGTAAACTTGCATAGAACAGAGGAAATAAAACAGAAACAAAAACAGCTTTTTGTGAACTTCTGCAGACTGTGAACTTCTGAGCCACTTTCCCTACATGTTGCGTACAAAATTCTGAAACTACCTAAACTTGGGGTTCATAGGATTAATTGATTACAACAGAAGCATTGCCCTCTAAATCAGTTTGCAACCAAATAGGACTGTTTCCCTAGCTTTGGTGCTATCTTAGGTGCCTTGCCTTGTATGTCCCTACAAAAGTGTAATTCTATATACTTAAACATTGTTAATGGGTTCATAAAATGTTCAACACATGTGATTAATTATGTAATGGTGCAGATGATTCCCAGAGTGCTCTATCATGAAACAGGTTCATTTAAAAATCAAATAGGGGGGCAAAAAACTCGGTTCCGCCGGGAAGCTGTATCCCTCACTTTAGCCATCCTATTCGGAATAGGAGTTGCTGCAGGGGTGGGCACAGGAACCACTGCCCTAGTCCATGGGACACAACAAATAACCCAATGAGAAGTACCAATAGACCAAAACTTAAAGATATTAAAAACCTCCATCACAGCTCTACAGGAATCTTTAACCTCGCTCTCTGAAGTAGTTTTACAGAACAGGTGACGTTTGGACCTTCTCTTCATGAGAGAAGAGGCCTTTGTGCTGCATTGAGGGAAGAATATTGTTTTTATGCTGACGATACTGGAGTTGTAAAAGAATCTATGAGTAAATTAAAAAAAAAAACGCCTTGAAGAGTGTCAACGAGACACAGAGGCCGAAAAAGGGTGCTTTGAGTCTTGGTTCACACAGTCCCCGTGGGTAACTACACGTTTATCAGCCTTGGCCGGTCCTTTAATAATCTTCATATTATTGCTAACTGTAGGGCCCTGTTTGCTCAACCGTGTAGTTTCCTTTCTCCAAGCTCAAATTGGACAAGTTAAACTTATGGTAATCAGACAACAATATTCCCGACTAGCAGACATAAATTGTGACACCCCCCAATGATCACTTTTATAATTAAAAGTAACCAGAACAAGAAGTGGGGAATGAAAGGATAACAAAATAGGTACTTGTCAATTTCTGTTTTTCTGTATGCTTAACAAAACACTATTGAAATCTTGAGAACTGTTTGCTTATCTTGTTCCCCGAATGTACTGTCGCCAATTGCCAAACTGCAGAATGTACTCCCTCACACATTTGCAAACAAACCGTCCACTTGCCATGACCCATCAATAAATTTCACTCCCCGCCGTAACTAAGGAAAGTATATAAGCTCTGCTTAAGCTGTTCTCAGGGCTCTCTGCTAAATTCAAGTGAGCTCTGAGCCACAGCATGCTGGACCCCCAATAAACACTTTGCTATTGCATGTGACAGTCTCTTGGTGGTCTCTTACTCCAACGCTCGACCAACCTTTACATTGGTACAATCATAAGTGTGACCTTTGCTTTTTGTGTACAGAATATTACTGTGATAAAATGTATACGTAGGTCAGGTGACATGAGTATTTCTTCCACCATTTCAAGGAGGAATATTTTGAAGACATGCAAATTAGTATTGGGGGTATAAAGAGGTGTACCCTGTGTCTATGAATATAGAGATAATGCATGAATAGACAATATTGTGTATAAATAATATAACTGGTTCCACTTTAAATAATGGATTGAATTCAAATCTGAAAATATATAAGAAATCATATGTTGATATATAATCATTCATTCTAACCAGTTATACATCTAATGGTAATATTAGGGTTATGGTTCATCATGTAGGGTGTGTGAGATTTGCTTCAAAAGTACTTATGGATATCAAAAATAATGTGTTTGGAAAGAAGTCTCATGAAAAGACCAGTCAAGAAACATGAAGGAATATATGTGTTCTGACGTAGAAAGTGATGGAAAGTGAAACAAATACCTATAAATTTGCGAACTTGTGGATGAAATATATATTCAATGATGTGCATAAACTAAAGAAATTGTAATGCACCAGTGTTGAAAAAAATTAACTTCAAAATACACATCATGTCCCATAGGAGTCTACTTGCATTGATGTTAAACTTGGTCAGTTACTGTAGAAATATTAGGATTTGTATACGCCATTCACTGAAGTTAGTTTTCAGTAGTAGGAAAAAAATGTGTATTTCAGGTGGATGAATATTTCTGAGAATAATCTTGTGAAAAAAAGATTATAAATCCACATACCTGAATATGAATGAATTTAGGAAATGTATAATAAGACAGATATATTTCATATTTTGAAAAATCTGGAGAGTGTGTGTGTGTATGTATATATATATATATATATATATATATATATATATATATATATATATATATATATATATATACAGATATTAAAAAGTAGCACTATATGCCAATTGAAATTCACCATGAAATATATATCATTCACAGATCAAAAATATTCATTTTACTGAACATGGATTTATATATAATGTTGTTCAGCTAGGAAACTCACCCATAGGTTGAATTTTCAGTTCCATCAGCATTTAGGAGGAGTGATCTCTTCTCACAATTTGTATCTGCCAAGTCAGCCACCACAAAATAGTGTACGTGTGGTACCAGGTAGGCTTGTATATGTGCTTATGAAAATACATATGCTGAATAGGCTACAGCAAAAGGGAGACAGGAAATCACATATTTGTTAACTTTAAAAACAACTGGAGAACTATTTCAACAAAAAATTGACAAGATTTATAACTCCTACCCTATACAGTGCATAAGGCAAGTCCAACTATACACCATGCCTCTTTTGAAATGCTTGTATTTCAATTTTGGGGGGTTACTTTTCTCCATCATATTAGGATTAGTACACAGAGTCTACTAGGGTACGGGGTAGTGTCAGGGATTCAGTATTTCAATTGGAAAATTGGAAAATGAATCCAATGTGTATGCAAACATGTGCTACACAAAAATCCTTCCACTCTCATCCAGAACAATTCCTTGACATTTCCTTCGCCCCAAGTAAGACACAATTTGAGGAGAAGAGTTATAAAATCTGTGAATACATATCTGGAATGGAAATTGCTCAGGAGTTCAGAAATTTGAAGGTGGTAGACGAGTTTCCAAAAGTAAGGGACAGTGTAAACTCCACAATCACGGAGCTCTGCTTGCCTAAAGACTTCTTCAGAAACTGCCTCTGAGGTTGGGCACTTGAAATATATGTTGTTTTCAGGAGCTTTAGCTTCCTTTGTAGTGAGACCATCAAAGCTGGGTCTGCATCTATGTGACCTGGAGGACATGGTCTCTTATATTCCAATGAACATTAGGCAGCAGTGCTGAATTCTCTCTTTGTAGATAATTGTGGCCACTGGGGGCTAAGTGTCTCCCCATGTGGACTGTGAAGCTATTTGTTCACCTTCCACTTTTTGTGGTGTTTCTTCCGCTGCACTGGGAGTTTGGTATTTGCTTCACGAAATACAAAAAGTTCAACTAGGACAAACTGCTGGAGGGAGTTCTGTCACGTGTCGTGGGTCAGGGTCTACAGGAGAATACACCAATCTGGCTTCTATCCCACATAGCTTGCCCCCTTGACCATAGCAACCTGATTCTGAACATTGCCCTGAAACTTCTCCATATAACAAGATGCCTTTACATACAAGGTTCTGCAGGCTGCTCCATGTCAGTCACAACCCATTTGAAAGCCAATGGCAGATCCACATGGCTGCACCACAGATTTTTTAACACACACGTGCACAACACTGCTCTACGACCACTAATCAGCAGGCTCCAACTTACTGACATCTCTGTTCTACATCATTATCATGAAACCCTGTCAATCAAGGCAGTGTCTCTTACACTCAAATCAGCAACAGGACATTCATGGTTGTCCAGTGCCACCTGGTCATGGGAATTTCAAAAATGTCATGGTATTTATGTAGCCATTTTTCAAGGATGAATTTGGAGGCACTTTGGGTTTCAATTCATTCAGGTACCGTTAAATGGTGAGGAAGCTCATTTCAATGAATGCTCTAGAGAACTCTCACAGGCAAGGTTTCCCAAAGAGTGGCCAAAAAGTTACATGAAGCCAGGCCCATAGAGGTTTACAATGTGAGGTCCATGTTTGTTTTGACTCTCAACTATGGCTGCCAAGTCTTTCAGAATAAAATCATATGATATCATTGCTGAGATTCCCTGTGCTGTGTGGAAAGCCACCCTTGGTCTAGATCTCAGTTTCCAAGGGTGACTCTCATGCGTGGCCTCCAAAAATCCCAACACATTTCATGGCAATAATTCTTTGAGGTCAGTTCCACAACACAGTCTCTAAGGGGAATCACACCAGAGTTTAAACCCCGGTGGACCCAGTCATCTCACAACTGCCACACAAATGACCAGAAATAAAACCAAAACCTCCCACATAGCCCTCATATTCTTCCATATATACACTCATCATAACCTGTGGCTGGATATTTCCATGAGGGGCACATCCAAAGACAGTGTTCAAAAAAAGCTCCCTTGCCCCTCATTTGCCTAAAGTCATTGTGGCCTGGACACCATTTCTGTGAACCAGGAGTGATCACGTAGGCCAGCTCTAAATACTGCTCTGCTTCTCCAATTTGAGGCCTACTGACTGTCAGGTATAGACTCTTCATGTGATTTGGAGTCATGAGGAAACCCAAGCACCTCTGCATGGCTTTGAAGAACTCATTTGACCCAAAAGATCCCTATTCTCACTTGATGAAGGTCATGAAAATAAGAGAGAAAGGCAAGAAACTTCATCCACAAAAACTGAACTTTTTGCCATTTTTTGTTTTGGATGCACACATGGGATCTTTCTTTAGATCCATCTGGTGCTGAGAATTTAAGCCACAGCCTCATACAGGGCCAAGATGCTGATTCAGACGCATCCCTTTCCAAAGCAATTAAGCAAAGAGCCACAGGTGATGCCCATTCTTTTCCATATGAAAATTATTTTCTTCAGGCTTCACAAAGTGTGGCCTGAGGCAAAAACCTTCCTGACATTAAGGGCAACAGTACAATAGGCAAGCAAAAGGCCCAAAGCAGGGTTTCTCCTCTGAGACTTTCCTGGTCACACTGATATCTGAGTTTTCTGAGATGCTCCCATTCCCTTCAGCTATTCAGTACATGGCCATTTCACAGAGTGTGGAAGTGGTTTATATCTTGGACACAAAATCATGAGCCTATTCTGGAGAGTTTCCAGAATTCAGGAAGACAACTGGAACTTGGGAAGATAATAGGTTTTGCCCATCTATAAGGCAAGCTGCAGTCCATTCATAAATTGGTCCGGATGAATGATGGGAGCTTTCTATTAGACAGAACACATCCATTGATGCATTGTCTTTTCTAATGTCTACAACGACGGACACAGTAGGATACACCGATATAGAAACACTTGCCTTGTCAAATGACATACAAGAAACAGTCCACTCCAAACCAAACAAACCGACTTTCCTGTCTATTCTCAGAACATGAGACAAAACCACATACTCACATTCATACTCAAACGGCACCTCCTTCTCCCAAGAAGGTGTGTGAATATATGGAGTGTCCTCTGACTGGTGGGCCATACTCTGTTCCCCCGAAATGCCCTGTACGGTCTCAGATCTTGTCTCCTTTTCCAACTCTGTGAAGTTGCCAGCAGCCATTGGTGAGCAACTATCTGCTTTCCCTGGAAAGGCCCCTCTTCAGAGCTCTCCTGGCATTTGGCCATCCTCACATCAGTAGGTACCAAGAAAGACTGACCCTGTCTTTGGTAAATCCAAACAAGTGAGCCCAATGTGACTGGGACTGGGACTGGCTCTGGATGCCTTGCTTCCTGGATCCCAAGTTCAGAGAGTTCCATCACCAAGGAAGTTAGGTAGGTCAATTCCTTCAGGAACTGAATGAGGTCACTGCCTTGACAACCACTTTGTCCTAACAGTTGTTTCATAGGGTCCATGAAATGGAGGCTGCCCCTACTTCCTGTGACACTTTCAAAAGTAAGAATGGTATTTCAACCATAGGCACCTGGGAACAGCTCTCCACACAGGCCTGGTTTGGTCCATCTTCTCTATATTAAGAAGAAAGCGGCTGTTTCAGACACATCCCTTCGTCCTGACCAGAGTTTTTGCCATGGAAGATGATTTTTGTTCTCTTAGGTCCTCCATAGCTGCCTACATCTTATCCAGGGATCATTTCTGCATGGACCTTTGAGGTTCTCAGCAGGTGGAAGATCCCCTACATTCTTGTATTGTAAGACCAACTCTGTACCTGCTCTTCTGTATAGTGAGATTGAGTGAACAGTGTATGGTTAGGTTAATAACAGGTTCGATTTGGCTTAGGAATCCTTCTGCGAGATGAATAATGGTATTGGAACCAACAGAAATCTAGGTAAGATTTGAAGCCCAGTAAGGCATTAGGCCCTCGAGTGGGATACTTAGTTTTGAATTATATTCTGCACAGACGTCTCAGATGAATTGATATACAATGGCATAGGACCTTGTATCTTTGATGATTGAATGTCGAAGAGAACATCCAGTCAAAAAGGGATAGTAAGTAGGATTAGGATGATAGTTGGTAGGTTTAGAAACAAGAGTGAGTATAGGAGTGGGACCAAAATTTCTTTAGCAATAGGCTTTTGGGTAGAGATTGAATATAAAAGTCAGCACATGTGAAGAGTCAATCACAATAATGAACTGGGATAACATCCTCACTCCATGGGTGCATCCTCCCCCAAGTGGAGGGGCCCATGGGGGACGAACCCTTATGGCAAGGGCAGAAGATGGTTGGTCAGAGCTGTTACTCATACTTTTATTTAAGAAAGAGAGATCTGTGGGGATGTAAACTTAAGAAATAAGCCTGTGAGAAGGGTAGAACATTCTTTTAAATGTTGGCAGCACGGTCTTCCATCTCCAGACGATGATGGACCTGTATGGGCTTAGAGGCCAAAATATTAATCTGTTCTTTAATAAATTGTACAAGCCTGTTTATAATGCAGGGTCCTATGGACACAATTATAAGTAAACCCAACAAAGGGCCTAATAGGGGAAGAAGGTAGGGTAGAAGTCCATTAAGCCAGAGGGGATTTTCAAATAGTTCGCGTCATCTCTTTCTAGATCTTATTGAAGGTGCTTAATTTTAGTGCATACTATGCCTGATTTATTGGCATAAAAGCAGCATCGTTCCCCTAATCCCAAGCAAATCCCTCCCTGGTTATCTGTCAGCAAATCTAAGCCTCGTCTTTTTGAAGGAACACTTCTGCCTGGGAGTCTATTTGGTCCTGCAGATCTTTAATGGTTCCTGATAGAATTTGTACATCATTTATAAGTTGTTGAGACAGGCGATGGTAAGAGTGTATAACTGTGCCTAAGCCAGTGTTCCTGTGCCCACAGCAGCTGTTATTCCAAGGCTGGCAATGAGTGGTAAGGCCTATATTGCCCGCCTGTGTCTTTTGACTAAGGTGTCTAGGCTAGGACTATAGTTATATCAGGGAGTAATAAGGCAAGAACAGAGCCACCGGTCCAATTCGCTGGAAGCCTGGGGGAGGCCAAGTTTCCTCCATTAAAACTCTGCCATTGGGGGGAAAAAGAGTTGGGGTGGGTGAGGAATAATTTTGTATGTTGAGCAATTTTCAAAGAAAGTAACTCCAACATCAATATCATAGGTGTTATTCTGCATCGCGCCTAAAAGACATAATGTAATAGTGCCTATAAGTTGTACTTAAAAAGGAAATCCGCGTTGGCATGTATTATCATTGTCTACAATAGAATTAATAGGAACTGCCATAGTCATGATTGCCCCTGTTGTCATGCAGAGCCAGCAATCACCAGCAAGGGTCTGGTTGGAATTATTAAGCAAGGAGAAGGTAGTTTCCAAAATATCAAATGTATTGGTATCTAAACCTGGGAGCTGGGATTTAGGCTACATTAAGGGATGATATATGAGCTCAGGGATTTGGGGTTTCAAAAGTTTGATTATCTGAGAATGCTTGACAGCATCAGTGGTTCTTCCACCATCAGTGACCCCTGTAGGGGCCTCACTGGGCCAGCAGGAGGGTTTACCGACAGGGCCTTGGAAACCAGCTGACTGTAGCTTGGTGTATTTGCCTTCTCCTCCCTGGTCAAATAGAACGGGGGTATAATGAATAGTGGTCCCCCCTGCTGCATGAGTTTTAATTTGGGAGGCTTCAAAAAATTGTTCTCCCTGCTTGTTAACACAAATTGAGGGCGACACATAACAAGAGTCATGCCTCGCCTGGGTATGCGAACAGGTTGCAGAAGAATTTTGGAGAGCTTTACTTGTACTAGGGGTAATAAACTTTTGCTTGTTAACACATACCCATTTAGGCTGATGAACTCCTTCAAGTTTATGGTCAACCTCGGCATGGAGGTAAGCCACCTTAGTCACGCAGTCAGCAGTCTGGGTCCAACTAGTGGGAGCCTGAGTCCAAGATCATCCCTTGCATTCACAGGGGGGCCCAAAAACTTACTCCATGATGTTGGAAGGTGGAGGCCCAAGGCCTCCATGTACAAACCTGTTAAGTAGAAGTGCCTAAAGCAGGATCCTCACACAGATTGTTGGCTGCATCTGAAAAAGAACAAAATTTGTCCTCAGGGGGAGGGCCTCCATCCCTGTGTTGAGGTAAGTCATTAACCTGTTTAACCAGGCATTCTGGTAACCATCTTGGGGCTGATTGCTCTTGGTCCAAAAGACAAGCTGAGCCTCATCCCCAGATGAGGACAGGATCTGGACCTTTCCATTTATTTGTAAGGGAATTGCACCACATAAGAGGTGGGCGAACAGAATTGGACAAGGGATGCCAGTTTCTGTCTGCGGCCGAATGGCCTTCACTGTCTAGGGTAAGAAAAATAAGGGCAAATAAGGCATGGTTAAGGCGATGCCTGGGAGTGGTAAATCCAAGGGCGGAAGCCTTATGGAGGGTTATGCAAGTCTATACGGTAAGGTGGGCACGTTCCACAATGCCTTGACCCTGAGGGTTGTATGGAATTCCAGTAGTATGACGAATTTGCAAGGTAGCACAAAACTATTTAAACTTGGCACAGGTATATGCAGGATAATTATCTGTTTTAATATGTATTGGTTTACCCATTAAGGAAAAGGCTGAAACAAGAGGAGAAAGGACATATTTGGTAGCCTCTCCTGAATGTGGTGATGCAAAAATAAAGTCACTGAAGGTATCTATAGAAACGTGTATATATTTGGTAATTCCAAATTCAGGAAAATGAGTAACATCCATTTGCCAAAACTGATTGGGCAGTAATCCTCGGTGGTTAACTCTCATGTGTTGAATGGGGAGGGAGACAGTGCAACCTGGGCATGCTATTACTATTTCTCATGCCTGTTGCCTGGTAATTTTACAAAGTAATTGAAGGCTCTTGGAATTTAGATGGTGAAGATTGTGTAACTCCATGGCCTTTTGAATGGAGCCAACAAAAATTGGAAAGATGGAACGAGTTGCTGCATCAGCTTGGGCATTATCTTGTGTTAGAGGCCTGGGATGATCAGAGTGTGCCCTGATGTGTTCTAAGAAAAATGGGTGTTGTCTGGCCTGAATTAGCTGCTGAAGCTGGTGAAACAGAAAGGCCAAATTGGAAGAAGCCTTAATGGTGGGGGAAATCTCCAGCAGGGGCACAGAATGAGCAATGTAGGCACTGTCTGTATAAATATTAACAGGATTATAAAAAAATATTATAAAAACTTGTGTTATGGCAAACAATTCCACAAACTGTGCTGACTGATAGATAGTATCAAAGGTGGTAGGCTGGTTATTGACAACAAAGAGCGCTCAGCCATTACTGGAACCGTCTGTAAAGACATAAAGGGCTTGAGGAATGGGAGCCTTTTGAGTAATTTTGGGAAGAATAAATGGATGTAACTGGACAAAATGTAAAAGGGGGTCATTGGAAAGGTTGTTATCAATTGTTCCCCAAAAGCCTGATAGGGCAATACCCCATTCATCCCCTGTCTGTATTAAAAATTCGGTTTGGTCCTTCGCATATGAAATTAAATTATTATGAGGTTCTTTGCCAAAATGTTGTCGAGAAAGAAACGACCTTTAATAATAATAGAAGCTACCTGAGCAAGATTAACAGTAATAATCTTGGAGGATGTGGTGGGTAAATGGACCCAAAGCAAGGGGCAGCCTTTATTTTTAAAATGTGGATCTCGCTGCCAAAATATTCCTGTGGGTGTATGAGGAGTTTGTAAAATAACCAGAACCAGAGGAAGGTTATAAGAAATTTGTTTAACAAACTGTTGGGCAATGGCTTCTGTGACTTGGTTTAATGCCTGTAATGCCTCGGGTGTAAGCTTTTGAGAGGAGGAGGGGTGGGAATCACCTTTCAAAATATCATTAAGGGACAAAAGTACACAAGTGGGTAATTTTAAATATGTTCTTAGCCATTTAATATCCCCCAGTAATTTTTGAAAATCATTAAGAGTGTGAAGATGGTCCACACGTAGTTGTATTTTAGGAATTTGAATCTGATTATCTTGAAGTTTAAGGCCCAAATAGGTATAGGTATAAGGGTCCTGTGTTTGAACCTTATCAGAAGCTATCTGTAGTCCCAAGATAGTGAGGGTTTTGTAAAGGTCCAGGTAACAATTATTAACGTCATGGATATTAGGTGCAGCAATTGACAAATCATCCAATTAATGTAAATATGAATTTGTGGACATTGCTCTCTCACAGGGTCTATGCTTGAGCAACGTATTTTTGGCAAAAACTAGGGCTGTTGGCCATACCTTGGGTAAGAACCTTCCATTGAAATCTCTGCGTAAGGCCCTGAAAATTAATGTGAAAGAGACTAAAGGCAAAATAGTGTCTATCCTCAGGATGTAAAGCAATGGTAATAAAGCAATCTTTTAAGTCAATAACCATTTTACAATAGTTTTTGGGAATAGCCACTGGTGTGGGAATGCCTGGCTGTAGTGCTCCCATCAGGCATATAACTTTATTAATGACACACAAATCTTGTAAAAGGCGCCACTTGCCTGATTTTTTCTTGATAACAAAAATAGAATTATTCCATGGTGAGCTTGATGGCTCTACATAGCCGGCTGCCAGCTGTTCCTGCACTAACATGGAGGCAGGCTCCAATTTTTCATGGGTAAGGGGCCACTGATCCACTGACACAGGAGTCTGAGTCTCCCCAATAATTTTATCTGCATGGGGTACATGAGGGTCAGGGACCAACACTAAAAATCCAAATACCCAAGTCTATATGTATTTGTTTTTTTGTATGGGTTGTATAGGCTCAACCAGTCCTTGTCTCAGTCTCCCCATGCCTGTACCAGGGACAAAATTCATATGAAGCATTTGATGAGTCACCATGGAATTGGGACTGGAAAGAATAACTTACATTTGACTCAAAATATCTCAGACGTATAGGTTAACATGGAGGTCAGGAACAAAGACAGGAGTGACAGTTCCCTTATTACCCTCTTTATCAGTCCAGCTAAGAGCCCTAGAGCTGACCAGAGGATTTTTTGACTGTCCTATCCCTTTAAGGTCTGTCAAGGATGGGGTGAGGGGCCAACCTGTTGGCCAGTATTTTTTAGAAATAATTGTGGCATCAGCTCCAGTATCAAGAATTCCTTGGAATTCCTTTCCTTCAATAAGTAAGATAAGGGTGGGTCTATTGTGAGAAATGGGCTGAACCCAATATACATCAGAGGAGCCCAAGGAGGTAGTCCCCCTCGGTAGGTTTGAGTGGTGGAAGTGCCTCCTGAATCCAAGGGAAGGAGTATTAATTGTGCAAGTCTTGTTCCTGCTGGGATGGCCGCAACTCCATTAATAGCTGTGGCCAGTATTTTTATTTCTCCAGTGAAATCATTATCATAAATGCCAGGGAAGACCTGAACACCTTGTAAGGTAGTAGAGGCTCTTCCAAGAATAAGGGCACACGTATGAGATGGAGTGGGACCCATAATTCCAGTGGGTATTATCTGGGGCCCTTGCATTGAGTCTAATATTGTATTGGTGGCGGCAAAAATGTCCAATCCTGCGCTGCCTGGGGTGGCTAATTGGAATGAGGCAATTGTGGAGAAGGATTTTGAGATAGGCTGCTGAGGGCATTTGTCTTAGATCTACACTCACTGGCCCAGTGATGACCTTTACCACATCTAGGGCAAAGGGTAGCTGGGGGCAGTTTAGCCTCAGTTTGAAAAGACACTATTCTTAGGCTTTGTTTGCCTGTCAGACACTCACGTGCAAAATGGCCAAGTTGTTTACAAGTAAAGCAAGTACGTGAGCCAGGATTGTGAAAGGCCTTGGTAAAGGCGGCACCGAGGGCGAGACCCATGGCAAGGGCTACACCCACCCCTGAACAGAGTCGAATAAAGTCAGAAAGTTTCACTTTTTTCTTATGTGGTCGAAGAACATCCTGACATGCCAGGTTGGCGTTTTCAAAGGCAAGATGTTTTACAAAGGTGCTTTCGCTTTCGCTTGGTCCAAGCAAGAATCCCGCAGCTAGGTTAAGCCGGGAAACAAAGTCGCTATAAGGCTTGTTGTGCCCTTGTCGAATTTTTTCCAGGGAAGTGGTAGCGGAGGCCTTTTGAGGGAGGCGTCTCCAAGCATGTAAGCCAGCCATCTGAATCTGTGTCAAAAGTCCAGCAGGGAAAGGTGCCAGTTAAGTTTTAGTGTCAAAAGGCGCATTGCCCACTAGCTTAACATAAGTCCAGGAATTAGAGGAGGGCTTAGTTAAATTTTTCTGAGCAGTTTCCTGACAGTGCTCCTTGAAATCTGCATTCCATAACAGGAAGTCTCCGGCATTGAGGGTAGCTTGGTCTAAAAATTTCCAATCATTGGGAGTAAGACTTTGTGTCATGTAGCTTTCTAATAAAGCCTACGTGTAGGGTGCAGTGGGTCCATAGTGAACACAAGACTTTTTAAGTTTTTTCAAGAAAACGCAGGCTTAATGTTTTGTAGACACTCTGGGTTCCTTCATGCCTAGGGATGAAGTCCTCATCCTCTGAGTCCTGATCTCCTTGATCCATTTCCCCCGCTTCCTCCTCTTGATCCTCGTCTAAGTCTTTGACATCAACCTGGGCAGGCTTAACTATCTAACTGAGGGTGACTGAAAGGTGAGAACAGTCCAATGGAGCGGCTTAGCCTTTGTATTAGACCACTTTGGGCCAGCTTGCGTTGACTCCATGCCTAAGGCTAATGAATAAAGCTCAGAGTCAAGGGATCTTAATTCTTTTTAAACTTGGATCTCTTCCAGTCTATGTTGGAGAGACTCTCCCAAGGGAGCCAGGTTAGGCAAGGGAATTGGGGACAAAATATCTGGTGGGGGATTTCCCCCCTGAAGGGCCGGAGCACAAAAGGCAGGAGAGATATAGGAGGGAGGTGGATGTGTAAGTCCTATAGGCTGTGGCTGGGTCCTAAGCAGTGGCGGATCTTCTGAATCATAGGGAGCTGCTTCCTTCTCCAAGTTAACCTTCAACCCAGGGGTAAATGTGTCTCCAGGATTTAAAACTGGATAAAGGCGGTTGGTAACCATTGGAGCCCTATTCATTAGGGTGGTATTTTGAGGGGGACCAGGAAGGTTTCTAGGGTCCTGGGGAGACTGAGAATGGTCTATGTCTATACTAACTGATGGGCATGCGAGGGGGGACGAGAGGTCTTTTGCATAGTCTCTTTCCCAATCCTGAAAAGTTTTAAGGTACCATTGTCAAAGTGTGAACTTTTAAGAAATTCATTAATTAATTTCCAGTAAGAAAAGGTGGGAACAGGCAATTTTTCTGTCCAAAGGATTCATAGTAATCTTTTAAACAGTCTCCTACTCTAAGCCATCTTTTACCATTAATGGTCCCTTCAAGGTGAAATCATAGACACAACTCCCCTAAGTATGAAAAGAAAAATTTTATGTCCTTTTTTTTAACACGTGCCCCCCATGTCTTGAAGGACTCCTTGAGGCCCGACAAATACAAATCATGTGACGAAACTGCTTGTCCCATGGTGGGTCACTCCCCGTGTGTCATCCCCACTCTCCTCCTGGATCTGTCTCTCGGTGGTGTCTGCTGAGGCAATTGCGAGCTCCGCTTGACCAAGTTTTCCAGGAGGACGGGGTTCCCTATCACTCAAAGGCTCGAGCCCCAGTCAGTGGGTGCCAGATGTCCCGGCTGGCAGGACACATCAACGTGGGCAGCGAACCTAGATAGGGAGGAATGAAGGGACAAGAGACACGAGAGATGACAGCAAGACAGGAGTTCTGATCAACCTTCAAAATACTTTGTTCACACAGGGGATTTTATATGCTGGAGATGGGAAAGCTCTCTTATCGGCAGTTCCTGGATGTCTACACAAGGTGAGATAACCTCAGGATATTTCAGGAAGACAGATGGCCACAGGATGTCTCAGGAACACTGATGGCTAAATGATGTTCCAAGAGATGATGTCTCCCTGGGTGTTGTTTCTTGTAAGTGTCAGGCTATTCTTTGAAGGAGAATTCCTTCTACCCCTGACAGTCAGGGATTCAGTATTTCCAATGTAAAACTGAAAAAAGAATGCAATGTGTATGCAAATATGTGCTACCCCAAAATCTTCCCACTTTCATTCAGAACAATGCCTTGACATTGCCTTCACCCCAAGTAAGACACAATTAGAGAAGATTTGAAAATCTGTGAATACACATCTGGAATGGAAAATGCTCAGGAGTTCACAAACTTGGAGGTGGTAGAGGAGATTCCAAAAGCAAAGGACAGGGTAAAAACTCCACAAACATGGAGCTCTGCCGGCATAAAGATTTCTTGAGAAACTGCTTCTGAGGTTGGGCACTTGAAATATATGTTGTTTTCAGGAGCTTTAGCTTCCTTTGAAGTGAGACCATCAAATCTGGGTCTGCATCTATGTGACCTGGAGGACATGGTTTCATATTTTCCAATGGATATGAGGCAGCAGTGCTGAATTTTCTCTTTGTAGGTAAACTGTTGCCACTGGGGGCTAAGTGTCTCCCAGTGTGGACTGTGAATCCATTTCATCATCCTCCACTTTTTGTGGTGTTTCTTGTAGCTGCACTGGGAGTTTGGTATTTGCTTCTTGAAATACAAGGAGTTCAACTGGGACACAGTGCTCGAGGGAGTTCTGTCATGCTTGGTGGGTAAGGGTCTGCAAGAGAATGCACCAACCAGGCTTCTATCCCACATAGCTTGCCCCCTTGACCATAGCAATCTGATTCTAAACATTGCACTGAAACCTCTCCATATAACAAGATGCCTTTACATACAAGGATCTAGAGGCTGCACTATGTCAGTCACAAACCATTTGGAAGCCAATGCAAATCCAAATGACCCCACCACAGATATTTTAACACACACCTGCACTCCACTGCTCTAGGCCGACTACTCATCAGGTTCCAAATTACTGGCATCTCTCTTCTACACCATTTTCATGAACACCAGTCAATCAAGGCACTGTCTGGTACACTCATGATCATCAATAGGACATACAAAGTTTCTCCAGTGCCACCTGGTCATGGGAATTCAAAAATTTAATGGTATTTATATAGCCATTTTTCAATGATGACATTGGAGGCATTGTGGGTTTCAATTCACTCAGGAACCATTAAATGGAGAAAAAGCTCATTTCAATGAAAGCTCTAGAAAACGTTAACAGGCAAGGCTTCCCAAAGACAGGCCAAAAGGTCACATGAAGCCAGGTCCATTGAGGTCTACAATGTGAGGTCCATGTGTGTTTTGACTTGCAACAATGGCTGCCACGTCTTTAAGAATAAAATCATGTAATATCATTCCTGAGATTCCCAGTGCTCTGTGGAAAGCCACCCTGGGCCTAGATCTCAGTTTCCAAGGGCGAATCTCATGCGTGGCCTCCTAAAATCCCAACACAATACACAGCAATACTTCTTGGAGGTCAGTTCCAGAAGTCAGTCTCTAGGGGAATCACACCAGTGTTCAAGCCCAGGTGGATCCAGTCAACTCTTCCAACCACGACTTAAATAAAAACAATTAAAACCAAAACACTCCCACATGGCCCTCATCTTCTCCCATATAGACACTAATCATAACCTCTGGCTGGAGTTTTCCATGAGGGTCGCAGGCCAAGACAATGTCCAAAATAATCTCCCTTACACCTCATTTGCCTAAATTCAGGGTGGCCTGGACACCCTTCCTGTGAACCACGAGTGCTCAAATAGGCCTGCCCTTAATACTGTTCCATTTCTCCAATTTGAGGCCTTCTGACTGTGGGGTTTAGATTCTTTATGTGAATTGGAGTCATGTTAAAACCAAGGTCCTCTGCAGAGATTTGAAGCACTCACTTGACCCAAAGGATCCCTATTCTCAATTGATGGATTTTAGGAACCTAAAAGGCATAGGCAATAGAATTCATTCACAATGACTAAACTTTTTGCCATTTTGGTTTTGGATGCTCACATGGGATCATTCTTTAGATCCATCAGGTGCTGAGAATCTAAGCCACAGCCTCACACAGGGCCAAGAGCCTGATCCAGACACATCCCTTTCCAAAGCAATTAAGCAAAGAGCCACAGGTGATGCCCATTCATTTCCATTTCAAAACTGTTTTCTTCAGGCTTCACAAAGGGGTGGCCTGAGGCAAAGACTTTCCTGACATTGAGGGCAAAAGAACAATAGGTAAGCAAAAGGCCCAAAGCAGGTTATATCCACTGAGATTTTCCTTGTCACACGGATATCTGAGTTTTTTGATATGCTTGTCATTCCCTTCAGCTATCCAGTACATGGTCATGTCACAGACCTTGGAGTTGGTACATACCTTGGACACAAAACCATGAGCCTATTCTGGAGAGTGGCCAGAATTCAGGAAGAAAACAGGGACTTATGAAGGTAGTAGATGTTGCCCATCCATAAAGCAAGCCACACTCCATTCATAAATTGGGCAGGATGAATGCTGGGAAGCTTTCTACTAGACAGGACACATCCATTGTTGCATTCTCTTTTCTAATGTCTACAACCAGGGACACAGTGGGATACACAGACATAGAAACACTCACCTTGTCAAAGAACTTACTAGAAACAGTTCACTCCAAACCAAACAAACCACCTCTCTGATCTGGTTTCTTTGGCCAACTCTGTGAAGTTGTCAGGAACAAAGTGTTGAGCCACTACCTGCTTTCTCAGGAAATGTCCCTCTTCAGAGCTCTCCTGGCATTTGGCTATCCTCACAGCAGTAGTTACCGAGAAAGACTGACTCTGTCCTTGGAAAATCCAAACAAGTGAGCCCACTGGGACTGGGATTTGGACTGCCTCTTGGTGCCTGGCTTCTTGGATACCAAGTTCAGAGATTTCAATCACCAAGGAAATGAGGTATGTCACTTTCTTTGGAACTGAATGAGGCCACTGCCTTGGCAACCACATTGTCCTAAGAGTTGCTTAAAAGGGTCCCATGAGATGGAGGCTTCCCCTACTTTCTGTGACACTTTCAAAAGTTAGAATGATCTATCATCCATAGGCACCCAGGAACAGCTCTCCACACAGGCTGGTTTGATCCATCTTCTCTACAATAAGAAGAGAAAATCTGATTCAGACACATTACTTCATCCTGACCAGGTTGCTTGCCATGGAATATGACTTTTGCTCTCTCAGGTCCTTCGTACCTGCCTACAACTTCTCTGGGTATCATTTCTGTATGAACCTTTGAGGTTCTCAGCAGTTGGAAGGTCCCCTACTTTCCTGTATTCTAAGAACAACTCTGTCCCTGCTCTTCAGTAAAATGAGATTGAGGGAAGAGTGTATATTTAGGGTTAATAACAGGTTCAATTTGGGTTAGGAAATATTCTCTGTGATGAATTATGTTATTGGGAACCTGCGTTATTTACAAGAATATAGAGGTGAAATATAAGAATGAAAACAGAAATCTAGGTATGATTTGAAGGCCAGAAGGGCATTGAGCCCTTGATTGGGATACTTAGCTTTGAATTATGTTCTGCTCAAATGTCTCAGAAAATTTGATATACAATGGCATAGGACCTTGTACCTTGGAAGATTGAATGTAGAAGAGAACATCCACTCAAAAAAAGATAGTCATTAGGATTTGAAAGATAGTCGGTAGGTTTAGGAAGAAGAGTGATTATATGATTTGGACCAAAAGTTCTTTAGCAGTAGGGTTTCTTATTTTCCAATAAACATGAGGAAGCAGTGCAGAATCCTCTCTTTGTAGGTCAACTGTGACCACTGGAGACTAAGTGTCTCCCCGTGTGGACTGTGAAGCCATTTGGTCCTCCTCCACTTTTTGTGGTATTTTTGCTGCTGCACTGGGAGTTAGGTATTTGCCTCACGAAATACAAGGAGCTCAACTGGGACACAGTGCTGGAGGGAGTTCTGTCACGTGTGGTGGGTCAGGGTCTGCAAGAGAATGCACCAACCAGCCTCTATCCTTTATAGCTTACCCCATTGCCCCCTTGTCCATATCAACCTGATTCTGAACATTGCCTTGAAACCTCTCCATATAACAAGATGCCTTTACATATAAGGGTCTGCTGGCTGCACCATGTCAGTCAAAAGCCATTAGGAATCCAATGGTAGATCCTCATGGCCCTACCACTGATGTTCTTTCACACACCTGCCCACCACTCCTCTAGGCCCACTACTCAGCAGGCTCCAACATACTGGAATCACTGTTCTACATCATTTTCATGAAACCCAGTAATTCAAGGCACTGTCTGGTACCCTCATGATCAGCAACAGGACATACAAAGCTTCTACAATGAATTTCAAAAATTTCATGGTATTTTTCTAGCCATTTTTCAAGGATGAAGTTGGAGGCACTGTTGGTTTCAATTCATTCAGAAACCATTAAATGTTGAGGAAGCTCATTTCAATGAATGCTCTGGAGAACTCTCACAGGCAAGTCTTCCCAAAGAGTGGCCAAATTGACACATGAAGCCAGGCCCATTGAGGTCTACAATGTGAGATACATGTGTGTTTTGACTCTCAACTATGGTTCCGAAGTCTTTCAGAATAAAATCATGTGATATCCTGGCTGAGATTCCCAGTGATCTGAGGAAAGCCACCCTGGGCCTAGATCTCAGTTTCCAAGGGTGACTCTCATGCGTGGCCTCCTAAAATCCCAACAAAATTCATGGCAATACTTCTCTGAGGTCAGTTCCAAAACCCAGTCTCTAAGGGGAATCACACCAGAGTTCAAGCCCTGGTGGACCCAGTCATTTCTTCCAACCGCCTCACAAATGACCAAAATTAAAACCAAAACTCTCCCACATGACCCTCATTTTCTTCCATATAGTCACTCATCGTAACCTTTGGCAGGAGTTTTCCATGAGGGGCGTAGCCAAAGACAGTGTCCAAAATAAACTCCCTTGCCCCTCATTTGCCAATATTCAAGGTGGCCTGGACACCCTTCCTGTAAACCACAAGTGATCAAATAAGCCCGCCGTTAATACTGCTCTATTTCTCCAATTTGAGGCCTACTGACTTTTAGGTATAGATTATTTATGTGATTT
This sequence comes from Callospermophilus lateralis, assembly GCF_048772815.1. Taxonomy (NCBI): domain Eukaryota; kingdom Metazoa; phylum Chordata; class Mammalia; order Rodentia; family Sciuridae; genus Callospermophilus; species Callospermophilus lateralis. Next base: position 130,639,389 of record NC_135313.1, on the reverse strand, counting down.
GGAGTCATGAGAAAACACAAGAACCTCTGCGGTATTTTGAAGAACTCGTTTGACCCAAAGAATCCCTAATACGTTAATCCCTAACACTCGTTAATACGGCACTGCTTCTCCAATTTGAGGCCTATTGACTGTGGGGTTTAGATTCTTTATGTGAATTGGAGTCATGAGAAAAACCAATCACCTATGGGCTAGCCTCTGCAGCGTTTTGAGGAACTCATTTGACCCAAATGATCACTAGTCTCACTGATGAAGGTCAGGAACCTTACAGAGGTAGGCGAGAGACTTCAACCACAATGACTGCTCTTTTGGCAATTTTTGTTTTAGATGCACACGTTGGATCTTTTTTTTTAGATCCTTCAGGTGCTGAGAATCTAAGAAACAACCTCACACAGGGCCAAAAGTCTGATTCAGACACATCCCTTTCCAAAGAAATTAAGTAAAGAGCCACAGGTGATGCCCTTTCATTTCCATTTGAAAACTGTTTTCATCATGCTTCACAAAGGTTTGGCCTGAAGAAAAGACCTTCCTCACATTCAGGGCAACAGAACAATTGGTAAACAAAGAGCTTGGATGTGGTACAAATCATGGAAACAAAATCGTGAGCCTATTCTGAGAGTGACCAGTTTTCAGGAAGAAAACAGGAACTTAGGAAGATAGTAGATGTTGCCCATCCATAAGTCAAGCCGCAGTCCGTTCATACATTGGACAAGATGAATCCTGGGATGCTTTCTACTAGACAGGACACATCCATTGATGCATTCTCTTTTCTAATGTCTACAACCACGGACACAGTGCATACACAGAAAAAGAAACACTCGCCTTGCCAAACGTCTTACCAGAAACAGTTCACTCCAAACCAAACAAACCACCTTTCCTAACTATTCTCAGAACATGAGACAAAACCTCAAACCCACACCCAAACCCACAAAGGCACCTCCTTCCCCCAAGTAGGTCTGTAACTATCGGGAGTGTCCTCTGAATGGTGGGCCATACTATGTTCCGCTGAAATGGCCTGTCCTGTGTCAGATCTGGTCTCCTTGGCCAACTCTCTGAAGTTGTCATGAGCCAGCGGTGATCCACTACCTGGTTTATCAGGAAAGGCCCATATTCAGAGCTTTTCTGACATTTGGCCATCCTCACATCAGTAGGTACCAAGAAAGACTGACTCTGTCCTTCGTAAATCCAAACAAGTGAGAACACTGAGACTGGGACTGGGACTGGCTCTTGGTGCCTGGCTTCCCGGATCAGAGACTTCCATCACCAAAGAAGTAAGGTGAGGTTACTTCCTTCAATATCTTAATGAGGTCACTGCCTTGGCAACCACTTTGTCCTAACAGTTCCTTCCAATGGTCCTATGATGGAGTTTGCCCCTACTTCCTGTGATACTTTCACAAGTTAGAATGGTATATCAACCATAGGCATCCGGGAACAGCTTACCACACAAGACTGGTTTGGTCCATCTTCTCTACATTAAGAAGAGAGAGGCTTATTCAGAAACTACCCTTCATCCTTACCAGGTTGTTTCCCATGGAAGGTGACTTTTGCTCTCTCAGGTACTTCATAGCTGCCTGCATCTTTCCCTGGGATCAAATCTGCATGGACCTTTGAGGTTCTCAGCAGGTTGAAGATCCCCTACATTCCTGTATTGTAAGACGAACTCTGTCCCTGCCCTTTTGTAAAGTTAGATTGAGGGAACAGTGTATGGTTAGGGTTAGTACCTTGTTTGATTTGGGTTATAAATCATTCTGCAGGATGATTACTGCTATTGGTAACCTGCGATATTTATAAGATTATAGAGGTGAAATATAAGTACAAAAACAGAAATCTATGTAAGATTTGTAGCCCAGAAGGGCATTAGGCCCTTGATTTGGATACTTAGCTTTGAATTACATTCTGCAGAGATGTCTCAGATAATGGGATATATAATTGCAAAGGACCTTGTACTTTGGATGATTGATTGTAGAAGAGATCATTTACTCAAATTGGGAGAGTCAGTAGGATTAGGAAGATAGTCGGTAGGTTTAGGAAGAAGAGTGAGTATAAAATTTGGAACAAATGTTCTTTAGCAATAGGGTTTTGGTTATAGAGTGAATGTAAATGTCAGCACATGTGAAGACTCAGTCACAATGATGAACTGGAGAAAATATAGGAAAAAAGATATCAATAGAGACATTACAAAATCAGGCAATTATAATGTGAGTGATAGGATTAGACATTTTCAACATGGTTGAGATTGAATGCATAATCTTAGGAAGAAAAAAAATATGTAGATACCAATAGGAATAACATTTGAAAGCATTAGGCAACCTGGACATGGATGTTTTTAGTAATCCATGTTCACTTTCCATTTAGGCTTTGGTACAATCATAAGTGTGACCTTTGCATTTTCTGCCCAGAAAATTATTGTGATAAAATGTATCTGTAGATCATGTGATATGAGTATTTCTTTCACCATTTCTGGGAGCAATATTTGAAGACATATAAATTAGTATTGGGGGTACAAAGTGGTGTACCCTGTGTCAATGAATACAGAGATAATGCATGAATAGAATATACTGTGAATAAATAATCTAACTGGTTCCACTTTAAAAAATGGATTTAATTGATATCTGAAAATATATAAGATATCATATATTGACATACAATCATTCATTCCAACCAGTTATATATCTAATGGTAATCTTAGGGTTATTGTTTATCATGAAGTGTGTGTGATTTTTGCTTCAAAAGTGATTATGGAAATCGAAAATAATGTGTTTGGAAAGAAGTCTCATGAAAAGACCAGTCAAGAAATATGGAGGAATACATGTGTTGTGAAGCAGGAAGTGATTGAAAGTGAAACAAATGCCAATAAATTTGCTAAATTGTGGATGAAATATATATCCAATGATGTGCATAAACTGATGAAATAGTACTGTACCAGTGTTGAATACAAATGAACGTAAAATAAATATCATGTCCCATAGCAATCGACTTGCATTGATGTTAAACTGAGTCAGTTACTGTAGAAATATTAGGATCCGCGTGCATCATTCACTGAATTTAGTTTCCTTTTTTTAAAATTTTTTATTAATGGTTGTTCAAAACATTACATAGTATTTTGGTGAGTGTCACAGGTTGGGGGGCCTGGCTTGAGGAAACAAAAGAGAAGGCCCTAGACACTCAGGATTGGAGATCCGCCCATTCTGGGATAAAGAGTTGCTGCACAGTGATTGCTATTGAGAGGAGAAGCTTGGCCCAGTGCACACAGCTCCACGTACTGGAAGAGAAGTTAATTGAACTCTATTACTGCATGTATTATTATAATTATTTTTTATTTTTGTTTTCTTCTTTTTCTTTCATTTTCATTTTTTTTGTTGTTGTTCTTTAACTTTTTTAATGTTTTTATTTTTTAAAATTTTTTAATTTTATTATTTTTATGATTTTTTTAAATTTTAATTTTCATTTTTTTAATTATCATTATTATTTCTAAAAAAATTTATTTCTTTCTTTATTTTCTATTTTTTTTCTTTTGTCTTTTCATTTCTTTTCAATTTTCTTATTCTCCCTTCCTTGAATTCTACCTGCCTACTCTCATTCTCTTTAGTGACTTCTTCCCATCCCTACTTCTATCTTTCCTCCCAAGCTTCAAATAAATTTATAAGAGTAAGCAGTAACTCAGCAGTCAAACAGAACAAGAAGTAACATTAGCAGCATAAAAAAGCAAGGATGAAAAGGAGTACAAACAATGAACGACAGCCTAAATAATCAGGAGGACCTAGAATCATCAGAAAAATGGTCATATAAAGAACTCAAGGAATACCTTAGACTGATGGAATGGAACCTTAAAGAGGATACGAGACAGCAATTCCAAACAGTGAAAGAACACAATGAAAATGAATTACATAAACAGATAAAAGAAGAAGTTAAGCGTCTTTATCAGGAGAAAGAGATTATAAAAAAATCAAACAATAATTCTAGAAATGAAGGAAACGATAAACCAAATTATAAACTCAATTGAGAGTATCACTAACAGAGTGGAGCAAGTAGAAGGCAGAATGTCAAATAATGAAGGAAAAATATATCATCTTGAAAGGAGTCTAGCCAACTCTGAAAAACTGGTAAAAAATCATGAGAAAAACATCCAAGAGATATGGGATAACATAAAAAAAACAAACTTATGAGTCATCTGGATAGAGGAAGGTACAGAGATTCAAACCAAGGGAATGAGTAACCTGCTGAATGAAATAATTTTAGAAAACTTTCCAGAAATAAAAAAGGAAACGGATATACAAATTGTAGATGCATACAGGACACCGAGCACACAAAATCACAGTAGACCAACGCCAAGACACATTGTTATGAAAATATCCAATAAACAGAACAAAGAGAAATTATTAAAAGCTACATGAGAAAGGAGGCAGATGACATTCAGGGGTAAACCAATAAGGTTAACAACAGATTTTTCATCACAGACGCTGAAAGCGAGAAGATCCTGGAACAATGTATTTCAAATACTGAAAGACAATGGATGCCAACCAATAATTCTGTATCCAGCAAAACTAAGCTTCAGGTACGACAACAAAATAAAAATATTTTATAATAAACAAAAGCTAAAAGAATTTGCAACCAGAAAACCAGCATTGCAAAGTGTCTTGAGCAAAACACTACTTGAGGAAGAAATGAAAAACAACAACCAAAACTATCACTGGGAAGTGCCTCAGTAATTACAGAGGGCGGGGGAAAAGCTAATCATGGAGAAACAAACTAAATTAAAAAAAATAAATAATCAAAATGGCTGGCAGTACAAACCATATATCAATAGTAACTCTAAACCTTAATGGTTAAACTCTCCAATAAAGCGACATAGGCTGGTACCTTGGATTAAAAAAACAAATCCAACAATATGTTGCCTCCAGGAGACACATCTGAATGGAAAAGAAATACACAGGCTGAAGGTGAAAGGTTGGGAAAAAATATACCATGCACACGGTCCTCGTAAGCAACCAGGGGTGGCCATCCCCACATAGAATAAAATCGACTTCAAGACTAAGTTTTTCAAAGGGGATAAGGATAGATATTATATACCATTAAAAGGAATCATTCACCAACAAGACATAAAAATTATCAATATTTATGCACCAAATAATGGTGCTGCGACATTCATAAAACAAATTCTCCTCAAGTTCTGGAATCAATAGACAACAACACAATAATTATCGGTGACTTCAACACAGCTCTCTCACCATTGGACAGATCCTCCAAACAAAAGTTGAATTAAAAAAATATAGAATTCAATATCACAATCAATAACCTAGACTTAACTGAAATATATAGAATATACCAACCATCATCAAATGGATATACTTTTTTTCAGCAGTACATGGATCCTTCTCAAAAATAGACCATATATTATGCCATAGGGCAACCCTCAGTAAATATAAAGGGGTGGAAATAATACCATGCATTTTTTCTGACTAAAATGGAATGAAACTGTAAATCAATGATAAAAGAAGGAAGAAAAAGTCCTACATCACATGGAAAATGAACGATATGTTACGGAATGATCAATGGGTTACAGAAGACATAAAGGTGGAAATCAAAAAATTCTTAGAGATAAACGAAAACACAGACACAACATATCGAAATCTATGGGACACAATGAAAGCAGTTTTAAGAGGGAAATTCATCGCCTGGGGGTCATTCCTCAAAAAAAAAAAAAAAAAAAAAAAAGGAAAAACCAACAAATAAATGAGTGACAACACACGTTACAGAACTCCCTCCAGCACTCTGTCCCAGTTGAACTCCTTGTATTTTGTGAAGCAAAAACCATATTCCCAGTGCAGCAGCAAGAAGCACCCCAAAATGTCTTCACAGTGCCCACCAGGAGACACTTAGCTTCCAGTGGCCATAGTTTGCCTACAAAGAGAGAATTCAGCACTGCTGCCTCATGTTCATTGGAATATAAGAAACCATGTCTTCCAGGTCACATAGATGCAGACCCAGGTTTGATGGTCTCACTAGAAAGGAAGCTAAAGCTCATGACAACAACATATATTTCAAGTGCCCAACCTCAGAGGCAGTTTCCCAAGAAGTCATAGGCCAGCAGAGCTTGATGTTGGTGGAGTGTTTACCCTGTCCCTTACTTTTGGAAACTCCTCTACCACCTCCAAGGTTGTGAACTCCCGAGCATATTCCATTCAGATACCTAATCACAGATTTTCACACTTTTCTCCTCTAATTGTGTCTTACTTGGTGCGAAGGTAATATCATGGCACTTCTCTGGATGTGAGTGGGAAGATTTTTGTGTAGCACATGTTTACATACACATTGGAGTCATTTTCCAATTTTCCATTTGAAATACTGAATCCCTGACATTAACCCCTACCCTACTGGACTCTAACTAATAATCTTAATATGATGGTGAGAAATAACCCAAAAAGAATAAAAATACAAGCAGTTCAGAGGAGGCATGGTGTGTAGTTGGAATTGCCTTTTGCATTATATAGTGTAGGAGTTATAAATCTAGTCAATTTTTTGTTGAAATAACTCTACATGTGTTTTTAAAGTTAACAAATATGTGAATTCCTGTCTCCCTTTCTCTGTAGCCTATACGGTGCATGTATTTTTATATGCACATAGAAAATCCTATCTGGTATCACACGTACATACTTGTGAGGTGGCTGAATTGGAAGATACAAATTGTGAGAAGAGATCACTCCTCCTAAACGCTGTTGGAACTGAAAATTCAACCTATGGGTGAGCTTCCAAGTTGAATAACATTATACATAAATCCATGTTCAGTAAAATGAACATTTTTGCATCTGTGGATAATATATATTTCATGATGAATTTCGATTGGCATATATATTGCTACTTTTTTTCTTTTATTGGTTGTTCAAAACATTACAAAGCTCTTGACATATCATATTTTATACATTAGATTCAAGTGGGTTATGAACTCCCATTTTTACCCCAAATACAGATTGCAGAATCACATCGATTACACATCCACATTTATACATAATGCCCTATTAGTTACTTTTGTATTCTGCTACCTTTCCAATACTCTACCATCCCCCCTCCTCTCCCCTCCCATCTTCTCTCTCGACCCCATCTACTCTAATTTATTTCTCTCCTTGTTTATTTTCCCATTCCCCTCACAACCTCTTACATGTAATTTTGTGTAACAATGAGGGTCTCCTTCCTTTACCATGCAATTTCCCTTTTCTCTCCCTTTCCCTCCCACCTCATATCTTTGTTTAATGTTAATCTTTTCTTCCTGCTCTTCCTCCCTGCTCTGTTCTTAGTTGCACTCATTATATCAAAGAAGACATTTGGTATTTGTTTTTTAGGATTGACTAGCGTCACTAAGCATAATCTGCTCTAGTACCATCCATTTTCCTGCAAATTCTATGATTTTGTCATTTTTTAGTGCTGTGTAATACTCCAGGGTGTATAGAAGCCACATTTTTTTTTTTTATCCATTCATCTACTGAAGGGCAACTGTGTTGGTTCCACAGTGTAGCAATTGTGAATTGTGCTGCTATGAACATCGATGTGGCAGTATCCCTGTAGTACACTCTTTTAAGGTCTTAATGGAATAGTCCAAAAAGGGCAATAGCTGGGACAAATTGTGGTTCCGTTCCCAGCCTTCCCCAGAATCTCCATATTGCTTTCCAAATTGGCCGCACCAATTTGCGGGAACAGCTCTCCACACAGGCCTGGTTTGGTCCTTCTTCTCTACATTAAGAAGAGAAAGGCTTATTCAGACACAACCCTTCATCCTTAAAAGGTTGTTTCCCATGGAGGATGACTTTTGCTCTCTCAGGTCCTTCATTGCTGCCTACATCTTCTTCAGGGATCAAATCTACATGGAACCTCAAAGGTTCTCAGCAGGTGGAAGATACCCTAAATTCCTGTATTGTAAGATGAACTCTGTACCTGCTCTTCTGTAAAGTTAAATTGAGGGAACAGTGTATGGTTAGGGTTAATAACATGTTCGATTTGGATTAGTAATCATTCTGCTGGATGAATAATGGTATTGGAAAACTGCCATATTTACAAGAATATACAGCTGAAATATAAGTATGAAAACAGAAATCTAGGTAAGATTTGAAGTCCACAAGGGCATTAGGCCCTTGTTTGGGATATTTAGCTTTTAATTACGTTCTGCAAAGATGTCTCAGATAAATCGATAATCAATGGCATAGGGCCTTGGACCTTGGATGATTGATTGTAGAAGAGAACATCCACTCAAAATGGGATAGTCGGTAGGTTTAGGAAGAAGAGTGAGTATAAAATTTGGACCAAATGTTCTTTAGCAATAGGGTTTTGGTTATAGAGTGAATGTAAATGTCAGCACATGTGAAGAGTCAGTCACAATGATGAACTGGAAAAAATATCAAAAAGAAGATATCAATAGAGACAATACAAAATCAGGCAATTATAATGTGAGTGATAGGATTAGACATTTTCAACAGGATTGAGATTGAATACATAATCTTAGGAAGAAACAAATAGGTAGTCACCAATAGGAATGATATTTGAAAGCATTAGGCAACCTGGACATGGATGTTTTTAGTAATCCATGTTCACTTTCCATTTAGGATTTGGTACAATCATAAGTGTGACCTTTGCATTTGTGCCCAGAAAATTATTGTGATAAAATGTATATGTAGATCATGTGACATGATTATTTCTTCCACTATTACTGGAAGCAATATTTGAAGACATATAAAATTAGTATTGGGGGTACAAAGTGGTGTACCCTGAGTCTATGAATATAGAGATAATGCATGAATATAGAACTTACTGTGAATAAATAATATAACTGGTTCCTCTTTAAATAATAGATTGAATTGATATCTGAAAATATATTAGAAATCATAAATTGACATAAAATCAGTCATTCCAACCGGTTATGTACCTAATGGTAATCTTAGGGTTATTGTTTATCATGAAGTGTATGTGAGTTTGGCATCAAAAGTGATAATGGAAATGGAAAATATTGTTTTTGGTAAGAAGTCTCATGAAAAGACAAGTCAAGAAATATGGAGGAATACATGTGTTGTGAAGCAGGAAGTGATTGAAAGTGAAACAAATGCCTATAAATTTGCTAAATTGTGGATGAAATATATATCCTATAATGTGCATAAACTGATGAAATAGTAGTGTACCAGTATTGAATAAAAATGAATGTCAAAATATACGTCATGTAGCATAGGAATCTACTTGCATTGATGTTAAACTGGGTCAGTTACTGTAGAAATATTAGGATTCGCGTGCATCGTTCACCGAAGTTAGTTTTCTTTTTTTTTTTTAATTTTTATTTATGATTGTTCAAAACATTACATAGTTCTTGATGTATCATATTTCACACTTTGATTCAAGTGGGTTATAAACTCCTATTTTTACCCCATATACAGATTGCAGAATCAAATCAGTTACACATCCATTGATTCACATATTGCCTTACTAGTGTATGTTGTATTCTTCTGCCTTTCCTATCCTCTACTATCCCCCTCCCATCCCCTCTCCTCTCCTCTTCTCTCTCTATTCCCGCTACTGTAATAAATTTTCCCCCCTTGTATTATTTTTCCCTTTCCCCTCACTTCCTCTTGTATGTAATTTTTTATAACCCTGAGGGTCTCCTTCCATTTCCATGCAATTTCCCTTCTCTCTCACTTTCCCTCCAACCTCACATCCCTGTTAAATGTTAATTTTCTTCTCATGCTTTTCGTCCCTACTCTGTTCTTAGTTACTCTCCTTATATTAAAGAAGGCATTTGGCATTTGTTTGCTAGGGTTTGGCTAGCTTCACTTAGCATAATCTCCTCTAATGCCATCCATTTCCCTGCAAATTCTATGATTTTGTCATTTTTTAATGCAGAGTAATACTCTGTTGTGACTAAATGCCACATTTTTTTATCCATTCATCTATTAAAGGGCATCTAGGTTGGTTCCACAGTCTTGCTATTGTGAATTGTGGTGCTATGAACATCGATGTAGCAGTTTCCCTGTAGCATGCTCTTTTTAGGTCTTTAGGGAATAGAATGAGAAAGGGAATAGCTGGGTCAAATGGTGGTTCCATTCCCAGATTTCCAAGAAATCTCCATACTGCTTTCCAAATTGGCTACACCAATTTCAGTCCCACCAGTAATGTACAAGTGTACCTCTTTCCCCACATCCTCCCCAGCACTTGTGGTTGTTTGGCTTCATAAATGCTGCCAATCTTACTGGAGTGAGATGGTATCTTAGGGTGGTTTTGATTTGCATTTCTCTGATTGCTGGAAATGGTGAGGATTTTTTCATGTACTTGTTTATTGATTGTATGTCCTCCTCTGAGAAGTGTCTGTTCAGATCCTTGGCCCATTTGTTGATTGGGTTATTTGTTATCTTAATGTCTAATTTTTTGAGTTCTTTGTATATTCTGGATATTAGGGCTCTATCTGAAGTGTGAAGAATAAAGATTTGTTTCCAGGATGTAGGCTCCTTATTTACCTCTCTTATTGTTTCTCTTGCTGCGAAAAACCTTTTTAGTTTGAGTAAGTCCTATTTGTAGATTCTAGTTATTAACTCTTGTGCTATGGGTGTCCTTTTGAGGAATTTGGAGCCCGACACCACATTATGTAGATTGTAGCCAATTTTTCTTCTATCAGACGCCATGTCTCTGATTTGATATAAAGCTCCTTGATCCATTTTGATATAACTTTTGTGCATGGCGAAAGAAAGGAATTCAGTTTCATTTTGTTACATATGGATTTCCAGTTTTCCCAGCACCATTTGTTGAAGATGCTATCCTTCCTCCATTGCATGGTTTTAGCTCCTTTATCAAATATAAGACAGTTGTAGCTTTTTGGATTAGTCTCTGTGTCCTCCATTCTGTACCATTGGTCCACCTGGCTGTTTTGGTACCAGTACCATGCTGTTTTATTTTACTATTGCTCTGTAATATAGTTTGAAATCTGGTATCGCTATACCGCCTGTTTCACACTTCCTGCTTAGAAATGCTTTTGTTATTCTGGGTCTTTTATTTTTCCATATGAATTTCATGATTGCTTTCTCTATTTCTACAAGAAATGCCGTTGGGATTTTGATTGGCATTGCGTTAAACCTATAGAGAACTTTTGGTAATATCACCATTTTGATGATGTTAGTTCTGCCTATGCATGAACAGGGTATATTTTTCCATCTTCTAAGATCTTATTCTACTTCTCTTTTTAGGGTTCTGTAGTTTGCATTGTTTAAATCTTTCACCTCTTTTGTTAGGTTGATTCCCAAGTATTCTTTTTTATTGAGGATATGTGAATGGAGTGTTTTTCCTCATTTCTGTTTCAGAAGTTTTGTTGCTGATATACAGAAATGCTTTTTATTTATGCATGTTGATTTTATATCCTGCCACAATGCTGAATTCATTTATTAGTTCTAGTAGTTTTTTTGTAGACCCTTTTGGGTTTTCGATATATAGAATTATGTCATCTGCAAATAGTGATATTTTAATTTCTTCTTTTCCTATTTTTATGCCTTTAATTTCTTTCGTCTGTCTAATTACTCTGGCCAGTGTTTCGAAAACTATATTGAATAGAAGTGGTGATAGAGGACATCCCTGTCTTGTTCCAGATTTTAGAGAGAATGCCTTCAATTTTTCTCCATTCAGAATGATACTAGCCTGAGGCTTAGCATAGATAGCTTTTACAGTGTCGAGGTAAGTTCCTGTTATCCCTAGTTTTTCTAATGTTTTGAAGATAAAGGGATGCTCTACTTTGTCAAATGATTTTTCTGCATCTATCGAGATGATCATATGGTTCTTATCTTTAAGTATATTTATGTTGTGAATAGCATTTATTGATTTCCGTATATTGAACAGTCCTTGCATCTCAGGGATGAATACTACCTGATCATGATGCACTATTTTTTTGATGTGACTCTGTATCCAATTCGCCAGAATTTAATTGAGTTTTTTTGCATCTAGGTTCATCAGAGATATTGGTCTGTAGTTTTCTTTCTTTGAGGTGTCTTTGTCTGATTTCAGAATCAGAGTGATGTTGGCCTCATAGAATGAATTTGGCAGAGCTCACTTTTTTTCTATTTCCTGAAATATCTTGAAACTTATTGGTATTAATTCTTTTTTAAAGGTCTTGTAAAACTCCGCTGTATACCCATCTGAACCTGGGATTTTCTTGGTTGGTAGTCTTTTGATTGCTTCTTCTATTTTATCCATTGATATTGGTCTGTTTAAATTGTGTGTATCCTCCTGACTCAGTCTGTGCAAATCATATGACTTAAGAAATTTATCAATGTCTTCACTATTTTCTATTTTATTGGAATATAGGTTTTCAAAATAATTTCTAATTGTCTTCTGTATTTCTGTAGCATCTGTTGTGATATTGCCTTTTCGATCCCATATGTCAGTAATTTGAGTTCTCTCTTTCTTTGCTTAAATCCAAAACACTCCCACATGACACTCATCTTCTTCCATATAGACACTCATCATACCCTGTGGCTGGAGGTTTCTATGAGAGGCAAAGCCAAGAAAGTGTCCAAAATAAGCTCACTTGCCCCTCATTTGCCTAAAATCATGGTGGCCTGGGTACTCTTCCTTTGAACCAGGAGTGATCAAATATTCCTGCTGGTAAAGTGTTCCGCTTCTCCAATTTGAGGCCTACTAGCTGTCAGGTATAGATTCTATATGTGATTTGGAGTCATGAGAAAACCCAAGCACCTATGGGATAGCCTCTGCAGGGATTTGAAGAACGCATTTGACCCAAAAGATCCCTATTCTCACTTGATGTAGGTCAGGACCCAACCTAAGAAGGCAATAAAATTCACCACAATGACTGCTCTTTTGGCCATTTTGGTTTTGGAAGCACATGGGATTTTTATTTAGATCTATCAGATGCTGAGAATTTAAGCCACAACCTCACACAAGAACAAGAGGCTGATTCAAGCACATCCCATTCCAAAGCAATTAAGCAAATAGCCACATGGGATTCCCATTCATTTACATATGAAAACAGTTTTCTTCAGGCTTCACAAAGGGGTGGCCTGAGGTAAAGACCTTCTTGACATTGAGGGTAATAGAAACATAAGTAAGCAAATGGCCCAAAGCATGGTTTCTCCACTAAGACTTTCCTGGTCACACTGATATCTGAGTTTTCTGAGATGCTCCCATTCCCTTCAGCTATCAGTACATGGCCATTTCACAGAGCCTTGTGGTGGTAAATATGTTGGACACAAAACCATGAGCCTATTCAGGAGAGTGGCCAGAATTCACGAAGAAACAGGAACTTAGGAAGATAGTAGGTATTGCCCATCCATAAGGCAAGCCACTCTCCATTCTTAAATTGGGCAGGATGAACGCTGGGACACTTTATATTAGACAGGACACAACCATTGATACATTCGCTTTTCAAAGGTCTACAACCACGGATACAGTGGGATACACAAACAAAGAAACACTCGCCATGTCAAATGACTTATTAAAAACAGTCCACTCCAAACCAAACAAACTGCCTTTCCTACCTATTCTCATAACATGAGACAAAACCAAACTCACATCCACACCCACAAAGGCACCTCCTTTACCCAAGTAGGTCTGTGACTATCCAGAGTGTCCTCAGACTGATTGGCCGTACTATGTTCCTACGAAATGGCCTGTCCTGTCTCAGATCTGGTCTTCATTACCAACTCTGTAAAGTTGTCAGGAGCCATCAGGGAGTCACTACCTGCTTTCTCAGGAAGGCCCCTCTTCAGAGCTTTCCTGGCATTTAACCATCCACAGATCAGTATTTACCAAGAAAGACTGACTCTGTCCTTGGTAAATCCAAACAAGTGAACCCAATGGGACTGGAACTGGGACTGGCTCCGGGTGCTTGGCTTCCTGGATCCCGAGTTCAGCGAATTGCATCAACAAAGAAGTGAGGTAGGTCAATTCCTTCAGGAACTGAATGAGGTCACTGCCTTGGTAACCACTTTGTCCTAACAGATGCTTCGAAGGTTCCCATGAGATGGAGGTTACCCCTACATCCTGTGACACATTCAGAAGTTAATATTGTATATCGACCATAGGCACCCGGGAACTGCTCTCCACACAGGCCTAGTTTGGTCCATCTTCTCTACAATAAGAAGAGAGAGACTGATTCAGACACATCAATTCATCCTGACCTGGTTGTTTGCCGTGGAAGATGACTATTGCTCTCTCAGGTCCTACATAGCTGCCTAAATCTTCTCCAAGGATCATTTCTTCATGGATTGTTGAGTTTCTCAGCAGGTGAAAGATCAGCTACATTACTATATTGTAAGACCAACTCTGTCCCTGCTCTTCTGTAAGTTATATTAAGGGAAGAGTGTATGGTTAGGTTCAATAATAGCATCGATTTGGTTTAGGAATCATTCTGTGGGATGAATAATGATATTGGCAAACTGCGATATTTACAAAAATATATAGGTGAAATATAAGTATGAAAGCAGAAATTTGGTAAGATTTGAAGCCCAGAAGGGCATTGGGCCCTTGAGTGGGATACTTAGCTTTGAATTATGTCCTGCACAGTTGTCTCAGATAAATCAATATACAATGGCATAGGACCTTGTAACTTGGATGATTGAATGTTGAACAGAACATCCAGTCAAAAAGCAATAGTCGATAGGATTTGGAAGGTATTCGGTAGGCTTAGAAGAAGAGTGAGTATAGGATTTGGACCAAAAGTTCTTAACAATAGGGTTTCGGTAGAGAGTGAATGTGAATGTCAGCACATGTGAAGAGTCAGTCGCAATGATGAACTGGGGAAAATATGTATGAAAGCAGATATCAATAGAGACATGAGGAAATCAAGTAAAGTATAAAGTGAGTGATAGGATTACACATTTTCAACAGGCTGGAGTTTGAATTTATAATCTTAGGAAGAAACAAATATGTAGTCACAAATAGAATTGACATTTGAGAACATTAGGCAACATGGACATGGATGATTTTAGTAATCCATGTTCACTTCCCATTTAGGCTTTGATACAATTGTACATGTGACCTTTGATTTTTGTGTCCAGAATATTTCTGTGATAAAATGTATATGCAGATCTGGTGACATGAGTATTTCTTCCACCATTTCTGGGAGCAATATTTTGAAGACGTATAGATTAGTATGGGGGTACAAATAGGCGTACCCTGTGTCAATGAATATAGAGATAATGAAAGAATACACCATTCTGTGAATAAACAATATAACTGGATCCACTTTAAATAATGGATTGAATAGATATCTGAAAATATATAAGAAATGTTATATTGATATACAATCATTCTTTCCAACCAGTTATATATCTAATGGTCATCTTAGGGTTATGGTTTATCATGAAGGGTGTGTGAGTTTTGCTTCAAAAGTGATTATGGAAATCGAAAATAATGTATTTGGAAAGAAGTCTCATGAAAAGACCAGTCAAGAAACATAGAGAAATACATGTGTTCTGGAGAAGAAAGTGATTAAAAGTGAAACAAATGACTATAAATTTCCTAACTAGTGGATGAAATATGTATCCTATGATGTGCAAAAACTGAAGAAATAGTAAGGTACCACTGTTGAATAAAAATGCACGTCAAAAGATGCATCATGTCCCATAGGAATGTACTTGCATTGATGTTAAACTGGGTCAGTAACTGTAGAAATATTAGGATTTGTATGCACCTTTCACTGAAGTTAGTTTTCAGTTCTAGGAAACAAATATATATTTCAGGTGGATGAATATTTCTGAGAATAATGTTGTGAAAAGTTGATTATTAATCCCCGTACATGAACATGAATGAATTTAGGGAGTGTATATAAGACACATACATTTAATATTTTGAAAATTCTGGAGAGAGTGTGTGTGTGTGTGTATATACACACACACACACACACACACACACACACACACACAAACAAACACAGACAATAAACATACCAATACATATGCCAAACGAAATTCACCTTGAAATATATATCATCCACAGATCCAAAAACATTCATTTCCCTGAACATGGATTTATGTATAATGTTCTACTAGGAAGCTCACCCATAGCTTGAATTTAAAGTTCCACAAGCGTTTAGGAGGAGTGATCTCTTCTCACAATTTGTAACTGCCAAGTCAGGCACCTCACAAAAATGTACTTGTGATATCACGTAGGATTCTATATGTGCATATAAAAATGCATGTGCTGAATAGGCTACAGAGAAAGGGAGACAGAAATACACATATTTTTTAACTTTAAAAACACATGGAGAACTATTTCAATTAAAAATTGACTAGATTAATAACACCTACCATTTATCTTGCAAAAGGCAAGTCCAATATACACCATGCCTCCTCTGAACTGCTTGTATTTCAATTTTGTTTCGGTTATTTTTCTCCATCATTTTAGTATTAGTAGTTAGAGTCTCGTAGGGTATGGGTTATTGTGAGGGATATAGTATTTTGAATGGAAAATTGGAAAAAGAATCCAATGAGTATGCATATATGTGGTATACAATAATCTTCCCACTTTTATCCAGAACAATGCCTTGACATTACCTTCGCCCCAAGTAAGACACAATTAGAGGAGTAGAGTTAAAAAATCTTTGAATACATATCTGGGATAGAAAATGCTCAGGAGTTCACAAACATGGATGTGGTAGAGGAGTTTCCAAAAGTAAAGGACAGGGTTGATCTCCCAACCTTATCTTTCAATAAAATTGGGAGTCATCTTGCCACACAGCCATGAAAAGATAATTTTTTCTTTACTATAAATTAGTGCAGATTCCGAACCTACTTGGAATTCCTGCCCATGCCTTGAACTCACCCATATCTGGCTTTCTGACCAGATTGCAGCCCTCTCTGAAACTTTAGTGACACTTCATAAATATTGGCCTTCCCTGGCCAGACAACGACCCTCTCTGAGGTTCTAATGGTCCTCATAATTTTTGATGCTGGGGCCAGCAAATAAAAAATGTAAACTACAATTAGTGTGATGCTTGTCAAAGTTCTGTTTTCTCTAACTCTCCTTTTGTGTAACTTTCTGGGGTATAAAGCTGGGCTGTAGGAAAGGTGGGGATGCTGTCTTGTTTCCACTGTTTGAGAGGGAGAGGAAGCCAACCCGGATGAAATAATAAGCTTGCCTTTATTTGATTTTAATTGGAGTCAGTGGTCTTTTCTTACATCCTGGTCTAATATTTTAGAGTTCCCCAGTGAGATGACCCGACCAGATCACAAGACCAGACTCCTGGAAATTCTGAAGCTGGCCTTTCCTTCAAGGCTCCAGGCTGGAGAGCCAAGTTCAAAGGCCTTGGAGTGAGCCTTCAGTCCGGGGAGCACTGCAGTGAACCATCGCACTATAACTATTAGCAAGTACCTGATGGAGGAGGCCTCCATAGGTAAGTGGCATCTTTATAACATCTGATTTCCGGTTAAGGGAGATCTCTTCTGATGACAGAGAGGTGGCATGGGGAGGCTCACATATACTCCTGTCCAGGACAGTAACAAGAATCATTCTGTCCTCTGTTCTGTTCTGTAGGGAATTCCTCTGAAAGGGTAGAGAGGTGCCAACGGGCATGCAGGAGCTCCTTCCCCGGAGCTTTAGCAAGACGCTGTATTGCTCCTCTGTTTTTCTGTTTCTTCACCAGTTTTCTGTTTCTTTGTGTTTTTTTCTGTGTTCTGTATGTTTTTGGTTTGTTTGTTTTTGTGCGTTTTGTTGTGTGATTTCTGTGGTAAAAACTTAATGATGATATTGGACGTGAAAATGGGTAATAAAGCAAGTAAGCCTGACACCCCTTTGGACTGTGTTTTAAGGAACTGTGATGAACTTTCCCCCCCTTTGTTAAGCAGGATGAGAGAAGCCCCTAGCTGGTTGCCTGGAGCACACCCACTGCAGAGGGCAATGCCTGCTGGTGACCTAAGAACTGAGTATCTCTTAGGTGAAAAAGTGAATCTCCTTTAAAACCTCTTGTCCCTCCAGATCAAGAGAGTCACAACCTTAGGGCAGAGTCCCCTGTGTTTCTCCTTTGTTAGCAAAGTAGTAAACCTCCCTTTTTCTTTTTCTCAAACGCTGTCCTCATTATTAAATTGGTATTAATTGGCTTCAACGTCAGGAACCAAAATTTAAGTTACAAATTTTGATACCCTCCCCCCCGACCCCGAGAGTTTTTGAGAGCTGACTACTGAAATATTAGGAGACGGAGCATGCTCGGGGTGAAACTGTCCCAGAGGAGCTAATCCTGTAAGTAAAAGGAGGGACTGAGGGACTCCCAGCAGCTGCCAAAGCCCTGTTGCTTCAGAGAATTCCCTCCTTCCTTCCCTACACTGTAAGAATTATGCCACCTCTTTCTTATTAAAAAAGAGAATAAGAAAAAGGGGACATTAAATGCAGTAAAGTCACCATGGAGACTCTTGATTTCACATTTCAGGTTGCTCCTCTGTGAAAATATCTGATCCCCTTGTGGGGACATCTATCGTGCTACAGGTGTAGGAGATTTTTCTCTTATCTGTTATGTTTTAAAGGCTTCTGTCTGTCAGCCATAGTCTGGAGCTCCTTTCTGTCTGTCTTGTGTCTTTGTTTCTGGCCCTTTAAGACATGTGCAATAATGTGTTCATATTATAAATTGTTTCTTGGGAATGATCTTAGCTCAATGTTTGTCTAAATGATGACGTTTTATTGTAACAATCTGGTATCTGAATGGGTTTTTGAAGCATTGTACAATCTTGCAGTTAAAAGTCGGGTTCAGATAATTGTTTAGTTTATGATTTTAGATAATTCATGCCAGAGAAATTAAATACTTAGGATGGAAAACTAAAGAACTCTATTTCCAAGTTGGAAAGTAACTTCCCAAACATTCAGTCTTATTTTTCACCAGTTTTGAATTGGGTAGACTGGGAAAATATCACAGTGTGTACCAGTGCATTAATTTGGAAAAGGATAGTAAATCATAGTATTGTATCTGTTGACAGAACAAGATGTAAAGATATAAAATTTTGTGAATTGTAACTTAAGATTGTACCATAATTTTCAACATCCAAACCTGAAAATTATGGTTAAAATGCCTTAGTCCTGAGGTGTCTGCTCAGAATAGCAGTTTTTCCCTGCTCCTTCCAGACCTCAACCAGGCCTTATGTTGAAATGCAAATGAAAGAAGCCTACTAGCTCAGTAGGAGACTGATCTGAGGCCTAAGGGGCGGGGCGGGGGGAGAAAAAATTACATTGTATGGTATTTACTAATAACTGCCCAGTCACTTTTTCTAGGACTCTTATTTTTTTTCTTAGATTCTGTATTTTTTTTTTAACTCATGATTTTGATCCTACAGACCTAGGTTAATGTTTTTCTGATCAGTTCTATCTTTCACCAACAGGGGAGTTTTTGAAACATTGCAATGGAGATTTCACCTGCGAAAAGCGACAAGGCCTTTACTATAATTATGTGTGCACACTCTTGTTATGTGTTGTATGTGTATATATACATATGTCCGTATATCATGAATATTATATACAAATTAACATACATAAGGAGCGCTCATAAAAAAAGGAGCACTCACAAAAACAAATTTTAAAAAGCAGATCCAAATATCTTTAATTCACGTGATTTAAATGGTTCACTTTAAATTGGATAAACAGATAAAAATAAATGTCTTTAAATTTAAGCTTACATGTTTTTCTGGGTGTTCAAAAATCTAATAAAATATTAATGTTGACAAAAGGTCTAATATGCCTTGGTTCTAGGACTTTTCCTTAAAAAAATGGTCTACACTGTTCAATACTTTTGTCTAATATTTTGATAAATAAGTAAATTAAATTTGATATGGGATTACTCATTCATGAGTATTCTTGTTAGATATCTGATTGATTTACTAAGGTCTGTATAAGTTTGTTCTAAAGTCTGTATAAGATTGTAAAAATCAGTCATGTGTAAAAGACACAAAAATTTCTTAAAACATAAGTTTACTAATAACATTGTGTTTATTAAGTTTTATTTTTCTAGAGCAAGCAATCATAAATATTAAACAACTGTTTAAATATGATCTGTTATTTTAGAGCACTGTACTGCCATTTCTTTAAAAGCTAAACTTGGTTAATGTAGAAACATCAATGCAATTGTGATGCTATTAATGTGCTCATATCTTCCAGGAA
This sequence comes from Callospermophilus lateralis, assembly GCF_048772815.1. Lineage (NCBI taxonomy): Eukaryota > Metazoa > Chordata > Mammalia > Rodentia > Sciuridae > Callospermophilus > Callospermophilus lateralis. Next base: position 130,619,286 of record NC_135313.1, on the reverse strand, counting down.
TACAAGTCTGTAAGGTAGAAACTTTAAAAGAGCATTATGTGTAGCTGGTGTTCTGAAGTTGTATGGAAAAAAAATATATTGGGGATTTATTTACCTTTTATCAATAAGATATGTAAACTTTTATGTTACTTTTTACATTGGGGAACAATTTAAATGTATTTTTATGTTAATGAGAGCCTTAGCTATGAAAAGGATAAAACTTTCAGCGTTTATTTTATTCATGTTTTAAATGTTATATTATATGGTGTTAGCTAATGTTCATGTGACCTCAAACAATTAATGTTAACTTTTTAAACTGATATTTAAAAACAAAGATCATCTTTAGAACTAAAACACTTAAGATTTATAAAGAGCCCTGCCTTACTTGAGATAAGGCTCTGTGTCCCAACTTACTACATGTGAGAATGACTACGAAAGCAGTGGGTCAGATGTTATTTCATTTAAAGTTATGTTCAAAAGTTCTTTTTTTCCTATCAAGATTACTAGGATCTCAAGAAATATAATAAATAACTCAGCCTAAAAATTCAGGGTAGCTATTACACGAACTAAGTATATTTACTCTTGTTAATTTTATTTTGTAATTTCCTTACAAGTGATCTAAAGATTCCCTGTTAGTGTTTTACAGAAGTGTTGCTTTAAGAACACAACATGGGTTAATTAAAAATAATAAGTCATCACCAAAAGACAGACAGAAAAATACAGATCCCAATTAATAAAAAGATAAATAATTTTAAATTACAGACATTAAAGCCCAGTACTCTTAATATAAGGCTGCTAAAATTTATTTGCTGGATGTTTAAGATTAGGATTTAAAATTAAAGTTAAATGAAAAGGGCCAAGAAAACCAATATTTGATTCTTGCCCTCTGAGTCAGTCTGTATCCAGGGAACAGGGGACTTCTCTAAAGAGCTTTGCAACTCTGAGCCACATAACCTCCTGATTAAGGAGATTAATGAGACCACTGGAGAACAGAAAGCCAATCAGTGCATTTTCTATGAAGAAGACAGTCATCAGAGAAGGGAGACATCCCTGATGCTTCCGAGGGAAGCCACATGGTCAAGCAAGACGTGGACACACCTAGCGAAAATGGCACTAGCAGAACTGAGAAGCTGCTCTCAAGTTTCCCCAGGAATGACTCCTGTAAAAGCTCAGCTGACTGTTCATAATAGATAGAAACCAAAGTCAGTTTGACTGCTTCATCTTAAACATTTAGCAAAGACAGTTAAACACAAAATACAGCCATTCCTGGGCATTTTAAATAATAATAGTAATAATAATTTTTTAAGGTATACACTTTATGTTAGCCTCCCAAAATAAATAAGACTGGAGGCTACAAAGAAGGGTTCTCAGACAGGAATGCCTGATAACAATAAAAAGAGACTATCAAGAGGAGCTGCCAGAGGCAGAAGTTTTTAGTTTAAGGCCTACAGATATTCCTAACCTACACAGGTAACCTTGGTGTTTGCTAGTACAATTATCCAGCCTTGAGTAACAGAATTAAGGGTTTCTCTATTAGACACAGAGGTCATACTAGTAAAAGGATTTTGCAAGATCAGATGATATTAAATTATTAAACTGTGTTTTATGGGGAGGGACAACTGTAACCCTAAATGTTAAATATTAAGTTGACAGTCCTGATAACTGGGAATATTTAAGACTGGTGAGGGAACTTCTATACAGTGACATGTTCCAGCTGCTGCAACATTTATTCAGTACTCATGTATTTTGTTTCTCTCATAGAAGAACCCATCCCCAAATGACTTTACAACCTGTACTTCCCCAACCAGACTTCAAACCGAACTGACTTCTAAAAGGCAACTCATGTCTCTCATGCCGTACCCCCTCAAGTCACCCTCTCTCAGCTCAGAAGAAGTCAAAATGAGTGACGCCTCGCTTCTTACTACAATGGAGCCAAAAATAAATAGACTATCAATATAAGTAATTAATTAAGTCAGTAAAATCAGGGAGACCGGTTTTGGGTAAGTTCAAAAAATAGGGAGACTGTTACCTGAGGGATTAAATTTCCCTCAGTGCTCTTCCCCTACCATATCAAAGATTTGAAAGGGACACATTAGAAAATGGGGGCATGATAGACCCAACCTGATCTTTTATTTAAATTGGGAGCCATCGTGCCACAAAGGCATGAAAAGATAATTTTGGCTTAACTATAAATTACAGCAAATTCTGAACCTGCTTTGAATGGCTGCCCATGCCTTGAACTCACTCATGCATGGCTCTCTGACCAGAAAACAGCCCTCTCTGAAACTTTATTTACACCTCATAAATATTGGCCTTCCCTGGCCAGACGACACTCTCTGAGGCTCTAATGGTCCTCATAAATTCTGATGTTGGGGCCAGCAAAAAAAAAAGATATAAACGATCATTAGTGTGATGGTTGTCAGAGTTCTGTTATCTGTAACCACCCTTTTGTGTAACATTCTGCGCTAAAAAGCCATTCTGTAGGAAAGGTGGGGTTGCTCTTTTTTTCCCACCGTTTTGGGAGGGAGACATAGCCTGGGTGGTGGAATTAATAAGTTTGCTTTAATTTGATTTTAATTGGAGTCAGTGGTGTTTTCTTGTGTCCTGGTCTAAAAGGTAAACACTCCACCAACATGGAGCTCTGCCCGCCTAAAGACTACTTGAGAAACTGCCTCTGAGGATGGGCACTTGACATATATGTTGTTGTCAGGAGCTTTAGCTTCCATTCTAATGAGACCATCAAAGCTGGGTCTGCATCTATGTGACCTGGAGGACATTGTTTCTTATTTTCCAAATAACATGAGGCAGCAGTGGTGACTTCTCTCTTTGTAGGTAAACCGTGGCCACTGAAAGCTAAGTTTCTCCGCATGTGGACTATGAAGCCATTTGGTCATCCTCCACTTTTCATGGTGTTTCTTGCTGCTGCACTGGGAGTTTGGTATTTGCTTCACAAAATACAAGGAGTTCAACTGGGTCACAGTGCTGGAGGGAGTTCTGTCACGTGTGGTGGGTCAGGGTCTGCAGGAGAATGCACCAACCAGGCTTCTATTCCACATAGCTTGCCCCCTTAACCATAGCAACCTGATTCTGAACATTGCCCTGAAACATCTCCATATAACAAGATGCCTTTTATGGAGAGGATTCAGACATATACATGATTCCTGTCTGCACCATGTCAGCCACAAGCCATTTGGAAGTCAATGACAGATCCACATGGCTTGACCAGAGATGCTTTATCACACACCTACACATCACAGCTCTGGGTCCACTACTCAGCAGGCTCCAACATACTGGTATCTCTGTTATACACCATTTTCATGAAACCAGGTCAATCAAGGCACTGTCTGGTACCCTCATGAACAGCAACAGGACATCCAAAGATTCTCCAGGGCCACCTGGTCATGGGAATTTCAAAAATTTCATGGTATTTATCTAGCCATTTTTCAAAGATGATTTTGGAGAAACTGTGCGTTTCAATTCATTCAGGAACCATTAAATTTTGAGGAAGCACATTTCAAGGAAAGCTCTGGTGAACTCTCAGAGGCAAGGCTTCCCAGAGTGGCCAAAAGGACACATGAAGCCAGGCCCATTGAGGTCTCCAATGTAAGGTCCATGTATGTTTTGACTCTCAACTATGGCTGCCAATCTTTCAGAATAAAATCATGTGATATCCAGGCTGAGTTTGACAGTACTCTTTGGAAAGCCACCCTTTTCTATATCTCAGTTTTCAAGGGTGAATCTCATGCATGGCCACCTAAAATCCCAACACATTTCATGGCAATACTTCTCTGAGGTCAGTTCCATTACTCAGTCTCTATGGGAAATCACACCATAGTTCAAGCTCAGGTGGACCCAGGCATCTTTACCAACCACCACACAGCTGACCACAATTAAAACCAAAACACTCCCACATGGCCCTCATCTCCTTCCACATATACGCTCATCATAACCTCTGGCTGGAGGTTTCCATGAGGGGTGCAGCCCAAGACACTGTCCAAATTAAGCACACTTGCGCCTCATTTGCCTAAAGTCAGGGTGGCCTGGACACCCTTCCTGTGAACAAAGAGTGATCAATTAGTCCTGCTCTATAACTGCTCCGCTTCTCCAATTTGAGGCCTACTGACTGTCTGGTATAGATTCTTCATGAGAATTTGTGTCATGAGAAAACTCAAGCACCTATCGGCTAGCCTCTGCAGTGCTTTGAAGAACTCATTTGACCCAAAGGATCCCTATTTTCACTTGATGGAGGTCAGGAAAATTACAAAGGATGGCGAGACACTTTATCCACAAAGACTGCTCTTTTGGCCATTTTGGTTATGAATGCACACTTGGAAACTTTCTTTAGATGCATCAGATGCTGACAATCTAAGCCACTGCCTCACAAAGGGCCACGAGGCTGATTCAGCCACATCCCTTTCCAAATCAATTAAGCAAAGAGCCACAGGTGATGCCCATTCATTTCCATTTGTAAACTGTTTTCTTCAGGCTTCACAAAGGGGTGGCCTGAGGCAAAGACCTTCCTGACATTCAGGACAACAGAACAATAGGTAAGCAAAAAGCCCAAAGCAGTGTTTCTCCACTGAGACTTTACTGGTCACACAGAATTCTGAGTTTTTGAGATGCTCCCATTCCCTTCAGCTATTAAGTACATGCCCATGTCAGAGAGCTTGGAGGTGGTGCATATCTTGGAAACAAAACCATGAGGCTATTCTGGAGAGTGGCCCGTATTCAAGAAGAAGAGAGGAACTTAGGAAGGTAGTAGCTGTTGCCCATGCATAAGGCAAGCCACTCTCCACTCTTAAATTGGGAAGGATGAATGCTGGGAAGCTTTCTACTAGACAGGACACAACCATTGATGCATTCTCTTTTCAAATGTCTATAACCATGGATACAGTGGGATACACAGACATAGAAACACTCATGTTGTAAAACAAATTTCTAGAAACATTCCACTCCAAACAAACAAACCGACTTATTTTCAGAACATGAGACTAAACAACAAACTCATAGGGACACCCACAACAGCACCTCCTTCCCCCAATTATGTCTGTGACTATCCTCAGTGTCCTCTGACTGGTGGGCCATACTATGTTCCCCGAAATGGCCTGTTCTGTCTCAGATCTGGTCTTCTTTGCCAACTCTTTGAAGATGTCAGGAGCCATGGTTGAGCCACTACCTGCTTTCTCAGAAAAGGCTTCTATTCAGACCTCTCCTGGCATTTGGCCATCATCACGTAAGTAGGTACCAAGAAAGACTGACTCTGTCCTTGATAAATCCAAACAATTGAGACCACTGGGACTGGGACTGGGAGTTCTCTGGGTGCCTGGCAGTCAATCACCAAGGAAGTGTGGTAGGTGACTTCCTTCAGGAACTGAATGAGGTCACTGCCTTGGCAACCACTTTGTACTAACAGTTGCTTCCAAGGGTCCCATGAGATGGAGTCTGCCCCTACTTCCTGTGACACTTACACAAGTTAGAATGGTATATCAACCACAGGCACCCGGGAACAGCTCTCCACACAGGCCTGATTTGGTCCATTTAATCTACATTAAGAAGAGAGAGGCTGATTCAGTCACATTCCTTCATCCTGACCAGGTTGCTGGACATGGAAGTTGACTTTTGCTCTCTCACATGCTTCATTGGTGCCTACATCTTCTTCAGGGATGATTTCTGCATGGAACTTTGAGGTTCTCAGCAGGTGGAAGATCGCCTACATTCCTGTATTGTAAGATTAACAATTTCCTTGTTCTTCTGTAAAGTTAGATTGAGGGAAGAGTGTATGGTTAAGGTTAATAACAGGTTCGATTTCGATTAGGAATCATTTTGCAGGATAAATAATGGTATTGGAAACCTGTGATATTTACATGAGTATGAAGGTGAAATATAAGTATGAAAACAGAAATCTAGGTAAGATTTGAAGTCCATAAGGGCACTGGGTGGCCTGGACACCCATCCTTTCAAGCAGGAATGATCAAATTGCCCTGCTGCTAATACTGCTCTTCTTCTCCAATTTGAGGCCTACTGACTGTCAGGTATATATTCTTAATGTGATTTGGAGTCATGAGAAAACCCAAGCACCTACGAGCTAGCCTCTTCAGGTCTTTGAAGAACTCATTTGACTCAAAGGATTGCTATTCTCACTTGAAGGTAGTCAGGAACTGAAAAGGTCATCGAACGTTGGAGGAAAAGACCAACAAGAAACTGTCTCATGCCAAAAGAAATGGTTTATTGGGGGTCCAGCATCTGGGGCTCAGAGCTCACTCCAGAGGAGGAAAGAAAAAAGAGCCCCGAGAACAACTTGAGCAGAGTTTATATACATTCTTTAGAGAGGGCAGGGACTTTACATACATCATAGCCTCCTTTAGGAAATCATCATACGCCATAGGAAAATCAAATAGCAACTCTAAAACAAGATTAGCACATCCTTTGGCGGGAACAGGTCGGGCAGGGGGTGATTGGTTAGCCCTGAGAAGGGGTATACATTTAAACTGGTTGGTTGAAGCCCTGAGATGTATACGTGCTGAGCTGCAGGGTTTCTGGGAAGGGGTTGTTTAGCTACTAGGTGGTCAGGGAAGATTTCAACACACATCTAATGGGCAGTTCTGGGAATTGTCTTAACTGCCACAGGAATTTCAGGTTCTGAGTGCAGCTTGGAAACTTTACAAAACCTGGTTCTTTACGTTTCAATTTAAATTTCTTTTATTCTTTCATTTTCCACTCCTTTTTCTGACTACTTTTAATCTTAAAAGTAATGAATCATAATTATTGCGGGTTCCCAGATTCTATTTCTGCCAGTGGATAGTATTTTTATCTGATTACCATGAGTTTTTTCCTGCCCAATCTGAACCTGGAGAAAGGAAACTATGCGGTTTAGCAAACAAGGTCCCACAGTTAGTAACACCATAAGGATGATCAGGGGTCCAGCTAAGTCTGATAAAAGTTTAGTTAACCAGGGGGACTGGGTAAACCATGACTCAAAACACCCTTGTTGAATCTCCCTTTCTCTCTGGTGCTCTTCAAGGCATTTTCTCAATTTACTCATGGATTCTTTAAAACTCCACTATGGTCAGCATAAATACAACATTCTTCTCTCAGTGCAGCACAGATGCCCCCCTCCCTCATGAAGAGGAGGTCTAATCCTTGCCTTTTCTGTAAAACAACTTCAGAGAGAGAGGTTAAGGATTCCTGCAAAACTGTGATGGAGGTCTCTAATGTTTTCAAGTCTTGATCTATTGCTGTTTCTAATCGGGCCATTTTTTCTGACCCACGGATCATAGCAGCTGTTCCCGTACCCACTCCTGCAGCAACTCCTATCCCCAGTAGGATGGCTAGAGTAAGAGACACTGGCTCCCAGTGAAATCAGGTTGTTTGTCCCCCTAGTAGTCCTTCAAATTATTCTGCATCATCATAGAGCACCCTGGGGAGTATCTGCACCATTACACAATAATTTACAGAGCTATCTAATACCTGGGCTGAAATGCAAGGAGTTCTGATTGTGTGGAGTTCAGTACCATTATGGTTCCTTTAATTAGTTCCCAGGGAGAGGAGTCAGCTGAATTCTGGATTGGGAAAGTAGGCAAAGACCGAAACCAGGAAGTATGAGATGGTAGAGGGGTTCTGGTAGATCTAGGCATGGGAGGTTTAGGAGGCTTAATTCCTGGCTTGAGGGGATTGGGCCCTATTGCTGTGGGATTTTCTTCCTTTTTAAGCTGGATGGTGAACCAGAGAACAAAGTCATAACCAGGGCCATAAATTTAAAATCGCATTCCCCAAGTATTTCCCATAGGCCATGTTGTTCTGAGGTAGCCCCTTCCTTTGGAAGTGAAAGTTATTTGAGGGGGTAACATAGACTATTCTTTCCACAGCGAGTTTTTGACACCACTTGGCTAGCGGCACATTTCTTGGGATCAATACAGGTGTCATTTGGTCCTACCTGAATCATACTGTCTGGAGAGTTTGGGTTCCACCATGCACTCCCGTTTGTTCACATCCCCAAGATCTACAATAAAAGTCAATGGGTCCTCCACAGGTTTGGGCCTGTTTGCAACTTCGGAAATCAGCTGGGCACACATAAAAATCAAGACTGGCTAGTTTACACCTGAGCTTTGGGAGATGACATCCATAATTCATGGGGTAAGGTGGTCTATGTTGCCCTGGTTTGGGTTTGAGTGGGATATGTGTGGGGTCCTCTATGTCAGGGAGATCCCAGTCAGAGAGGCCTATGGCAAGCTGACAAATGTCTCGGTGGAGAGATGGCCACCTAGTCCATAAGGCGGCTGTATGTGAAATAGACCACACTACTTGCCCAGTAGGATTTATAACTTGCCATTGTTGCTGAACAGGCTGATGGGGATTAGAAATGCTGGTGGCCAGGGGAAGAATACATAGCCCTATCCACACGACAGACATGCAACTTGAGAGGGTTACCAGTCAGTTTCACTTTCCAGCCGGAATCTGTACAGGGCACAGGCTTGAGATGTGAGGCATGTATCCAGGAAGTGATGCCATCCAATTTCACCACTGTAGGTGTTATAAGAAGCACCTGGTATGGTCCTTTCCAGCGGGGTTCCAGGGATGACACCTGATGCCGTCTCACGTAGACTAAGTCTCCCACTTGATAACGATGTGGGGTTTCCTTGTCTCCAGGCTGATAAGCAGTGGCCAACTATTTCCACAGGTATCATTGGGTGCTGGGTTTGTTCAAGGGCTTTAAGTCTGTCAAGCAAGGGTGTGTGAAAGGAATCATTAAGTCTCAGAGTTGGGGTTAGGTCCCTTACTGGAGGAGGGGCACCATAGAGAATTTTATAATTGGTGAGGTTACACAAAGAGGCATAGAGGTTATTTCTTGCAGGAAACAGTGCATAGGGTAGGAGTATAGTCCAATATTTTATGCAGGTCTCCAGGCTTAATTTCGTTAAGGTCTCTTTGATGGTTCTATTCATCCTTTCTACCTGGCCTGAGCTCTGGGGTCTATAAGCACAATGTAACTCCCAATTAATCCCCAGGGTCCTGGCGAATCCCTGACTTACTTGGGGTACAAATGCCGGTCCATTGTCGGACCCTATTACCTTAGGCAGGCCGAACCTTGGAAAAATGTCTTCTAGGATCTTTTTGACCACCATCTGAGCCGTTTTTTCTTCATGGGGAAGTCTTCGACCCATCCTGAAAAAGTATCTACAAAGACTAGGAGATATTTAAGTCCATAACTTGCTGGCTTAATTTTAGTAAAGTCCACTTCCCAGAATTGTCCTGGTCTGGTTCCTCGTAAGTGCTTCCCTGCAGGAAGCTTGGATGGGTAAGTATTAACTAATTGACAGACTTGACAAGCTCTATTCACCTGCTCAGCTATTTCTTTCCTCTGTGAGTCAGTCAATAATAAGTCCTTTCTTCGGTCCTTTAAGAGTGCCTACAACTTCTTTGAGTCTAAGTGGGTGAGCTAGTGTAAGTCTTTGACATAAATGTGGGCTTTTTGAAATTGTAAACTTGGCTCTGTAGGGTCCCAGAGTTCTGTATCTGTCTCCTCAGATGATAAGTTGCCTGAAGGTTCCGGAGCTGCCAAGTCTCCTGATTGTTGTCCCCCCCCCCCCGGTGTGGAAAAAGTTGACAGAGTCACTTCGTTTAGGGCTGCCAATTAAGCTTCCTCACTGCCCTTCTGTTTCCAACCACCACGGGGTCGTTTCCCTTCTGGTGCCCTGGACAGTGCCCTATAGCTTGTTCTTTAGGGCCCTGCACTGCTGAGAGAAGGTGCAGGATCTCATCTTTATTCTTTATTTCGTTCCTGGAAGAGGTTAATATTCTCTTTGCTGGTAAATAACCCTGTGCACATGAGCAGTGGCAAATGCATAGCGGCTGTCAGTGTATATGGTGGCCCTTTTGCTTGCTGCTAGTTCCAATGCTTTCGTAAGAGCAATCAGTTCTGCTTTTTGGACTGATGTCCCTTCTGGGAGACCAGAGGACCAGATGACATTAGTTTTGCTAAGTACTGCTCGTGCAGCCCGCCACTTACCGTCTTGGAAGAACCTGCTGCCATCCGTAAACCATACGACTTCAGGGCGAGGCAGTGACTGATCCTTCAGGTCTTGTCGTATACTGGTTTTCTCTGCAGTATGTTTTGACACTCATGAGCGACGGGTCCTGATGATTCTTCTGGCAGCAGTGTAGCCGGGTTGAGTGGAGCAGGGGGTCCCAGCATTATTTTGTCTTTGTCAAGCAAGAGGCTCTGGTAGTGTTTAATTCTGGAGTTTGATAGCCACCTCTCTGGAGGCTGGCAGATGATACTCTCCAGGGCATGGGGGACTATAATGGTGAGCTTCTGTGCCAACGTTCATTCATGAGCATCTTTTATTAGAAGGGCTGCCACTGCTATAGCTCTTAAGCAAAGGGGCCACACGCTAGCCACTGGGTCCAGTTTTTTTTATAAGAATGCTACTGGCCATTTCCAAGGTCCCAAAGTCTGAGTGAGCATTCCCTGTGCTATTCCTTTCTTTTCTTCTATGTAGAGATTGAAGGGTTTATCTACATCTGGTAGTGCTAAGACTGAAGCAGAGAGCAGCGCCTTTTTTGACATTATCAATAGCTTGTTTGTGCTCAGGGGTACATTGGAAGTGGGCATCCCCCTTTATCTGCGTGTATAAAGGTGCAGCCAGAGATGCGAACACAGGAATCCATAACCTGCAAAAGCTGGCAGTCCCAAAAAACTCTCTGAGTTGTCTCTTATTAGAAGGGGGAGGTATCTGCACAACGGTTTGTTTTCTGGGCTCAGTGAGCCATCGTTTGCCACCCCTAAGAGAATAACCCAGGAAGATTACTTCTTGCTGACAAAAGTGGGCCTTTTGGCAGAAGCCCTATATCCAAGCCGAGCAAGCTTGTATAATAGTGCTTGGGTCCCAGACTCAGAGTTTTCCTTGGTGTCGGCTGCCAGTAGCAGATCATCCACATATTGGAGTAGGGTGACTTCAGGGTGGGCAGTTTTGAAGTCGTTGAAGTCCCTGTGGAGGGCTTCATCAAAGAGAGTGAGGGAGATTTTGAACCCCTGTGGGAATCTAGTCCCGGTTAATTGGCCAGATGTTCCAGTTTTTGGGTTTATCCACTTGAAAGCAAACAGCAACTGACTCTCCTTATGTAGGGGCAAGCAGAAGAAAGCATCTTTTAAGTCCAGCACAGTGTACCATTCCCGCTACGGATTCAGAGTGCTAAGCAAATTATATGGATTGGGTACTTTGGGGTGAATGTCCTGCACTCTGTTGTTGATCTCTCTTAGGTCTTGAACAGGACGGTAGTCCCCAGTTCCTGGCTTTCTAACTGGTAGCAGCGGGGTATTTCAGGCTGATTGACAGAGCCTTAAGACCCCAAGAGTTAGGTATTTCTGAATATGGGGCCTTATCCCATCCTTAGCTTCTTTGCTTAGAGGATATTGTTTAACACTGATTGGAGAGGCAGAGGCTTTTAATTATACTACTATTGGAGGTTGTTTAAGGGCTAGACCTAACCCAGCAGTTTCTGCCCAGGCATTAGGATAATCTTTTATCCATTTCTGTGCGAGTCTGCTTTGTTGATCAGTCCTAGGGGACGCGAAGAGTGATGTTCACCTTCTACGGACATAGTCAAAGCCGTGACAATGGGAGCTTTTACTGAAGGCTTTAGAAACTCCACTTGGGGACCATCAGGGATAAAGGTTATTCTAGCCCAGAGTTTGGTAAGCAGATCCCTGCTCATCAATTGGCCTGGGAATTCTGGGATTACAAGGAAAGAGTGTGGACTTTTCCATTTACTAGGTTCATAATCCTCTTATTTGTCCAAGCCCGATATCTACTGCCATTAGCCCCTTGAACTAGGGACCATTTATTTGATAGGGGGCCCAGTGGGGTCTTAAGGGCTGAGTATACTGCTCCTGTATCCATTTCAAAGTTCACTGGAATCCCCTCCACTTCAAATGTTACCCAGAGATCGGGGAGGGGATCCAAGCCCCGACTTTCTTAGTCCTCTTCTAGAGTCAGCATGGTGGGCTCGTGTGGCTGCTCCTTTTTGGGCCACTCTTTGGCTCAGTGTCCTTTTTTCTTTTCAGTAGGCACATTGATCTGATGCAGCCTTTGGCGTGGGCCCAGGTATCCCTTTCTGTCTCCCTGCATTTAACCTTCTGGAGTATTTGTTGCTGTGAACAAAACCTTAGCCAATGCTTTAGTCTGCCTTTTGCTCCTTTCATCCTTCTTTTGTTCCCTTTCCTTCTCTCTCCTCTGTTCCTTCTCCTCCTCAATTTCTCTCTTATAATATACTTTCTCAGCTTCTCTGACTAAATCTCTTAACATCATATCTTATAATCCATCAAGACATTGTAACTTTCTCTTAATATCTAGGACAGCCTGCTCGATAAAGGCCATTGCAACAGATGCCTTTTGGTCGTCTGCCTGAGGATCAAAAGAAGTATATTTCCTTTATGCTTCCATAATTCTCTCCTGAAACATAGAGGGAGACTCATTAGGCCCTTGGATAATCTCTCTTACCTTGGCCAAATTAGTCGGCCCTCTGGCGGTCGCTCGGAGACCCGCTATTAGAGCCCGGCGATAAGTGGACAGATGCTACCTACCTTCAAAGTTGTTGGGTTCCCAGTTTGGTCGGTTCATTGGCCCGTAGGGACGGAGGGGGAGCATCACAGGGGATTCTGAGTTTTCTATTATCCATCACCGCCGGGTTCCTTTAGGTGGCCCAGCTTCCTCCGGGGGAGGAGGGGCTGCTGCTGCTGCAGGAAAGTCTCCTGGAGGGCTTGAGTCTGGCCCAATTGCCTCTAGCAGCTGAGAGGCTGAGTCAGCAGCGGGAGGATCATCTGGAACGTGTTGGGGGTTGGGGAGCGAGGGTAGAGAATGAGGAGGGGGAAGAGTATCCAGTCTTGTGACTCAGGGAAAAAGTTTGGAAGAGCGGGAGTTGTGGAAGATTTGAATGATATAATCTTGAGGGAAGGGGTATATGTCTGTTGATCTGGGTTGCCACGTGGCCCCAGCTAAAAGACAATATTTCTGACTTTTCGGATTAGAGGGAAGTGGAAGGATCCTTCTGGTGGCCATCCGACTCCCAGGATGGGCCATTCTGAAGCACAGAGAGTCTGCCAGGTCTGGCGTTTTAGTGAAAAAGAAAGATTCTGGGCCCTTGAGCGGACATCAGTCCAATGATCAAGGATCAGGGACAGAGGCATGGAAGTGCTTTGTCCCATAATGGAAGTCACTCATACAGGGACAGTGAAGACACAAACTAGACACACACAATGACAAACAGTAAACGTTTACCATGAGTCCAAGACAAAGATTAGAACTGAGTAACTGGCAAAACCTGATGGGTTAGACAATAAAGACAGACAGTAAACTCAACCTGAGTTCAGGACAATGAACAAAACTGAGTAGCCGGCAAAATCTTTTGGGCTGGAAAACCGAATCCTGAAGCAAAATATAACCCAGTTGAGGAAACTACTATTCCTTGATTTCCCTAGTCCTCTGGAGTTTCCCCCAGGGACGTGACCTTTGGCTCTGTGACACTTCTGTCAGCCAAGATAGGAGAGACCTAATGCCCTCACCCACAGCAACTTTGCCACGCCCTAACCTGAAACCTAAAACAAGAAACAGGCGCCTTACTTACCCTAAGAGAAGTCAGTTGGGGTCTTTTGTCCGCTGCTGCCGAATATCTCACCTGGGGCCTCCAGATGAAAAGGTGGGGCGAAGGTCGGAGAAAAACACCACCAAGAGACTTTCTCATGCAACAGAAAAGGGTTTATTGGGGATCCAGCATGCTGGGGCTCAGAGCTCACATCAGAAAAGCAAACAACAAAGAGCCCCGAGAACAATTTGAGCAGAGTTTATATACATTCTTTAGAGAGGGCAGGGACTTTACATACATCATAGACTCCTTTAGCAAATTATCATGTACCCTGGGAAAATCAAATAACAACTCCAAAACATGATTAGCACATTCATTGGCGGGAACAGGTCGGGCAGGGCGTGATTGTTCAGCCCTGTGAAGGGATACACATTTAAACTGATTGGTTGAAGCCCTGAGATGTATATGTGATGAGCTGCACGGTTTCTGGGAAGGGGTTGTTAAGTAACAAGGTGGTCAGGGAAGATTTCAACACACATCTAATGGACACATCAAAGAATTGTCTTTACTGACTCAGGAATTTCAGGTTCTCAGTGCAGCTTGTAAACTTTACAAAACCTGGTTCTTTACGTTTCAATTTCAATTTCTTTTATTCTTTCTCAACTTTTCAAAGGAAGGCCAGAGACTTCATCCACAATGACTGCTCTTTTTGCCATTTTGGTTTTGGATGCATGCATGGAATCTTTTTTAGATCCATTTGGTGCTGATATTCTAAGCCACATCCTCACACAGGGTCAAGAGGCTGATTAAGACACATCCCTTTCCAAAGCAATTACTTCTCTGAGGTCAGTTACAGAACTTAGTCTCTGAGCAGAATCACACCAGAGTTCAAGCCCAGATAAACCCAGTCATCTCTTCCAACCGCCACACAGATGACCACAATTAAAACCAAAACACTCCCCCAAGTCCCTCATCTTTTTCCATATATACACTCATCATAACGTCTGGCTGGAGGTTTCCATGAATGGCTCAGTCCAAGAGAGTGTCCAAAATAAGCTCCCTTGCCCCTCATTTGCCTAACCTCAGGGTAGCCTGGACACCCTTCCAGTGAACCAGAATTGATCACATAGGTCTGCCGTTAATACTGCTCTGGTTCTCCAATTTGATGCCTACTGACTGTCAGGTATAGATTCCTTATGTGATTTGGAGTCATGAGAAAACCGAAGCACCTCTGCAGGGCTTGGAAGAACTCATTTGACACAAAAGATCACTATTCTCACTTGATGGACATCAGGAACATAACAGAGGAAGGCGAGAGACTTCATCCAAAATGACTGATATTTTTCCATTTTGGTTTTGGATGCACACATTGGATCTTTCTTTAGATCCATCAGGCACTGAGAATCTAAGCCATAGCCTCACAAAGGGCCAAGATGCTGATTCAGACACATCCCTTTCCAAAGTAATTAAGCAAAGAGCCACAGGTGATGCCCATTCATTTCCATTTTAAAACTGTTTTCTTCAGGCTTCACAAAGGGTGGCCTGAGGCAAAGACCTTCCTGACATTCAGGACAACAGAACAATAGGTTAGCAAAAGGCCCAAAGCATGGTTTCTCCACTGAGACTTTCCTGGTCACACTGATATCTGAGTTTTCTGAGATGCTCGCCATTCCCTTCAGCTAACCAGTACATGGCCATGTCACAGAGCTTGGAGGTGGTACATATCTTTGACACAAAAATATGAGCCTATTCTGGAGAGTGGCCAAAATTCAGGAAGAAAACAGAAAATTAAGAAGGTTGTAGGTGTTGCCTTTCTATAAGGCGAGCCACAGTCCATTCATAAATTGGGAAGAATGAATGCTGGGAAGCTTTCTACTAGACATGACACATCTATGGATGCATGCTCTTTTCTAATGTCTACAACCACAGACACACTGGGATACACAGACCTAGAAACACTCACCTTGTCAAAGGAGTTTCTAGAAACAGTCCACTCCAAACCAAACACACAGCCTTTCCTACCTATTCTCAGAACATGAGACAAAACCGCAAATTCACAGCCACACTCAAAAAGTCACCTCCTACCCCCATGTAAGTCTGTGACTATCCAAAGTGTCCTCTGACTTGTGGGCCATACTATGTTTCCCCAAAATGGCCTGTCCTGTCTCAGATCTGTTCTCCTTGTACAACTCTGTGAAGTTGTCAGGAGCCTGTGCTGACCACTACCTGCTGTCTCAAGAAAGGCCCATTTTCAGAGGTCTACTTGAATTTGGCCATCCTCAAATATTTAGGTACCAAAAAAGACAGACTCTGTCCTTGTTAAATCCAAACAAGTTAGCCTACTGGGAATGGGACGGGTACTGGTTCTTTGTGCCTGGCTTCCTGGATCCCAAGTTCAAAGAGTTCCATCACCAAAAAAGTGAGGTAGGTCAATTCCTTCAAGAACGGAATGAGGTCACTGCCTTGGCAACCACTTTGTCCTAACAGTTGCTTTCAAGGGTCCCTTGAGATGGAGGCTGCCACTACTTCCTGTGACACTTTCAGAAGTTAGAAAGGTATATCAACCATAGGCACCCAGGAGAAGCTCTCCACGGGTTGGTTTGGTCCATCTTCTTTATATCAAGAGGAGAGAGGCTGATTCATCCTGACTAGGTTGTTTGCCTTCAAGATGACTTTTGCACTCTCAGGTCCTTCATAGCTGCCTAAATCTTCTCCAGGGATCATTTCTGCATCAACCTTTGAGGTTCTCAGCAGGTGGAAGATCCCGTACATTCCTGTATTGTAAGACCAACTCTGTCCCTGCTCTTCTGTAAAGTTAGATTGAGGGGAACAGTGTATGGTTAGGGTTAATAACATATTCTATTTGGGTTAGGAATCATTCTGCGGGACAAATAAGGGTATTGGGTACCTGCGTTATTCACAAGAATATATAGGTGAAATATAAGTATGAAACCAAAATTCTAGGTACGATTTGAAACCAGAAGAACATTGGGCCATTTAATGGTATATTTAGCTTTGAATTATGTTCTGCACAGATGTCTCAGATAAATCAATATGCAATGGCATAGGACCTTGTACCTTGGATGATTGAATGTTCAAGAGAACTTCCAGTCAAAAAGGAATAGTCGGTAGGAATAGGAAGATGGTCAGTAGGTTTAGAAAAAAGAGTGAGTATAGGATTTGGACAAAAGGTTCATTAGCAATAGGGTTTCGGGTAGAGAGTGAAAGTAAATATGAGCACATATAAAGAGTCAGTCACAATGATGAACTGGGGAAAAATATGTAGGAAAGCAGATATCAATAGAGACATTAGGAAATCAGACAAAGTATAATGTGAGTGATAGGATTAGGCATTTTCAATATGGTTGAGGTGGAATATATAATCTTAGGAAGAAAGAAATATGTAGTCACCAATAGGATTGATATTTGAGAGCATTAGGCAACCAGGACATGGTTGTTTTTAGTAATCCATGTTCACTTTTCATTTTGCTTTTGTGAAAGGTTAATAAAATAGGTATTTGTCACTTCCTGTTTTTCTTTATGCTTAACAAAACACTGTTGAAATCTTGAGAACTGTTTCCTAATTTTGTTCCCAGAATGTGCTGTCCCCAACTGCCAAATGGCAGAAGGTACTCCCTCAACCGGTTGCACAAAAACTGCGCACTTGCCCTGACCCATCAATTAATTTCCATCCCTGCCCTCTCCAAAAAAAATATATAAGCTCTGTTTAAGTTGTTCTCAGGGCTCTCTGCTCTAGTCAAGTGAGCTCTGAGCCCCAGCATGCTGGAACCCCAATAAACACTTTGCTGTTGCTGAGTGAAAATGGTATACTGTTCTGTACTTAAAAGATGCTTTCTTTTGCTTGTCTCTGCATAAAGATAGTCAGTTGCTGTTTGCTTTCGAGTGGGTAGACCCAGATAACGGAACGTCTGGTCAACTAACTTGGACTAGACTCCCACAGGTGTTCAAAACCTCCCCCAGTCTCTTTGATGAAGCCCTCCACAGAGATCTCAACAACTTCAGAATTATGCACCCCAAAGTCACCCTGCTTCAATATGTGGATGTCCTGCTACTGGCAGCTAACAACAAGGAAAACTGTCAATCTGGGACCCAAGCACTATTATCCGAGCTTGCTCAACTCGGGTATAGAGCTTCTGCCAAAAAGGCCAAATTTGCCAGCAAGAAGTAATCTTCCTGGGTTATTCCCTTAGGGGCGGAAATGATGGCTCACTGAGCCCAGAAAACAAACCGTTGTGCAGATAACACCCCCATCTAAAAGGAGACAACACAGAGAGTTTCTTGGGACTGCTGCATTTTCAGGTTATGGATACCTGGGTTTGTGTTCTTAGCTGCTCCTTTATACCCGTTGTTAAATAAGGATGCCCAATTCCAATGGACCCTTGAGCACCAGCAAGCTTTTGATAACATTTAAGAACACTGACACTGAACTCCTCAAATTCACTGAGCCCAGCCTGCAATTTCAGAAAGCCCTACACTACGTTAAAAATGTACATCAACTTACTCACCTTGGTTCAAAGAAACTGCAGGCATTCCTGAAGGATCAGGAACAGAGATTTCGACTAACTTACTCACAGTGAAAAAAAATAACTGAACGGGTAACAAAAGCCTGTCGGTTCTGTCAATTGGTTAATGCTTACCCTTCCAAGCTTCCTGCAGGAAAGCACCTACGATGAACCAGACCAGGACAATTCTGGGAAGTGGACTTTACTGAAATTAAGCCAGCAAGGTATAGACTTAAATATCTCCTAGTCTTTGTAGATAAATTTTCAGGATGAATTGAATCCTTTCTCACAAAAAAAACAAAAAGCAAAAAACAAAAAATGCCTCAAACAGTGGTCACGAAGATCCTAAAAGATATTAAGATATTTTTTCAAGACAAGGCCTCCCTAAGGTAATAGGGTCTGATAATTGAACGGTGTTCATGGCCCGGGTAAGTCAGGGCTTAGCCAGGACCCAGGGGATTAATTGGAAGTAACATTGTGCTTCTAGACCCAAGAGCTCAGGACAGGAAAAAAAATAAATTGAACCATTAAAGAGACCTTAACGAAATTAAGCTTAGAGACCGGCATAAAATATTAGACTATGCTCCTGCCTTATGCACTGTTTCATGCAAGAAATACTCCCTGTGTTTCTTTGTGTAAACTCACCCCTATGAATTTCTTTATGGTGCCCCTCCTCCAGTAAGGGACCTAACCCCAACTCTAAGACCTAACAATGCCTTCTACACCCGCTTGCTTGACAGACTTAAATCTCTTGAAAGAACTCAATGATACCTGTGAAAACAGCTGACAACTGCCTTCCAACCTGGGGACTAGGGGACTCCACAATGATATCAAGTAATGGACTTCATCTACATAAGACAACATCAGGTGTCATCCCTGGAACCCTGCTTGAAAGGACCATACGAGGTGCTACTTATAACACCTACAGCGGTAAAAGTAGACGGAAACACTTCCTGGATCCATGCCTCTCATCTCAAGCCTGCGCCCTGTCCAGACTCTGGCTGGAAACTGGGAAAGACTGGTAACCATTTCAAATTGCATATTCGCTATGTGGATAAGGCTATAGACTCTCCCCTTGGCCACCAGTACACCTAATGCTCATCAGCCCGTTCAGCAGCGATGGCTTATCACAAATCCTACTAGACAAGAAGTATGCTTTAACTCGTATACAGCTCCCTTAGGGACCTGGTGGCTAGCTCTCCACCCAGACATTTGTCAGCTGGCTATAAGTCTTTCCTATTAGGATATCACTGATGAAGATCCCACTAAAATTCAATTAAATCACTTCCGTACCATAGATAATGGAAACAAATTTTAGGGATTTAGGGACACGTGAGCCAAATGCAGGTTGGCTAGACTAGATTAGTATGTTTGCCCAGCAGACTATCAAAGCCACAAACAGCCATGGCTGTGTGGGGGAAAAGCCAAATTCTTCTGTAAGTCATGGGGATTTGAGCATACAGGGGCTGCCTGGTGGAACGCAAAATCCTCATCAAATTCAGTACACAGCATTGGCCATATTACCAATTAGACAACCAAAACTGATGGCCCCCAGAGGAGTCTCTAGATCCTCAAATTCTGTGTTACCTTTTTAACTTCTGCAAGTGCTCAAGAGGGTGAAAGGAAATTCCCCTATGTGGAGGCCTTTTACCTCCTTCGCTCACTTCCTGAACTATGCATCTCCAATAGATCCTCACCCTCAGGCTTCTGCTCCAGACTCTCTACTGTCAGTCCCACCTCAGCAACCTGATTTCTCTCCTCCAGTTACTAGATCAAAAATCCAAACCTCCGCTAGTTCTCAGACCATTGCCCCCTTGCTGAGGTATCAGGTACTCAGGTACCCCTCTAAACACTCACTCCTCTCTTCTCCTGTCAGTGCCTACACCAGGTCTCCCCAGGTCCTCTTACCAGCTAACCCAAAGCTCAAACCAGCTGAGAAGAGCCCTCAGACCCCTATCCAAGATGTAATAAAAATGGCCTTTAAAGTTGCTTTGTCATCACTGAAAACAGGTTACTAAGAATTTAAAATCCCTCACAGGCTTTCTGGGATACTCACTTCCGTCTTCCCCTCTGCTCTATCTGTTCTACTGCTCAAGATTTTGTTGCTAGGAAAATCCCAAACCCCTTTCCCATTATGCTTTTACATCTCTCCTTTCTCATTCTCAGATCCCCGGAGCTGCTCTCATTCCTCGCCTTCCCCGTCTTTCCCCTCTATACCAGGCCCACAGAAAAATCTTAACTGAACTTCTCCAGAAGTCTTCACCATGGATGACTTTAGAACTTTCAGCAAAAGAGTCACTATAGAAGAGTTCAGTGTAGATAAACTTCCTCTTTTTCTGTTGCCCTGTTATACTTGGCCACTGCTTGGAAAAATCAGCACTTCTAAGCTAGACAACCCCTTAATAGTTTTTCACACAATATGTGATCAAGGCCTCTGGCCTTGAGCTGGGGCTTCACAGGGATGGCTACATTTCTAAAATAAAAAAATACCAACTGGACTCCATGGTAACAGCTGAAGGAGGATAAAAGAAAAGGAAGAAAAAGCTCTCCCCCTCCCAGGTGTCCTTGAAAATTTAACTTGCCCAGAACAGAGGAAATAACAGATAAAAAAATCTTTTTGTGAAGTTCTGCAGACTGTGAACTTCTGAGCCCCTGTTCTTTCATGTTGGGTACAAAATTCTGAAACTACCTAAACTTGGGGTTCAGGGCGTTAATTGATTACAACAGAAGCAATGCACTCTGAATCCGGTTGCAACCAAATAGCACTGTTTCCCTGTTTTCGGTGCTATCTTAGGTGCCTTGCCTTGTCTGTCCCTACAACAGAATAATTATATATACTTAAACATTGTTTATGTTTTCATGAAATGGTCAACAGATGTGATTAATTGTGTAATGGTGCAGATGTTTCCCAGAGTGCTCTATAATGACGCAGGTTCACTTGAAGTTCAAACAGGCGGGCATACAACACGGTTCCGCTGGGAACATATATCCCTAACTTTAGCCATCCTACTAGGAATAGGAGTTGCTGCAGGGGTGGGCACAGAAACCCCTGCCCTAGTCCATGGGACACAACAAATGACCCAATTAGAAGCAGCAATAGAACAAAACTTAAAGATAGTAGAAACCTCCATCACATCTTTGCAGGAATATTTATCCTCTCTGTCTGAAGTTGTTTTACAGAACAGTCGAGGATTGGACCGCCCATTCATGAGAGAAGGGGGTCTTTTTGCTGCATTGAGGGAAGAATATTGTTTTTATGCCGACCATACTGGAGTTGTAAAAAAAAATCTATGAGTAAATTAAAAAGACACCTTGAAGAGCGTCACTGAGAGAGGCCCAAAAAGGGTGGTTTGATTCTTATCCATACATTCCCTCTGGTTAACTACGTTTTTATCAACCATGGCCGGTCCAATAATAATCCTCATATTACTGCAAAGTATAAAACCCTGTTTGCTCAAACGCGTAATTTTTTTTCTCCAAGCTCAAATTGGACAAGTTAAACTTATGGTAATAACCCTCTTGCAGACATAGACTGTGACACCAGCCTTGATCACTTTTATAATTAAAAGTAGCCAGAAGAAGAAGTGGGGAATGAAAGGTTAACAAAATAAGTAATTGTAACTTCCTATTTTTCTGTATGCTTAACAAAACACTGTTGAAATATTGAGAACTGTTTGCTAATTTTGTTCCCAGAATGTGCTGTCCCCAACTGCCAAATTGCAGAATGTATTCCCTCACCCGTTTACATGCAAACCGCCCAATCGCCGTGACCCATCAATAAACTTCTGTCCCTGCCCTTTCCAAGGAAAGAATATAAGCTCTGCTTAAGCTGTTCTCAGAGCTCTCTGCTCTATTTCTGTGAGCTCTGAGCGCCAGCATGCTGGACCTCCAATAAACCCTTTGCTGTTGCATGAGACAGTCTCTTCGTGGTCTCTACCTCTGATGCTCGCAAGAACATTACTTGAATGATTGAATGTAGAACAGAAAATCCATTCAAAAAGGGATAGCCAGTAGGATTAAGAAGATAGTCGGTAGGTTTGGGAAGAAGACTGAGTATAGGATTTGGAACAAAAGTTCTTTAGCAATAGGGGTTCTGTTAGAGAGTGAATATAAATGTCAGCACATGTGAACAGTCACAATAATGAACTGAGGAAAATATGTAGGAAAGCAGATATCAATAAAGACATTACCGAATCAGGCAAAGTATAAAGTGAGTGATACAATTAGACATTTTCAACAGGGTGAGTTAGAATACATAATCTTAGGAAGAAACAAATATGTAGTCACCAATAGGATTGACATTTGAGAGCATAAGGCAACCTTGACATGGATGATTTTTGTAAACCATGCTCACTTTCTATTTAGGCTTTGGTACAATCATAAGTGTGACCTTTGCATTTGTGTCCAGAATTTTACTGTGATAAAATATATATGTAAATCTGGTTACACGAGTATTTCTTCCACCATTTCTGGGAGCAATATTTTGAAGACAAATAAATGGGTATTGGGTGTACAAAGAGGTGTACACTGTGTCCATGAATATAGAGATAATGCATGAATAGACCATACAGTGAATAAATAATATAACTGTTTCCACTTTAAATTATGAATTGAATTGATATTTGAAAATATAGAAGAAATCTTATATTGATTTAAAATCATTCATTCTAACCAGTTATACATCTAATATTAATTTTATGGTTATGGTTTATCATGGAGATATGTTAGTTTTGCTTCAAAAGCGATTATGGAAATCCAAAATAATGTGTTTGGAAAGAGTCAGTCACAATGCTGGCAATATGTGAACAAGGCCTCTGGCCTCAAAATGAGGCTTCACAGAGATGGCTACATTTCTAAGATAAAGAAGTTACCAACTGGACTCCATGGTAACAGCTGGCAGGGAGAAAAAAGAAAGAGAAGAAAAAAGCTCTCCTCCTCCCAGGTGTCCTTAAAATGTTAACTTGCCCAGAACAGAGAAAAAAAAAAAAAAAAACAGAAACAAAAACTGCTTTCTGTGAACTTTTGCAGACTGTGAACTTCTGAGCCTCTCCCTTACATGTTGGGTAAAAAATTCTGAAACAAGCTAAACTTGGGGTTCAGGGAAGTAACTGATTACAACAGAAGCAATGCCCTTTAAATCCGGTTGCAACCAAATAGGACTGTTTCCCTGTATTTGGTGCTATCTTAGGTGCCTTGCCTTGCCTTGTCCAACCCTTTTCTCATTTAAAGACCAGTCAAGAAACATGGAGAAATACATGTGTTCTGAAGCAGAAAGTGATTGATAGTGAAACAAATGCCTATAAATTTCCTAACTTGAGAATGAAATTTATATCCTATGATGTGCATTAATTGAAGAAATAGTAATCTACCAGTGTTGAATAAAAATGAACGTCAAAATACACATCATGTCCGATTGGAATCTACTTGCATTGATGTTAAACTGGGTCAGTTACTGTAGAAATATTAGGATTCTTATGCACCATTCACTGAAGTTACTTTTCAGTACTAGGAAACAAATATGTATTTCAGGTGAATGAATATTTCTAAGAATAATCTTGTGAAAAGTTGATTATAAATCCACATACATGAATATGAATGAATTTGATGAGTGTAAAATAAGACACATATTTCATTTTTTGAAAAATCTGGAAAGTGTATATATATATATATATATATATATATATATATATATATATATATATTTATATATATACACACACACACACACACACACACATTAAAAATAGCAATATATATGCCAATTGAAATTTATAATGAAATATATCATCGACAGATAGAAAAATATTTATTTTACGGAACATTTATTTATGAATAATATTGTTCAAGTAGGAAGCTCACCCATAATTTAAATTTTTAGTTCCAACATCGTTTAAGAGGAGTGATCCCTTACAATTTGTATCTGCCAAGTCAGCCACCTCACAAGAATGTACGTGTGGTACCAGGTAGGATTCTATCTGTGCATATAAAAATACAGGTGGTGAATAGGCTACAGAGAAAGGGAGAAAGGAATTCATATTTGGTTAACTTCAAAAAAACATGGAGAACTATTTCAACAAAAAATTGACTAGATTTATAACTCCTACCCTATATAATGCAAAAGGTAAGTCCAACTATACACCATGCCTCCTCTGAAATGGTTGTATTTTTATTCTGTTTGGGTTATTTTTCTCCATCATATTAGTATTAGTAGTCAGAATATAGTAGGGTAGGGGTTAGTGTCAGGGACTCAGTATTTTGAATGGAAAATTGGAAAATGAATACAATGTGTATGTAAACATGTGCGACACAAAAATGTTTCCACTCTTATCCAGAACAATGCCTTGACAGTACCTTCGCTCCAACTAAAACATCATTAGAGGAGAAGAGTTAGAAAATCGGTGAAAACATATCTGGAATGGAATATGCTCAGGATTTTGAAACCTTGGAGGTGGTAGAGGAGTTTGCAAAAGTAAGGGACAGGGTGAACACTCCACAAACATGGAGCTCTGCTGGACTAAAGATTTCTTGAGAAACTGCCTCTGAATTTGGGCACTTGAAATATATCTTGTTGTCAGAAGCTTTAGCTTCCTTTGTAGTGAGACCATCAAACCTGGGTCTGCATCTATGTGACCTGGAGGACACGGTTTCTTATTTTCAAATGAAAATGAGGCAGCAGTGCTGAATTCTCACTTTGTAGGTAACCTGTGGACACTGGGGGCTAAGTGTCTCCCAGTGTGGGCTGTGAAGCCATTTGGTCATCCTCCAATTTTCGTGGTGTTTGTTGCTGCTGCATTGGGAATTTGGTATTTGCTTCACGAAATACAAGGAGTTCAACTGTGTCACAGTGCTGGAGGGAGTTCTGTGACGAGTGGTGGGTCAGGGTCTGCAGGAGAATGCACCAACCAGGCTTCTATCCCACATAGCTTTCCCCCTTGACCATAACAACCTGATTCTGAACATTGCCCTGAAAGCTCTCCATATAACAAGATACCTTTACACAGAAGTATCTGCTGGCTGCACCATGTCATTAACAAGCCATTTGGAAGCCAAATGCAGATCCACATTTCCCCACCACATGTTTTATCACACACCTGCCCAGCACTGTTCTAGGCCCACTATTCAGCAGGCTCCAACATACTGGCATCTCTGTTCTACACAATTTTCATGAAACCCAGTGAATCCAGGTACTGTCTGGTATACTCAAGATCAGCATCAGGACATCCAAAGGTTCTCCAATGCCACCTGGGCTTGGGAATTTCAAAAATTTCATGGTATCTGTTTAGCCATTTTTCAAGGATGATGTTGGAGGCACTGTGGGTTTCAATATATTCAGGACCTGTTAAATGGTGACAAAGCTCATTTCAATGAAAGCTCTGGAGAACTCTCAAAGGCAAGGCTTCCCAAAGAGTGGCCAAAAGTTCACATGAAGCCAGGCCTATTGAGTTCTACAATGTGAGGTCCATGTGTTTTTTGACTCTCAACTATGTCTGCCAAGTCTTTCAGAATACAATCAAGTGATATCCTGGCTGAGATTCCCAGTGATCTGTGGAAAGTCAATCTGGGCCTAGATCTCAGTTTCCAATGGTGACTCTCATGCGTGGTCTCCTAAAATCCCAAAACAATTGATGGCAATACTTCTCTGAGGTCAGTTCCAGAACTCAGTCTCTAAGGGGAATCATACCAGAGTTCAAGCCCAGGTAGACCAAATCATCTCTTCCAACTGCCACACAAATGACCACAATTAAAATCAAAACACTCCCACACGGCCCTCATCTTCTTCATAACCTTTGGCTGGAGTTTTCCATTAGGGGCACAGTCAAAGACAGTGTGCAAAATAAGCTCCCTTGTCCCTCATTTGCCTAAAATCGCAGTGGCCTGGACACCCTTCATGTGAACCAGGAGTGATCAAATAGGTCTGCCATTAATACTTTTCCACTTCTACAATTAGAGGCTTTCTGACTATGGGGTTTAGATTCTTTATGTGATTTGGAGTCATGAGAAAACCCAAGCTCACATGGGCAAGCTTTTGCAGGGATTTGAAGAATTCATTTGACCCAAAGGATCCCTATTCTCACTTGATTGAAGTGAGAAACCTTACAGAGGAAGGCTAGAGACTTCATCCACAATGACTGCAATTTTTGCCCTTTGATTTTGGATGCACACATGGGATCTTTCTTTAGATCCATCAGGTGCTGATAATCTAAGCCACAGCCTCACACAGGGCCAGGAGGCTGATTCTGACACATCCCTTTCCAAAGCAATTAAGCAAAGAGCCACAAGTGATGCCCATTCATTTCCATTTGAAAACTGTTTCTTAGGGCTTCACAAAGGGGTGGCTGGAGGCAAAGACCTTCCTGACATTCAGGGCAAAAGAAAAATAGGTAAGCAAAAGGCCCAAAGCAGGGTTTCTCCACTGTGACTTTTCTGGTCTAACTGATATCTGAGTTTTCTGAGGTGCTCTTCAGTCCCTTCAGCTATCCAGTACATGGCCATATCACAGAGCTTGGAGGTGGTACATATCTTGGACTCAAAACCATGAGCGTATTCTGGAGTGTGGCCAGAATTCAGGAAGAAAATAGGAAATTAGGAAGATAGCAGGTGTTGCCCATGCATAAGGCAATCTTCTGCCTAATCATAAATTGGGCAGGATGAATACTGGGAAGCTTTCTTCTAGACAGGACACATCCATTTATGCATTCTCTTTTCTAATGTCTACAACCACGGACACAGTGGGATACACAGACATAGAAACACTCACCTTGTCACATGACTTACTAGAAACAGTCCATACCAAACCAAACAAACCGCCTTTCCTATCTATTCTCAGAACATGAAGCAAAACCAAAAACTCACACCCACAACCACAAAGGAACCTCCTTCCCCCAAGTAGGTCTGTGACTACCCGGAGGGTGGTCTGACTCATGGGCCATAATATATTCCCCCAACATGGCCTGTCCTGTCTCAGATCTGGTCTCCTAAGCCAACTCTGTGAAGTTGTCAGGAGTCCGCGATGAGCCACTACCTGCTTTCTCTGGAAAGGCCAGTTTTCAGAGCTTTCCTGGCATTTGGTCATCCTCACAACAGTAGGACCAAAAAATAATGTCTCTGTCCTTGTTCAATCAAAACAAGCGAGCCCAATGGGACTGGGACTGGGACTGACTCTGGGTTCCTGGCTTCCTGGATCAAAAGTTCACAGTGTTCCATCACTAAAAGTGTGAGGTGTGGTCATTTCTTTCAGGAACTGAATGAGGTCACTGCCTTGGCAAACACTTTGTCTTCACAGTTGCTTTCAATTGACCAATGAAACGGAGGCTGCCCCTACTTCCTTTGAAATTTTCACAAGTTAGAATGGTAGATCAACCATAGGCTCCCGGGAACAGTTCTCCACACAGGCCTGGTTTGGTCCATCTTCTCTACATTAAGAAGAGAGAGGCTGATTCTGACATATCCTTTCATCCTGACCAGGATGTTTGCCATGGAAGATGACTTTTGTTCTCTCAGGTCTTTCATAGCTGCCTTCATCTTCTCCAGGGATCATTTCTACATGGACCTTTGAGGTTCTCACCAGGTGAAAGATCACCTACATTTCTGTATTGTAAGTCAAACTCTGTCCCTGTTCTTCTGTAAAATTAGATTGAGGGAACAGTGCATTCTTAGGGTTAATATCATGTTCCATTTGGGTTAGGAATCATTCTGTGGGATGAATAATGGTATTGGAACATGCAATATTTATAAGAATATATTGGTGAAATATAAGTATGAAAACAGAAATCTAGGTAAGACTTGAAGCCCAGAAGGGCATTTTGCCCTTGATTGGGATACTTAGCTTTGAATTACATTCTGCACAGTTGTCTCACATAATTCAATATCGAATGGCAAAAGACCTTGTACCTGGGATGATTGAATGTAGAAGAGAACATCCACTCAAACTGGGATAGTCAGTAGGTTTAGGAAGAAGAGTGAGTATAGGTTTTGGAACAAATTTCTTTAGTAATAGGTTTTCGGTTAGAGAGTGAACGTAAATGTCAGCACATGAGAAGAGTCAGTCACATGATGAACAGGGGAAAATATGTAGGAAAACAGATATCAATAGACACATTAGGAAATAAGGCAAAGTATAATGTGAGTGATAGGATTAGACATTTCCAACAGGGTTGAGTTTGAATATATAATCTTAGGAAGAAACAAATATGTAGTCACCAATAGGATTGATATTGAGCATTAGACAACCTGGACATGGATGTTTTTAGTAATACATGTTCAATTTCCATTTAGGCTATGGTACAAACATAAGTGTGACCCTTGTGTTTTGTGCCCAGAATATCACTGTGATAAAATATATATGTAGATCAGGTTACATGAGTAATTCTTCCACCATTTCTTGAAGCAATATTTTGAAGATGTATAAATTAGTATTGGGGGTACAAAGAGATGTACCCTGTGTATATGAATCTAGAGAAAATGCATTTGTAGACCACACTGTGAATTAATAATATAACTAGTTCTACATAAAATAATGGATTGAATTGATATCTTAAAATATATAAGAAATCTTATATTGAAATACTATCATTCATTCCAACTATTTATACATCTAATGGTAATATTATGGTTATGGTTTATCATGAAGGGTGTGAGTTTTGCTTCAAAAGTGATTATGTAATTCAAAAATCATGTGTTTAGAAAGTAGTCTCATGAAACGACCAGCCAAGAAACATGGAGGAATACATTTGTTCTGAAGCAGGAAGTGATTGAAAGTGAAACAAATGCCTACAAATATGCTAACTTGTGGATTAAATATATATCATATGATGTGCATAAACTGAAGAAATTGCAACATACCAGTCTTGAATAAAAATGAACGTCAAAATACATGTCATGCCCCATAGGAATCT
This sequence comes from Callospermophilus lateralis, assembly GCF_048772815.1. NCBI lineage: Eukaryota > Metazoa > Chordata > Mammalia > Rodentia > Sciuridae > Callospermophilus > Callospermophilus lateralis. The sequence continues at coordinate 130,590,308 of NC_135313.1, read as the reverse complement.
ACTTGCATTGATGTAAAACTGAGTCAGTTACTGTAGAAATATTAGGATTTGTATGCATCGTTCACTGAAGTTAGTTGTCTGTATTAGGAAACAAATATGTATTTAAGGTGGATGAATATTTCTTAGTATAATCTTGTGAAAAGTTGATTATAAATCCACATATATGAACATAATCGAATTTAGAGAGTGTATAATAAAACACATATATTCCATATTTTGAAAAATCTGGATAGGAGATATATATAAACAAAGACATTAAAAAGTAGCAATATGTATGCCAATTGAAATTCATAGTGAAATATATATCATCCATGGATGCAAAAATATTTATTATACTGAACATGGATTTATGTATAATGTTGTTCAACTAGGAAAATTAATCCAAAGTGTATGCAAAATTGTGATACAAAAAATCTTTCCACTCTCATCCTGAACAATGCCTTGACTTACCCTCACCTTAAGTAATTCACAATTATATGAAAAGAGGTAAAAAATCTGTGAATACATATCTGGAATTGAATATGCTCATGATTTCACAACTTTGCAAGTGGTTGATGAGTTTCCAAAAGTAAGGGACAGGGTAAAAACTTCACAAACATGGAGCTCTGCTGGACTAAAGACTTCTTGAGAAACTGCCTCTGAGGTTGTGCACTTGAAATATATGTTTTTGTCAGGAGCTTTACCTACCTTTGTAGTGAGACCATCAAAGCTGGGTCTGCATCTATGTGACCTAGAGGACATGGTTTCTTATTTTCCAATGAACATGAGGCACCAGTGCTGAAGTCTCCCTTTGTAGGTAAACTGTGGCCATTTCGGGCAATGTGACTCCCCGTGTGGACTTTGAAGCCATTTGGTCATCCTCCACTTTTCGTAGTGTTTCTTGCTGCTGCACTGGGAGTTTGGTATTTGCTTCAAGACATACATGGAGTTCAACAGGTACACAGTGCTTGAGGGAGTCTTGTAACGTGTGGTGGGTCAGGCTCTGCAGGAAAATGCACCAACTAGGCTTCTATCCCACATTGCTTACCGCCTTGACCATAGCAACCTGATTATGGACATTGCAATGAAACCCCTGCATATAACAAGATGCCTTTTCATATAATGGTCTCCTGGCTGCACCAAGTCAGTCACAAGCCATTTGGAAGCCAATGGCAGATCCACATGGCCACATCACAGATGTATTATCACACACCTGCCCACCACTGCTCTAGGCCCACTACTCAGCAGCCTCTAACTTACTGGCATCTCTGTACTACACAATTTTCATGAAACCCAGTCAATCAAGGCACTGTCTGTTATACTTATGATCAGCAACAGGACATCCAGTGGTTCCCCAGTGCCACCTGGTTATTGGGAATTTCAAAAATTTCATGGTGTTTATCTATCCATTTTTCAAGAATGAAGTTGGAGGAACTTTGGGGTTTCCATTCATCTAGGAACCATTACATGGGGAGGAAGCTAATTTCAATGAAAGCTCTGAGGAACTCTCATAGGCAAGGCTTCCCAAACAGTGGCCAAAAGGTCACATGAAGCCAGGCCCATTAAGGTCTACAACGTGAGGTCCATGTGTCTTTTGACTCTTAACTATGGCTGCCAAGTTTTTCAGAATAAAATAATGTGATATCTTTGCTGAGATTTTCAGTTCTCTGTGGAAAGCCATCCTAGGCCTAGATCTCAGGTTTCAAGGGCAACTCTCATGTGTGGCCTCCTACAATCCCAACACAATTCATGGCAATACTTTCTCTGAGATCAGTTCCAAAACTCAGTCTCTAAGGGAAATCACACCAGAGTTCAAGCCCATGTAGACCCAGTCATCTCTTCCAACCGCCACACAAATGACCACAATTAAAACCAAAACATTTCCACATGGCCCTCATCTTCATCCATATAGACACTCATCATAAACTCTGGCTGGAGGTTTCCATGAGGGGCGCAGCCCAAGACAGTGTCCAAAATATGCACCCTTGCCCCTCATTTGTCTAAATTTAGGGTGGCCAGGAAACCCATCCTGTGAACCAGGAGTGATCATATAGGCCTGCTGTTAATACTGCTCTGCTTCTCCAATTTGAGGCCTACTGAATGTCAGGTATAGATTGCTTATGTGATTTGGCATCATGAGAGAACCCAAGCACTTCTGAAGGACTTTGAAGAACTCATTTGACCCAAAGGAATCCTATTCTCACTTGATGGAGGTCAGGACCTAACAGAGGAAGACAAGAGACTTCATCCACAAAGACTAATCTTTTTGCCATTTTGGTTTTGGATGCAAACATGGGATCTTCTTTAGATTTATCAGGAGCTGAGAATCTTAGCCACCCCCTCAATCAGGGCCTAGTGTCTGATTAAGACACATCCCTTTCCAAAGCAATTAAGCAAAGAGCCACACGTGATACCCATTCATTTCAATTTGAAAACTGTTTCTTCAGGCTTCTAAAAGGGGTGGCCTGAGGCAAAGACCTTCCTGACATTCAAGGCAACAGAACCATAGGTAAGCAAATGGACCAAAGCAGGGTTTCTCCACTGAGACTCTACTGCTCACACTAATATCTGAGTTTTCAGAGATGTTCCCATTCCCTTCAGCTACCAAGAACATGGACATGTCACAGAGCATGGAGGTTGTACATATCTTGGACAATAAATCATGAGCTAATTCTGGAGAGTGGCCAGAATTCAGGAAGAAAACAGGAACTTAGGAAGTTAGTAGTTGTTTTCTATCAATAAGGCAAACCACAGTCCATTTATCAATTGTGAATGATGAATGCTGGGAAGCTTTCTACTAGACAGGACACCTCCATTGATGCATTCTCTTTTCTAATGTCTAAAACCACGGACACAGTGGATACACAGACATAGAAACACTTGCCTTGTCAAAAGAGTAACTAGAAACAGTCGACTCCAAACCAAACCAACCACCTTTTCTACCTATTCTCAGAACATGAGACAAAACCACAAACTCACACCCACACACATAAAAGCACCTCCTTCCCAAAAGTGGTCTGTGACTATCCAGAGTGTCCTCTGACTGGTGGGCTATACTATGTTCCTCTCGAAATGGCCTTTCCACTCTCAGATCATGTCTCCTTGGCCAACTCTGTGATGCTGTGAGGAGCCTGCAGTTAGCCACTACCTGCTATCTCAGGAAAGGCCCCTCTTCAGAGCTCAACTGGCATTTGGCCATCCTCACATCAGTAGGTACCAAGAAAGTCTGACTCTGTACTTGGTAAATCCAAACAAGTGAGCCCACTGCGACTGGGACTGGGACTGGCTCTTGGTGCCTGGCTTCTTGCATCAAAATTACAGAGAGTTCCTTCACCAAGGAAGTTAGCTAGGTCACTTCCTTCAGGAACTGAATGAGGTCCCTCCCTTGGCAACAACTTTGTCCTAACAGTTTCTTCCAAGGGTCCCCTGAGATGGAGGCTGCTCCTACTTCGTGTGACAATTTGACTAGTTAAAATGGTATATCAAAATAGGCACCTGGGAACAGCTCTCCACGCAGGCCTCGTTAGGTCCATCTTATCTACATAAAGAAGAGAAAGGCTGATGCATACACATCCCTTCATCCTGTTCAGGTTGTTTGCCATGGAAGATGGCTTTTGCTCTCTCAGATCCTTCATAGCTGCCTACATCTTCTCCAGGGATCATTTCTGCATCAAACTTTGAGGTTCTCAGCAGTTGGAAGATACCCTACATTACTGTATTGTAAGATGAACTCTGTCCCTGCTCTTTTGTAATTTTAGATTGAGCAACAGTGTATGGTTAGGGTTAATTACAGGTTCGATTTGGGTTAGGAATCATTCAGCGGGATGAATAATGGTCTTGGGAACCTGCAATATTTATAGGAATATAGAGATGAAATATAAGTATGAAAACAGAAATCTAGGTAAGATTTGAAGCTCAGAAGTGCATTGGACAACTGATTGTGATACGTAGCTTTGAATTACATTCTGCATACATGTTTCAGAAAAATCGATATACAATAGCATAGGACCTTGTTCCTTGGATGATTGAATGTAGTAAAGAACATTCACTCAAAAAGGGATAGTTGATAGGATCAGGAAGATAGTCAGTATGTTTCGGAAGAAGAGTGAGTATAGGATTTGGACCAAAGTTCATAAGCAATAGGGTTTCGGTTAGAGAGTGAATGTCAATGTCAGCACATGTGAAGGGTCAGTCACAATGTTGAACTGGGGAAAATATGTAGGAAATTAGATCTCAATAGAGACATTAGGAAATCAGGCAAAGTACAAAGTGAGTGAAAAAATTAGACATTTTCAATGGTATTGAGGTTGAATATATAATCTTAGGAAGAAACAAATATGTAATCACCAATAGGATTGACATTTGAGAGCATTAGGCAACCTGTTCATGGATGTTTTTAGTAATCCATGTTAAGTTTCCATTTAGTCTTTGGTACAGTCATACGTGTGACTTTTGCATTTTGTGTCCAGAATATTACTGTGATAACATGCATATGTAGATCAGGTGATATGAGTATTTCTTCCACCATTTCTGGGAGCAATATTTTGAAGATGTATAAATTACTATTGGGGATACAAAGAGGTGTAACCTGTGTCTATGAATATAGAGATAATGCATGAATAGACCATACTGTGAATAAATAATATAACTGGTTCCACTTTACAAAATGTATTGAATTGATATCAGAAAATATATAAGAAATCTTATATTGATATAAAATCATTCATTCCAACCAGTTATACATCTAATAGTGATATTATAGTTATGGTTTATCATGAAGTGTGTGTCCGTTTTGCTTTAAAAGTGATAAAGGAAATCGAAAATAATGTGTTTGGAAAGAAATCTCATGAAAAGATCAGTCAAGAAACATGGAGGAATACATGTGTTCTGAAGCAGGAAGTGATTGAAATTGAAGCAAATGCCTATAAATTTGCTAACTTGTGGAGGAAATATATATCCTTTGATGTGCATAAACTGAAGAAATTGTAATGTCCCAGTGTTGAATAAAAATGAACGTCGATATACGCATCATGTCCCATAGGAATCTACTTGCATTGATGATAAACTGTGTAAGTTACTGTAGAAATGTTAGGATTTGTATGTACCATTCACTGAAGTTAGTTTTCAGTACTAGTAAACAAATATGTATTTCAGGTGCATGAAATTTTCTGAGAATAATCTTGTGAAACGTTGATTATAAATCCATGTTCATGAACATGAATGAAATTAGTGAGTGTATATAAGACACATATATTTCATATTTTGAAAAATATGGAGAGAGTTTGTATATATACACACACACACAGAGAGAGAGAGAGAGAGAGGGACATTAAAAATAGCAATATATGCCAATCAAAATTCACCATGAAATATATATCATCCACAGATTCAAAAATATTCATTTTACTGAACAAAGATTTGTGTATAATTTTGTTCAACTAGGAAGCTCACCCATAGGTTGAATTTTCAGTTCAAACGGCGTTTATGAGGAGTGATCTCTTCTCTCAATTTGTATCTGCCAAGTCAGCCACCTCACAAGAATGTACGTGTAGTACCAGGTAGGATTCTCTATGTGCATATAAAAATATATGTGCTGAGTAGGCTACAGAGAAAGAGAGACAAGAATTCACATATTTGTTATCTTTAAAATCACATGGACAACTATTGCAACAAAAATTGTCTAGATTAATAACTCCTAACCTATATAATGCAAAAGGCAAGTCCAACTATACACCATGCCTCCTCTGAACTGCTTGTATTTCTATTATGTTTGGGTTATTTTTCTGCCTCATATTAGGATTAGTAGTCAGACACTAGTAGGGTATGGTTTAGTGTCAGGGATTCAGTATTTCAAATGGAAAATTGGAAAATGAATCCAATATGTATGCAGATATGTCCTACACAAAAGTCTTCCCACTCTCATCCAGAAAAATCCATTGACATTATCTTCACCCTATGTAAGATGCAATTCGAAGAGAAGAGTTAGAAAATCTGTGAATACATATCTGGAATGGAAAATGCTCAGGAGTTCACAACCTTGGAGGTGGCAGAGGAGTTTCCAAAAGTAAGTGACTGCGTAAACACTCCACAAACATGGAACTCTGCTGACCAAAAGCCTTCTTGAGAAACTGCCTCTGAGTTTGGACACATGAAATATATCTTGTTGTCCGGAGCTTTAGCTTCATTTCTGGTGAGACCATCAAAGCTGGATCTGCATCTATGTGACCTGGAGGACATCGTTTCTTATTTTCCATTAAACATTAGGTAATGTTGGTAAACTGTGGCCACTGGAAGCTTAGTGTCTCCCTGAGTGGACTGTGAAGCCATTTGGTCATCCTGAACTTTTTGTGGTGTTTCTTGCTGCTGCACTGGGAGTTTGGTATTTGCTTCATGAAATACAAGGAGTTCAACTAGGATATAGTGCTAGAGGGAGTTATGTGACGTGTGTTGGGTCAGGGTCTGCAGGAGAATTCACCAACCAGGGTTCTATCCCACATAGCTTGCCCCCTTGACCATCGCAACCTGATTCTGAACATTGCCCAGAAACCTCTCCATATAACAAGATGCCTTTTCATATAATAGTCTGCTGGCTGTACCAAGTCAGTCACAAGCTATTTGGAAGCCAATGGCAGATCCACATGGCCACACCACAGTTGTATTATCACACACCTGCCCACCACTGCTCTAGGCCCACTACTCAGCAGGCTCCAACTTACTGGCATCTCTGTTCCACACCATTTTCATGAAACCCAGTCAATCAAGGCACTGTCTGTAACACTCATGATCAGCAAGAGAACAACCAATGGTTCTCCAGTGCCACTTGGTCATTGAGAATTTCAAAAACATCATGGTATTTATCTATCCATTTTTCAAGAATGAAGTTGGAGGCACTTTGGGGTTTCCATTCTTCCAGGAACCATTACATGGGGAGGACTCTCATTTCAATGAAAGCTCTGAGGAACTCTCACAGGCAAGGCTTCCCAAACAGTGGCCAAAAGGTCACATGAAGCCAGGCCCATTGAGGTCTACAACGGGAGGTCCATGTGTCTTTTGACTCTTAACTATGGCTGCCAAGTTTTTCAGAATAAAATCATGCGATATCCTTGCTGAGAATTTCAGTTCTCTGTGGACAGCCATCCTGGGCCTAGATCTCAGGTTTCAAGGGCAACTCTTATGCGTGGCCTCCTAAAATCCCAACACAATTCATGGCAACACTTCTCTGAGGTCAGTTCCAGAACTCAGTCTCTAAGAGGAATCACACCAGAGTTCAAGCCCATGTGGACCCTGTCATCTCTTCCAACCGCCACACAAATGACCACAATTAAAACCAAAACATTCCAACATGGCCCTCATCTTCATCCATATAGACAGTCATCATGAACTCTGGCTGGAGGTTTCCATGAGTGGCGCAGCCAAGACAGTGTCGAAAATATGCACCCTTGCCACTCATTTGTCTAAATTCATGGTGGCCTGGACACCCTTCCTGTGAACCAGGAGTGATCAAACAAGCCTGCCGTTAACGCTGCTCTGCTTCTCCAATTTGAGGCCTACTGACAGTCAGGTATAGATTCATTATGTGATTTGGCATCATGAGAGAACCCAAGTACTTCTGCAGGACTTTGAAGAACTCATTTGACCCAAAAAAAAAAATCCCTATTCTCACTTGATGGAGGTCAGAAACCTATCAGAGGAAGGCAGAAGACTTCATCTACAATGACTGATCTTTTTGCCATTTTGGTTTTTGATGCACACATGGGATCTTCTTTACATCTATCAGGAGCTGAGAATCTTAGCCACAGCCTCAAACAGAGCCTAGTGTCTGATTAAGACACATCCCTTTCCAAAGCAATTAAGCAAAGAGCCACAGGTGATGCCCATTCATTTTATTTGAAATCTGTTTCTTCAGGCTTCACAAAGGGGTGGCCTGATGCAAAGACCTTCCTGACATTCAAGGCAACAGAACCATAGGTAAGCAAATGGACCAAAGCAGGGTTTCTCCACTGAGACTTTACTGTTCACACTAATAACTGAGTTTTCTGAGATGTTCCCATTCCCTTCAGCTATCAAGAACATGGACATGTCACAGAGTTTGGAGGTGGTACATATCTTGGACAATAAATCATGAGCTTATTCTGGAGAGTGGCCAGAATTCAGGAAGAAAACAGGAACTTAGGAAGTTAGTAGGTGTTTCCTATCCATAAGGCATACCACAGTCCATTCATCAATTGTGCAGGATAAATGCTGGGAAGCTTTCTACTAGACAGGACACCTCCATTGATGCATTCTCTTTTCTAATGTCTAAAACCACGGACACAGTGGATACACAGACATAGAAAGCCGCCTTGTCAAAAGACTTACTAGAAACAGTCGACTCCAAACAAAACCAACTACCTTTCCTACCTATTCTCAGAATATGAGAAGAAACCGCAAACTCACATCCACAAACAAAGGCAACTCCTTCCCAGAAGTAGGTCTGTGACTATCCGGAGTGTCCTCTGACTGGTGGGCCATACTATGTTCTCCACAAAATGACCTCTCCTGTCTCAGATCTTGTCTCCTTGGCCAACTCTGTGATGCTGTGAGGAGCCAACGGTTAGCCACTACCTGCTATCTCAGGAAAGGCTTCTCTTCAGAGCTCTCCTGGCATTTGGCCATCCTCACATCAGTAGGTACCAAGAAGGTCTGACTCTGTACTTGGTAAATCCAAACAAGTGAGTGCACTGGGACTTGGACTGGGACTGGCTCTCGGTGCCTGGCTTCTTGCATCAAAATTTCAGAGTGTTCCATCACCAAGGAAGTTAGGTAGGTCACTTCCTTCAGGAACTGAATGAGGTCACTGCCTTGGCAACAACTTTGCCCTAACCATTGCTTCCAAGGGTCACATTGGATGGAGGCTGCCCTTCCTTCCTTTGACAATTTGACTAGTTTCAATGGTATATCAAATTAGGCACCTGGGAACAGCTCTCCACGCAGGCCTGGTTAGGTCCATCTTCTCTACCTTAAAAAGAGAGAGGCTGATGCATTCACATCCCTTTTTCCTGTCTAGATTGTTTGCCATTGAAGATGGCTTTTGCTCTCACAGGTCCTTCATAGCTGCTGACATCTTTTCCAGGGATTATTTCTGCATCGAACTTTCAGGTTCTCAGCAGTTTGAAGATACCCTACATTCCTGTATTGTAAGACGAACTCTGTCCCTGCTCTTTTGTAATGTTAGATTGAGGCAATATGGTTATCGTAAATAGCAGGTTTGATTTGGATTAGGAATCATTCTGCAGAATGAATAATGGTCTTGGGAACCTGCAATATTTATAGGAATATAGAGATGAAATATAAGTATGAAAACAGAAATCTAGGTAAGATTTGAAGCTCAGAAGTGCATTGGGCAACTGATTGCGATACGTAGCTTTGAATTACGTTCTGCATACATGTTTCAGAAAAATCGATATACAATGGCATAGGACCTTGCACCTTGGATGATTGAATGTAGTAGAGAACATCCACTCAAAAAGTGATAGTCGATAGGATCAGGAAGATAGTCAGTATGTTTCGGAAGAAGAGCGAGTATAGGATTTGGACCAAAGTTCATTAGCAATAGTGTTTCCGTTAGAGAGTGAATGTCAATGTCAGCACATGTGAAGGGTCAGTCACAATGTTGAACTGGGGAAAATATGTAGGAAATTAGATCTCAATAGAGACATTAGGAAATCAGGAAAACTACAAAGTGAGTGAAAAAATTAGACATTTTCAATGGTATTGAGGTTGAATATATAATCTTAGGAAGAAACAAATATGTAGTCACCAATAGGATTGACATTTGAGAGCATTAGGCAACCTGGTCATGGATGTTTTTAGTAATCCATGTTGAGTTTCCCTTTAGGCTTTGGTACAGTCATACATGTGACTTTTGCATTTTGTGTCCAGAATATTACTGTGATAACATGCATATGTAGATCAGGTGACATGAGTATTTCTTCCACCATTTCTGGGAGCAATATTTTAAAAATGTATAAATTATATTGGGGGTACAACGAGGTGTACCCTGTGTCTATGAATATAGAGATAATGCATGAATAGACCATACTGTGAATAAATAATATAACTGGTTACACTTTAAATAATGTATTGAATTGATATCAGAAAATGTATTAAAAATCTTTTATTGATATATAATCATTCATTCCAACCAGTTATACATCTAATGATGATATTACAGTGATGGTTTATCATGAAGTCTGTTTCAGTTTTGCTTCAAAAGTGATAAAGGAAATCGAAAATAATGTGTTTGGAAAGAAGTCTCATGAAAAGACCAGTCAAGAAACACGGAGGAATGCAAGTGTTCTGAAGCAGGAAGTGATTGAAAGTGAAACAAATGCCTATATATTTGCTAACCTGTGGAGGAAATATATATCCTATGATGTGCATAAACAGAAGAAATTGTAATGTGCCAGTGTTGAGTTAAAATGAACATCAATATACACATCGTGTCCATTGGAATCTACTTGCTTTGATGATAATCTGTGTCAGTTACTGTAGAAATATTAGGATTTGTAAGCACCATTCACTGAAGTTACTTTTCAAGACGAGGAAACAAATATGTATTTCAGGTGGTTGAATGTTTCTGAGAATAATCTTTTGAAAAGTTGATTATATATCCACATACATGAATATGAATGAATTTAGACAGTGTTTAATAAGACACATTTTTTTCATATTTTGAAAAAATCTAGAGAGTGTATATATATATATATATATATATATATATATATATATATATATACATATATAAAACTCATGGAGAAATATTACAATGAAAATTTGACAAGATTTATAACACATACCCTTGATAAAGCTGAAGGCAAATCCAAGTATATACCCTGCGTCCTATGAAAGGCCTGTATTTCTATTCTGTTAGGTTTCTTTTTATCCATCATATTAGCATTAGTAGTCAGAGTCTATTAGGGTATGTGTTTGTGTCAGGGATCATTATTTCAAATGAAAATAGAAAAATGAATCTAATGTGTATGCAAATATGTGCTACACAAAAATCTTGCCACTCTCATCCAGAACAATTCCTTGACATTAACTTCGCTCCAAGTGAGACACAAATAGTGGAGAGGAGTTTGAAAACCTGTGATTACATATGTGGAACTGAAAATGTTCAGGAGTTCACAACATTGGATGTGGTAGAGCAGTTTCCAAAAGTAAGGGAGAGGTTAAACACTCCACAAACTTGGAGCTCTGCTGGCCTAAAGACTCTTTGAGAAAATGTCTCTCAGGTTGGGCACATGAAATATATGAAGTTGTCAGAAGATTTAGCTTCCTTTGTTGTGACACCATCAAATGTGGGTCTGCATCTATGTGTCCCGAAGGAAATGGTTCCTTATTTTCTAATTAACATGAGACAGCAGTTCTGAATTCTCTCTTTCTTGGTAAACTGTGGCCACTGGGAGTTAAGTTTCTCCCCGTGTGGTCTGTGAAGCCGTTTGGTCATCCTCCATTTTCGTCGTGTTTCTTACTGCTGCACTGGGAGTTTGGAATTGGCTTAATGAAATACAAGGAGTTCAACTGGGACACAATTCTGGAGGGAGCTCTGTCACGTGTGATTGGTCAGGGTCTTCAGGAGAATTTTCGAAACATGGATCTATCCCACATAGCTTTCCCCCTTGACTATAGCAACCGGATTCTGAACATTGCCCTGAATCCTCTCAATATAACAAGATGCCTTTACATATAAGGGTCTGCTGCCTGCACCATGTCAGTCACAAGTATTTTGGAAGCCAATGGCCGATCCACGTGGTCCCACAACAGATATTTATTCACAAACGTATAGACCACTGCTCTAGCCCCAATACTCAGCAGGCTCCAACTTATGACATCTCGGTTCTATACCATTTTCATGACAACAAGTCAATCAAGGAACTGGCTGGTACACTCATGATCAGCAACAGGACATCCAAAGTTTCTCCAGTGCCACCTGGTCATGGGAACATTAAAAATTTCATGGTATTTATATAGCCATTTTTCAAGGATGATGTTGGAGTCACTGTGGGTTTCAATTCATTCAGGAACCATTAAATGGTGAGTAAGCTCATTTCAATGAAAGCTCTGGAGAACTCTCACAGACAAGGCTTCCCAAAGAGTGGCCAGAAGGTCACATGAAGCCAGGCTCATTGAGGTCTACAATGTGAGGTACATGTGTGTTTTGAGTCTCAACTATGACTTCCAAGTCTTTCAGTAAAAAAATCATGTGATATCCTGGCTGAGATTACCAGTGCTCGGTGGAAAGCCACCCTGGGCCTAGATCTCAGTTTCCAATGGCTAATCTCATGTGTGGCCTCCTATAATCCCAACACAATTCATGGCAATACTTCTCTCAGGTCAGTTCCAGAACTCAGGCTCTAAGGAGTATCAGAGCAGAGTTCAAGCCCTGGTGGACCAAGTCATCTCTTCCAACCGCCACACAAATGACCACAATTAAAACCAAAACACTCCTACATGGCCCTCATCTTCTTCCATAAAGACACTCATCATAACATATGGCTGGAGGTTTTCATGAGGGGCACAGCCCAAGACAGTGTCCAAAATAAGCTCCCTTGCCCCTCATTTGCCTAAAGTCAGGGTGGCTTGGACACCCTTCTTCTGAACCAGGAGTGATCTGTAAGGGTAAAAGAAATTGAAATTAAAGTGTTAAAGTTAAAGTGTAAAAGACCGGGTGTTGTAAAGTTTCTAATCTTCAAGGCCTGATTTAAAATGTAAAGGACCAGGTATTTTCAAGTTCCTATGCTACACGCAAAACCTGAAATTCCTGTAACTTGTAGGACAATTTCTGGACTGCCCAGTAAATATTGCCCCTGACCGCCTGGTTGTTTAATAACCTAGGACCCTGTGTGGCCTAGCACATATGCATCGCAGGGCCTAAACCAATCAATTTCAATGTGTACCCCGCTTTAGAACTGACCTATCACTCCCGCCTGACGTGTTCAAGCCAATGAATGAACTAATCATGTTTAGGATTTGTTGTTTCATTTTCCCACAGTGTATGATGATTTGTTAAAGGAGACTGTGATATATGTAAAGTCTCACACTCCCCAAAACGTGTACTTAAGCACTGCTCAACCCCTGCTCGGGGATCTGGGCTGCTCTCCCTTCTTGAGTGAGCACGGAGCACCAGCATGCTGGATTCGATCCTCAATAAATGTCTTTTGCTGTTGCATGAACCGTGGTCTCATACATGAACATGAATGAAATTAAGGAGTGTATAATAAGACACATATATTTCATATTTTGAATAATCCATAGAGTGTAGATTTTTCACAAAACACATACAGAGATATTAAAAAGTAGCAATATATATGCCAATCAAAATTCATCATGAAATACATATCATACACAGATCCAAAAATATTTATTTTACTGAACATGGATTTATGTGTAATATTGTTCAACTAGGAAGCTCACGCAAATGTTGAATTTTCAGTTCCTACAGCGTTTAGGAGGAGTGATCTCTTCTCAAAATTTGTATCTGCCTTGTCAGCCACCTCACAATAATGTACGTGTGGTACCAGGTAGGATTCTATTTGTGCATATAAAAATACATGTGCTGAATAGCCAACAGAGAAAGGGAGAAAGGAATTCACATATCTGATACCTTTCAAAACACATGGAGAACTATTTCAATTAAAAATTAACCAGATTTTTAACAACTACCCTTTATCATGCAAAAGATAAGTCCAACTATACACTATGCCTCCTCTGAATTGCTTGTATATCTATTCTGTTTGGGTTATTTTTCTCCATCATATTAGCATTAGTAGTCAGAATCTAGTAGGGTATGCGTTAATGTCATAGGTTCAGTAATTCAAATGAAAATAAAGGAAAATGAATCCATTGTGTACGCAAATATGCGCTACAAAAAATCTTTCCACTATCATTCAGAGCAATGCCTTGACATTACCTTCACCCCAAGTAAGACACAATTAGAGGACAAGAGTTAGAAAATCTGTGAATACATATCTGGAATGGAAAATGCTCAGGAATTAACAAGCTTGGGCATTTTAGAGGAGCTTTCAAAATTAAGGGACAGGATAAACAGTCCACAATCATGGAACTCTGCTGGCCTAAAGACTTCTTGAGAAACTGCTTCTGAGTTTGGGCACTTGAAATATATTTTGTTGTCAGGAGCTTTATCTTCCTTTGTAGTGATACCATCAAAGATGGGTCTTCATTTATCTGAACTGGAGGACATGGTTTCTTATTTTCCAAAGAACATGAGGCAGCAGTGCTCAATTCTTCCTTTGAAGGTAAACTGTGGCCACGGAGGGCTAAGTGTCTCCCCGTCTTGACTGTGAAGCCAATTGGTCATCCTACAATTTTCGTGGTGTTTCTTGCTGCTGCACTGGGCTTTTGGTATTTCCTTCATGAAATACAAGGAGTTCAACTGGGACACAGTGCTGGAGCGAGTTCTGTCACGTGTGGAGGGTCAGGGTCTACAGGAGAATTCACCAACCAGGCTTCTATCCCACATAACTTGCAACATTGTCCATAGCAAACTGATTCTGAACATTGTCCTGAAACCTTTCCTTATAACAAGATGCCTTTACATATAAGGGTCTGCTAGCTGCACCATGTAAGCCACAAGCCATTTATAAGCTAATGGCAGACTCACATGGCCCCACCACAGATATTTTATCATACACCTGCACACCACAGCTCTGGGCCCACTTCTCAGCACTCTCCAACTTACTGACATCTCTGTTCTACACAATTTTCATGAAACCCAGTCAGTCAAGGCACTGTCTGGTACACTCATGATCAGCAACAATACATCCAAAGGTTCTCCAGTGCCACCTGGTCAGGGGAATTTCAAGGTATTTATGGAGCAATTTTTCAAGGATGAATTTGGAGGCACTGTGGGTTTCAATTCATTCAGGAACCATTAAATGTTGAGGAACCTCATTTTAATGAAAGCTCTATAGAACTCTCACAGGTAGGGCTTCCCAAAGAGTGGCCAAAATATACATATATTTCATATTTTGAAAAATCTTGACGGTGTATATATATCTATATCTATATCTATATCTATATCTACACACACACACACACACACACACACACACACACAAACACACACAGACATTAAAAACTAGCAATATATATGCCAATCGAAATTCATCATGAAATATATATCATCCACGTATCCAAAAATATTCATTTTACTGAACATGGATTTATGTATAATGTTGTTCAACTAGGAAGCTCACCCATAGGTTGAATTTTCAGTTCCAACAGCGTTTAGGAGGAGTGAACTTTTCTCAAATTTGTATCTGCCAATTCAGCAACCTCACAAGAATATATGTGTGATACAAGGTACAATTCTATATGTGCATATAAAAATATATGTGCTGAATAGGATACAGAGAAATGGGGGAGACAGGAATTCACATATTTGATAAGTTTAAAAATACATGGACAACTCTTTCAACAAAAAAATTGACTAGATTTATAACTCCTACCCTATATAATGGAAAAGGCAATTCCAACGGTACACCATGCCTCCTCTGATGTGTTTGTATTTCTATTCTGTTTGAGTTATTTTTCTCCATCACGTTAGAATTAGTTGTCAGAGTCTTGTAGGGTATGGGTTAGTGTCAGGGATTCAGTATTTCGAAAGGAAAATTGGAAAATGAATCCAATGTGTATGCAAATATGTGCTACAGAAAAATCTTCCGACTCTCATCCAGAACAATGTCTTGACCTTAACTTCATCCCAAGTAACACATGTAGAGGAGATGAGTAAGAAAATCTGTGAGTACATATCTGGAATTGAATATGCTCAGGAGTTCATAACCTTGCAGGTAGAAGGGGAGTTTCCAAAAGTAAGGGACAATGTAAACACTCCACAAACATGGAGCTCTGGTAGCCTAAAGACTTCTGGAAAAACTGCCTCAGATGTTGGGCTCTTGAAATATATGTTGTTGTCAGGAGCTTTAGCTTCCTTTGTAGTGAGACCATAGAAGCTGGGTCTGCATCTATGTGACCTGGAGTAGATGCTTTCTTATTTACCAATGAAAATGAAGCAGCATTGTTGAATTCTCTCTTTCTGCGTCAACTGTGGCCACTTGGGGCTCAGTGTCTCCTTATGTGGACTTTGAAGCCAATTGATCATGCTCCAATTTTTGTGATGTTTTTTGCTGCTGCACTGGGAGTTCAGTATTTGCTTCACGAAATACAAGGAATTCAACTGGGACACAGTGCTGGAGGGAGTTCTGTCACGTGTGGTGGAACAGGGTCTGCAGGAGAATGCACAAACCAGGCTTCTGTCCAACATAGCTTGCCCCCTTGACCATAGCAACCTGATTCTGAACATTGCCCTGAAACTTATCCATATAACAAGAATCATTTACATATAATGGTCTGCTGGATACACCATGTCAGTCACAAGGCATTTGGAAGCCATTGGCAAATCCAGATGGAAGCACCACAGATGTTTTATCTCACACATGCCCACCTTTGCTTTAGGCCCACTATTAAGCAGGATCCAACTTACTGGCATCTCTGTTCTACACCATTTTCGTGAAACCCAGCCAATCAAGGCACTGTCTGGTACACTCATGATCACCAACAGGATATCCAATGGTTCTCCAGTGCCTCCTAGATATGGGAATTTCAAAAATTTAATGGTATTTATTGAGCCCATCTTTCAAGGTTGAAGTTGGAGTCACTGAGTGTTTCATTTCATTCAGTAATCATTAAATGGTGAAGAAGCTCATTTCAATGAAAGCTCTGGAGAACTATAACTGCTAAGGCTTCTAAAAAAGTGGCCAAAATGCCACATGAAGACAGGCCCATTGAAGTCTACAATGTGAAGTGCATTTGTGTTTTGACTCTCAACTATGGCTGCCAAGTGTTTCAGAATAAAATTATGTGATACCCTGGCTGAGATTCCCAGTGCTCTGTGGAAAGCCACCCTGGGAATAGATCTCTGTTTGCAATGGCAACTCTCATGCGTGGCCTCCTAATATCCCAACACAATTCATGGCAATACTTCTCTGAGGTCAGTTCCAGGACTCAGTCTCTATGGGGTATCACACCAGAGTTCAAGCCCAGGTGGACCCAGTCATCGCTTCCAACTGCCACACAAATAACCACAGTTAAAACCAAAACACTCCCACATGGCCCTCATCTTCTTCCATATAGACACTCCTCATAACCTCTGGCTGGATGTTTCCATGAGGGGCGCAGCCCAACACAGTGTCCAAATAAGCTCGCTTGCCCATCATTTTCCTAAAGTCAGGGTGGCTTTTACACCCTTCCTGTGAACCAGGAGGGATCAAATATGCCTTCCAGTAATACTGCTATGCTTCTCCAATTTGAGTCCTACTGACTGTCGGGTATAGATTCTTCATGTGATTTGGAGTCATGAGAAAACACAAGCATGTATGGGATTGCCTTTGCAGGGCTTTGAAGAACTCATTTGATACAAAGGATCCCTATTCTCACTTGATGGTGGTAAGGAACCTAACAGAGGAAGGCAAGAGACTTCATTAACAATGACTGATCTTTTTCCCATTTTGGTTTTGGATGCACACATGGGATCGTTCTTTAGATCCATCAGGTGCTTAGAACCTAAGCCACAGCCTCACACAGGGCCAAGAGACTGATTCAGACACATCCATTTCCAAAGCAATTAACAAAGAGCCACAGGTGATGCCCATTTAATTCCATTTTAAAACTGTTTTCTTCAGGCTTCACAAACTGTGTTCTGAGGCCAAGACCTTCCTCACATTCAGGGGAAGAGAAGAATTGGTTAGCAAAAGGCCCAAAGCAGAGTTTCTCCACTGAGGCTTTCCTGGTCACACTGATATCTGAGTTTTTTGAGATGCTAGTATTCCCTTTAGCTATCCATTACATGGCCTTGTCACAGAGCTTGGAGGTGGTACATATTTTGGACACAAAACCATGAGCCTATTCTGGAGAGTGGCTAGAATCAGGAAGAAAACAGGAACTTAGGAAATTAGTAGGTGTTTCCCATCCATAAGGGAAGCCACAGTCCATTCATCAATTGGGCAGGATGAATACTGGGAAGGTTTCTACTAAACAGGACACATCCATTGATGAATTCTCTTTTCAAATGTCTACAACCACGGACACAGTGGGATACACAGACATAGAAACACTCACTTTGTGAAACGACTTACTAGGAACAGTCCACTCCAAACCAAACAAACCACTTTTTTACCTATTCTTAGAACATGAGACAAAACCACAAACTCACACCCACACCCACAAAGGCACCTCCTTCCACCAAATAGGTCTGTGACAATCCGGAGTGTCCTCTGACTTGTGGGCCTTATTATGTTCCCTGAAATGTCCTGTATGTCTCAGATCTGGTCTCCTTGGCCAAATCTGCGAAGTGGTCAGGAGCCAGCTGTGAGCAACTACCTGCTTTCTCAGGAAAGGCCCCTCTTCTGAGCTCTCCTGAAATTTGGCGATTCTCACATCAGTAGGTACCAAGAAAGACTGACTCTGTTCTTTGTAAATCCAAATAAGTGAGTCCACTGGGAATGGTACTGGGACTGCCCCTGGTTGCCTGGCTTCCTGGATCCCAAGTTCAGAGAGTTCTATCACCAAGGAAGTGAGGAAGGTCACCTCCTTTGTGAACTGAATGAGGTCACTGCTTTGGAAACCACTTTGTTCTAAAATTTGCTTCCAAGGTTCCCATGAGATGGAGGCTGCCCCTATTTCCTGTGATACTTTCACAACTGAGAATTGTATATCAACCATAGGCAGCCGGGAACAGCTGTCCACACTGGCCTGGTTTGGTCCATCTTCTCTACATTAAGAAGTGTGAGGCTGATTCTGACAGATCCCTTCATCCTGACCGGGGTGTTTGCCATGGAAGATGACTTTTGCTCTCTCAGGTCTTTCATTGATGCCTAAATCTTCTCCAGGGATCATTTCTGCATGGAACTTTGAGGTTCTCAGAGGTGGAAGATCCCCTACATTCCTGTATTGGAAGACCAATTCTGTCCCTCCTCTTCTGTAAAGTTAGATTGAGGGAACATTGTATGGTTAAGGTTAATAACAGGTTCCATTTTGGTTAGGAATCATTCTCTGGGATGAATAATGGTATTGGGATTTTGCGATATTTTCAAGAATAGATAGGTGAAATATAAGTATGAAAAAAGAAATCTAGGTAATTATTGAAGGACAGAAGGGAAGGGAATTGGCCCCATGATTGGGATTCTTAGCTTTCAATTATGTTCTGCACAGGTGTCTCAGATAAATTGATATACAATGGCATAGGACCTTGTCTTTTGGATGATTGAATGTCGAAGAGAACATTCGGTCCAAAAGGGATAGTTGGTGGATTAGGAAGATATTCGGTAGGTTTAGAATGAAGAGTGTGTATAGAATTTGGACGAAAATATCTTTAGCAATAGGGTTTTGGGTAGAGACTGAAAGTAAATGTCAGCACATGTGAAGAGTCAGTCACAGTGATGAACTGGGGAAAAATACAGGAAATCAGATATCAATAGAGACATTTGGAAATCAGGAAAAGTATAAAGTGAGTGATAGGATTAGAAATTTTCAACAGGGTTGAAGTTGAATATGTAATTTCAGGAAGAAACAAATATGTAGTCACCAATAGGATTCACTTTTGAGAGCATTAGGCAACCTGGATATGGATGTTTTTTTTTTTATTTAATCCATGCTCACTTTCCATTTAGGAATTGGTACAATCATAAGTGTGACCTTGCTTTTTGTTTCCACAATATTACTGTGATTAATGTATATATAGATCAGGTGACATGAGTATTTCTTCCACCATTTCTGGGAGCAATATTTTGAAGACATATAATTTAGTATTGTGGGTACAAATAGGTATATGCTGTGTTATACGAATATAGAGATAATGCATGAATAGACCATACTGTGAATAAATAATATAAGTGGTTCCAAATTTAAATAATGGATTGAATTGATATCTGGATATATACTGGAAAACTTATATTGATATTCATACAATCATTCCAACCATTTATACATCTAATGGTAATATTTGTGTTATGGTTTATCATGAAGTGTGTGTGAGTTTTGCTTCTAAAATGATTATGGAAATCGAAAATAATGTGCTTGGAAAGAAGTCTCATTAAAAGAGCAGTCACGAAACCTGGGGGAATACATATGTTCTGAAGCAGGAAGTAATTGAAAGTGAAAAAAAATCCTATAAATTTGTGAATTTATGAATGAAAAATGTATTCTGTTATGTGCAAAAACTGAAGAAATATTAATGTACCAGTTTTAAATAAAAATGAACATCAAAGTACATATCATGTCCCATAGGAATCTACTTGCATTGATGTTAAACTGAGTCATTACTGTAGCAATATTAGGATTTGTATGCACCATTCACTGAAGTTAGCTTCCAGTACTAGGAAACAAATATGTATTTCAGGTGGATTAATATTTCTGTAAATATTCTTATGAAAAGTTTAATAAAAATCCACATTCATTAACATCAATGAATTTAGGGAGTATATAATAAGACACATACATTTCATATTTTGAAAAATCTGGAGAGTTTATACATATATATATGCACACACACACACACACACACACACGTATACATTAAAAAGTAGCAATATAAATGCCAATCGAAATACATCATAAAATATATATCATCCACAAATCCAAAAATCTTCACTTTTCTGAACATCAATTTAAGTATAATGTTGTTCAACTAGGAAGCTCACCCATAGTTTGTTTTGTAAGTTCCAACAGCATTTAGGAGGAGTGATCTCTTCTCACAATTTGTATTTGTGAAGTCAGCAACCTCACAAGTATCTACGTGTGATACCAGGTAGGATTCTATATGTGCATATAAAAATACATGTGCTGAATATGGTACAGAGAAATGGAGACAGGAATTCTCATATTTGTTAACTTTAAAAATACATGGAGGAGGGAGGGGCAGAGCAGCCAACCGTGCCTGTAAGGTAGGCGGACCTGCGAGCCACCGGTAGAACAGGCCTAGTGGCCCGCAATCATACAAAACACATCGCCCTGGTTGGGGGTTGGGCAGAGCCGCTGCGCGCCTGCAAGGAACGCGGACATGTGACCCACAGGCAGAACAGGCCCAGACACCCGCGGAGGGGCAGAGACACCCCTTGCGACTTCTAGATAGGTGAACCTGTGACGCACCGGCAGAAGAGGACGAGCTGCCTTCAGAGGGGCAGAGCCGGCCCCCGTGCCTGTGAAGTAGGCGGACCTGCGAACACCGACAGACCAGGCGCTAGGCCCTGCCAGGGTTCTAGACACATAACTAGGTTTGGGGAGGGGCCGAGCCACTGCCCGTGCCTGGAAAGCAGGTGGACCTCTCACCCTCCGGCAGAACAGACCCAGCAACCTACCAGCCTGGTAGATATATTGCCCCAGTTTAGGGAGGGGCAGAGCTGCCACTCGCGCCTGCAATGTAGACAGCCCTGCAATCCACAGACAGAAGAGGCCCAGCAGCGCGCGGAGGGGCAGAGCCGACACCTGCGCCTGCAAGGTTGGTGGACATGTGACCCACTGGCTGAACAGGACCACCGCCCGAAGAGGGGCAGAGCTACTGCCCGCTCCTGCAAGGTAGGCGGACCAGCTACTGACCGGCAGAACAGGTCCAGAGGGCTGCAGGTGTGGTAGGCACATTGCCCCAATTGGAGGAGGGGAAGAGCCACCGACCACGCCTGTGAGGGAGACTTTTCATGAATACAATAGCAATATAAACATTTAGGGGTAAAATTCAATAACACAAAAGTTTCACCAAACAGAAAGAAATGCGAACAGTAGGAAAAGACAAGGAAAGAAAGGACCACAAGCAATGCAGGTCAACTCAACATTAGAAGAGGTAATATCTGCAGCAGATGGAATGTCAGATAATGAATTCAGGATATTGTTGCTTCCGATGATCTGAGTCCCCAGGGAGACATTAGACAGCAAAATCAGACAATGAAAGATCACTTCGACAATAAATTACATAAACAAATCCAAGAAGCAAAAGATCAACTATACAGGGAGATAGAGGTTATAAAAAACAAACAAACAGAAATCATAGAAATGCAGGAAGCAATAAACCAACTTAAAAACTCAATTGAGAATACTACCAGCAGAGTAGATCACGTAGAAGATAGAACATCAGACAATGAAGACAAAGTATTTCAACTTGAAAAGAACATAGACAGCTCAGCAAGACTGTTAAGAAACCATGAGCAGAAAATCCAAGAAATATGGGATAACATGAAGAGACCAAACTTAAGAGTAATTGGGATACAGGAAGGTATACAGGTGCAAAACAAAGGAATGAGCAATCTATTCAATGAAATAATATGAGAAACCTTCCCAGACATGAAGAATGAGACAGAATCCCAAATCATAGAAGCCTACAGGACGCCGAATGTGCAAAATCATAAGAGATAAAGACCTAGACATATTATACTGAAGATGCCAAACATACAGAATAAAGAGAGAATTTTAAAAGCTACAAGAGAAAGGAAGCAGATTACATTTAGGGGTAAACCAATCAGGATAACAGCTGATCTATCAACACAGACTCTGAAAGCTAGAAGATCCTGGAATAACATTTTTCAAACACTGAACGAAATTGGGTTCCAACCAAGAATTGTGTATCCAGCGAATTTAAGCTTCAGGATGGAAGATAAAATTAAAACCTTCCATGATAAACAAAAGTTAAAAGAATTTGCAGCTAGAAAACCCTCTCTTCAAAAGATCCTTGGCAAAACAATATAGGAAGACGGAATGGAAAATAACAATGAAAACCAACAGTGGGAGGTAGTACAGTAAAGGGGGAAAATAATCAAAGAGGAAAAAAAACCATGTTTAGTAACATAAATAAACAAATATGCCTGGAAGAACAACCCATATCTCAATAGTAACCCTAAATGTTAATGGCTTAAACTCACCAATTAAGAGACACAGGCTAGTAGAATGGATCACGAAAGAAGACCCAACAATTTTATGCCTACAAGAGACGCATTTGATAGGAAAAGAGAAACATAGACTGAAGTTGAAAGGTTGGGAGAAATCATATCACTCATATGGACTTCAGAAACAAGCAGGAGTGTCCATACTCATATCAAATAAAATAGATTTCAAGCCAAAGTTAATCAAAAGGGATAAAGAGGGACACTACATACTGCTCAAGGGAACCATACACCAACAAGACATAACAATCATAAATATATATGCCCCAAACAATGGTTCAGCTATCTTCCTCAAAAAAACTCTTCTCAAGTTCAAGAGTCTGATAGACCACAATACAATAATCATGGGAGACTTCAACACACCTCTCTCACTACTGGACAGATCTTCCAAACAAAAGTTAAATAAGGAAACTATTGAACTGAATAACACAATTAATAACATAGACTTAATAGACATATATAGAATATACCACCCAACATCAAGCAGTTACATTTTTTTCTCAGCAGCACATGGATACCTCTCAAAAATAGATCATACATGATGTCACATGGCAATTCTTAGACAATATAAAGGAGTATAGATAATACCAGGCATCTTATCTGATCATAATGGAATGAAACTGAAAAATCAACTATAAAAGAAGGAAGGAAACTTCATGCATCACTTGGAGAATGAACAATACGTACTGAATGATCAATGGGTTATAGAAGACATCAAGGAGGAAAATAAAAAATTCTTAGAGATAAATGAAAAAGACAGACAGAACATATCAGAATCTATGGGACACATTGAAAGCAGTTCTAAGAGGAAAATTCATTGCTTGGAGTTCTTTCCTTAAAAAAAGAAAAAACAAAAACAAAAAAATGATCTCATAGTTCATTTCAAAATCCTAGAAAAAGAAGAGCAAAACAGCAGCAAAAGAAGTAGAAGGCAAGAAATAATTAAAATCAGAGCTGAAATTAATGAAATCAAAACAAAAGAATCAATTGAAAAATTTGACAATACTAAAAGTTGAAAAATAAATAAAATTGACAGACTCTTTGCCATGTTAACAAAGAGAAGAAGAGAGAGAACTCAAATTACTATCATACTGGATGAAAATGGCAATATCACAACAGACACTTCTGAAATACAGAAGATAATTAGAAATTATTTTGAATCCTTATACACCAATAAATTAGAAGATAGTGAAGGCATTGATAAATTTCTTAAGTCATATGATCTGCCCAGATTGAGTCAGGAGGATATAGACAACCTAAGCAGACCAAAATTAATTGAAGAAATAGAAGAAACCATCCAAAGACTACCAACTAAGAAAAGAACAGGACTGAATGGGTATACAGCAAAGTTTTTCAAAACCTTTAAAGAGGAACTAATACCAGTACTTTTCAAGATATTTCAGGAAATAGAAAAAGAGAGAGAACTTCCAAATTCATTCTAGGAGGCCAATATCACCCTGATTCCTAAACCAGACAAAGACACTTTAAAGAAACAAATCTACAGACCAATATCTCTAATGAACCTAGATGCAAAAATCCTCAATAAAATTCTGGCGAATCAGATACAAAACGTATTTAAAAAATTGTGCAACATGATCAAGTAGGATTCATCCATGGGATACAAGGCTGGTTCAATATACAGAAATCAATAAATGTTATTCACCACATCAATAGACTTAAAAATAAGAACCATATGATCACCCCAATAGATGCAGAAAAAGTATTCAACAAAGTACAGCATCCCTTTATGTTCAAAACTCTAGAAAAACTAGGGATAACAGGAACATACCTCAATAATGTAAAAGCAATCTATGCTAAGCCTCAGGCTAGTATCATTCTGAATTGAGAAAAAATTGAAAACATTCCCTCTAAAATCTGGAACAAGACAGGGATGCCCTCTCTCACGACTCCTGTTCAACATAGTTCTCGAAACACTGGCCAGAGAAATTAGACAAATGAAAGAAATTAAAGGCATAAAATTAGGAAAAGAAGAACTTAAATTATCACTATTTGCAGATTACATGACTCTATACCAAGCAGACCCAAAAGGGTCTACAAAGAAACTATTAGAGTTAGTAAATGAATTCAGCAAAGTGGCATGATATAAAATCAACAATCATAAATCAAAGGCATTCCTGTATATATGCAACAAATCCTCTGAAATGGAAATGAGGACTACCACTCCATTCAGAATATCCTCAAAAAAAAATAAAATACTTGGGAATCAATGTACAAAATATGTGAAAGACTTACACAATGAAAACTACAGAACCCTAAAGAGAGAAATAGAAGAAGATCTTACAAGATTGAAAAATATACCCTGTACATGGATAGGCAGAATTAACATCATCAAAATGGCGATATTACCAAAAGTTCTCTAAAGGTTTAATGCAATGCCAATCAAAATCCCAAGGGCAATTCTTGTAGAAATAGATAAAACAATTATGAAATTCATATGAAAAAATACAAAACCCAGTATATCAAAGACAACTCTAAGCAGGAAGTGTGAATCAGGCGGTATAGCGATACAAGTCCTCAAATTATTCTACAGAGCAATAGTAACAAAAAGAGCATGGTACTGGTACCAAAACAGGCGGGTGGACCAATGGTACAGAATAGAGGACACAGGAAATCAATCCACAAAATTACAGCTGTCTTATATTTGATAAAGGAGCTAATAGCATGAAATGAAGGAAGGATAGCATCTTTAAAAAATGGTGCTGGAAAAACTGGAATTCCATATGTAAGAAAATGAAACTGAATCCCTTTCTCTCGCCATGCACAAAAGTTAACTCAAAATGGATCAAGGAGCTTGATATCAAATCAGAGACACGGCATCTGATAGAAGAAAACTTTGGCTATGATCTACATACTGTGGGATCGGGCTCCAAACTCCTCAATAGGACACCCATAGCATAAGAGTTGATAACTAGAATCTACAAACTGGACGTACTCAAACTAAATAGATTTTTTCTCAGAAAAAGAAACAATAAGAGAGGTAAAAAGGGAGCCTACACCCTGGGAACAAATCTTGACTCCTCACACTTCAGATAGAGCCCTAATATCCAGAGTTATACAGAGAAATCAAAAAATTAACAATAAGAAAATGAATTACCCAATCAACAAATGGGCCAAGGACCTGAACAGACACTTCTCAGAGGAGGACATACAATCAATCAATAAGTACATCAAAAAATTCTCACCATCTCGAGCATTCACAGAAATGCAAAACAAACCCACCCTATGATACCATCTCACTGCAGTAAGCTTAGCAGCCATTATGAAGTCAAACGACAACAAGTTCTGGAGAGGATGTGGGGAAAAGGGTACACCTGTACATTGCTGGTGGTACTGCAAATTGGCGCAGCCAATTTGGAAAGCAGTATGGAGATTTCTTGGAAAGCTGGGAATGGAACCACCATTTGACCCAGCAATTCCCCTTCTCGGTCTAATCCCTAAAGACCCAAAAAGAGCATGCTACAGAGACACTGATAAATCTATGTTCATAGCAGCACAATTCACAATAGGAAGACTGTAGAACCAACCTAGATGCCCTTCAATAGATGAATGGATTAAAAAATGTGGCATTAATACACAATGGAGTATTACTCTGCATTAAAAAATGACAAAATCATACAATTTGCAGAGAAATGGATGGTATTAGAATGTATTATGCTACGTGAAGATAGCCAATCACTAAAAAACAAATGCCAAATGTTTTCTTTGATATAAGGAGAGTAACTGAGAACAGAGTTGGAAGGAAGAGCATGAGAAGATGATTAACATTAAACAGGGGTGAGAGGTGGGAGGGAAAAGGAAAGAGAAGCAAAATTGCATGGAAATGGAAGGAAACCCTCATGGTTATCCAAAATTAAATACAAGATGAAGTGAGGGGAAAGGGGACAAAAACAAGGGGAAGAAATGAATTACAGCAGATGGGGTAGATTGAGAGGATTGGAGGGGAGGGGATGGGAGATAGTAGAGGACAGGAAAGGCAGCAGAATACAACAGACACTAGTATAGCAATATGTAAAACAGTGGATGTGTAACTGATGGGATGCTGCAATCTGTATACGGGGAAAAATGGAAGTTCATAACCTACTTGAATCAAAGTGTGAAATATGACATGTCAAGAACAATGTAATGTTTTGAAGAACAAACAATAAATATCAAAGAAAAATAAACACATGGAGAACTATTTCAATTAAAAATTGACTAGGTTTATAACACCTACAGTTTATCATGCAAAAGGCAAGTCCAACTATACACCATGCCTCTTCAGAACTGCTTGTTTTTCTATTCGGTTTGGGTCATTTTTCTCCATCATATTAGGATTAGTAGTCAGAGTTTTATAGGGTACGTGTTAGTGTCAGGGATTCAGTTTTTGGAATGGAAAATTGGAAAATGAATCCAATGTGTATGCAAATGTGTGCTACACAAAAATCTTCCCACTCTCATCCAGAACAATACCTTGACGTTACCTTCTCCCCAAATAAGAAACAATTAGAGGAAAAGAGTTAGAAAATCTGTAAATACATATCTGGAATGGAAAATATTTAGGAATTCACAAACTTGGAGGTGGTAGAGGAGTATCCCAAAGTAAGGGACAGGGTAAACACTCCACAAATATGGAGGTGTGCTGGCCTAAAGACTTCTAGAGAAACTTCCTCTGAGGATGGGCACTTTAAATATATGTTGTTGTCAGTAGCTTTAGCTTCCTTTGTAGTGAGATCATCAAAGCTGGGTCTGCATCTATAAGAGCTGGAGGACATTCTTTCTTGCTTTCCATTGCACATGAGGAAGCAGTGCTGAATTCTCTCTTTGTATGTAAACTGTGGCCACTGTGGTCTAAGTGTCTCCCCGTGTGGACTGTGAAGCCTTTTGTTCATCCTCCACTTTTCGTGGTGTTTCTTGATGCAGCACTGGGAGTTTGGTATTTGCCTCACGAAATACAAGGGGTTCAACTGGAACACAGTGCTGGAGGGAGTTTTGTCACTTGTGGTTTTTCAGGGTCTACAAGAGAATGCACCAACCAGGCTTCATTCCCACATAGCTTGCCCCCTTGTCCATAGCAACCTGATTCTGCACATTGCCCTGAAAACTATCAATTTAACAAGACACCTTTACATATAAGTGTCTGGTCACTGCACCATGTCAGTGACAAGCCATTTGGAAATCAATGGCAAATCCACATGGCGCAACCACAGATGATTTATCACACACCTGCACACCACAGCTCAGGGCTCACTACTCAGAAGGGTCCAACTTAATAGCATCTCTGTTCTTCACCATTTTCATAAATCCCAGTCAATCAAGGCACTGTCTGGTACACTCATGATCAGTAAAAGTGCATCCAAATGTTCTCCAATACCATCTGGTCATGGGAATTTCAAAAATTTCTTGGTATTTATCTAGCCTCTTGGCAAATCCAAACAAGTGAGCCCACTTGGACTGAGACTGGGACTGGCTCTGGGTGCCTGGCTTCCTGGATCACCAAATTCAGAGATTTCCATCACCAAGGAAGTGAGGTGAGGTCACTTTCTTCAGGAAATGAATGAGGCCACTGTCTTCGCCACCACTTTGTCATAACAGTTGCTTCCTAGTGTCTCAGGAAAAGGAGGCAGCCTCTTTTTCCTGTGACACTTTCACAAGTTAGAATGGTATAGAAACATAGGCACCTGGGAACAGCTCTCCACACATGCCTGGTTTCATACAACTTCCCTACATTAAGAAGAGATAGGCAGATTCAGACACATCCTTTCATCCTGATCGGGTTATTTGCAAAGGAAGATGACTTTTGCTGTTTCAGGTCCTTCATAGCTGCCTACGTCTTCTCCAGGGATCATTTCTGCATGGATTTTGAGGTACTCAGCAGGTGAAAGATCTCCTAACTTCCTGTATTGTAATACTAACTTTGTCCCTGCTCTTCTGTAAAGTGAGATTGAGTGAACAATCCCAGTTTACAGAATGGTTAGGGTTAATAGCATGTTCGATTTGGGTTATGAATCATTTTGCTGGATGAATAATGATATTGGGAACCTGCGATATTTATAAAAATATGGAGGTGAAATATAAGTATGAAAACAGAAATCTATGTAATATTTGAAGCCCAGAAGGACTTTGGGCCCTTGATTGGGATACATAGCTTAAATTATGTTCTGTGTGACCTTTGCATTTTGTGTCCAGAATATTACTGTGATAATATGTATATGTAGCTAAGGTGACATGAGTATTTCTTCCACCATTTCTGTGAGCAATATTTTGAAAACTTATAAATTAGTACTGGGGATACTAATAGGTTTACCCTGTTTTGATGAATATAGAGATGATGCATTAATAGACCATACTGTGAATAAATTATATAACTGGTTCCAAATTTAAATAATGGGTTGTATTGATATCTGAAAATATATAGGAAATCTTATATTTATATACACACATTCATTCCAACCAGTTATATATCTAATGGTAATGTTAGGGTTATCATTTATCATGAATAGTGTGTGAGTTTTGCTTCAAAAATGATTATGGAATCAAAAATAATATGTTTAGAAAGAAGTTTAGTAAAAAGACCAGTCAAGAAACATGGAGGAATATATGTCTTCCAAAGGAGGAAGTGATTGAAAGTGAACCAAATGTTTATAAATTTGTGAACTTTTGAATGAATGGATATATTTTATGATGTCCATAAACTGAAGAAATAATTACGTACCAGGTTTGAATAAAAATGAACTTTTACAAACACAATAGAAACATTAGGAATTCTGGAAAAGTATAGTTCACAGTGAAAGGTTAATAAAATAAGTACTTGTCACTTCCTGTTTTTCTGTATGCTTAACAAAACACTGTTGAAATCTTGAGAACTTTTTGCTAGTCTTATTCCCAGAATGTGCTGTAGAAAACTGCCAAACTGCAGAATGTACTTCCTCAACCGGTTGCACACAAACCGCTCACTCGCCCGGACCCATCAATAAACTTCCACCCCTGCCCTCTCCTAGGAAAATATATAAGCTCTGTTAAGCTGTTCTCAAGGCTCTCTGCTCTATTCAAGTGAGCTCTGAGCCCCAGCATGCTGGACCCCCAATAAACCCTTTGCTTTGCATGAGACAGTCTCTTGGTGGTCTCTTCCCCCGATTGTCACCGGACCTTTACATATGGAGGTTCCACCGAGATCCGGCAGCCGTGGACAAGCGACCCCAACGAACTCCTCTGGGGTAAGTAAGGTGCCTCTTTCTGGTTTCAGGTTTCAGGTCAGGGCTTGGCAAAATGGATGTCGATGAAGAGCGTGAGCTCTCTCCCACGGTGGCTGACAGTCATGTCACAGAGCCACAGGCCAAGTCCCTGGGGGACGTCATAGAGGACTCGGAAAATCGAGGAACAATAGTCTCCATGACTCAGTGATATTTTGTTTCAGATTCGGTATTGCCAACCTATCGTGTTTTGCCAACTACTCAGTCCTGGTCTCAGTGTTGGACTTCCATTTCCTGTCTTTATTGTCTTGTCTTGTCTCTGTCATGTGTTTTTGCTTTTACTGTTTGTGTATCTTTCATTATGGGACAGAGCACTTCAATGCCTCTGTCTCTGACCCTTGTTCACTGCACCAAAGTTTGCTTAAGGGATCAGAATCTTTCTTTTTCAGTAAAACGCTGGACCTGGCAGACTCTCTGTGCCTCAGAATGGCTCACCTTTGGATTTGGATGGACCCTAGAAGGATCTTTCTATTTCCCACTAATTTAAAAAGTCAGAGATATTGTCTTTCAGCCAGGGCCACATAGATACCTGTGAAGACAGATGGCCACTGCCTACCAACCCGGTGATGAGGGGAATCAACATCAATATCAAGAAAGAGACTTCGTCTACATTAGACGAAATCAGGTGTCATCTCTGGAACCCCGCTGGAAGGGACCATAGCAGGTGCTACTTATAACACCTAAAGCAGTAAAGGTAGACAGAATCACTTCCTGGATCCATACCTCTCATCTCAAGCCTGTGCCCTGTCCAGACCCTTGTGGAAACTGTAAAAGACTGGTAACACTTTCAAATTGTGTATTTGCCATGTGGATAAGGCAATAGACTCTCCCCTTGACCACCAGTAGTCCTAACCCTCATCAGCCCATTCAGCAGTGATGGCTGATCACAAATCTTACTGGACAAGAAGTATGGTCTATCTCGCATACAGCCCACATAGGGACATGGTCGCCATCTCTCCACAGAGACATTTGTCAGCTGGCTATAGGTCTTTTCCATTGGGATATCCCTGATGAAGTGGATCCCACTAAAATTCCATTCAATCCCTTCTCTACCATAGATAATGGAAACAAATATTATGGATGTAGGGACACGCGAGCCAGATGCAGGTTGGCTAGCCTAGATTACTATGTTTGCGCGGTGGACTATCAAAGCCACAAACAGTCAAGGCTGTGTTGGGGGAAAGCCAGCTTCTTCTGTAAGTCATGAGGATGTGAGCATACAGGGACTGCTTGATGGAACCCAAACTCATCATCAAATTCTGTACACAACATTGGCCATATTACCAATTAGATAACCAAAATTGATGGCCCCCAGAGGGGTTTCTAGAACCTCAAAATCTGCATGACCTTTTTAACTTCTGCAAGTGCTGAAAAGAGTGAAAGGAGATTCCCCTATGTGGAGGCCTTTTCCCTCCTTTGCTCACATCCTGAACTATGCTTCTCCAATAGATCCTCACCCTCAGCCTTCTGCTCCAGACTCTCTGCTCTTACTCTCACCTATGCAACCTGATTTCTCCCCTCCAATTACTAGATCAAAAACCCAAACCTCTGCCTGTTCTAAGACCGTTGCCCCCTTCTTGAGGTAGCAGGTACTGAGGTACACCTCAACCAACTCACTCCTCTCTTCTCCTGTCATTGCCCTCACTGGGTCCCACCAGCTCCTCTTACTAGCTAACACAAAGCTCAAACCAGCTGAGAAGAGCCCTCACACCCATATCCAAGATGTAATGTAAATGGCCTTTAAAGTTGCTTTTTCATCACTGAAAACATGTTACTAAGTATTTAAAGTCCCTCAAACGCTTTTTGGGATACTAACTCCCATCTTACCCTCTGCTGTACCTGTTGTACTGCTCAAGATTTGTTCCTAGAAAAATCCAAAACCCCTTTTCCATTATTCTTTTACATTTCTCCTACCTCATTCTCAGATCCACGGAACTGCTCACAGCCACGCCTTCCCCGTCTTCCCCCTCTGTACCAGGCCCACAGAAAAGTCTTAACTGACCTTCTCCAGAAATCTTCAACATAGCTGAATTTAGGAATTTCAGCAAAAGAGTCCCAATAAAAGATTTCTAAGTAGATAAACTTCCTCTTTTCGTGTTGCCCTATTCTACTTGGCCACTGGCTAAAAAAAATCTGCAATCCTAAGCTAGACACCCCCATACTAATTTTTCACAAAATATGTGAACAAGGCCTTGGCCTTGAGCTGAGGCTTCACATAGATGGCTACATTTGTAAGATAAAGAAGTTACCAACTGGGCTCCATGTTAACAGTTGGCAGGGGGAAAAATAAAGGGAATATAAAGCTCTCCCTCACCCAGGTGTCCTTGGAAAGTTAACTTTCCCAGAACAGAGGAAAAAAAAGAAGACAAACTGCTTTTTGTGAACTTATTAAGACTGTGAACTTCTGAGCCCCTTCCCTTATATGTTGGGTACAATATTCTGAAACTACCTAAACTCGGGGTTCCGGGGATTTAATTGATTACAACAGAAGTAATGCCATCTGAATATGGTTGCAAACAAATAGGACTGTTTTCCTGTCCTTGGTACTATCTTAGGTGCCTTGCCTTGTCAATCCCTACAACAGAATAATTCTATACACTTAAAACATTGTTTATGTTTTCATGAAGTGGTCAAAAGATGTGATTAATTGTGTAGTTGTGCAAATGTTTCCCAGAGTGCTCTATCATGACACAGGTTCATTTGAAGATCAAATAGGGGGGCATAAAACCTGGTTCCACTGGGAACATATATCCCTCACTTTCGCCATCCTATTAGGAATACATGTTGCTGCAGGGGTGGGCACAAGAACCACTGCCTTGGTCCATAGGACAAAACAAATGACCCAAATAGAAGCAGCAATAGGCCAAAACTTAAAGATATTAGTAACCTCCATCACAGCATTGCAGGAATCTTTAACCTATCTCTCTGAAGTTGTTTTACAGAACAGTCGAGGATTGGAACTCTTCTTCATGAGAGAAGAGGGCCTTTGTTTTGCATTGATGGAAGAATGTTGTTTTTATGCCAACCATACTGGAGTTGTAAAAAAATCTATGAGTAAATTAAAAAGACGACTTGAAGAGCATCAACGAGAGAGAGAGGCCCAAAAAGGGTGGTTTGAATCTTGGTTCACAAAGTCCCCCTGGTTAACTACGCATTTATCATCCCTGGCGGGTCCAATAATAATCCTCACATTATTGCTAACTATAAAACCCTGCTTGCTCAACCATGTAATTTATTTTCTCCAGGCTCAAATTGGACAAGTTAAACTAATGGTAATACCCCACTAGAAGACATAGAATGTGACACCACCCAATGATCATTTTTATGATTAAAAGTAGCCAGAAAAAGAAGTGTGGAATGAAAGTATAGAATGAAAGGTTAATAAAATATGTAGTTGTCACTTCCTGTTTTTCTGTACACTTAACAAAACACTGTTGAAATCTTGAGAATTTTTGCCAATCTTGTTCCCAGAATGTGCTGTCCACAACTGCCAAACTGCAGAATGTACTCCCCCACCCGGTTGCATGCAAACTGACCACTCGCCCTGACACATCAATAAACTTCCCTCCCTGCACTCGCAAGGAAAAGTATATAACATCTGCTTAAGCTGTTCTCAGGGCTCTCTATTCTTTTCAAGTTAACTCTGAGCCCCAGCATGCTGGACCCCCAATAAACCGTTTGCTGTTACATGAGATAGACTCTTGGTGGTCTCTTCTTCCGATGCTCGCCCGACCGTTACTTGGATGATTGAATGTAGAATAGAACATCCAGTCAAAAAAGGGATAGTCGGTAGGATTAGGAATATAGTCCGTAGGTTTAGGAAGAAGAGTGAGTATAGGATTTGGACCAAAAGTTCTTTAGCAATAGGGTTTCGGTTAGAGAGTGAATGTAAATGTCAGCACATGTGAAGAATGAGTCACAATGATGAAATGCGGAAAATATGTAGGAAAGCAGATATCAATAGAGACATTAGGAAATCAGGCAAAGTACAAAGTGAGTGATAGGATTAGACATTATCAACAGGGTTGAGTTTCAATATATAATCTTAGGAAGAAACAAATATGTAGTCACCAATAAGATTGACATTTGAGAGCATTAGGCAACCTGGACATGGATGATTTTAGTAATCCATGTTCACCTTCCATTTAGGCTTTTGGGAGAATCCTAAGTGTGACCTTTGCATTTTGTGTCCAGAATACTACTGTGATATAATGCATGTATAAATCAGTTGACATGAGTATTTCTTCCACCATTTCTGGGAGCAATATTTTGAAGATATACAAATTATTATTTGGCGTACACAGAGGCGTACCCTGTGTCTATGAATATAGAAGTAATGCATGAATTGACAATACTGTGAATAAATAATATAACTGATTCCACTTTACATAATGGATTGATAGAATTGATATTTAAAAATATATAAGAAATCTTATATTTATATAGAATCATTCATTCCAATGTGTTATACATCTAATGGTAATATTAGGGTTATATTTTATCATGAAATGTGTGTGAGTTCTGCTTCAAAAGTGAGTATGGAAATGGAAAATAATGTGTTTGGAAAGAAGTCTCATGAAAAGACCAGTCAAGAAACATAGAGGAATGCATGTGTTCTGAAGTAGGAAGTAATTGAAAGTGACACAAATGCAAATAATTTTGCTAACTTGTGGGTGAAATATAAGTATGGAAAAAGAAATCTAGGTATGATTTGAAGCCCAGAAGGGAATTTGCCCCTTGAGTGGTTTAATTGGCTTTGACTTATGTTCTGCACATATGTCTCAGATAAAGCGATATACAATGGAACAGTAATTTGCACCTTGGATGATTGAATAACGAAGAGAACATCCAGTCAAAAAGGGATTGTTGCTAGGATTAGGAAGATAGTCGGTAGGTTTAGGAAGAAGATTGAGTATAGGATTTGGACCAAAAGTTCTTTAGCAATAGGGTGTCGGGTAGAGATTGAATATATATGTCAGCACATGTGAAAAGTCAGTCACAATGATGAACTGGGGAAAATAGTAGGAAAGCAGATATCAATAGAGATTAAGAAATCAGGCAAATTATAAAATGAGTCATAGGTTTAGACATTCTCAACAGGGTTGAGATTGAAAATGTAATCTTCAGAAGAAACACATATGTAGTCACCAATATGATTGACATTTGAGAGCATTAGGCAACCTAGACATGTATGATTTTAGTAATCCATGTTCACTTTCCATTTAGGCTTTTGGGAGAATCCTAAGTGTGACCTTTGCATTTTGTGTCCAGAATACTACTGTGATATAATGCATGTATAAATCAGTTGACATGAGTATTTCTTCCACCATTTCTGGGAGCAATATTTTGAAGATATACAAATTATTATTGCGTGTACACAGATGTGTACCCTGTGTCTATCAATATAGAGATAATGCATGAATAGACCATACTGTGAATAAATAATATTACTGGTTCCACTTTACATAATTGATTAAATTGATATCTGAAAGTATACAAGAAATCTTATATTGAAATACAATCATTCATTCCAACTAGTTTTACATCTAATGATAATATTAGGGTTATGGTTTATCATGACGGTTGTTTGAGTTTTGCTTCAAAATTGATAATGGAAATCGAAAATAATGTGTTTATAAAGAAGTCTCTTAAAAAGAGCAGTCAAGAAACATGGAGTAATCCATGTGTTCTGAAGCAGGAAGTGATGGAAATTAAAACAAATGCGTATAAATTTGCTAAATTGTGGATGAAATATACATCCTATCATGTGCATAAACTGGAGAAATAGTAATGTACCAGTTTTGAATGAAAATGAACGTCAAAATACACATTATATCCCATAGGAATCTTCATGCATTGATGTTAAACTGGGTCAGTTACTGTAGAAATATTTGATTTTTTTTTGGTGTCATAATACACTTTATTTTAGCGCTAGCATGCCACAGAATGTAGAGGAAAGAGCAATGGATTTTTAGTTATAGCACTAATAATCTATCATTTAATGACTATTTTGGGGAGTCTAGAAATTGCATAAGGCTATGTAACATAATTGTTTTTTATTTAACATTCATAAAAACTTGGAATTTTGGTAATATTTTTCCTTTTTCATTTTTTATTTTTTCAGTTGTTCACAGACCTTCATTTTATTTATTTGTATGTGGTGATGAGAATATAACCCAGTGCCTCACACATGCTAGACAAGCATGTTAACACTGAGCCAGAAACCCAGCTCCTCCACTTTATCTTATCATCAAACACTCCTCACCCTCTTCATTACTCACTTTCTTAATCGTTTTCCCCCTTCTCTCTATTCTTTGTCACTTTCCCTCCTTATGTATTTTTCTCTCATGTCATTACAAATACTAGTATGCTATGAAATTTACATTTAAAACTGATTTTATAGTCATTCTTTTTTCTTGAGAAAATTTAAAATTTATAATCACCTGATAGATATACTACAATACATTTATTATACATATGCATCTATATTCATTCACATGTATTACATATATATATATATATATATATATATATATATATATGTATATATATATATATATACACATATACATATATATTTAAAATTACTTTGATTAGCCTGTTAGAAATAATATATACCAAGTCTTTCTTAATTCTCAAGTCTTCCAGAATTAACATCTTACAGTGAAAATCAAATAAACATGTTTAAGTTAACAGGTATCATTCTTATTTATCAATACTGATAATTTAAGGTTTTATATCACATTAAGCTGTAATATGGCATATTAACTCTTATGAATTAGAGAAATTTTTTTTGAAAAACCTATTATTTAAGGACCATATGCAATGACATTTCAAATGGCCTTCTTGTGATTTCAATTTCTATCAATTGTGTGTTAATTGAAAAATACTTATTTTAGTAATTTTCATATTCATAATTGATATAAAGTCAATTGTTTAATCCTTTTTGTAAGTAGTTACTTATTACAGTAGGGTCACTATTAATAATTCTAAATCTTTATAAGAAAAATGGTACAAAGTTATTTTCATGCAAAATTAAGAATAACTGCGATCTCTAAATGTTTGATTGCTGATACATATAATACAGAGCTTTTGATGAGTCTCTTTCCCAGTAAAAGATAAAATGCAAAGATACAGTTGGGTATGTATGTCCAAATAAAGATAAGAAAAAATACACATTATCAGTTAGAAACTATTAAATAAAAGATGAAAAGAACAATCCAACACATTTTACCAACTTGTCAGTTGAGTTAGTATTCTGGAAGAATAGCCTAAGACTAGACCTGGTAAATGACAAAATATTCACGAAAAAAATGAAATATGAAAAATATAGGAAATACTATGAATTTTTCAGGAGGGTAGGTGGATTATCCTTTAATCTCAATTATGTGCATTTTCAAAACCAGTTTTCTGGTACAATAAATTTGTGATAGATACAACTAAACAAAACAAAGTTTCTGCTTAGCAAAATGAATGCATCTCAACACTTTTTTAGCTGATATCTTCCCACTCAATTTTAAACCTTTATTTATTTATTTTTTATTGGTTGTTCAAAACATTACAAAGCTCATGGTATATCATCTTTCATACATTTGACTCAATTGGGTTACGACCTCCCAATTTTCCCCAAATACGAGTTGCAGAATCACATTGGTTACACATTCATATTTTTACAAAAAGTCATATTAGTGACTGTTGTATTGTGCTACATTTCCTATCCCCTACTATCCCCCATCCCCTCCCCTCCCATCTTCCCTCTCTACCTCATCTGCTGTTTTTCACTTCTCTCCCTTGTCCACCCCCCTTTCCCCTCACTACCTCTTATATGTAATTTTGTGTAACATTGAGGGTCTCCTACCATTTCCATATGCTTTCCATTCTCTCTCCCTTTTGCTTTCCTCTCTCGTCTTTGATTAATGTTAATCTTTTCCTCAAGTTCTTTCTCCCTGTTCTATTCTTAGTTGCTCTCTTTATATCAAAGAAGACATTTGACTTTTGTTTTTTAAAGATTGGCTACCTTCTCTTAGCATAATCTGCTCTAATGCCATCCATTTCCCTACAAATACTATGATTTTGTCATTTTTAGTGCTGCATAATACTCCACTGTGTATAGATGCCACATTTTTTTTATCCATTCATATATTGAAGGGCATCTAGTTTGTTTCCACAGTCTAGCTATTGTGAATTGTGCCACTATGATCATTGATGTGGCAGTATCTCTATAGTACGCTCTTTTAAGATCCTCAGGGAATAGTCCGAGAAGGGCAAAAGCTGGTTCAAATGGTGGATCCATTCCCAGTTTTCCCAGGAATCTCCATTCTGCTTTCAAAGTTTGCTTCACCAATTTGCAGTCCCACCAGCAGTGTACAAGTGTATCCTTTTCCCCACATCCTCGTCAACACTTGTTGTTCTGTGACTTCATAATAGCTGCAAATCTTACTGGAGTGAGATGGTATCTTAGGGTGGTTTTGATTTGAATTTCTCTGACTGCTAGAGATGGTGAGCATTTTTTCATGTACTTGTTGATGGATTGTATGTCTTCCGCTGTGAAATGTCTGTTCAGGTCCTTGGCCCATTTGTTGATTACATTATTTGTTATCTTATTGTTTAATTTTTTTAGTTCTTTGTATATTCTGGATATTAGGGCTCTATCTGAAGTGTGAGGGGTATAAATTTGTTTCCAGGATGTAGGCTGTCTATTTACCTCTCTTATTTTTTCTCTTGGTGAGAAAAAACTTTTTAGTTTAAGTAAGTACAATTTGTTTATTCTTGTTATTAACTCTTGGGCTATGGGAGTCTTATTATGGAATTTGGAGCCCTACCCCACAGTATGAAGATCGTAACCAACTTTTTTTCTATCAGACGCAGTGTCTCTGATTTTATATCTAGCTTCTTGATCCATTTTGAGATAACTTTTGTGCATGGCGAGAGAAAGAAACTCAGTGTCATTTATTTGCATATGGATTTCCAATTTTCCCAGCACCATTTTTTGAAGATGCTGTTCTTTCTCCATTGCATGCTTTTAGCCCCTTTATCAAATATAAGAAAGTTGTAATTTTGTGGATTGGTTTCTGTGTCTTTTATTCTGTACCATTGGTCCACCTGCCTGTTTTGGTACCAGTACCACACTGTGTTTGGTACTATTGCTTTGTAGTACAGTTTGAACTCTGATATCGCTATAACTCCAGATTCACACTTACTGCTTAGAGTTGCTTTTGGTATTCTGGGTCTTTTGTTTTTCCATAAGAATTTCATGATTGCTTTATCTTTTTCTACAAGAAATGCTGTTGGGATTTTGATTGGCATCACTTTAAACCTGTAGAGAACTTGGGGTAATGTCGCCATTTTGATAATGTTAGTTCTACCTATCCATGTACAGGGTTCATTTTTCCATCTTCTAAGATCTTCTTTTATCTCTCTCTTTAGAGTTCTGTAGTTTTCATTATATTAATCTTTCACCTCTTTTGTTAGGTTGATTCCCAAGTATCTTATTTTATTTGAGGATATTGTGAATGGAGTGGTTTTCCTCATTTCCATTTCAGAAGTTTTGTTGCTGATATACAAAAATGCCTTTGATTTATGTGTGTTGATTTTATATCCTGCCACTTTGATGAATTCATTTATTAACTCAAGCCGTTTCTTTGTAGACCCTTTTGGGTCTGTTAAATATATTATCATGTCATCTGCAAATAGCGATAATTTAAATTCTTCCTTTCCTATTTTTATGCCTTTAATTTCTTTTGTCTGTTTAATTGCTCTGGCTAGTATTTCAAGAACTTAATTGAATAGAAGTGGTGTTAGAGGGCATCTCTGTCTTGTTCCAGATTTTAGAGGGAATTTCTTCAGCTTTTCTCTATTTAGGATTATACTAGCCTGATTTTTAGCATATATAGCTTTTACCATGATGAGGTAAGTTCCTGTTATCCCTACTTTTTATAGTGTTTTGAACATAAAGGGATGCTGTAGTTTGTCGAATGCTTTTTCTGCATCAATGGAGATGATCATATGGTTCTTGTCTTTAAGTCTATTGATGTGGTGGATTACATTTATTGATTTCCATATATTGAACCAGCCTTGCATCGCAGGGATGAATCCTACTTGATCATGAAGCACAATTTTTTTGATATGCTTTTGTATTCGATTCGCCAGGATTTTATTGAGAATTTTTGCATCCAAGTTCATTAGAGATACTGTTCTGTAGTTTTCTTTCTTTAAAGTGTCTTTGTCTGGTTTCGGGATCAGGGTGATGTTGGCCTCATAGAATGAATTTGGAAGAGCTCCTTCTTTTTGTTTTTCTTGAAATAGCTTGAATAATATTGGTATTAATTCTTCTTTGAAGGTTTTGTAGAACTCCGCTGTATACCCATCCAGTCCAGGGTTTTTTTTGGTTGGCAGTCCTTTGATGGCTTCTTCTATTTCTTCCTTTGTTATTGGTCTGTTTAAATTGTGTGTGTCTTCCTGACTCAATCTGGGCAGATCGTATGACTTAAGAAATTTATCGATATCTTCACTATCTTATATTTTATTGGAATATAGTGTTTCAAAATACTTTCTAACTATCTTCTTTATTTCTCTAGTGTCTGTTGTGATATTGCCTTTTTCATCCCGTATTTTAGTAATTTGAGTTCTCTTCTTCTGTTCATTAGCATGGCTAAGGGCCTGTCGTTCTTATTTATTTTTTCAAAGAACCAACTTTTAGTTTTATCGATTTATTCAATGTTTTTCTTTGTTTCAATTTTGTCGATTTCTTCTCTAAATTTGATTATTTCTTGTCTTCTACTAAATTTGCTGTTGGTTTGCTCTTCCTTTTCTAGGTTTTTGAGGTGTAGCATGAGTTCATTTATTTGCTGGTTTTTCTTTTTTTGAGGAAATAACTCCAAGAAATGAATTTCCCTCTTAAAACTGCTTTCACTGTGTCCCATAGATTCCGGTACACTGTGTCTGTATTGTCATTTGTCTCTAAGAATTTTTTTATCTCCTCCTTTATGTCTTCTGTTACCCATTGATCATTCAGTAGCATGTTGTTCATTTTCCATGTGATGTAGGATTTTTCCTTCATTCTTTTATCATTGATTTCCCGTTTCATTCCATTATGATCAGATATGGTGCATGGTATTATTTTCATGCCTTTATATTTACTAAGAATTGCCCTATGGCATAATATATGGTCTATCTTTGAGTAGCATCAATGTGCTGCTACTGAGAAGAACGTGTATCCACTTGATGATGGTTGATATATTTTATATATGTCTGTTAAGTCTAGGTTATTGATTGTGCTGTTGAGTTCTATAGTTTCTTTATTCAGTTTCTGTCTAGAGGATCTGTCCAATGCTTAGAGTGGTGTGTTGAATTCACCCATAATTATTGTGTTGTAGTCATTGTGACTCTTGAACTTGAGGAGAGTTTGTTTTATGAACGTTGCAACTCCATTGCTTGGTGCATACAAATTGATATTTGTTAGTCTTGTTGGTGGATGGTTCCTTCTAAAGAATATAGTGTCCTTCTTTATCCCTTTGATTTACTTAGGTTTGAAGTTGATTTTATTCCATATGAGTATGGCCACTCCTTCTTGCTTCCGAGGGCCATGTGAGTGGTATGATTTTTCCCAACCTTTTACCTTCAGTCTGTGTATGTCTTTTCCTATCATATGGGTCTCCTGAAGGCAACATATTGTTGGATATGTTTTTTTGATCCACGTTACTAGCCCATATCTCTTGATTGGTGAGTTTAGGCCATTAACATTTAAGGTTACAATTGAAATATGATTTGTACTTCCAGTCATGTTTATTTATTTATTATATTTTAGTTTGGCTAGTTTTTACTTTTTTGGTTATTTTCCTCCCCCTTTACTGAAATACCTCCAGCTGTTAGTTTTGGGCACTATTTTTCAATTCTACTTCTTGTAGTATTTTGCTCAAAATGCTTTGCAGTGCTGGTTTTCTGGCTGCAAATTCTTTTAGCTTTTGTTTATCATGAAAGACTTTAATTTCATTTTCAAATCTGAAGCTTAATTTTGCTGGATACAGTATTCTTGGTTTGAATCCATTATTTTTTCAGCATTTGAAATACATTGTTCTAGGATATTCTCGCTTTCAATGTCTTTGATGAAAAATCAGTCGTTAACCTAATTGGTTTACCCCTGAATGTAATCTGCCTCTTTTCTCTTAAAGCGTTTAATATCGTCTCCTTGTTCTGTATGTTGGTTATCTTCATAATTATATGTCTTGGATTTGGTCTATTATATTTTTGAATGTTTGGGGTCCTGTAGGCTTCCAGGATTTGGCAATCCAATCCATCTTTCATCTCTGGGATGTTTTCTAGAATTATTTCATTTAATATGTTGTCCATTCCTTTATTTTGAATCTCTATGCCTTCTTCTATCCCGATGACTCTCAATTTTTTTTTGACATCCCATATCTCTTGAATAGATTGCTCATGGGATTTAAGCATCTTTTCTGTGTTGATTATATTCTTTTCATGTTGATAAACTTTGTCTTCATTATCTGATTTTCTGACTTCTACTTGATCTACTCTATTTGTAATATTCTTGTTTGAGTTTTTAATTTGGTTTATAGTTTCCTGCATTTCTAGAATTACTGTTTGAATTTTTTTAAGATCTCTATCTTTTGGTAAAGCTCATTTTTTGCCATTTGAATGTGTTTGTTTAATTCATTTTCAAAATTTACTTTTATCCCTTGGACTTGCTGCCTCATGTCTTCTCTAATATTTCTTTCTATCTGAGTTAAGTATGCCTTGATTTCTCTCCCTATCCCTGTTTCTGGTGCTTCTAGGTCCTCCTGTAGAATTAAGTTGTCCTGCATTGTTTGTACTCCTTTTTTTCCCTTGTTTTTTCAAGATGTTCACGTTACTTTCCAGCTCTATTTGATTGCTGTGTTTCTGCTTTATTCTAGAGATTTGTTTTGGTGTTGTATGTCTCTGTTGTCTCTCCTTTGTGTTGGTAGACTATGCCTGCTAAAGTGGATTCCGCTTGGAAGAAATTCCGAAGGCCGAGCTCCAGTGACGTCACCTCTCTGTTTTGACGGGCCCAAGGCTCCTTGCTGAGGTGTCTGAATAGGGGGGTGGGACTGGACTGTCACTTGTTGGTTTCAGCTCCGGGTCACTGGTGGGCAGGCGGTCTCCAGCTGCCCAGTCGTGTGGTCGGTGGCCGGCAGGCAGGCGGTCTCCAGCTGCCCAGTCACGTGGGCAGCAGGTGGGCTGTCACTGGTGGGCGGGCGATCTCTAGCCACCCAGTGGTGCGGTCGGTCGCCGGCAGCAGGGCGTTCTTCAGCCGCCTAGTCACGCCGGCAGCGGGTGGACTGTCGCCTGCGGGCCTGCAGTCTCCAGCTGCCCAGTCACAAGGACCTGGCCTCTAGTCCCCTGGTTTCTCCTGCTAGTCCTGGTTTTTCCTGCAAGACCAGATTTCCCCTGAGTGATGGCTCTCGGCAGTTCAAACTGTACTCTGGGCCTGCCGTTTGTTGGGTGTGGAGGGTGTCTATTGGGAACCCAGACACTCTATTGTTTTGATTTTTTCCACTTGCC
Source organism: Callospermophilus lateralis (assembly GCF_048772815.1). Lineage (NCBI taxonomy): Eukaryota > Metazoa > Chordata > Mammalia > Rodentia > Sciuridae > Callospermophilus > Callospermophilus lateralis. The sequence goes on along the minus strand of NC_135313.1, from coordinate 130,546,552 downwards.
CCTCCCCCAGCACTGGTTAGACAGGTTTTATTTTCGCAGCTGATGAGAGGGGGAATTGAAGGTTAGTTGCCTCTTGTTTTCCCCCATCTTTATGCATGCTCGCTCTGATAATCTCTCCCCCAGAAATACTAGGAGAGATTTTATGCAAATTCCCTGATATATGGGAGATGAGTTGAATAACACACACCTGTTTTATTGTTGTAATCTGTAGGAGATTGGCTGTGGTTACTTCAGCTCTCCAAGATGATGGCCATTGGTTTCCTTGGAAGAGTTTCCATTGTGGGAGATAGAACTGTACTTCTTCGTTCCCTATCTGAAATCCTGAACTCAGCTCAGGGCTCAGTGGGGGCTCTACCAGCAGGATTCCACAGAATCCGCATCAACGTTTCTCCCTGCTTATTGGTCCCATCTCGGTGGTCCCGCGCCATCTTTAGCCACTGGGTGGGCCGCGCGGATCAGTCATACGGGATCAGGGGTCGCACATTTGGCTCGTGTTTGAGTCTCAATTACTGGACCATGGTGCTAGAAATCCTTCTTCTAGGTTTTGGTGCACCCCCATTTTGCTGTAATTTCCTAACAAGATAGTTTTTTTGTCACTCTAACTCGTTATTCACCTGTGCAGTGGTGTAGTACACTTGGTGTGATGCACTCTATTCGTGGAAATCTTGCAATGACGAAATATTATGATTTGTATGCACCGTTTACTGAAGTCAGTTTTCAGTATTAGTAAACAAATATGAATTTCAGGTGAATGAATATTTCTGAGAATAATCTTGTGAAAAGTTGATTATAAATCCAAATACATGAATATGAATGATTTTAGGGAGTGTATAATAAGACACATATATTTCATATTTTGAAAAATCTGGAGAGTATATATATATATATATATATATATATATATATATATATATATACACACACACACACACACACAAACACACACACACACACACAGACATTAAAAAGAAGCAGTATATATGCCAATCAAAATTCATCATGAAATATATATCTTCCACATATCCAAAAATATACATTTTACTAAAAATGTATTTATGTATAATGTTGTTCAACTTGGAAGCTCACCCTTAGGTTGAATTTTCAGTTCCAACAGCGTTTAGGAGGAGTGATCTCTTCTCACAATTTGTATGTGCCAAGTCACCCACCTCAGAAGAAGGGACGTGTGATACCAGGTAGGATTCTATATGTGCATATAATAATACATGAGCTGAAAAAGGCTAAAGAGAGACAGGAATTGACATATTTCTTAACAAAAAACACATGGTGAACTATTTCAATAAACATTGACTTATTTATAACTCCTACCCTATATAATGAAAAAGGGAAGTCCAATTATACACCATGCCTCCTCTGAACTGCTTGTATTTCTATTCTGTTTGAGTTACAATTCTCCATCATATTAGGATTAGTAGTCAGAGTCTAGTAGGGTATGGGTTAGTGTCAGAGATTCATTATTCTGAATGGAAAATAGGAAAATAAACCCAATGCCTTTTCAAATATGTGCTACACAATAATCTTCCCACTCTCATCCAGGACAATTCCTTGATATTACCCTCGCCTGAAGTGATGCACAATTAGAGGAGAAGAGTTAGAAAATCTGTGAATACATATCTGGAACGGAATATGCTCAGGAGTTCACAACCTTGGAGGTGGTAGAGGAGTTTCCAAAAGTAAGGGACAGGGTAAACACTCCACAAACATGGAGCTCTGTATGCCTAAAGACATCTTGAGAAACTGCCTCTGAGTTTGGGCACTTGAAATATATGTTGTTGTCAGGAGCTTTAGCTTCCTATGTAGTGAGAGCACCAAAATTGGGTCTGCATCTATGTGACCTGGAGGACATGGTATCTTATTTTTCAATGAACATGAGGCAGCAGTGCTGAATTCTCACTTTGTAGGTAAACTGTGGCAACTGCAGTCTAAGTGTCTCTCCGTGTAGACTGTGAAGCCATTTGGTCATCCTCTAGTTTTCCTAGTGTGTCTTGCTGCTTCACTGGGAGTTGGGTATTTGCTTCACGAAATACAAGGAGTTCAACTGGGACATAATGCTGTAGGGAGTTCTGTCACATGCGGTGGGTCAGGGTCTGCAGGAGAATGCACCAATCAGGCTTCTATCCCCCATAGCTTGCCCCCAGGCCCATAGCAACCTGATTCTGAACATTGCCCTGAAACCTCTCCATATAACAAGATGCCTTAACATATAAGGGTCTGCTAGCTGCACCATGCCAGTCACAAGCCATTTGGAAGCCAATGGCAGATCCACATGGCCCCAACACAGATTTTTTATCACACACCTGCCCACCACTGCTCTAGACCCGCTACTAAGCAGGCTCCAACTTACTGGCATCTCTGTTCTACACCATTTTCATGAAACCCAGTCAATCAAAGAATTGTCTGGTATAATCATGATCAGCAAATGGATATCAAAAGGTTCTCCAGTGACACCTGGACATGAAAATTTCAAAAATTCCATGGTATTTATCTAGCCATTTTTCGTGGATGAATTTGGAGGCACTATGATTTTCAATTCATTCAGGAACCATTAAATGTTGAGGAAGCTCATTTTAATGAAAGCACAGGAGAACACACACAGACAAGTCTTCTGAAAGAGTGGCCAAATGGTCACATGAAGCCAGGCCCATTGAGGTCTACAATGTGAGGTTCATGTGTGTTTTGACTCTCAACTATGGCTGCCAAGTTTGTCAGAATAAAATCATGTGATATCCTTGCTGAGATTCCCCGTGCCTTGTGGAAAGCCTTCCTGGGCACACATCTCAATTCCAAAGGTGACTCTCATGCATGGCCTCCTAAAATCCCAACACAACTCATGGAAATACTTCTCTGAGGTCAGTTCCAGAACTCAGTCTCTAAGGGGAATCACAGCAGAGTTCAAGCCCAGGTGGAGCCAGTCATCATTTCCAACCCTCAAACTAATAACCACAATTAAAACCAAAACACTTCCACATGGCCCTCACCTTCTTCCATATAGACACTCATTATAACCTCTGACTAGAGGTTTCCATGAGGGGCGGAGCCCAAGACAGTGTCCAAAATAAGCTCCCTTTCCCCTCATTTGCCTAAAGTCGGGGTGGCCTGAACACCTTCCTGTGAACCAGGAGTGATCGAGTAGGCCTGCCGTTAATACTGCTCTGTTTCTCCAATTTTTGATTAATACTGACTGTGGGGTTTAGATTCTTTATGTGAATTAGAAACATGAGAAAACCCAAGCACCTACGGGCTTCCCTCTTCAGGGCTTTGAAGAACTCATTTGACCCAAAGGATCCCTATTCTCACTTGATGAAGTTCAGGAACCTTACAGAGGAAGGCGAGAGACTTCATCCACAATGACTGCTCTTTTGGCCATTTTGGGTTTGGATGAAAACATGGGATCGATCAGGTGCTGAGAATCTAACCACAGCCTCACACAGGGCCAAGAGTCTGATTCAGACACATCCATTTCCAAAGCAAATAAGCAAAGAGCCACAGGTGACTCCCAATCATTTCCATTTGAAACTGTTTTCTTCAGGCTTCACAAAGGAGTGGAGTGAGGCAAGGACCTTCCTGAAATTCAGGGCCAAAAACAATATGAAAACAAAAGGCCCAAAGCAAGGTTTCTCCACTGAGACTTTCCTGGTCACACTGATATCTGAGTTTTCTGAGATGCTCGCCATTGCCGTCAGCTATCCAGAACATGGCCATATCACAGAACTTGTAGGTGGTATATATCTTGGACACAAAACCATGAGCCTATTCTGGAGAGTGGCCAGAATTCAGGAAGAAAACAGAAACTTTGGAAGATAGCAGGTGTTGCCCTTTGATAAGGCAAGCCACAGTCCATTCATAAATTTGGCAGGATGAATGCCTGGAAGCTTTCTACTAGACAGGACACATCCATTGATGCATTCTCTTTACTAATGTCTACAATCACGCACAGAGTGGGATACACAGATATAGAAGCACTTGACTTGTCAAACGACTTACTTGAAACAGTCAATGCCAATCCAAACAAACAGCCTTTCCTACCTATTCTCAGGACATGAGACAAAACCAGAAACACACATCCACACCCACAAAGACACCTCTTTTGCCCAAGTAGGTCTGTGACTATCCAGAGTGTCCTCAGATTGATGGGCCATATTATATTCCCCCAAAATGGTCTCTCCTGTCTCAAATCTGGTCTCCTTGGCCAACTCTGTGAAGTAGTCAGGAGCCATGGGTGAGCCACTACGTGCTTTCTCAGGAAAGTCCCCTCTTCAGAGCTTTCCTGGCATTTGGCCATCCTCACATCAGTTGGAACAAAGAAAGGCTGAGTCTGTCCTCGGTAAATTGAAACAAGTGAGACCACTGGAACTGGGACTGCGAGTGCCTCTGGGTGTCTCTCTTCCTGGATCACAAGTTGAGAGAGTTCCATCACCAAGGAGGTGAGGTGAGGTCACTTCCTTCAGGAACTGAATGAGGTCACTGCCTTGGCAACCTCTTTGTCCTAACAGTTACATCTAAGGGTCCCATGAGATGCAGGCTGCCCCTACTTTCTGTGACACTTTCACAAGTTAGAATGGTATATCAACCATAGGCACCTGTGAAAAGCTCTTCACACAGGCCTTGTTTGGTCCATCTTCTCTATATTTAGAGGTTGATTCAGACACATCCCTTCATCATGACCAGGTTGTTTGCCATAGAATTTGACTTTTTCTTTCTCATGTCCTTCATAGCTGCATATATATTCTTCAGGGGTCATTTCTGCATGGACCTTTGATGTTCTCAGCAGGTGGAAGATCCCCTACATTCCAGTATTGTAAGACCAACTCTGTCCCTCCTCTTTTGTAAAGTTAGATTGAGGGAACAGTGTATGTTTAGGGTTAATAACATGTTTGATTTGGGTTAAGAATCTCTCTGCCGGATGAATAATGGTATTGGGAACCTGTGATATTTACAAGAATATATAGCTGAAATATAAGTATAAAAACAGAAATCTAGGTAAGATTTGAAACGAGAAGGGCATTGGGCCCTTGAGTAGGATACTTAGGTTTTAATAATTTTCTGTATATATGCCTCAGATAAATTAAAATACAATGGCTTAGGACCTTATACTTTGGACGATTGATTGTCGAATTGAACATCGAGTCAAAATGCAATAGTCAGTAGGATTAGGAAGATAGTCAGTAGATTTAGAAATAAGAGTGAGTATAGGATTTGGACCAAAATTTCTTTAGCAATAGGGTCTAGGGTAGACAGTGAATGTATATGTCACCAAATGTGAAGTGTCAGACACAATGATGAACTGGGGAAAATATGTAGGAAAAAAGATATCAATTGAGATATTAGGAAATCAGGCAAAGTATAAAGTGAGAGATAGGATTAGACATTTTCAACAGGCTCGAGCTATAATATATAATCTTAGAAAGAAACAAATATGTAGTCACCAATAGGATTTACATCTGAGAGCATTTGGCAACCTGGACATTGTTGTTTTAGTAATCCATGCTCACTTTCCATTTAGGGTTTGATACAATCATGATTGTGACCTTTGCTTTTTGTGTCCACAATATTACTGTGATAAAAAATATATATGAATATATATATAGATAAGGTGATATGAGTAATTCTTCCACCATTTCTGGGAGCAATATTTTGAAGAGGTATAAATTAGTATTGGGGGGACAAAGAGGTGTACACTGTGTCTTTGAATATAGAGATAATGCATTAATAGACCATACTGTGACTAAATAACATAACTGGTTCCAACATTAAATAATGCATTGAACTGAAATGTGAAAATATACAGAAAATCTTTTATTGATATACATACATTCATTCCAAACAGCTATACATCTAATGGTAATATTAATGTTATGGTTTATCTTGAAGAGTGTGTGAGTTTAGCTTCGAAATTGATTATGGAAATAAAAAATGATGTGTTTGGAAAGAAGTCTCATGAAAAGACCAGTCAAGTAACATGGAGGAATACATGAGTTATGAAGCAGGAAGTGACTGAAAGTGAAACAAATTCCTATAAATTTGTGAACTTGTGGATGAAATATATATCCTATGATGTGCAAAAACTGAAGAAATAGTAATGTACCAGTGTTGAATTATAATGAACGTCAAAATAGAAATCATGTCCTATAGGAATCTACTTGCATTGATGTTAAACTGGGTCATTTACTCTAGAAATATTAGGATTTGTAAGCACCATTTATTGATGTTACTTTTCAGAACTGGGAAACAAATATGTATTTCAGGTGGATGAGTATTTCTGAGAATAATCTTGTGAAAAGTTGATTAGAAATCCACATACATGAACATGAATGAATTTACGGAGTTATATAAGACACATATATTTCATATTTTATAAAATGTGAAGAGTGTGAATATATATATATATATATATATATATATATATATATATTGTATATATATATATTTATAAATATATATATATATATATTTATATATATTAAAAAACCACAAAAAACACATTAAAAATATCAATATATATATATATGCCAATCGTAATTCATCATGTAATATAAATCATCCACAGATGCAAAATTATTTATTTTACTAAACATGGATTTATGTATAACATTGTTCTACTAGGAAGCTCACCCATAGTTTGAATTTTCAGTTCCAACAGCGTTTAGGAGGAGAGATCTCTTCTCACAATTTGTTTCTGCCAAGTCAGCCAACTCATAAAAATGTACGTGTGATACCAGGTAGAATTCTATATGTGCATATAAAAATACATGTGCTGAGTAGGCTACAGAGAATGGGAGACAGGAATTCACATATTTGTTAACTTTAAGAACACATGGAGGACTATTTCAATTAAAAATTGACTAGATTTATAAAACCTACCCTTTATCATGCAAGAGGGAATTCCTACTATACAACATGCCTTCTCTGGAATGCTTGAATTTTCATTCTGCTTGGGTATTTTTCTCCATCATATTAGGATTAGTAGTCAGAGGCTAGTAGGGTATGAGTTAGTGTCAGGGATTCAGTATTTCGAATGGAAAATAGGAAGAAGAATCCACTGTCTATCAAATATGTGCTACACAAAAAATTTTTCTACCCTCATCCAGAACAATGCCTTGACATTACCTTCGCCCCAAGTAAGACACAATTAGAGGAGAAGAGTTAGAAAATCTCTGAATACATATATGAAATAGAAAATGCTCAGGAGATCACAACCTTGGAGATGATAGAACAGTTTCCAAAAATAAGGGACAGTGTAAAAACTCCACAAACATGGAGATTTGCCTGCCTAAAGACGTCTGGAGAAACTGCCTTTAGGTTGGGGACTTGAAATACATGTTGTTGTCAGGAGCTTTAGGTTCCTTTCTAGTGAGACCATTAAAGCTGGGTCTGCATCTCTGTCATTTGGGGGACATGGTTATAATTTCCCAATGAACATGAAGCAGCAGTGCTGAATTCTCTTTGTAGTGAGAGCATCTAAGGTGGGTCTGCATCTATGTGACCTGGAGGACATGGATTCTTATTTTACAATGAAAATGAGGCAGCAGTGCTGAATTCTCTCTTTGTATGTAATCTGTGGCCACTGGGGGCTAAGTGTCTCCCCACGTGGACTGTGAAGCCATTTCATCATCCTCCACTTTTCAGAGTGTTTCTTGCTGCTGCACTCAGAGTTTGGTACTTGCTTCAGGAAATACAAGGCGTTCAACTGGGACACCTTGCTGGAGGAAGTTCTGTCAAATGTGGTGGGTCAGGGTCTGCAGGAGAATGCACCAACAGGGCTTGTATACCACATAGGTTGCCCCCCTGACCATAGCAACCTGATTCTGAACATTGCCCTGCAACCTCTCCATATAACAAGATGTCTGTACATATAAGGGTCTGCTAGCTGAACCATGTCAGTCACAGCGATTTGGAAGCCAATAGCAGATCCACATGACCCCACAACAGATGTGTTATCACACACTTACTCACCACTGCTCTAGTCCCACTACTAAGAAGGCACCAACTTAATGGCATCTCTGTTCTCCACAATTTTCATGAAATCCAGTCAATCAAGGCACTGTCTGGTACAGTCATGATCAGCAACAGGACATCCATTGTTTATTCAGTGCCATCTGGTCATTGGAATTTCAAAAATTTCATGGTATTTATCTAGCCAATTTTCAAGGATGAAGTTGGAGGCACTGTGGGTTTCAATTCATTCAGGAATCATTCAATGGTGAGGAAGCTGATTTCAATGAAAGTTTTGGAGAACTCTCACAGGCAAGTCCTCCCAAAGAGTGGCCAAAAGGTCACAAGAATCCAGGCCCACGGAGGTCTACAATTGAGGTCCATGTGTGTTTTGACTAGTAAATATGGCTTCAAAGTCTTTCAGAATAAAATTATGTGATATCTTGGCTGAGATTCCCAGTGCTCTGTGGAAAGCCACCCTGGGCCTAGTTCTCAGATTCCAAGGGTGAATCTCATGTGTGGCCTCCGAAAATCCCAACACAATTCATGGCAATACTTCTTTGATGCCTGATCCAGAACTCAGTCTTTCAGGGGAATGACACCAGAGTTCAAGCCTACGTGGATCCAGTCATCTCTTCCAACTGCCACACGAATTACCACAATTTAAACCAAAATACTCCCACATGGCCCTCATCTTATTAAATATAGACACTCATCATTACCTGTGGCTGGAGGTTTCAAAGTGGGACACATCCCAAAAGAGTGTCCAAAAAAATCACCCTTACCCCTCATTTGCCTAAAGTCAAGGTGGCATGGACACCCTTCCTGTGTACCTGGAGTGACCCAATAGGCCTGCCGTTAATACTGCTCTGCTTCTCCAATTTGAGGCCTACTGATTCTCAGCGATAGATGTTTTATGTGATTTGGAGTCATAAGAAAACACAAGCATCTCTTCAGGGCTTCAAAGAACTCATTTGACCCAAATGATCCCTATTCTCACTTGATAGAGGTCAGGAACCTAACAGAGGAAGGCAAGAGACTAATCAACAATGACAGATTTTTGGCCATTTTGCTTTTGATTGCACACATGGAATCTATCTTTAGATCCATCATGTGCTGAGAATCTAAGCCACAACCTCATACAGGGCCAAGAGGCTGATTCAGACACATCCCTTTCCAAAGCAATTAAGCAAAGCGCCACAGGTTATGCCCATTTATTTCCATTTGAAAACTGTTTTATTCAGGCTTCACAAAGGGGTGGCCTGAGGCAAAGACCTTCCTGAAATTCAGGGCAACAGAACCATAGGTAAGCAAATGAACCAAAGTAGGGTTTCTCCACTGAGAGTATACTGGTCACACTGATATCTGAGTTTTCTAAGATGTTCCTATTCTCTACAGCTCTCAAGTATATGGACATGTCACATAGCTTGGAGATGGTACATATGTTGGACACAAAACCATGAGCCTATACTAGAGAGTGGCCAGAATTCAGGAAGAAAACAGGAACTTAGGAAGTTAGTAGGTGTTGCCCATCCATAAGGCACACCACAGTCCATTCATCAATTAGGCAGAATGAATACTGGAGAGTTTTCTACTAGACAGGACACATGCATTGATGCATTCTCTTTTCTAATGTCTACAACCACAGACACAGTGGGATACACAGACATAGAAACACTAGCCCTGTCAAACGACTTACTAGAAACAGTCTACTCTAATCCAAACAAAGAGCCTTTCCTACCTATTCTCAGAACTTGAGAGAAAACCACAAACTCACACCCACACCCAAAAGGCACCTCCTTAACACAAGTAGGTCTGTGACTATCCAGAGTGTCCTCTAACTGGTGGGCCATACTATGTTCCCCTGAAATGGCCTGTCCTCTCTCAGATCTGTTCCCCTTGGGCAACTATGTGAAGTTTTCAGGAGCCAGTGGTGAACCAATACCTGCTTTCTCAGGAAAGGTCCCTCTTCAGAGCTCTTCTGGCATTTGACAATCCTCATATCAGTAGGTACCAAGGAAGACTGACTCTGTCCTTGGTAAATCCAAAGAAGTGAGACCACTGGAACTGGGACTGGGACTGGCTCTGGGTGCCTGGCTTCCTGGATCACAAGTCCAGAGATTTCCATCACCAAGGAAGTGAGGTGAGATCACTTCCTTCAGGAACTGAATGAGGTCACTGCCTTGGCCACCACTTTGTACTTACAGTTGCTTCCAAGGGTCCCATGAGATGGAGGCTGCTCCTACTTCCTGTGACACTTTAACAAGTTAGAATGGTATATCAAGCATAGGCACCTGAGAACAGCTTTCCACACAGGCATGGTTTGATCAGTCTTCTATACAATAGGAAAGGAGAGGCTGATTCAGACACATCCCTTCATACTGACCAGGTTGCTTGCCATGGAATATGACTTTTGCTCTCTTAGGTCCTTCATAGCTGCCTGCAACTTCTCCAGGGTATCATTTCTGCCTGGAACTTTGATGTTCTCAGTAGGTGGAAGATCCCCTACATTACTATTGTAAGACAAACTCTGTCCCGGCTCATCTGTAAACTTAGTTTGAGGGAACAGTGTATGTTTAGGGTAATAACAGGTTCGATTTGGGTTAGGAATCATACTGAGGAACAAACAATGGTATTGGGAACTTCTGATATTTACAAGAATATATTGGTGAAATATATGTATGAACACAGAAATCTAGATAAGATTTGAATCCAAGAAGGGAATTGGGCTGTTGATTGGAATACTTAGCTTTGAATTATATTCTGCATAGATGTCTCAGATCAATCAATATACAATGGCTTAGGACCTTGTACCTTGGATGATTGATTGTAGAAGAGATCATCCAGTCAAAAAGGTATAGTTGGTAGGATTAGGAAGATAGTCAGTAGATTTAGAAAAAAAGAGTGAGTATAGAATTTGGACTAAAAGTTCTTTAGCAATAGGATTTCGGATAGAGAGTGAATGTAAATGTCAGCACATGTGAAGAGTCAGTCACAATGATGAACTCGTGAAAATATGTAGGAAAGCAGATATCAATAGAGACACTAGGAAATCAGGCAAAATACAAAGTGAGTGATAGGATTAGTCATTTTCAACAGCGTTGAGGTTCAATATATAATCTTAGGAAGAAACAAATATGTAGTCACAAATAAGATTGATTTGAGAGCATTAGGCAACGTGGACATGGATGATTTTAGTAAACAATGCTCACATTCCATTTAGGCATTGGTGAAAGGTTAATAAAATAGGTACTTGTCACTTCCTGTTTTTCTGTATGCTTAACAAAACACTCTTGGAATCTTGAGAACTGTTTGCTAATCTTGTTTCCAGAATGTGCTGTCCCCAACTGCCAAACTGCAGAATACACACCCTCACCCATTTGCACGCAAACCGCCCCCTTGCCGTGACCCATCAATTAACTTCCCTCCCTGCCCTCTCCAAGGAAAGTATATAAGCTCTGCTTAAGCTGTTTTCATTGCTCTCTGCTCTATTCAAGTGACCTCTGAGCCCCAGAAAGGTGGTCTCCCAATAAACCCTTTACTGTTGCATGAGACATTCTCTTGGTGGTCTCTTCCTCCGTCGCTCGCCCGATCTTTACATCTGGAGGCACCAGCGAGATCCAGCAGCGGCGGACGAAAGACCCCCAGGGGGCTCCTTTCAGGGTAAGTAAGGTGACTCTTTCTGGTTTCAGGTTTCAGGTAATGGTTTTGCAAAATCTCTATCGGTGATGAGCATGAGCTCTCTCTGACGGTGGCTGACAGACGTGTCACAGAGCCACAGGCCACATCCCTGGGGGACGCCCCAGAGGACTCAGGAAATCAAGGAACAATAGTCTCCTCGACTCAGTGATATTTTGTTTCGGATTCGGTATTGCCAGCCCATCAGGTTTTGAGGGTTACTCAGTCCTTGTCTCAGTATTGGACGTCCATTCTCTGTCTTTATTGTCTTGTCTTGTCTGTGTAGTATGTCGTTGCTTTCACTGTTTGTGTATCTCTCATTTTGGGACGGAGCACTTCAACACCTCTCTCCCTGACCCTTGATCACTGGACCAAAGTCTGCTTAAGGGCCCAGGATCTTTCTTTTTCATTAAAACGCTGGACCTGGCAGACTCTCTGTGCCTCAGAATGACACCTTTGGAGTTGGATGGCCCCCAGAAGGATGTTTCTATTTCCGACTAATTTGAAAAATCAGAGATATTGTCTTTCAGCTGAGGCCACATAGGCATCCAGATCAACAGTCATATATCTTAACTTGGCAGGACCTCTGCAAATCCCCTCCTCCATGGGTGAAGCCTTTCCTTGTCCCTGCCTACGCTCCTACTCCTTCCACCACGATTCTATCTCTCAAACCCTCTGCTCCTCCTCCTCCACCCTCTGTTCTCCCTGAGTCTGAAGATTCTACTGGACTCTCCTCCTCCTTCTTTTCCCCTGCCCTTGTCCCCAACCCCCAACAACCTCTAAGTGATTCCCCTGCTGACTCAGCTTCTCTGCCATTGGAGGAAGTTAGGCTGGCCCAGAGCCCTCCAGATGACTCCCCCACGTCACACACAGCCCCTCCTTCCCTGGAGGAAGCTGGCCCGGCTAAAAGAACTCAAAGAACTCCCTGGGGTTTTCACACTTGCCTACTTGGGATGACTGCCAACAAATCATAGGGACTCTCTTCATGACAGAGGAATGAGAGAAAAACCTCCTGGAAGCTAAAAAAAATATTCTCGGATCAGATGGGTGACCAATATAATCATAAGCCAGCTTCCCCTTGAATTGACCCAACTGAGACCCCAACACCTTTGAAGGTAGGGAGCATCTGTCCACTTATTGCCAGGCCCTAATAGTGGGTTTCCAATCGGCCGCTAGGCAACCAACTAATTTGGCCAAGGTAAGAGAGATAATTCAAGGGCCAGATAAATATCCCTTTATGTTTCTAGAGAGAATTATGGAGGCATATAGGAGATTTACTCCTATTCATCCTCAGGCAGAGGATCAAAAGGCATCTGTCATGATGGCCTTCATTGGGCAAGCTGCCCTGGATATTAAAAGAAAGTTACAACTCTTAGATGGATTACAAGATATGACTTTGGGAGATTTAGTCAGAAAAGCCGAGAAGGCATACTATAAGAGAGAAACAAAGAGAAAGAAAGGGAGCAAAGGGAAGATGAGAGATGCAAAAGACAGACTAAGGCATTGACTAAGGTCATGATCACAACAATAAATAGGCCAGAAATTAACAAACAGGGAGACAGGAACGGAAACCTGGGCGCACCCCAGAGGCCACCCCTGGCCTCAGATCAATGTGCCTACTGTAAAGAAAAAGAAAACTGGGCCAAAGAGTGCCCTAGAAAAGAGACAGCCACGACAGCCAGCCATTCTGACTCAGGAGGATGACTAAGAACGTCCAGGCTCAGATCCCTTCCCCGAGCTCAGGGTAACTTTTGAAGTGCAGAGGACCCCAGAAAACTTTGAAGTGGATACAGCAGCAGTATACTCAGCCCTTAAGGCCCCACTGGGCACACAATCAAAAAAAATGTCTCTAGTTCAAAGGGCTAATGGCAGTAAATATCAGACATAGACAATTAAGAGGACCATGGACATGGGGAAAGGAAAAATCCATCACTCCTTCCTAGTAATCCCAGAATGCCTGGCCCCATTGATGGGCAGAGATCTGCTCACCAAGCTCCGGGCCAAAATGACTTTTAACCCCGAAGGCCCCCAAATGATATTTCTAAATCCTTTAGTATAAACTTCTATATTCACGGCTTTAAATATGTCAGTAGAAGATGAACAGCAACTCTTCACACCCCCCAAGACTGATCAAACAAGCAAGCTACCCCAGAAATGGATAACAGATTACCCAGATGCCTGGGCAAAAACTGCTGGGTTAGGCGGAGCCGTGAAACAACCTCCAAGAACAGTGGAGTTAAAAACCTCAGCCTCCCCAATCAATGTCAAACAATATCCTCTGAGCAAAAGAGCTAAAGATGGGATAAGGCCCCATATTCAGAAATATCTAGCCTTAGGGTTCTAAGGCCCTGTCAATCGGCCTGGAAGACTCCCATGCTCCCAGTAAAAAAAAGCCAGGAACCAGGGACTATCCCCCGTTCAAGACCTAAGAGAGATTAATAACAGAGTGCAGGACATTCACTCCACGGTAACTAATCCGTACAATCTGCTTATCACTCTGAACCCTGAGCATAAATGGTATACTGTTCTGGACTTAAAAGATGCTATCTTTTGCTTGCCTCTCCATAAAGATAGTCAGTTGCTGTTTGCTTGCTAGTGAGTAGACAAAGAAACTGGAACGTCTGATCAAGTTACTTGGACTAGACTCCCACAGGGGTTCAAAAACTCTCCCACTCTCGTTGATGAAGCTCTCCACAGAGATCTCAACAACGTCAGAACTACACACCCCAAAGTCACCCAGCTTCAATACGTGGATGACCTGCTACTGGCAGCCAACACCAAAGAAAACTGTGAGTCTGGGACCCAAGCACTATTATATGAGCTTGCTCAACTCGGGTATAGAGATTCTGCCAAAAAGGCCCAAATTTGCCAGGAAGAAGTAATCTTCCTGGGCTATTCCCTTAGGGGCAGTAAACGATGGCTCACTGAGCCCAGAAAACAAACGGTTGTGCAGATACCACCCCCATCTAGCAGCACACAACACAGAGAGTTTCTTGGGACTACTGGGTTTTGCAGGTTATGGATTTCTGTGTTTGTGTCCTTTACTTCTTCTTTATACCCGCTGTTAAAGGGAGATGCCCAAATCCAATGGACCCCTGAGCACCAGAACGCTTTTTATAACATCTAACGACACTGGCACTGAATTCCTCAACTTGACTGAGCCAAGCCTGCAATTTCAGAAAGCCCTACACTACGTTAAAAATGTACATTAATTCACACACCTTGGTTCAAAGAAACTGCAGGCATTCCTGAAGGATCAAGAACAGAGTTTTCCACTAACCCACTCACAGCAAAAGGAAATAACTGAACAGGTAACAAAAGCCTGTCCGGTCTGTCAATAGGTTAATGCTTATCCTTCCAAGCTTTCCGCAGGAAAGCACCTATTAGGAACCAGACCAGGACAATTCTGGGAAGTGGACTTTACTGAAATTAAGCCAGCAAGGTATGGACTTAAATATCTCCTAGTCTTTGTAGATATATTTTCCGGATGGATTGAAGCCTTCCCCACAAAAAAAGGCACAAATGGTGGTCAAGAAGATCCTGAAAGATATTTTTCCAAGACACGGCCTGCCTAAGGTAATAGGGTCTGATAATGGCCCGGCGTTCATGGCCCAGGTAAGTCAGGGATTAGCCAGGACACTGGGGATAAATTGGAAGTTATGTTGTGCTTATAGACCCCATAGATCAGGACAGGTAAAAAAAATAAATAGAACCATTAAAGAGACCTTAACGAAATTAAGCTTAGAGAGCAGCGTAAAAGATTGGACTATGCTCCTGCCTTATGCACTGTTTCATGCAAGAAATACTCCCTCTATTTCTTTGTGTAACCTCACCCCTATGAAATTCTTTATGGAGCCCCCCCTCCAGTAAGGGACCTAACCCCAACTCTAAGACCTAATGATCCCTTCCACAACCCCTTATTTGACAGACTTAAAGCTCTTGAAAGAACTCAGCAATACCTGTTGAAACAGCTGGCCACTGCCTACCAACCTGGTGAAGAGGGGACTCCACATTGATATCAAATAAGAGACATCCTCTACATAAGACAACATCAGGTGTCATCCCTGTAACCCCGCTGGGCAGGACCATACCAGGTGCTACTTATAAAACCTACAGTGGTAAAGGTAGATGGAATCAATTCCTGGATCCTAATTCTTATCTCAAGACTGCGCCCTGTCCAGACTCTGGCTGGAAACTGGAAAAGACTGGAAACCCTTTCAAATTGCATATTCGCCATGTGGATAAGGCTATAGACTCTCCCCTTGTCCACCAGTAGTCCTTACCCTCATCAGCCCATTCATCAGCGATGGCTGATCACAAATCCTACTAGACAAGAAGAATGGTCTATCTCGCATACAGCCCCCTTAGGGACCTGGTGGCCATCTCTCCACTCAGACATTTGTCAGCTGGCTAAACGTCTTTCATATTGGGATAGCTCTGATGAAGAGGATCCAACTAAAATTCCATTAAATCCCTTCTGTACCACAGATAATGGAAACAAACATTATGGATCTAGGGACACGCAAGCCAGATGCAGGTTGGCTAGCCTAGATTACTATGTTTGCCCGGCAGACTATCAAAGCCACAAACAGCCATGGCTGTGTGGGGGAAAAGCGGACTTCTTCTGAAAATAATGGGGATGTGAGCATACAGGGGCTGCCTGGTGGAACCCAAACTCCTCATCAAATTCAGTACACAGCATTGGCCATATTACCAATTAGACAACCAAAACTGATGGCCCCCAGAGGGGTCTCCAGATCCTCAAATTCTGTGTGACTTTTTCAACTTCGGCAAGTGTTCAAAAAGATCCATCAATTGAGAATTTCCTTCCAAGGAAATTCCCCTATGTTTAGACCTTTTCCCTCCTTTGCTCACATCCTGAACTATGCTTCTCCAATACATCCTCACCCCCAACCTTCTGCTCCAGACTCTCTGCAGTCACTCCCACATGAGCAACCTGATTTATCCCCTCCAATTACTAGATCAAAAACAAAAACCTCCGCTGGTTCTCGTACCATTGCCTCCTTGCTGAGGTAGCAGGTACTGAGGTACCCTTCCACCCACTCACTCCTCTCTTCTCCTGTCAGTGCACGCACCGGGTCCCACCAGGTAATCTTACCAGCTAACACAAAGCTCAAACCAGCTGAGGAGTGCCCTCAGACGCCTATCCAAGATGTAATGAAAATGGCCTTTAAAGTTGCTTTGTCATCACTGAAAACAGGTTACGAAGAATTTAAAGTCCCTCACAGGCTTTTTTGGATACTCACTCCCGTCTTCCCCTCTGCTCTACCTGTTCTACTGCTCAAGTTTTATTGCCAGAAAAATCCCAAACCCCTTTCCCATTATTCTTTTATATCTCTTTTTCCTCATTGTCAGAACCACGGAGCTGCTCTCACCCCCTGCCTTCCTTGTCTTTCCCTCTGTTCCAATCCCACAGAAAAATCTTAAATGGCCTTCTCCAGAAGCCTTGATCATGCCTGACTTTAGGACTTTCAGCAACAGAGGCCCTATACAAGAGTTCAGTGTAGATAAACTTCCTCATTTTGTGTTGCTCTGTTCTACTTGGCTACTGGCTGGGAAAATCAGCACTCCTAAGCTAGACACCCCCTTACTATTTTTTCACAAAATATGTGAACAAGGCCTCTGGCTTTGAGCTGGGGCTTCCAGAGATGGCTACATTTCTAAGATAAAGAAGTTACCAACTGGGCTCCATGGTAACAGCTGGCAGGGAGAAAAAAAAAAGAGAAGAAAAAAGCTCTCCCCCTAACAGGTGTCCTTTAAAAGTTAACTTTCCCAGAGCAGAGGAAAAAAAAACAGAAACAAAAACTGCTCTTTGTGAACTTCTGCAGACTGTGAATTTCTGAGCCCCTTACGTTACATGTTGGGTACAAAATTCTGAAACTACCTAAACTTGGGGTTCAGGGGATTAAAAGATTACAACAGAAGCATTGCCCTCTAAATCCGGTTAAAACCAAATAGGACTGTTTCCCTGTCTTCTGTGCTATCTTAGGTGCCTTGCCTTGTCCGTTCTTACAACAGTATAATTCTATATACTTAAACATTGTTTATGTTTTCATAAAATGATCAACAGATGTGATTAAGTATGTAATGGTGCAGATGTTTCCCAGAGTCCTCTATCATGACGCAGGATCATTTAAAGTTCCAATAGGGGGGCATACAACCTGGTTCCACCAGGAACCCGTATCCCTCACTTTCTCCATCCTATTAGGAATAGGATTTGCTGCAGCGGTGGGCACAGGAACCACTGCCCTAGTCCATGGGACACAACAAATGACCCAATTAGAAGTAGCAATACACCAAAACTTAAAGATATTAAAAACCTCCATCACAGCTTTACAGGAATCTTTAACCTCTCTCTCTGAAGTTGTTTTACAGAACAGGCGAGAGTTCGACCTCCTTTTCTTGAGAGAAGGGGCCTTTGTCCTGCATTGAGTGAGGAATGTTGTTATTATGCAGACCATAGTGGAGTTGTAAAAGAATCTATGATTAAATTAAGAAGACGCCTTGTAGAGCGTCAACAAGAGAGAGAGGCCCCAAAAGGGTGGTTTGAGTCTTGGTTCACAGAGTCCCTCTGGTTAACTCCGCATTTATCAGCCCTGGTTGGTCCATTAATAAACCTCATATTATTGCTAACTGTGAGACCCTGTTTGCTCAACCGTGTAGTTTCCTTTTTCCACGCTCAAATTGGACAAGTTAAACTTATGGTAATAAGAAAACAATATACCACACTAGCAGACATAAAATGTGACACCCCCAATGATCACTTTTATGATTAAAAGTAACCAAAAGAAGAAGTGGGGAATGAAAGGTTAATAAAATAGGTACTTGTCACTTCCAATTTTTTGGTATGCTTAACAAAACATTGTGGATATCTTGAGAACTGTTTGCTAATCTTGTTCCCTGAATGTGCTGTACCAACTGCAAAACTGCAGAATGTACTCCCTCACCTGTTTGCATGCAAACTGCCCACTCGCCCTGAGCCATCAATAATCTTCCCTCCCTGCCCTCTCCAAGGAAAGTATATAAGCTCTGCTTAAGCTGTTTTCAGGGCTCTCTGCTCTATTCAAGGGAGCTCTGAGCCCCAGCATGCTGGACCCCCATAAACCCTTGGCTGTTGCATTAGACAGTCTCTTGTGGTCTCTTCCTCCGACACTCGCCTGACCATTACATTGGTAAAATAATAAGTGTGACCTTTGCTTTTCATGTCCAGAATATTACTGTGATAAAATGTACATGTAGATAATGTGACTTGAGTATATCTTCCACCATTTCTGGAAGCAATATTTTGAAGATGTACAAATTAGTATTGGATGTACAAATAGGTGTACCCTGTGACTATGAATATAGAGATAATGCAAGAATATACCATACTGTGAATAAATAATATAATGGGTTCCAAATTTAAATAATGCATTCAATTTATATCTGAAAATATACAGGAAATCTTATATTGATACACATACATTCATTCCAACCACTGATACATCTAAAGGTAATATTAGGTTTGTGGTTTATCATGAAGAGTCTGTGAGTTTTGCTTCAAAACTGATTATGGAAATTTAAAATAATGTGTTTGGAAAGAAGTCTCATGAAAAGACCATTCAAAAAACACGGAGGAATCCATGTGTTCTGAAACAGGAAGTGATTGAAAGTGAAACAAATGCCTATAAGTTTGCTAACTGGTGGATGAAATATATATCCTATGATGTGCATAAATTGAAGAAATAGTAATGTACCATTGTTGAATAAAAATGAACATTAAAATACACAACATGTCCCATAGGAATCTAATTGCATTGATGTAAAACTGTTCAGTTACTGTATAAATATTAGTATTTGTATGCAACATTAACTGAAGTTAGGTTTCAGTACTGGAAACAAATATGTATTTCAGGTGGATGAATATTTCGGAGAATAATCTTGTGAAAAGTTCATTATAAATCCATATACATGAACATGAATGAATTTACGGAGTGGGTATAAGACTCATATATTTCATATTTTGAAAAATCTGGAGAATATATATATATATATATATATATATATATATATATATATACACATATACTTCTCGTGTGTGTGTGTGTATATATATATATACACACACACACACAAACACACACAGAGAGATATTAAAAAGAGCAATATATATGCCAATCAAAATTCACCACGAAATATATGTTATCCACAGATCCAAAAATATTCTTTTTACTGATCATGGATTTACGTATAGTGTCATTCAACTAGGAAGCTAACCTATAGGTTGAATTTTCAGTTCCAACACTGTTTAGGAGCAGTGATCTCTTCTCACAATTTGTATCTGCCAAGTCAGCCACCTCACAAGTATGTATGTTTCATACCAGGAAGGATTCTATATGTGCATATAAATATACATGTGCTGAATAAGCTACAGAGAAACGGAGACAAGAATTCACATATTTCTTAACTTTAAAACACATGGAGAACTATTCCAACAAAAAATTGACTAGATATATAACTCCTACCCTATGAAATGCAAAAGGAAAGTCCAAATATACACCATGCCTCCTCTGATCTGCTTGTATTCCTATTCTGTTTGGGTTATTTTTCTCCCTCATATTAGGATTAGTAGTCAGAGTCTAGTAGGGTATGTGTTAGTGTCAGGGTTTCAGTATTTCGAATGGAAAATTAGATAAGGAATCCAATGTGTATGCAATATGTGCTACACAAAAATATTCCCACTCTCATCCAGAACAATGACTTGACATTACCTGTGTGGGTAAACACTCCACAAACATGGAGCTCTGTTGGCCTATATACTTTTTGAGAAACTGCCTCCAAGGTTGGGCACTTGAAATATATGCTATTGTCAGGAGCATTAGCTTCGTTTCTAGTGAGACCATCAAAGCTGGGTCTGCATCTATGTGACCTGGAGGACATGGTTTCTTATTTTACATTGAACTTGAGGCAGCATTGCTGAATCCTCTCTTTGTAGGTAAACTGGTGCCACTGGAGGCTAAGTTTCTTCCCATGTGGACTGTGAAGCTATTTTGAATTCCTCCACTGTTCGTGGTTTTAATGGTGCTGCACTGGGACTTTGGTATTCGCTTCATGAAATACAACAAGTTCAACTGGGAGACAGTGCTGGAGGGAGTTCTGTCATGTGTGGTGGGTCAGGATCTGCAGGAGAAAGCACCAACCAGGCTTCTATCCAACATAGCTTGCCCCCTTGTCCATAGCAACCTGATTCTGAAAATTGCCCTGAAATCTCTCCAAATAACAAGACGCCTTTACATATAAGGGTCTGCTGGCTGCACCATGTCAGTCCCAAGCCATTACGAAGCCAATAGCACATTCACATGGCCCCACCACAAATGCTTTATCACACACTTGCACACCACTGCAATAGGCCCACTACTCAGCAGGCTCCAACTTACTGGCATCTCTGTTCTACACCATTTAAATGAAACACAGTCAATCAACGCTTTTTCTGGAACACTCAAGATCAGCAACAGGACATCCAAAGGTTCTCAAGTGCCACCTGGTCATGTGAATTTAAAACATTTCATGGTATATATCTTCCGCGTTTTTCAAGGATGAAGTTGGAGGCACTGTGGGTTCAAATCATTCAGGGACCATTAAGTGTTGAGGAAGCTCATTTCAATGAAAGCTCTGGAGGACTCTCACATGCAAGGCTTCCCAAAGAGTGGCCAACGGTTACATGAAGCCAGGCACATTGAGTTCTACAATTTAAGGTCCATGTGTGTTTTGACTCTCAACTATGGCTGCCAATTATTTCAGAATAAAATCATGTGATATCCTGGCTGAGATACCCAGTGCTCTGTGGAAAGCCACGGTGGGCCTAGATCTCAGTTTCCAAGGGTGACTCTCATGCGTGGCCTGCTAAAATCCCAACAAAATTCATGACAATACTTCTCTGAGTTCAGTACCAGAACTCATTTTCTAAGGGGAATCACTCCAGAGTTCAAGCCTAGATGGACACAGTCATCTCATTCAACTGCCACACAAATGACCACAATTAAAACCAAAACACTCCTTCATCGCCCTCATATTCTTCCACATAGACACTCATCATTACCAATGGCTGGAGTTTTCCATGAGGGGTGCAGCCCAAGACAGTGTCCAAAATAAGGTCCCTTGCCCCTCATTTGGCTAAAGTCATGGTGGGCTGGACACCCTTTCTGTGAACCAGTAGTGGTCAAATAGGCTTGCTTTTAATACTGAACTGCTTCTCCAATTTGAGGCCTAATGACTTTCAGGTATAGATTCTTAATGTGATATGGAGTCATGAGAAAACCCAAGCACCTATGGGCTAGCCTCTGCAGGGCTTTGAAGAGCTCATTTGAAAGAAAGGACCCCTATTCTCACTTGATAGAGATCAGTAACCTAACAGAGGAAGGCAAGAGACTTCATCCACAATGACTGAACTTTTTGCTATTTTGGTTTTGCATGTACACATGGGATCATTCTTGGATCCATTAGGTGCTGAGAATCTAAGCCACGGCCTCACACAGGGCCAAGAACCTGATTTAGACAAGTCCCTTTCCAAAGCAATTAAGCAAAGAGCCACAGGTGATGCCTATTCAATTCCATTTAAAAACTGTTTTCTTCACGCTTCACAAAGTGGTGGCTTGAGGAAAAAACCTTCCTGAGATACAGGGCAACAGAACAATAAGTAAGCAAAAGGCGCAAAGCAGGGTTTCTCCACTGATATTTTCCTGGTCACACTGATATCTTAGATTTCTGAGATGCTCCCCATTCCCTTCAGCTATCCAGTGCATGGCCATGTCCCAGAGCTTGGAGGTGGTACATATCTTGCACACAAAACCATGAGCCTATTTTGCAGAGTGGCCAGAATTCCTGATGAAAACAGGGACTTAGGAAGGAAGTAGGTGTTGCCCATCCCTAAGGCAAGTGACAGTCCATTCATAAATAGGGTAGGATGAATGCTGGGAAGCTTTCTACTAGACAGGACACATCCGTGATGCATTCTCTTTTCTAATGTCTACAACGAAGGACACAGTGGAATACACAGATATAGAAAAACTCACCTTGTCATAAGACATACTAGAATTTGTCCACTCCAAACCAAACAAACCGCCTTTCTTACCTATTCTCAGAACATGAGACAAAACCACAAACTCACACTCACACCCACAAAGGCACCACCTTACCCCTAGTATGTCTGTGACTATCCAGAGTGTCCTATGACTGGTGGGCCGTACTATGTTTTCCTGAAATGGCCTGTCCTGTCTCAGGTCTGGTCTCCTTGGCAAACACTGTGAAGTTGTCTGGAGCCAGCGGTTAGCCACTACCTGCTTTCTCAGTAAAGGCCCCTCTTCAGAGCTCTTCTGGCTTTTTCCATCCTCACATCAGCAGGTACCAAGAAAGACTGACTTTTTCCTTGGTAAATCCAAACAAGTGAGTCCACTGGGACTAGTACTGCAACTGGCTCTGAGTGCCTGGCTTCCTGGATCCCATGTTCAGAGAGTTCCATCACCAAGGAAGTGATGTAGGTCACTTCCTTTAGGAACTGAATGAGCTCACTGCCTTGGCAACCACTTGGTCCTAAGAGTTGCTTCCAAGTGTCCCATGAGATGGAGGCTGCCCCTACTTACTGTGACACTTTCACAAGTTAGAATGGTATATCAACCATAGGCACCAGGGAACAGCTCTCCAAACAGGCCTGGTTTGGTCCATCTTCTCTATATTAAGAACAGAGAGGCTGATACAGACAAAACCCTTCATCCTGACAAGGTTGTTTGCCATTGAAGATGACTTTTGCTCTCTCAGGTCCTTCATAGCTGCCTACAACTTCTGCAGAGTTCATTTCTACATGGATCTTTGAGTTTCTCAGCATGTGGAAGATCCCCTACATTCCTGTATTGAAAGACCAACTCTGGGCCTGCTCTTCTGTAAAGTTAGATTGAGGGAACAGTGTATGGTTAGGGTTAATAACAGGTTCGATTTGGGTTAGGAATCATTCTGCGTGATGACTAATAGTATTGGGAGTCTGCAATATTTAAAAAAATATATAGGTGAAATATAAGTATGAAAATATAAATCTAGGTAAGATTTGAAGCCCAGAAGTGCATTGGGCCCATGATTGGTATACTTAGCTTTGAATTACATTCTGCACAGATGTCTCAGATAAATTGATATTAAATGGGATAGGACCTTCTACCTTGGATGATTGAATGTCGAAGAGAACATCCAGTCAAAAAGGGATATTCGGTAGGATTAGGAAGATAGCCTGTAGGTTTAGAAAAAGAGTGATTATGGAATTTGGACAAAAGTTCTTTAGCAATAGATTTTTGGGTAGAGAGTGAATGTCAGTGTCAGCACACGCGAAGGGTCAGTCACAATGATGAACTGGGAAAAATAAGTAGGAAAGCAGATATCAATAGAGACATTAGGAAATAGGCAAAGTATAATGTAATAGGATTAGACATTTCAACATGGTTGAGGTTGAATATATAATCTTAGGAAGAAAGACATATGTTGTCTCCAATAGGATTGACATTTGAGAGCATTAGGCAACCTGGACATGGTTGTTTTTAGTAATCCATGCTCACTTTCCATTTTGCTTAGGTGAAAGGTTAATTAAATAGGCACTTGTCACTTCCTGTTTTTCTGTATGCTTAACAAACCACTGTTGAAATCTTGAGAACTGTTTGCTAATTTTGTTCCCAGAATGTGCTGTCCCCAACTGCCAAACTGCAGAATATACTCCCTCACCCGGGTGCACGCAAACCGCACACTCGCCATGACCCATCAATAAATTTCCCTTTCTGCCCTCTCCAAGAAAAGTATATAAGCTCTGTTAAAGCTGTTCTCAGGGCTCTCTGCTCTATTCAAGTGAGCTCTGAGCCCCAGCATGCTGAACCCCCAATAACCTCTTTGCTGTGGCCGAGTGAAAATGGTATACTGTTCTGTACTTAAAAGATGCTTTCTTTTGCTTGCCTCTGCATAAAGATAGTCAGTTGCTGTTTGCTTTCGACTAGGGAGACCCAGAAACCGGAATGTCTTGTCAACTAACTTGGACTAGACTCCCACAGGGGTTCAAAAACTCCCCCACTCTCTTTGATGAAGCCCTTCACAGACATCTCAACAACTTCAGAACTACACACCCCGAAGTCATTCTGCTTCAATATGTGGATGTCCAGCTACTGGCAGCCAACACCAAAGAAAACTGTGAGTCTGAGACCCAAGCACTATTATCTGAGCTTGCTCAACTCGGGTAGAGAGCTTCGGACAAAAAGGCCCAAATTTGCCAGCAAGAAGTAATCTTCCTGGGGTATTCCCTTAGGCGCGGTAAATGATGGCTCACTGAGCCCAGGAAACAAACCGTTGTGCAGATACCACCCCCATTTAACAGCAGACAACATAGAGAGTTTCTTGGGACTGCTGGCTTTAGCAGGTTATGGACCTGGGTTTGTGATCTTAGCTGCTCCTTTATACCCACTGTTAAATGAGAATGCCCAATTCCAATGGACCCTTGAGCACCAGCAAGCTTTTGATAACATCTAAGAACACTGACACTGAACTCCTCAACTTCACTGAGCCCAGCCTGCAATTTCAGAAAGCCCTGCACTACGTTAAAAATGTACATCAACTCAATCAACTTGGTTCAAAAAAACTGCAGGCATTACTGTAGGATCAAGAACAGAGTTTTAGACTAACTCACTCACAGTGAAAGGAAATAATTGAATGGGTAACAAAAGCCTGTCAGTTCTGTCAATTGGTTAATGCTTACTCTTCCATGCTTCCTGCAGGAAAGAACCTACGAGGAAGCAGACCAGGACAATTCTGGATAGTGGACATTACTGAAATTAAGCCAGCAAGGTATGGACTTAAATATCTCCTAGTCTTTGTAGATACATTTTCAGGATGGATTGAAGCCTTTCCCACCAAAAAAAATAAATAAATAAAAGAAAACCGGCACAAATTGTGGTCAAAAAGATCCTGAAAGATATTTATCAAAGACACGCCCTGCCTAATGTAACATGGTCTGATAATTGAACAACCTTCATGGGCCAGGTAAATCAGGGGTTAGCCAGGACCCTGGGGATTAATTGGAAGTTACATTGTTCTTATCGACCCCAGAGCTCAGGACACGTAAAAAAAAATAAATAGAACCATTAAAGAGACCTTAACGAAATTAAGCTTAGAGACCGGCATAAAAGATTAGACTATGCTCCTGCCTTATGCACTGTTTCATGCAAGAAATACTCCCTTTGTTTCTTTGTGTAACCTCACCCCCTATGAAATTCTCTATGGGGCCCCTCCTCCACTAAGAGCCCTAACCCCGACTCTAAGACCTAAGGATCCCTTCCACACACCCTTGCTTGACAGACTTAAATCTCTTGTAAGAACTCAGCTATACCTGTTGAAACAGCTGGCCACTGCCTTCCAACCTGGGGACGAGGGGAATCCACATTGATATCAAGAAAGAGACTTCCTCTACATAAGATGACATCAGGTGTCATCCCTGGAACCCTGCTGGAAAGGACCATTCCAGGTGCTACTTATAGCACCTACAGCAGTAAAAGTAGAGGGAATCACTTCCTGGATCCATGCCTCTCATCTCAAGCCTTTGCCATGTCCAGACTCTGGCTGGAAACTGGAAAAGACTGTTAACCCTTTCAAATTGCATATTCGCCACGTGGGTAAGGTTATAGACTCTCTCCTTGGCCACCCGTAGTCCTAACGCTCATCAGCCACTTCAGCAGCGATGGCTGATCACAAATCCTACTAGACAAGAAGTATGGTCTATCTTGCATACAGCCCCCTTAGGGACCTGGTGGCCATCTCTCCTCCCAGACATTTGTCAGCTGGCTATAGGTCTTTCCTATTAGGATATCCCTGATGAAGAGGATCCCACTAAAATTTCATTAAATCCTTTCCATTCCATAGAAATGGAAACAAACATTATGGTTGTAGGGACAGGCAAGCCAGATGCAGGTTGGCTAGCCTATATTAGTATGTTCGCCCGGCAGACTATCAAAGCCACAAACTGCTACGGCTGTGTGGGGGAAAAGCCAACTTCTTCTGTAAGTCATGGGGATTTGAGCATACAGGGGCTGCCTGGTGGAACCCAAAATCCTCATCAAATTCAGTACACAGCATTGGCCATATTACCACTTAGACAACCCAAACAGATGGCCCCCAGAGGAGTCTCTAGATCCTCAAATTCTGTGTGACCTTTTTAATTTCTGCAAGTGCTCAAAAGGGTGAAAGGAAATTCCCCTATGTGAAGGCCTTTTTTCTCTTTTGCTCACATCCTGAAATATGCTTCTCCAATAGTTCCTCAAACTCAGCCTTCTGCTCCAGACTCTCTGCTGTCAGTCCCACCTCAGCAAACCTGATTTCGCTTCTCCAATTACTAGATCAAAAACCGAAACCTCCGCTGGTTCTCAGAGCATTGCCCCCTTGCTGAGGTAGCAGGTACTGAGGTACCCATCCACCCACTCACTTCTCTCTTTTCCTGTCAGTGCCCACACCGGGTCCCACCAGGTCCTCTTACCACCTAACCCAAAGCTCAAACCATCTTAGGAGAGCCCTCAGACCCCTATCGAAGATGTAATGAAAATGGCCTTTAAAGTTGCTTTGTCATCACTGAAAACAGGTTACTAAGAATTTAAAGTCCCTCACAGGCTTTTTGGGATACTCACTCCCGTCTTCCTTTCTGCTCTACTGGTTCTACTGCTCAATTTATGTTGCTAGGAAAATCCCAAACCCCTTTCCCATTATTCTTTTACATCTCTCCTTCCTTATTCTCAGATCCATGGAGCTGCTCTCACCCCCCGCCTTCCCCGTCTTCCCCCTCTGTACCAGGCCCACAGAAAAATCTTCACTGAACTTCTCCAGAAGTCTTCACCATGGCTGACTTTAGGACTTTCAGCAAAAGAGTCTCTATAAATGAGTTCAGTGTAGATTAACTTCCTCTTTTTTGTTGCCCTGTTCTACTTGGCTACTGGCTGAAAAAATCAGCACTCCTAAGCTAGACACCCCTTTAATAGTTTTTCACAGAATATGTGAAAAAGGCCTCTGGCCTTGAGCTGGGGCTTCACAGAGATGGCTACATTTCTAAGATAAAGAATTACAAACTGGTCTCCATGGTAACACTAACCGCTCCATGGTAACAGTTGGCAGGGTGATAAAAGAAAAGGAAAAAAAAGCTCTCTGCCTCCCAGGTGTCCTTGAAAATTTAACTTGCCCACAATAGAGGAAAAAAACAGAAAAAAAGCTTCTTTTGAGAATTTCTGCAGACTGTGAACTTCTGAGTCCCTTCTCTTTCATGTTGGGTACAAAATTCTGAAACAACCTAAACTTGGGGTTCAGGGAGTTAATTGATTACAACAGAAGCAATGCCCTCTGAATTCAGTTGCAACCAAATAAGACTGTTTCCCTGTCTTTGGTGCTATCTTAGGTGCCGTGCCTTGTTCGTCCCTACAACAGTATAATTCTATATAGTTAAACATTGTTTATGTTTTCATGAAATGGTCAACAGATGTGATTAATTGTGTAATGGTGAAGATTTGTCCCAGATTGCTCTATAATGACCCAGGTTCATTTGAAGTTCAAACAGGGGGGCATACAACCCGGTTCCACTGGGAACATATATCCCTCACTTTAGCCATCATATTAGGAATTGGAGTTGCGGCAGGGTAGTCACAGGAACCACTGCCCTGCTCCATGGTACACAACAAATGACCCAAATAGAAGCAGCAAGAGACCAAAACTTAAAGATAATAGAAACCTCCATCACAGCTTTGCAGGAATCTTTAACATCTCTCTCTGAAGTTGTTTTACACACCAGTTGAGGGTTGGACCTCCTCTTCATGAGAGAAGGGGGCCTTTGTGCTGCATTGATGTAAGAATGTAGTTTTGATGCCGACCATACTGAGGATGTAAAAAAAAAAAAAAAACCTATGAGTAAAATAAAAGGATGCCTTGAAAAGTGTCAATGAGAGAGAGAGGCCCAAAAAGTGTGGTTTGAGTCTTGGTTCACACAGTCCCCCTGGTTATCTACGCTTTTATCAACCCTGGCCTGTCCAATAATAATCCTCATATTATTGCTAACTATAAACCCTGTTTGCTCAACCATGTAATTTATTTTCTCCAAGCTCAAATTGGACAAGTTAAACTTATGGTAATACCCCACTAGCAGACATAGAATGTGACACGCCCCAATAATCACTTTTATGATTAAAAGTAGCAAGAAGAAGAAGTGGGGAATGAAAGGTTAATAAAAAAGGTACTTGTAACTTCCTGTTTTTCTGTATGCTTAACAAAACACTGTTGAAATCTTGAGAACTGTTTGTAATCTTGTTCCCAGATTGTGCTGTCCCCAACTGCCAAATTGCAGAATGTATTCCCTCACCCAGTTTCACACTAACCGCCCACTTGCTCTGACCCATCAATAAATTTCTGTCCCTGCCCTCTCCAAGGAAAGTATATAAGATCTGCTTAAGCTGTTCTCAGGGCTCTCTGCTCTATTCATGTGAGTATATTCAGAAGGAGTATAAAGTGAGTGACAGAATTAGTCATTTTCAACAGGCTTGAGGTTGAATACATAATATTAGGAAGAAACAAATATGTAGTCACCAATAGGATTTATATTTGAGAGCATTAGACAAAGGTGAAATGGATGTTTTAGGAATCCATGCTCACTTTCCACTTAGGATATGGTACAATCATAAGTGTGAACTTTGCATTTTGTGTCCAGAATATTACTGTGATAAAATTTATGTGTAGATCAGGTGCATGAGTATTTCTTCCAGCATTTCTGGGAGCAATATTTGAAGACTATAAATTATTGTTGGGGGTGCAAATAAGTGTACCCTGTGTTTATGAAAATAGAGATAATGCATGAATAGACCATACTGTGAATAAGTAATGTAACTGGTTCCAACTTTAAATAATGGATTGAATTCACATCTGAAATTATACAGGGAATCTTATATTGACATACAATCATTCATTCCAACCAGTAATACATCTAATGGTAATATTAGGGTTATGGTTTATCATGATGTGTGTGAGTTTTGCTTCAAAAGTGATTATGGAAATTGAAAATAATGTGTTTGGAAAGAAGTCTCATGAAAAGACCAGTCAAGAAACCTGGAGGAATGCATGTGTTCTGAAGCAGGAAGTGATTGAAAGTGAAACAAATGCATATAAATTTGTGAACTTGTGGTTGAAATATATATATTATGAAGTGCAAAAACTGAAGAAATATTAATGTACCAGTGTTGAATAAAAATGAACGTCAAAATACTCATCATGTCCCATAGGAATTCACTTGCATTGATGTTAAACTGGGTCAGTTACTGTAGAAATATTAATATTTGTAACCACCATTCGCTGTAGTGAGTTTTCTGTTATAGAAAACAAATATGTATTTCAACTGGATGAATATTTCTGAGATAAATATTGTGAGAAGTTGATTATTAATCCACATACATGAACAAGAATGAATTTTGAATTCATATGAATATGTAATTCATATTTTGAAATATTTTTAGAGTGTATATATATACACACACACACACACACACACACACACACACATACATCACATACATACACACAAAATACACACAGACATTAAATAGTAGCAATATATATGAAAAACGTAATTCATCATGAAATATATACCATCCACAGATGGAAAAATTATATTTGTTTTACTGAAAATGGATTTATGTATAATGTTCTACTAGGAAGCTCACCCATAGGTTGAATTTTGAGTTCCAACAGCGTTTACGAGAAGTGATCTCTTCTCACAATTTGTATCTGCCAAGTCAGGCACCTCACACAAATGTACGGGTGATACCAGGTAGGATTCTATATGTGCATATAAAAATACACGTGCGGAATAGGCTAGAGAGAAAGGGAGTCAGGAATTGACATATTTGTTCATTTTTAAAACACATGGAGAAATATTTCAATAAAAAATTCACTAGATTTATAACACCTACCCTTTATCTTGCAAAAGGCAATTTCAGTATACACCATGCCTCCTCTGAAATGCTTGTATTTCAATTCTATTTGGGTTATTTTTCTCCATCATATTAGTATTAGTAGTTAGAATCTAGTAAGCTATGGGTTAGTGTCAGGGATTGAGTATTTCAAATGGAAAATTGGAAAATGAATCCAATGTATATGCAAATATGTGCTGCACAATAATCTTCCCACTCTCACCCAGAATAATGTCTTGACATTACCTTGGCCCCAAGAAAGACACAATTAGAGGAGAAGAGTTAGAAAATCTGTGAATACATATCTGGATTGGAAAATGCTCAGGAGTTCACAACCTTGGAGGTTGTAGAGGAGTTTCCAAAAGTAAGGGACACGGTTCATACACCCAACCTAAGCTTATATTAAAATTAGGAGCCATCTTTCCACAAAACCATGAAAAGGTAATTTTGGCTTTAGTATAAATTACTGCAAATTCTGAACCTGCTTGGAATGCCTGCCCGTGCCTTGAACTCCCCCATGCCTAGCTTTCTGACCAGATCGCAGCCCTCTCTGAAACTTCAGTGACACCTCATAAATATTGGCCTTCCCTGATCATACAACGACCCTCTCTGAGGCTCTAATGGTCCTCATAATTTCTGATACTGGGGCCAGCAAAAAAAATGTAAACAAAAATTAGTGTGATGCTTATCAAAATTCTGTTTTCTGTAATGCCCCTTTTGTGTAACTTTCTGGGCTATAAAGCTGGGCTGTAGGAAAGGTGGGTTTGCTGTCTTGTTTCCGCTGTTTGGAGAGGAAGATGCAGCCCGGCCATTGAAAATAATAAGCTTGTCTTAATTTGACTTTAATTGGAGTCAGTGGTCTTTTCTTGAATCGTGGTCTAACATTTTGTAGTTCCGCAGAGTGATGAACCTGCCCCAACAGATCACAAGACCAGACTGCTGGAAATTCTGAAGCTGGCCTTCCCTCCAGGGATGCGTCCTGGAGAGGCAAGTTCCAAGGCCTTGGAGTGAGCTTTTGGTCCGGGGAGCACTGTAGTGAACCACTGCACTAAAACAATTAGCAAGCTCATGGTGGAGGAGGCCTCCATCGGTAAGTGGCACCTATATAACATCTGATATCCGGTTAAGGGAGATCTCTTCTAATGACAGAGAGGTGGCCTGGGGAGGCACACATATACTCCTGTCTGGGACAGTAACGAGAATCATTCTGTCCTCTGTTCTATTCTGTAGGGAATTCCTCTGAAAGGGTAGAGAGGTGCCAACAGACACACAGAAGTTCCTATCCCGGAGCATTAGCAAGATGTTCAATTGCTCCTCTGTTTTTCTGTTTCTGTGCCGAGTTTCTGTTTTTTTGTGTTTTCTTCTGTGTTCTACATGTTTTTTGTTTGTTTGTTTTTGTGTGTTTTGTTGTGTGATTTCTGTGGAAAAAACTTAAGGATATTGGACATGAAAATTGGTAATAAAGCAAGTAAGACTGACATCCCTTTGAACTGTGTTTTTAAGAACTGTGATGAACTTTACCCCCCTTTGTTAAGCAGGATGAGAGAAGCCACTAGCTGGCTGCTTGGAGCACACACACTGCACAGGGCAATGCCTGCTGGGGACGTAAGAACTGAGTATCTCCCAGGTTAACAATAGAAACTCCTTTAAAACCCCTTGTCCCTTCAGACAAAGAGAGTTACAACCTTTGGGCAGAGACCCCTGTGTTTTTCCTTTGTTAGCAAAGCAGTAAAACTCCCTTTTTCTTTTTCTCAAACCCTGTCCTCATTATTAAATTGGCATGCATTGACTTCAAATTCAGGAAGTGAACTTTAAGTTACAAATTTTGGTACCACCCCCCCGCCCCAGAAATTTTTGAGAGGTGACTACTGAAATGTTAGGAGATGGAGCGTGCTTGGGGTGGAACGAAACCAGAAGAGCTAATCCTGTAAGTAAAAAAAGGGACTGAGGGACTCCCAGCAGCTGCCAAAGCCCTGTTTCTTCAGAGAATTACCTCCTTCCTTCTCTGCACTGCAAGGATTATGCCACCTCTGTTTTTTTTTAAAAAAAGAGAAAAAGAAAAAGGGGACACTAAATGCAGTAAAGTAACCATGGAGACCCTTGATATTACATTTCAGGTTGTCCCTCTGTGAAAACATCTGGTTCCCTTTTGGGGACATCTATGGTTCCACTGGTGTAGAAGATTTTTCTCTTATCTGCTCTGTTTTAAAGGCTTCTGTCTGTCAGCCATATTCTGGAGCTCTTTTCTGTCTGTCTTGTGTCTTTGTTTCTTGCCCTTTAAGACAAGTGCAATAATATGTTGATATTATTAATTGTTTCTTGGGAATGATCTTAGCTGAACGTGTGTCTAAATGATGATGTTTTATTGTAACAATCTGGTATCTGAATGGGTTTTTAAAGCATTGCACAATCTTGCAGTTGAAAGTCGGGTTTAGGTAATTGTTTAGTTTATGATTTCAGATAATTCATGTCATAGAACTTAAATACTTAGGATGGAAAACTAAACAACACTACTTCCAAGTTGGCAAGTAACTTCCCAATCATTCAGGCTATTTTTCACCAATTTTGAACTGGGTAGCCTGGGAAAATGTCACTGTGTGTAGCAGTGCATTAATTTGGACAAGGATAGTAAATCATAGTATGGTATCTGTTGACAAAACAAGATGTAAAGATATAAAAATTTGTGAATTGTATCTTTAACTTGTATCATAATTTTCAACATCCAAACCTGAATATTATGTTTGAAATGCCTTAGGCCTGAGGTGTCTGCTCAGATTAGCAGCTTTTCCCTGCTCCTTCTGGAACTCAGCCAGGACTTATGTTGAAACGCAAATGAAAGAAGCCTGCTAACTCAGTAGGAGACTGATCTGAGGACTAAGAGAAAAAAAAAAGTTAAATTGTATGGCATTTACTAATTAATTACCAGTCATTTTTTCTAGAACTCTTATTTTTTTCCTTAGATTCTTTACTTTTTTTTTTTGAGCTCATGATTTTGATCCTACAGACCTAGGTTAATGTTTATCTGATCAGTTCTATCTTTGACCAACTGTGGAGTTTTTGAAACATTGCAATGGATATTTCACCTGCGAAAAGCTACAAGACCTTTACTATTATTATGTGTACACACTGTTGTTATGTGTTGTATATCTATATATACATATGTCCGTATATCATATACATGATACACAAATTAACATATATAAAGAGCACTCATAAAAACAAATTTTACAAAGTGGATCTAAAGATCTTTAATTCACGTGATTTAAATTGTTGAATTTAAATTGGATAAACAGATAAAAATAAATGTCTTTAAAATTCAGCTTACAAGTTTTTTAGGTGTTCAAAAATCTAATAAAATATTAATGTCTACAAAAGTTCTAATATGACTTGGTTCTAGGACTTTTCCTTCAATAAAAAAAATGGTTTACAATCTTCAATACATTTGTCTAATATTTTGATAAATAAGTAAAGTAAATTTGATATGGGATTACTCATTCATGAGTACTTTTGTTTGATATCTGATTGATTTACTAAGGTCTGTACAAGTGTGTACTAAAGTCTGTATAAGATTGCAAAAATCAGTCATGTGTTAAAGAGACAAAAATTTCTTAAAACATAAGTTTACCCATAACATTGTGTTTTATTAAGTTTTATTTTTTCTAGAGCAAGCAACCATAAAAATTAAACAACTGATTAAATAAGAAATGTTATTTTAGAGCCCTGTACTGCCATTTCTTTAAAAGCTAAACTTGCTTAATGTAGAAACATCAATGTAATGGTAATGCTATTAATGTGCTCATATCTTTCAGGTATACAATTCTGTAAGGTAGAAACTTTAAAAGAGCATTATACCAAGCTGGTGTTCTGAAGTTGTATAGTAAAAAAATGTATTGGGCATTCATTTACCTGTTTTCAATAAGATATGTAAAGTTTTATGTTACTTTTTACATTGGGGAACAATTTGAATGTATTTTTATGTTAATGAGAGCCTTATCTATGCAAAGGTTAAAAACTTTCAGTGTTTATTAAATTCATGTTTTAAATGTGATATCATATGGTGTTAGCTAATGTTCATGTGACCTCAAACAATTTATATAAACTTTGTAAAATGATATTTAAAAAACAAAGTTCATCTTTAAAACTAAAACACTTAATATTTATAAAGAGCCCTGCCTTACCTGAGATAAGGCTCTGTGTCCCATATTACTACATGTGAGAATGACTACGAAAGCAGTAGGTCAGATTATGTTTCATTTAAAGTTATGTTCAAAAGTTGTTTTGTTTTCTGTCAAGATTACTAGGATCTCAAACAGGGGATATAATGTATAACTCAGCTAAAAAATTCAGGGGAGCAATTACACGAACTAAGTATTTTTACACTTGTTAAAAAATTTTATTTTGTAATTTCCTTA
This sequence comes from Callospermophilus lateralis, assembly GCF_048772815.1. NCBI lineage: Eukaryota > Metazoa > Chordata > Mammalia > Rodentia > Sciuridae > Callospermophilus > Callospermophilus lateralis. The sequence goes on along the minus strand of NC_135313.1, from coordinate 130,511,505 downwards.
TAAGTGATCTAAAGATTCCCTGTTAGTGTTTTACAGAAGTGTTGCTTTAAGAACACAGCATGGGTTAATTTAAGATAATAAGTCATCACCTACAAGACAGATAGAATAATGCAGATCCCAATTAATAAAAAGATAAATAATTATAAACTTATAGACATTAAAGCCCAGTACTCTTAATATAAGGCTGTTAAAATTTATTTGCTGGATTATTAAGATTAAGATTTAAAATTAAATTTACATGAAAAGACCCAAGAAAACCAATATTTGGCTCTTGCCCTCTGAGTCAGTCTGAATCCAGGGAACAGGGGACTTCTCTAAGAGCTTTGCAACTCTGGGTCTCATAACCTCCCAATCAGGGAGATTAATGAGACCACTGGAAAACAGAAAGCCAATCAGTGCATTTGCTATGAGAGGAGAGTCATCAGAGAAGGGAGACATCCTTGATGCTTCCGAGGGAAGCCTCATGGTCAAGCAAGACCTGGACCCACCTAGCGCAAATGGCACCAGCAGAACTGAGAAGCTGCTCTCAAGTTTCCCCAGGAATGACTTTCATAAAACTCAGCTAATGTTAACAATAGATAGAAACAAAAATCAGTTTGACAGCTTCATCTTAAACGCTTAGCAATGAGAGTTAAAACCAAAATCCAGCCATTCCTGACATTTTAAATAATAATAATAATAAAAATAATAAAAATAATAATAATAATAATAATAATAATAATAATAATATTTTAAGGTATTCACTTGATGTTATCCTCCCAAAATAAGTAAGACTGGAGGCCACAAAGAAGGATTCTCAGTCAGCAATGCCTGATAACTATAAAAAGTGACTATCAAGAGGAGCTGCCAGAGGCACAAATTTTTAGTTTAAGGCCTACAGATATTCCTAACCTACACAGGTAGGCTTGGTGTTTGCTAGTATGATTATCCAGCCCTGAGTAACAGAATTAAAGGTTTCTCTATTACACACAGAGGTCATACTAGTAAAAGAATTTTGCAAGATCAGATGACATTAAATTATTAAACTGTATCTTATGGGGAGGGACAAATGTAACACTAAATGTTAAATATTAAGCTGACATCCTGATAACTGGGGATATAAAATCCTGCTGAGGGAACTTCTATACACTGACATGTTCCAGCTGCTGCAAGATTTTTTCAGTACTCATGGTTTTTGTTTCTCACATAGAAGAACCCATCCCCAGATGACTTTACAACCTGTTCTTCCCCAACTAGAATTCAAACCGAACTGATTTCTAAAAGGCAACCCATGTCCCTCAACTGACTTCTAAAAGACAACTCATGTCCCATATGCTGTGCCCACTCACGTCACCCTCTCTCAGCTCTGAAGATGCCAAAATGAGTGACGCCTCTCGTCTAACAACTATGGAGCCAAAAATAAATAGACTATCAATATAAGTAATTAATTATGTCAGGTAAAATCAGGAAGCCAGTTTTGGGTGAGTTCTCAAAATTTGGAGACTGTTACCTGAGGAATTAAAATTCCTTCATTGCTCTTTCCCTACCCTATCAAAGATTTGGAAGGGGCACATTAGAAAGGGGGAATGATAGACCCAACATGATCATTTATTAAAATTGGGAACCATCTTGCCACAAAACCATGAAAAGATAATTTTGGCTTTACTATACATTACTGCAAATTCTGAATCTACTTTGAATGCCTGCCCATGCCTTGAACTCACCCATGCCTGGCTCTCTGACCAGATAGCAGCCCTCTCTGAAACTTTAGTGACACCTCATAAATATTGGCCTTCCCTGGCCAGACAACGACAGTCGTTGAGGCTCTAATGGTCCTGATAAATTCTGATGAGGGGCCAGCAAAAAACAAAAAATGTAAATTAGCATTAATGTGATGCTTTTCCGAGTTCTCTTAACTGTAACCCGCCTTTGTGTAACTTTCTGGGCTATAAAGGTGTGCTGTAGGAAAGGTGGGGTTGCTGTCTAGTTTCCGCCTTTTTTAGAGGGAGAGGAAGCCCGGCCAGTGGAAATAATAAGCTTCGTTTAATTTGATTTTAATTGGAGTCAGTGGTCTTTTGTCATGTCCTGGTCTAACAGGTAAACACTCCACAAATATGGAGCTCTGCCAGCCTAAAACTTCTTGAGAAACTGCCCCTGACCTTGGGCACTTGAAATATATGTTGTTGTCAGGAGCTTTAGCTTCCTTTGTAGTGAGACCATCAAAGCTGGGTCTGCATATATGTGACCTGGAAGATATGGTTTCTTATTTTCCAATGAACATGAGGCAGCAGTGCTGAATTCTCTCTTTGTTGGAAAACTGTGGCCACTGAAGGCTAAGTGCCTCCTGGTGTGGACTGTGAAGTCATTTGCTCCTCTTCCACTTTTCATGGTATTTCTAGCTGTTGCACTGGGAGTTTGGTATTTGCTTCACAGAATACAAGGAGATCAACAGGGACTCATTGCTGGAGAGATTTCTCAAACGTGTGGTGGGTCAGGGTCTGCAGGTGAATACACCAACCAGGCTTCTATCCCACATAGCTTGCCCCCTTAACCATTACAACCTGATTCTGAACATTGCCCTGAAACCTCTCCATATAACAAGATGCCTTTATATGAAGAGGTCAAACGTATAAGGGATTACGGGCTGCACCATTTCAGCCACAAGCCATTTGGAAGTCATTGGCAGATCCACATGGCCCCACCAGAGATGTTTTATCACACAACTGTGCACCACAGCTCTGTGTCACTACTCAGCAGTCTCCATCTGAGTTTGCCTAGATCTCAGTTTCCAAGGGCCACTCTCATGAGTGGCCTCCTAAAATCCCAACACAATTCATGGCAATTCTTCTCTGAGGTCAGTTCCAGAACTCAGTCTCTAAGGGGAATCACACCAGAGTTCCAGTCATGGTGGCCACAGTCATGTCTTCCACCGCCACACAAATGACCACAATTAAAACCAAAACACTCTCACATGGCCCTCATCTTCTTCCATATAGACACTCATCAAATTCTCTGGCTGGAGGTTTTCATAAGGGGCGCAGTCCAAGATAGTGTCCAAAATATGCTCCCTTGCCCCTATTTTTCCTAATGTCAGTGTGGCCTGAACACCCTTCCTGTGAACCACGAGGAAGGCCTGCCCTTATTACGGCTCTACTTCTCCAATTTGTGGCCTAATGACTGCCAGTTATAGATTCTTTATGTGAATTGGAGTCATGAGAAAACCCAAGCATCTATGGTCTAGCCTCTGCAGGCATTTGAAGAACTCATTTGTCCCAAAGGATCCCTATTTTAACTTGATGGATGTCAGGAATATTACAGAAGATGGCGAGAAACTTCATCCACAATGACTGCTATTTTGACCATTTTGGTTTTGTAGCACACAGGGAATCTTTCTTTAGATCCATCAGGTGCTGAGAATCTAAGCCACAGCCTCACACAGGACCAAGAGGCTGATTAAGAAACATCCCTTTCCAAAGCAATTAAGCAAAGAGCCACAGGTGATGCCCATTCATTTCCATTTGAAAACTGTTTTGTTCAGGCTTCACAAAGGGGTGGCCTGAGGCAAAGACCTTCCTGACATTCAGGGCAATGGAACAATAGGTAAGCAAATGGCCCAAAGCAAGGATTCTCCACTGAGACTTTACTGGTCACATTCATATCTGAGTTTTCTGAGATCCTCCAATTCCCTTCAGTTATCATGTACATGGCCATGTCACAGAGCTTGGAGGTGATACATATCTTGGACACAAAACCGTGAGCCTATTCTCGAGAGTTGCCAGAATTCAGGAAGAAAACAGCAAGGTAGTAAGATAGTAGGCATTGCCCATCCATAAGGTGAGTCAAAGTCCATTCACAAATTGGGCAGAATGAATGCTGGGAAGCTTTCTACTAGACAGGACACATCCATTGATGCATTCTCTTTTCTAATGTCTACAACCACGGACAAAGTGGGATACACAGATATAGAAACACTCGCCTTGTCAAACAACTTACTAGAAAAAGTCCACTCCAAACCAAACAAACCGCCTTTTCTACCTATTCTCAGAACATGAGAAAAACCACAAACTCACACCCACACGCAAAAAGGCACCTCCTTCCCCCAAGTAGGTCTGTGACTATCCAGAGTGTCCTCTGACTGGTGGGTCATACTATGTTCCCCTGATATGGACTATCCATTCTCAGATCTGGTCTCCTTGGCCAACTCTGTGAGGTTGTCAGAAGCCTGTGGTGAAACACTACCTGCTTTCTCAGGAATGACCCTGGCATTTGTCCATCCTCACATCAGTAGGTACCAAGAAAGAGTGACTCTGTCTTTAGTAACACAAAACAAGTGAGCCCACTGGGATTGGGACTGGGACTGGCTCTGGGTACCTGGCTTCCTGGATCCCAAGTTTAGAGAGTTCCATCACCAAGGAAGTGAGGTAGGTCACTTCCTTTAGGAACTGAATGAGGTCACTGCCTTGGCAAACACTTTGTCCTAACAGTTGCTTCCAAGTGTTCCATGAGCTGGAGGCTGCCCCTACTTCCTGTGACACTTTCACAAGTTAGAATGATATATCATTCATAGGCACCAAAGAACAGCTCTCCACAAAGGCCTGGTTTGGTCCATCTTCTCTACATTAAGTAGAGAGAGGCTGATTCATACACTTCCCTTCATCCTGACGAGGTTTTTTGCCATGGAAGATGACTTTTGCTCTCTCACGTCCATAATAGCTGCCTACATCTTCTTCAGGGATCATTTCTGCATGGACCTTTGAGGTTCTCAGCAGGTGGAAGATCCCCTACATATCTGTATTTTAAGATCAGCTCTGTCCCTGCTCTTCTCTAAAGTTAGATTGAGGGAACACTGTGTGGTTAGGGTTAATATCAGGTTTGATTTGGCTTAGGAATCATTCTGTGGGATGAATAATGGTATTGGGAATCTGTGATATTTATAAGAATATAGACGTATGATTCAAGTTTGAAAAACAGAAATCTAGGTAAGATTTGAAGCCCAGAAGGGAATTGGGCCCTTGATTGGGATACTTAGCATTGAAATACTTTCTGCACAGATGTCTCAGATAAATCGATAGACAATGGCATAGGACGTTGTACCTTGGAAGATTGAATGTCAAAGAGAACCTCCACTCAAAAAGGGATAGTTGTTAGGATTAGGAAGATAGTCGGTAGGTTTAGAAAAAAGAGTGAGTATAAGATTTGGACCAAAGTTCTTTATCAATAGAGTTTCAGTTAGAGAGTGAATGTTAATGTCATTCCATGTGAAGAGTCAGTCACAATGATGAACTGGGGAAAATATGTAGGAAAGCAGATATCAATAGAGACATTATGAAATCAGGCAAAGTATTAAGTGAGTCATAGGATTAGGCATTTTCAACAGGGTTGAGGTTGAATATATAATCTTAGGAAGAAACAAATATGTAGTCACGAAGAGAATTGACATTTGTGAGCATTAGGCAACCTGGACAAGAATGTTTTTAGTAATCCATGCTCACTTTACATTTAGGCTTTGGTGAAATTAAATAAAATAGGTACTTGTCACTTTCTGTTTTTCTGTATGCTTAACAAAACACTGTTGAAATCTTGAAAACTTTTTGCTCATCTTTTTCCCAGAATGTCCTGTCCCGAACTGCCAAACTGTAGAATGTATTCCCTCTCCCGTTTACACGCAAACCGCCCTCTCGCCCTTACCCATCCATAAACTTCCCTCCCTGCCCTCTCCAAGGAAAGTATATAAGCTCTTCTTAAGCTGTTCTCAGGGCTCTCTTCTCTATTCAAGTGAGCTCTGAGTCCCAGAATTCTGGACCCTTGGCTGTTGCATGAGACAGTCTCTTGGTGGTCTCTTCCTCGGACGCTCGCCCGACCTTTACATCTGAGGGCCGCAGCAAGATCCAGCAGTGGTGGATGAAAGACAGACAATGGGCTCTTCTCAGGGTGAGTAAGGCGCCTATTTCTGGTTTCAGGTTTCAGGTTAGGGATGGGCATAATGGCTATCGGTGATGAGCATGAGCTTTCTCTGAGGATGGCTGACAGACGTGTCACAGAGCCACAGGTCATGTCTCTGGGGGACGCCCCAGAGGTCTTGGGAAATCGAGTAACAATAGTCTCCTCGACTCAGTGATATTTTGTTTTGGATTCGGTATTGCCAGCACATCAGGTTTTGCAGGCTACTCTGTCCTGGTCTCAGTACTGGACGTCCATTGCCTGTCTTTATTGTGTTGTCTTGTCTGTGTCGTGTGTCATTGGTTTCACTGTTTGTGTATCTTTCATATGGGACAGAGCACTTCAACGCCTCTGTCCCTGACCCTTGATCACTGGACCAAAGTCTGCTTAAGGGCTCAGAATCTTTCTTTTTCAGTAAAACGCCGGACCTGGCAGACACTCTGTGCCTCAGAATTACCCACCTTCGAGTCGGATGGCCCCCAGAAGGATGTTTCTACTTCCCACTAATTTAAATACTCAGAGATATTGTCTTTCAGGCAGGGCCACATAGCCATCCAGATCAACAGCAATATATCTTAACTTAGCAGGACCTCTGCAAATCTCCTTCTCCATGGGTGAAACCTTTCCTTGAACCTGCCCCCGCTCCTACTGCTTCCCCCACGATTCTATCTCTCAAACCCTCTGCTCCTCCTCCTCCACCCTCTGTTCTCCCTGAGTCTCAAGACTCTACTGGACTCTCCTCCCCCTTCTTATGCCCTGTCCTCGTCCCCCAACCCCCAACTCCCTCTAAGTGATTCCCCTGCTGCTGACTCAGACTCTCCACCATTGGAGGAATCTAGGCCAGCCCAGCGCCCTCCAGATGACTACCCCGTGGCACACACAGCCCCTCTTTCCCTGGAGGAAGCTGGCTCTGCCAAAAGAACTCAAAGAACTTGCCGGCAGTGAGTAAATTTTGAAGTGGACACAATGGCAGTATACTCAGCCCTTAAGACACCATTGGGCCGTCTATCAAATAAAAGGACTCTAGTTCAAGGGCCTAATGGCAGTAAATACGGGGCTTAGACAACTAAGAGGACCATGGTCCTGGGGAAAGGAAAAATCCATCACTCCTTCCTAGTAATCCCAGAATGCCCCCCCCCCATTGTTGGGCAGAGATCTGCTCAACAAGCTCCAGGCCAGAATAACTTTTAACCCTGAAGGCCCCCAAGTGAAATTTCTAAAACCTTCAGTAGAAACTCCTATAGTCACGGTTTAACTATGTCAGTAGAAGATGAACATCAACTCGTCACCCCCCCCAAGACTGATCAAACAGGCAAGCTAACCCAGAAATGGTAACAGATTATGCAGATGCCTAGGAAAAAACTGCTGAGTTAGGCCTAGCCGTGAAACAACCTCCAATAACAGTGGGGTTAATAACTTCAGCCCACCCAATCAATGTCAAAAAATATCCTCTGAGCAAGAAAGCTAAAGATGGGATAAGGCCCCATATTCAGAAATATCTGGCTTTATGGGTCCTAAGGCCCCGTCTTTCGAACTGGAACACACCCCTGGTACCAGTAAAAAAATCCAGGAACCGGGGTCTATCGCTTCGTTCAAGACCTAAGAGAGATCAACAACAGAGTGCAGGACATTCACCCCACGGTACCTTATCTGTACAATCTGCCTAGCACTCTGAACCCTGAGCGGAATTGCTATACTGTTCTGTACTTTAAAAAAATTCTTTCTTTTGCTTGCGTCTGCATAAAGATAGTCATTTGCTATTTGCTTTCGAGTGGGTAGACCCAGAAATCAGAACGTCTGGTCAACTAACTTGGACTAGATTCCCAAACGGGTTCAAAAACTCCCCCACTCTCTTTGATGAAGCCCTCCCCAGAGATCTCAACAACTTCAGAACTACGCACCCTGAAGACACCCTGCTTCAATATGTGGATGACCTGCTACTGGCAGCCAACACCAAGAAAAACTGTGAGTCTGGGACCCAAGCACTATTTTCCGAGCTTGCTCAACTCGGGTATGGAGCTTCTGCCAAATAGGCCCAAATTTGCCAAAAAGAAGTAATCTTCCTGGGATATTCCCTTAGGGGCAGTAAACGATGGCTCTCTGAGCGCAGAAAACAAACCATTGAGCATATACCACCCCCATCTAATAGCATACAACTCAGAGAGTTTCTTGGGACTGCTGGCTTTTGCAGGTTATGGATACCTGGGTTTGCGTCCTTAGCTGCTCCTTTATACCCGCTGTTAAAAGGAGATGCCCAATTCTAATGGACCCCTGAGCACCAGCAAGCTTTTGACAACATCTAATGACACTGAAACTGAAATCCTCAACTTCACTGAGCCCAGCCTGCATTTTCAGAAAGCCCTATGGTACGTTAAAAATGTACATCAACTCACTCACATTGGTTCAAAGAAACTTCAGGCATTCCTGAAGAATCAAGAACAGAGTTTTCCACTAACCAACTCAGAGCGAAAGGAAATAACTGAACAAGTAACAAAAGCCTGTCGGGTCTGTCAATTGGTTAATGCTTACCCTTCCAAGTTTCCTGAAGGAAACCACCTACAAGGATCCAGACCAGGACAATTCTTGGAAGTGGACTTTACTGAAATTAAGCCAGCATGGTATGGACTTAAATATCTCCAAGTTTTTGTAGGTACATTTTCAGGATGGATTGAAGCCTTCCCACAAAAAAAAGGCACAAATTGTGGTCAAGAAGATCCTGAAAGACAATTTTCCAAGATACGGACTGCCTAAGGTAATAGGATCTGATAATGGATCGGAGTTCATGGCCCTTGTAAGTCAGGGGTTAGCCAGGACCCTGGGGAATAATTGGAAGTTACAATGTGCTTATAGACCCCAGAGCTCAGGACAGGTAAAATAAATAAATAGAAGCATTAAAGAGACCTTAACAAAATTAAGCTTAGATATCAGCATAAAAGCTTGGACTATGCTCCTGCCTTATGCACTGTTTCATGCAAGAAATACTCATACTCCCTCTGTTTTTTTGTGTAACCTCACCTGCTATGAAATTCTCTATGGTCCCTCCTCCAGTGAGGGACCTAACCCCAACTCTAAGACCTAATGATCCCTTCCACACCTCCTAAGTTGACAGAGTTAAAGTTCTTGAAAGAAGACAGTGATATCTGTGGAAACAGCTGGCCACTACCTACCAACCTGGGGACGAGGGGACTCCATATCAATATCAAGTAAGAGATTTCATCTACATAAGACGACATCAGGTGTCATCCTTGGAACCCCGCTGGAAAGGACCATACCAGGTGCTACTTATAACACCTACAGTGGTAAAGGTAGACGGAATCACTTCTGGGATCCATGCCTCTCATCTCAAGCCTGCGCCCTTTCCAGACTCTGGCTGGAAAATAGAAATGACTGGTAATCCTTTCAAATTGTGTATTCGCTATGTGGATAAGGCTATAGACTCTCCCCTTGGCCAATAGTAGTCCTAAACCTCATCAGCCTGTTCAGCAGTGATGGCTGATCACAAATCATACTGTACAAGAAGTATGCTCTATCTTTCATACAGCCCCCTTAGGGACCTGGTGGCCATCTCTCTACCCAGACATTTGTCAGATGGCTATAGGTCTTTCCTACTGGGATATCCCTGATGAAGGGGATCCCACTAAAATTCCATTAAATCCCTTCCATGCCATACGTAATGGAAACAAACATTATGGATGTAGGGAAACGTGAGCCAGATGCAGGTTGGCTAGCCTAGATTACTATGTTTGCTCAGGGGACTATCAAACCCACAAACAGCCAGGGCTGTGTGGGGGAAAAGCCGACTTCTTCTGTAAGTCATGGGGATGTAAGCATACAGAGGCTGCCTGGTGAAACCCAAACTCCTCATCAAATTCAGTACTCAGCATTGGGCATATTACCAATTAGACAACCAAAACCGATGGCCCCCAGAGGGGTCTCTAGATGTTCAAATTCTGGATGACCTTTTTGACTTCGGCAAGTACTCAAAGGGTGGAAGGAAATTCCCCTATGTGGAGGCCTTTTCCCTCCTTCACTCACATCCTGAACTATGCTTCTCCAATAGATCCTCACCCTCTGCTTTCTGCTCCAGACTCTCTGCTGTCACTCCCACCTAAGCAACCTGATTTCTCCCCTCCAATTACTAGATCAAAAACCGAAGCCTCTGCCGGTTCTTAGACCATTGCCCCCTTGCTGAAGTAACAGGTACTGAGGTACCCATTCACCCACTCACTCCTCTCTTCTCCTGTCAGTGCCCTCACCAGGTCCCACCAAGTCCTCTTACCAACTAAACCAAAGCTCAAAAAGCTAAAGAGAGCCCTCAGACCCCTTTCCAAGATGTAATGAAAATTTCCTTTAAAGTTTTTTGTCATCAGTGAAAACAGGTTACTAAAAATTTAACATCGCTCACAGGCTTTTTGGGATACTCACTCCTGTCTTCCCCTCTGCTCTACCTGTTCTACTGCTCAACATTTTGTTGCCTGAAAAATCCCAAACCACTTTCCCATTATTCTTTTACATCTCTCGTTTCTCATTCTCAGACCATTCTCTTAAACCTCTCTCTCCGAATTTGTTTTACAGAACAGGCGAGGGTTGGACCTCCTCTTCATGAGAGAAGGGGGCCTTTGTGCTGCATTGAGGGAAGAATGTTGTTTTTATGCCGATCATACTGGAGTTGTAAAAAAATCTATGAGTAAGTTAAAAAGACGCCTTGAAGAGCATCAACAAAGGAGAGGGGCACATAAAGGTTGGTTTGTGTCTTTGTTCACATAGTCCCCCTGGTTACCTACGCTTTTATCAACCCTGGCCAGTCCATTAACAATCCTCATATTAATGCTAATTGTAGGAACCTGTTTGCTCAACCGTGTAGTTTCTTTTCTACAAGCTCAAATTGCATAAGTTAAACTTATGGTAATCAGACAACAATATACCTCACTAGGAGACATAAAATCAGAGACCCCCCAATGATCACTTTTATGATTAAAAGTAACCAGATTGAGAAGTGGGGAATGAAAGGTTAATAAAATAGGTACTTGTAATTCCTGTTTTTCTGTATGCTTAACAAAACACTGTTGAAATCTTGAGAACTGTTTGCTAATCTTGTTCCCAGAATGTGCTGTCCCCAACTGCCAAACTTCAGAATGTACTCCCTCTCCCGTTGGCATGCAAACCACTCACTCGATCTAACCAATCAATAAATTTCCCTCCCTGCCCTCACCAAGTAAAGTACATAAGCTCTGCTTAAGCTGTTCTCAGGGCTCTCTTCTCTATTCAAGTGAGCTCTGAGCCCCAGCATGCTGGATCCCCAAAAAGCCCTTTGCTGTTTCATGAGACAGTCTCTTCCTGGTTTCTTCCTCCAATACTCGCCTGACCTTTACATTGGTACAATCATAAGTGTGAACTTTCCTTTGTGTGTCCAGAATATTACTGTAATAAAATGTATATGTAGATCAGGTGACAGGAGTATTTCTTCCACCATTTCTGGGAGCAATATAATGAAGATGTATGAATTAGTATTGGGGGTAGAAATAGGTGAACCATGTGTCTATGAATATAGAGATAATGCATGAATAGACAATACTGTGAATAAATAATATAACTGGTTCCAACTTTAAATAATGGATTGAATTGATATGATATCTGAAAATATACAGAAAATCTTATATTGATATAATACATTTAATCCTACCCGTTATATATCTAATTGTAATATTAGGGTTATGGATTAGCATGAAGAGTGTGTGAGTATTGCTTCAAAAGTGATTATGGAAATTGAAAATAATGTGTTTGGAAAGAAGTCTCATGAAAAGACCAGTCAAGAAACCCGGAAGTGTACATGTGTTCTGAAGCAGGAAGTGATTGAAAGTGAAACAAATGCCTAAATATTTGCTAACTTGTAGATGAAATATATATCCTATGAAGTGCATTAATTGAAGAAATAGTAATGTACCAGTTTTGACAAAAATTAACGTTAAATACACATCATGTCCCATAGGAATCTACTTGAATTGATGTTAAACTGGGTCAGTTACTGTAGAAATATTAGGATTTGTATGCACCATTCACTGAAGTTAGTTTTCAGTACTAGGAAAGAAATATGTATTTCAGGTGGATGAATATCTCTGAGAATAATCTTGTGAAAAGTTGATTATAAATCCACATATATGAATATTAATTAATTTAGGGAGTGTATAATAAGACTCAGACATTTAATATTTTGAAAAATCTGGAGAGTGTGTGTGTATACACACACACACACACACACATTGAGACATTAAAAATAGCAATATATATATCAATCGAAATTCACCATGAAATATATATCATCCACAGATCCAAAAATATTCATTTTATTGAAGATAGATTTATGCATAATGTTGTTGAACTAGCAAGTTTACCCATACATTGAATTTTCAGTTCCAACAGCATTTAGGAGGAGTGATTTCTTCTCACAATTTGTATCTACCAAGTCAGCCACCTCACAAAAATGTACGTGTGATACCAGGTAGTATTCTATATGTGTATATAAAAATGCATGTTCTGAATAGGCTACAGAGAGAGGGAGACAGGAATTCACATATTTGTTAACATTAAAAACACATGGAGAACTATTTCAACAGAAAATTGACGATATTTATAACACCTACCCTTTTTTATGCAAAAGGCAAGTCCAACTCTACACCATGCCTCCACTGAACTGCTTGCATTTCTATTCTGTTTGGGTTATTTTTCTGAATCATATTAGGATTAGTAGTCAGAGTTTAGTATTTTATGGGTTACTGTCTGGGATTCAATATTTCAAATTGAAAATACGATAATGAATCCAATGTGTATGCAAATATGTGCTACACAAAAATCATCCCACTCTCATCCAGAACAAAGCTTTGACATTCCCTTCGTCTGAAGTAAGTCACAGTTAGCACAGAAGTGTTAGAAAATCTGTGAATACATATCTGGAATGGAAAATGCTCAGGAGTTCACAACCTTGGAGGTGGTAGAGGAGTTCCCAAAAGTAAGGGACATGGTAAACACTCCTCAAACATGGAGGTCTGCTAGCCTAAAGACATCTTGAGAAACTTCCTCTGAGGTTGGGCACTTGAAATATATGTTGTTGTCAGGAGCTTTAGCTTTCTTTGTAGTGGGACCATCAAAGCTGGGTCTGCATCTATGTGACCTGAAAGATATGGTTTCTTATTTTCCAGTAAACATGAGGCAGCAGTTCTGAATTCACTCTTTGTAGGTAAACAGTGGCCACATGGGTCTAAGTGTCTCTCCATGGGGACTGTGGAACCATTTGGTCATCCTCCACTTTTCGTGTTGTTTTTTGCTTCTGCACTGGGAGTTTGGTATTTGCTTCACAAAATACAAGAAGTTCAACAGGGACACAGTGCTAGACGGAGTTCTGTCACTTGCAGTGGGTCAGGGTCTGCCGGAGAATGCACCAACCAGGCTTCTTTCCCACATAGCTTGCCAACTTGTGCATAGAAACTTGATTCTTAACATTGCCCTGAAACCTCTCCATATAAAAACATGCTTTTACATATACGGGTCTCCTGCCTGCACCATGTCAGTCACAACCAATTTGGAAGCCAATGGCAGATCTACATGGGCACAACACAAATGTATTATCACACAACTGCACACCACTTTCTAGGCCCACTACTCTGCAGGCTCTAACTTAATGGCATCTCTGTTCTACACCATTTTCATGAAACCCAGTCAATCAAGGAACTGTCTGGTACGCTCTTGATCAGCAACAGGACATCCAAAGGTTATCCAGTGCCACCTGGTCATGGGAATTTCAAAAATTTCATTTTATTTATCTAGCCATTTTTCAAGGATGAAGTTGGAGGCACTGTGCGTTTCAATTCATTCAGGAACCATTAAATGGTGAGGAAGCTCATTTCAATGAAAGCTCTGGAGAACAATAACAGGCAAGGTTTCCCAAAGAGTGTCCAAAAGGTCACATGAAGCCAGGCCTGTTGAGGTCTACAATGTGAGGTCCATGTGTGTTTTGACTTTCAACTATGGCTGCCAAGTCTTTCAGAATAAAATCATGTGATATCCCGGCTGAGATTCCCAGTGCTCTCTGGAAAGCCACCTGGGCCTAGATCTCATGTTCCAAGGGTGACTCTCATGCATGGCCTCCTAAAATGCAAACACAATTCATGGCAATACTTCTCTGAGGTTAGTTCCAGAACTCAGTCTCTAAGGGGAATCACACCAGAGTTCAAGAGCAGGTGGACCCAGTAATCTCTTCCAACTGCCACACAAATGACCACAATTTAAACCAAAACACTCCCACATGACCCTCATCTTTATCCATATAGACATTCATCATAACCAATGGCTGTATGTTTCCATGAGGGGTGCAGCACAAGACAGTGTCCAAAATAGACTTCCTTGCCCCTCATTTGCCTAAAGTCTGGGTGGCCTGGAAACACTTCCTGTGAAACAGGAGTGATCAAATAGGCCTGCCCTAAATACTGCTGTGCTTCTCCAATTTGAGGCCTACTCACTGTCATGTATTATGTATGTGATTTGGAGTCATGAGACAATGCAAGCAACTATGGTCTAGACTCTGCAGGGATTTGAAGAGCTCATTTGACCCAAAGGATCCCTATTCTCACTTGATGGAGGTCAGGAACCTTACAGAGGAAGGCGAGAGACTTCATAAACAATTACTGCACTTTTTGCCATTTTGGTTATGGATGCAAACAAGGGATATTTCATTAGATCCATCAGGTGCTGAGAATCTAAGCCACAGCCTCACACAGGGCCAAGTGACTGATTCAGACACATCCCTTTCCTAAGCAATTAAGCAAAGAGCCACAGGTGATGTCCATTCATTTCCATTTGAAAACTGTTTTGTTCAGGCTTCACAAATGTGTGGCGAGAGGCAAAGGCCTTCCTGACATTAAGGGCAACAGAAGAATAGGTAAGCAATAGGCCCAAATCAGGGTTTCCCCGCTGAGACTTTCCTGGTCACATTGATATCCGGGTTTTCTGAGATGCTCCAATTCCCTTCAGCTATCCAGTACATGGCTATGTCACAGAGATTGGAGGTGGTAAATAATTTGGACACAAAACCATTATCCTATTCTGGAGAGTGGCAAAATTCAGGAAGAAAAGAGGAACTTAGGAAGATAGTAGGCATTGCCCATCCATAAGGCAAGCTGAATTCCTTTCATAAATTGGGTAGGATGAATTCTAGGAAGATTTCTACTACACAGGACACATTCATTGATGCATTCTCTTTTCTAATATCTACAACCAAGGTCACAGAGAGATGGACAGACATAGGAACACTCGGCTTGTCAAAGGACTTACTAGACACAGTCCACTCCAAACCAAACAAACCACCTTTCCTTCCTATTCTCAGAACATGAGACAAAATCACAAACTCACACCCACACCCACAAAGGCACCTCGTTTTCACAAATAGGTCTGTGACTATCAGGAGTGTCCTATGATTGGTGGGCCCTACTATGTTTTCCCGAAATGGCTTGTCCTGTCTCATATCTGGTCTCCTTGGCCAACTCTGAGAAGTTGTGAGGAGCAAGCGATGAACAACTACATGCTTTCTGAAAAAGTAAACTCTTCAGAGCTCTGCTGGCATTTGGCAATCCTCACATAAGTAGGTACCAAGGAAGACTGACACTGTCCTTGGTTATTTCAAAAAACTGAGCCCACTGCGACTGGGACTGGGACTCGCTCTGGGTGCCTGGATTCCTGGATCCCAAGTTCAGATTGTTCCATCACCAAGAAAGTGAGGTAGGTCACTTCATTCAGGAACAGAATGAGGTCACTACCTTGGCGACCACTTTGTCGTAACAGTTCCATTCAATGGTCCCAATAAATGGAGGCTACCCCTACTTCCTGTGACACTTTCACAAGTTAGGATGGTATATCAACCATAGGCACCCAGGAACAGCTCTCCACACAGGCCTGGTTTGGTCCATCTTCTCTACATTAAGAAGAGAAAGGCTGATTCAGACACAAACCTTCATCCTGACCAGGATGTTTGCCATGGAAGATGACTTGTGCTCTCTCAGGTACTTCATGGCTGCCTACAACTTCTCCATGGATCATTTCTTCATGGACCTTTGAGGTTCTTAGCAGGTGGAAGATCCCCTACATTCCTCTTTTGTAAGACCAACTCTGATCCTACTCTTCTCTAAAGTTAGATTGAGGGAACAGTGTATGTTTAGGGTTAATAGCATGTTCAATTTGAGTTAGGAATCATTCTGTGGGATGAATAATGGTACTTGAAACCTGTGATATTTACAAGAAAGGGGAAATATAATTATGAAAACAGAAATCTAAGTAATATTTGAAGCCCTGAAGGGCAAATTGGGCCCTTTAGTGGGATATTTATCTTTGAATTATGTTCTGCACACTTATCTCAGATAAATCCATATACAATGGCATAGGACCTTGTACCTTGGATAATTGAATGTAGAAGAGAACATCCAGTCAAAAAAGATAGTCGGTAGGATTAGGATGATCGTCGGTAGGTTTAGGAAGAAGAGTGAGTATATGATTTGGACCATAAGATCTTTCACAAGAGGGTTTCGAGTAGAGAGTGAATGTAAATGTCAGAACATGTGAAGAGTCAGTCACAATGATGAACTGGGGAAAATATGTAGGATAGTATATATCAATAGAGATATTAGGAAATCAGAAAAAGAATAAAGTGAGTGATTGGATTAGACATTTTCAACAGGCTTGAGGTTGAGTATATAATCTTAGGAGGAAACAAATATATAGTCACCAATAGGATTTACAATTGAGAGCATTAGGCAACCTGGAGATGGATGATTTTAATAATCCATGCTCACTATCCATTTAGGATTTGGTACAATCATAAATGTGACTTTGCATTTTGTGTCCAGAATATTACTGTGATAAAATGTATATGTACATCAGGGAACATGAGTATTTCTTCCACCATTTCTGCAAACAAGTTTTTGAAGACATATAAGTTAGTATTGGGAGTAAAAATAGGTGTGCCCTGTGTCTCTGAATATAGAGAAGATGCATGAATAGACCATACTGTGAATAAATAATATAACTGGCTCCAACTTTAAATAATGGATTGAATTGATATCTGAAAATATACAGGAAATTATAGATTGATATACATCCATTCATTACAACCAGTTATACATCTAATGGTAATTTTAGGGTTATGCTTTATCATGAAGAGTGTGTGAGGTTTGCTTTAAAATTGATTATGAAAATCCAAAATAATGTGTTTGGAAAGAAGTTTCATGAAAAGGCCAGTCAAGAAACCTGGAGGAAATCATGTGTTCTGAAGCAGGAAATGATGGAAACTGAAACAAATGCCTATAAATTTGTGAACTTGAGGATGAAATATATATATATTATGATGTTCAAAAACTTAAGAAATAGTAATATACCAGTGTTGAATGAAAATGAACCTCAAAATACACACCATGTCCCATAGGAATCTACTTGCGTTGATGTTAAACTGAGTCAGTTAGTGTAGAAATATTAGTATCTGTAACCACCATTCACTGTAGTGAGTTTGTTGTACTAGGAAACAAACATGTATTTTACGTGGATGAATATTTCTGAGAAAAATCTTGTGAAAAGTTGATTATAAATCCACATACATGAACATGAATAAATTTTGGGAGTGTATATAAGACACATATATTTCATATTTTGAAAAATCTGGACAGTATATATATATATATATATATATATATATATATATATATATATATATATATATATACAAAACACACACACAGAGACATTAAAATGTAGCAATATATATGCCAATCGAAATTTATCATGAAATATATATCATCCAGAGATGGAAAAATTTATATTTTAATGAAAATGGATTTATGTATAATATTCCACTAGGAAGGTCACCCATAGGTTGAATTTTAAGTTCCAAAAGCGTTTAGGAGGGGTGATCTCTTCTCACAATTTGTATCTGCCAATGCATGCACTCACAATAATGTACTTGTGATACCAGGTAGGATTCTATATGTGCATATAAAAATACATGTGCTGAATAGTCTACAGAGAAAGGGAGACAGAAATTCACATAGTTGTTAACTTTAAAAACTCATGGAGAACTATATCAATTAAAATTGACAAGATTTGTAACACCTTCAATTTGTTATGCAAAAGGCAAGTCCAAATATACGTGATGCATCCACTGAACTGCTTGTATTTCTATTCTGTTTGGGTTATTTTTCTCCATCATATTAGGATTATCAATAAGAGTCTAGTTGGGTATGGGTTATTGTCAGGGATTCAGTATGTCGAATGGAAAATAGGAAAATGTATCCAATGTGTATGCAAATATGTGCTACACAAAAATCTTCCCACTCTCATCCAGAAAAATGCCTTTACATTACCTTCACCGCAAGTAAGACACAGTTAGAGGAAAATAGTTAGAAAATATGTGAATACATATCTGCAATGGAAAATGATCAGGAGTTCACAACCTTGGAGGTGGTAGAGGAATTTCCAAAACTAAGGGACAGGGTAAACACTCCACGTACATGGAGCTCTGCGGGAATAATACTTCTTGAGAAACTGCCTCTGTGGTTGGACACTTGAAATATTTGTTGTTCTCAGGAGCTTGTCAGAAACTATGTTCCTTTGTAGTGAGAACATCAAAGCTGACACTGCATCTATGTCCAATGAACATGAGACAGCAGTGCCGAATTCTCCCTTTGTATGTAAACTGTGGCCACTGTGGGTAAGTGTCTCCCCGTGTGGACTGTGAAGCCATTTGGTCATCCTCCACTTTCCATGGTGTTTCTTGCTCCTGCACTGGGAGTTTGGTATTTCCTTCATGAAATACAAGGAGTTCAACTGGGACACAGTGTTGGAGGGAGTTATGTCACATGGGGTGTGTCAGGGTCTGCAGGAGAATGCAACAAACAGGCTTCCATCCCACATAGCTTTCTCCTTGACCATAGCAACCTTATTCTGAAGATTGCCCTGAAACCTCTCCATATAAAAAGATGCCTTTACAAGAAAGAGCCTGCTGGCTGCACCATGTCAGCCACAAGCCATTTGGAAGTCAATGGGAGATCCACATGTCCCCACCACAGATATTTTTTCACACACCTGCACACCACAGCTCTTGGCCCACTACTCCGCAGGCTTCAATATACTGGCATCTCTGTTCTACATCATTTTCACGAAACCCAGTCAAACAAGGCATGGTCTGGTACACTCATGATCAGCAACAGAACATCCAAAGGTTCTCCAGTGCAACCAGGTCATGGGAATTTCAAAAATTTCATGGTATTTATGTAGCCATTTTTCAAGGATGAAGTTGGAGGCACTGTGGGTTTAAATTCATTCAGGAACCATTAAATGTTGAGGAAGTTCATTTCAAAGAAAGCTCTGGAGAACTCTCACAGGTAAGGCTTCCAAAAGAGTGGACAAAAGGTCACATGAAGCCAGGCACATTGAGTTCTCCAATATGAGGTCCATGTGTGTTTTGACTCTCAACTATTGCTGCCAAGTATTAAAGAATAAAATCCTGTGATATCCTGCCTGAGATTCCCAGTATTCTGAGGAAAGCCACCCTGGGTCAAGATCTCTGTTTCCAAAGGCGACTCTCATGCGTGGCCTCATAAAATCCCAACACAATTTATGGCAATACTTCTCTGAGGTCAGTTCCAGAACGCAGTCTCTAAGGGGAATCACACCAGAGTTCAAGCCCAGGTTGACCCAGTCATCTCTCCACACCGCCAAACAAATGACCACAATTAAAACCAAAACACTCCCACATGGCTTCCATCTTCTTCCATGTAGACACTCATCATAACCTCTGGTTGGAGCTTTCCATGAGGGGCACATTCCAAGAGAGTGCCCAAAATAAGCTCCCATGTCCCTCATTTGGCTAAAGTCAGGGTGAACTGGAAAAACTTCCTGTGAAACAGGAGTGATCAAATAGGCCTGCCCTTAATACTGCTCCGCTTCTCCAATTTGAGGCCTTCTGACTGTGGGGTTTAGATTCATTATGTGAATTGGAATCAGGAGAAAAGACAAGCCCTTCTGCAGAGATTTGAGGAACTCATTTGACCCAAAGGATCCCTATTCTCACTTGATGGATTTCAGGAACCTAACAGAGGAAGGCAATAGAATTCATTCACAATGACTGAATTTTTGCCATTTTGGTTTTGGATGCACACATGGAATCTTTCTTTAGATCCATCAGGTGCTGAAAATATAAGCCACAGCCTCACACAGGGCCAAGAGGCTGATTCAGACACAGCCTATTCCAAAGAAATTAAGCAAAGAATCCAAGGTGATGCCCATTCATTTACATTTGAAAACTGTTTTCTTCAGGGTTCACAAAGGGGTGGCCTGAGGCAAAGACCTTCCTGACATTCAGGGCAACAGAACAATAGGTTAGCAAATGACCCAAAGCAGGGTTTCTCCACTGAGAGTTTCCTGGTCACACTGATATCTGAGTTTTCTGAGATACTGGCCATTCCCTTCAGCTATCCAGTACATGGCCATGTCACAGACGTTGGAGTTGGCACCTATCTTGGACACAAATCCATGATCCTATTCTGGATAGTGGCCAGAATTCAGGAAGAAAAAATGGGGCTTAGGAAGGTAGTAGGTTTTTCCCATCCATAAGGAAAGCCACACTCCATTCATAAGTTAGACAGGATGAATTCTGGGAAGCTTTCTAGTAGACAGGACACATCCATTGTTGCATTGTCTTTTCTCGTGTCTACAACCACGGACACAGTGGGATACAAAGACATAGAAACACTCACCTTGTCAAATGACTTACTAGAAAGAGTTCACTCCAAACAAACAAACAAACAAACAAACAAACAAACAAAAAAACCCCCGCCTTTCCTACCTATTCTCAGAACATGAGAGAAAACCACAAACCCACACTCACAAAGGCACCTCCTTCCCCCAAGTAAGTCTTTGACTATCCGGTGTGTCCTCTGACTGGTGGGCCATGCTATGTTCCCCCGAAATGACCTGTACCCTCTCTTGTTTCCTTGGCCAACACTGTGAAGTTGTCAGGAAAAAGTGGTGAGCCACTACCTGCTTTATAAGGAAAGGTCCCTCTTCAGAGCTCTCCTGGCATTTTGCCATCCTCACATCAGTAGGTACCAAGAAAGACTAACTGTCCTTGGTAAATCCACACAAGTGAGCCCACTGGGACTGGGACTAGGACTGCCTCTGGGTGCCTGGCTTCTTGGATACCAAGTTCAGAGAGTTCCATCAACAAGGAAATGAGGTACGTCACTTTCTTTGGAACTGAATGAGGTCACTGCCTTGGCAACCCCTTTGTCCTAACAATTGCTTCCAAAGGTCCAGTGAGATGGTGGCTGTCCCTACTTCTTCTGACACTTTCACAAGTTAGAATGGTATATCAACCATAGGCACCCGGGAACAGCTCTCCACACAGGCCTGGTTTGGTCCATCTTCTCCACAATAAGAAGAGAGAGACTGATTCAGAAACATCCTTTCATCCTGACCAGGTTGTTTGCCATGCAAATTGACCTTTGGTCTCTTAGGTCCTTCATACCTGCCTACAACTTCTCCAGGTATCATTTCTGCATAGACCTTTGAGGTTCTCAGCAGGTTGAATGTCCCCTACTTTCCTGTATTGTAAGAACAACTCTGTCCCTGCTCTTCTGTAAAATGAGATTGAGGGAACAGTGTATGTTTAGGGTTAATAACAGGTTTGATTTGGGTTAGAAATCATTCTGCGCCATGAATAATTGTATTGGGAACCTGCGATATTTACAAGAATGTAGAGGTGAAATATAATTATGAAAACGGAAATCTAGGTATGATTTAAAAACCAGAAGGGCATTGGGCCCTTGATTGGGATACTTAGCTTCGAATTATGTTCTGCACAGATGTCTCAGAAAATTTGATATACAATGGCATAGGACCTTGTACCTTGGAAGATTGAATGTAGAAGAGAACATCCACTGAAAAAAGGATAGTCATTAGAATTTGAAAGATAGTCGGTAGGTTTAGGAAGAAGAGTGAGTATATGATTTGGACCAAAAGTTCTTTAGCAATAGGGATTCAGTTAGAGAGCGAATGTATATGTCAGCACATATGAAGAGTCAGTCACTATCATGAACTGGGGAAAATATGTAGAAAAGCAGATATCAATAGAGACATTACTAAATGAGGCAATGTATAAAGTGAGTGAGAGGATTAGACATTTTAAACAGGGTTGAGTTTGAATATATAATCTTAGGAAGAAAGAAATACGTAGTTACCAATAGGATTGACATTTGAGAGCATTAGGCAACCTTGAAATAGATGTTTTTAGTAATCTATGTTCACTTTCCATTTAGGCTTTGGTAGAATCATAAGTGTGACCTTTACAATTTTTGTCCAGAATATTACTGTGATAAAATGTATATGTAGATCAGGTGACATAAGTATTTCTTCCACCATTTCTGGGAGCAATATATTGAAGACGTATAAATTAGTATTAGGGGTACAAATAGGTGTACTCTGTGTTTATGAATATAGAGATAAAGCATGAATAGACCATACTGTGAATAAATAATATAACTTGTTCCAAATTTAAATAATGGTTTGAATAGATATCTGAAAAATTACAGGAAATCTTATATGGATATACAATCATTCATTCCAACCAGTTATTCATCTAATGGTAATATTAGTGTTTTGGTTTATCATGAAGAGTGTGTGAGTTTTGCTTCTAAAGTGATTATGGAAATCGAAAATAATGTGTTTGGAAAGAAGTCTCATGAAAAAAACAGTCAAGAAACCCTGACAATACATGTGTTCTGAAGCAGAAAGTGATTAAAGTTGAAACAAATGCCTATAAATTTGCTCACTTGTGGATGAAATATATATCCTATGATGTGCAAAAACTGAAGAAATAATAATGTACCAGTGTTGAATAAAAATAAACGTCAAATTACATATCATGTCCCATAGGAATCTACTTGCATTGATGTTTGCCTGGGTCAATTACTGTAGAATTATTAGGATTTGTATACACCATTCACTGAAGTTAGTTTTCACTACTAGTAAACAAATAAGTATTTAAGGTGGATGAATATTTCTAAGAATAATATTGTGAAAAGTTGATTTTAAATCTAAGTCCATGAACATGAATGAATTTAGGGAATTTAAATAAGACACATATATTTCATAGTTTGAAAAATCTGGAGAGTGTATGTTTATATATATACACATATACATATATACACAAAACACACACACAGACATTAAAAAGTACTAATATATATGCCAATCGAAATTCATCATTAAATATATATCATCCACATATGTAAAAATATTTATTTTACTGAACATGAGTTTACGTATAATGTTGTTCTACTAGGAAGCTCCCCTACAGGTGGAATTTTCAGTTCCAACAGCATTTAGTAGGAGTGATCTCTTCTCACAATTTGTACCTGCCAAGTCACAAACCTCACAAAAATATACCTATAATACCAGGTAGGATTTTATAAGTGCATATAAAAATACATGTGATGATGAATAGGCTACAGAGAAAGGGAGACAGGAATTCACATAGTTGTTAATTTTAAAAACACATAGAGAACTTTTTAAATTAAAAATTGACTAGATTTATAACACCTACCGTTTATCATGCAAAAGGAAAGTCCAACTATACACCATGCCTCCTCTAAACTGCTTGTATTTGTATTCTGTTTAGGTTATTTTTCTCCATCATATTAGGATGAATAGTCAGAGGCTAGTAGGGTATGGGATAGTGTCATGTATTCAGTATTTCAAATGGAAAATTGAAAAATGAATCCAATGTGTATGCAAATATTTGCTACACAAAACTCTTTTCAATCTCATCCAGAACAATGCCGTGACATTACCTTCGCCCCAAGTATGACACAGTTAGAGGAGAAGAGTTAGAAAAATCTGTGAATATATATCTGCAATGAAAACTGCTCAATTTTCACAACTTTGGGGGTGGTAGAGGAGTTTCCAAAAGTAAGGGACAATGTAAACACTCCACAAATATGGAACTCTGCTGGCCTAAAGTCTTCTTAAGAAACTCCCTCTGAGGTTGGGCACGTGTAATATATGTTGTTCTCAGGAGCTTTAGCTTCCATTGTAGTGAGACCATCAAAGCTGGGTCTGCATCTATGTGACCTGGAGAACATGGTTACTTATTTTAAAATGAACATGAGGAAGCATTGCTAAATCCTCTCTTTGTAGGTAAACTGTGGCCACTGAGGGATAAGTGTCTCCCCATGTGCACTGTGAACCCATTTGTTCATACTCCATTTTTCGTGGTGTTTCTTGCTGCTGCACTGGGAGTTTGGTATTTGCTTGACGAAACAAGGAGTTCAACTGGGACACAGTGCTGGAGGGAGTTCTGTCAAGTTTGGTGGGTCAGGGTCTGCAGGAAAATGCACCAACCAGGATTGTATCCCACAATCTTTGAGCATAGTAACCTGATTCTGAACATTGCCCTGAAACTCCTCAATATCACAAGATGCCTTTAAATAGAAGGGTCTGCTGGCTGCACCATATCAGTCATAATCCATTTGGAAGCCAATGGCATATCCACATGGCCACACCACAGACTTTTTATCACACACCTGCCCACAACTTCTCTAGGTCCACTACTCAGTAGCCTCCAACTTACTAGCATCTCTTTTCTATACTATTTTCATGAAACCCAGTCAATCAAGGCACCTTCTGGTATACTTATGATCAGAAACAGGACATCCAAAGGTTCTCCAGTGCCACCTGCTCATGGGAATTTTAAGCATTTCATGGTATTTGTCTAACCATTTTTCAAGGATGAAGTCGGAGGCACTGTGGGTTTCAATTCATTTAGGAACCATTAAATGTTGAGGAAGCTCATTTCAATGAAAGCTCTCGAGAACTCTCACAGGCAAGGCTTCCCAAAGAGTGGCCAAAAGTTCACATAAAGCCAGGCCCATTGAGGTCTACAATGTGAGGTCCTTGTTTGTTTTGACTCTCAACTATGGTTGCCAAGTCTTTCAGAATGAAATAATGTGATATCCTGGCTGAGATTTCGAGTGCTCTGTGGAAAGAAACCCTGGCCAAGACTCATTTTCCAAGGGTGACTCTCATGCGAGGCCTCCTAAAATCCCAACATAATTCATTGCAATAGTTCTCTGAGGTCAGTTCCAGAAATCAGTCTCTAAGTGGAATCACACCAGAGTTGAAGCCCAGGTGTAACCAAGCATCTCTTCCAACCGCCACACAAGTGATCACATTTAAAACCAAAACACTCCCACCTAGCCCTCATCTTCTTCCATAAAGACACTCATAATAACCTCTGGCTGGAGGTTTACTTGAGAGGCACAGCCCAAGACAGTGTCCAAAAGAAGCTCCCTTACCCCTCATTTGCCAAAAGGCCCGGACTCCCTTCATGTGAACCAGGAGTGATTAAATATGCCTCCCGTTAATACTGCTTCACTTCTCCAATTTGTGGCCTACTGACTGTGGAGTTTAGATTCTTTATGTGAATTGGAATTATGAGAAAACCCAAACACGTATGGGCTAGACTCTACAGAGCTTTGAAGAACTCATTTGACGCAAGGAATCCCTATTCTCACTTGACGGAGGAAGGAACATTACAGAGGAAGGTGAGAGACTTCATGCACAATGACTGCTCTTTTTGCCATTTTCGTTTTGGATGCACACATGGGATCTTTCTTTAGACCCAACAGGCGCTGAGAATCTAAGCCACAGCCTCACACAGGGCCAAGAGGCTGATTCAGACACATCCCATTCCAAAGCAATTAAGCAAAGAGCCCAAGATGATGCCCATTCATTTCCATCTGAAAACTGTTTTCTTCAGGCTTCACAAAGGGGCGACCTGAGGCAAAGACCTTCCTGACATTCAGGGCAACGGACAAATAGGTAAGCAAAAGACCCAAAGCAGGGTTTCTCCACTGAGACTCTCCTAGTCACACTGATATCTGAGTTTTCTGATATGCTCCCATTCCCTTCAGCTATCCAGTACATAGCCATGTCACAGAGCTTGGAGGTGGTACATAACGTGGAAACAAAATCATGAGCCTATTCTAGAGAGAGGCCAAAATCAGGAAGAATACAGGAACTTAGGAAGATTGTAGGTGTTGTACATCTATAAGGCAAGCCACAGTCCATTCATAAATTAGGGAGGATGAATGCTGAGAAGCTTTCTACTAGACATAACACATCCATTGATGCATTCTCTTTTCTAATATCTACAACCACAGACACAGTGGGATACACAGACATAGAAACACTCGCCTTGTCAAAGGACTTACTAGACACAGTCCATTCCAAACCAAACAAACTGCCTTTTCTACCTATTCTTAGAACATGAGACAAAACCACAAACTCACACCCATACCCACAAAGGTACCTCTTTCCCCCAAGTAGGTATGTGACTATCCAGAGAGTCCTCTGACTGGTGGGCCATTTTTTGTTCCCCCGAAATGGCCTGTCCTGTCTAAGATCTGGTCTACTTGGCCAACCCTGTGAAGTTGTCAGGACCCAGCAGTGAGCCACTACCTGCGTTCTAAGGAAAGGCCGCTCTTCAGAGCTCTCCGGGCATTTGGCCATACTCACATCAGTATTTACCAAGAAAGACGGACTCTGTCCTTGGTAAGTCTAAACAAGTGATACCACTGGGACTTAGACTGGGCCTGCCTCTGGTTGCCTGGCTTCCTGGATTCCAAGTTCAGAGAGTTCCATCACCAAGGAAATTAGGTGAGGTCACTTCCTTCAGGAAATGAATGAGGTCACTGCCTTGGCATCCACTTTGTCCTAACAGTTTCTTCCAACGGTCTTATGAGATGGAGGCTGCCCCTATTTCCTGTGACAATTTCACAAGTTAGAATGTTATATTAACCATTGGCACTTGGAACAGCTCTCCACACAGGCCTGGTATGGTTTATCTTCTCTACATTAAAAAGATAGAGGCTGATTCAGACACATCCCTTCGTCCTGACCAGGTTTTTTTGCCATGGAATAGGACTTTTGCTTTCTCAGGTCCTTCATAGTTCCCTACATCTTCTCCAGGGATCATATCTACATGGACCTTTGAGTTTCTCAGCAGGTGAAAGATTCCCTAGATTCCTGTATTGTAAGACCAACTCTGTGCCTGCTCTTTTGTAAAGTTAGATTAGGGAACAGTGTATGGTTAGAGTTAATAACAGGTTTGATTAGGGTTAGGAATCATTCTGCTGGATGAATAATGGTATTGGTATTCTGTGATATTTAAGAATATAGAGGTGAAATATAAGTTTGAAAACAGAATTATAGGTAAGATTTGAAGCCCAGAAGGGCATTGGTCATTTTAGTGGGATACTTACCTTTGAACTATGTTCTGCACAGATGTCTCAGATAAATCGATAAACAATGGCAAAGGACCATGTACCTTGGTTGATTGAATGTCTACGAGAACATCCAGTCAAAAAGGGATAGTCGATAGGATTAGGAAGATAGTGTTGGTTTAGATAGAAAAGTGAGTATAGGATTTGGACCAAAAGTTCTTTAGCAATAGAGTTTTGGTTAGAGAGTGAATGTAAATGTCAGCACATGTGAAGAGTCGGTCACAGTGATGAACTGGGAAAAATATGTAGGAGAGCAGATATCAATAGAGACATTAGGAAATCAGGCAAAGTATACAGTGAGTGATAGGATTAGACATATTCAACAGGCTTGAGATTGAATTTATCATCTTAGGAAGAAACAAATATGTAGTCACCAATAGCATAGACATTTGAGAGCATTAGGCAACCTGGACATGGATGTTTTTAGTAATCCATGCACACTTTCTATTTAGGATTTGGTACAAACATAAGTGTGACATTTGCTTTTTTTGTGTCCAGAATATTATACTGATAAAATATATATGTAGATCAGATGACATGAGTATTTCTTCCACCATTTCTAGGAGCAATATATTGAAGACATATAAATTAGTATTGGGGGTACAAATAGGTGCACCCTGTGTCTATGAATATAGAGATAATGCATGACTAAACCATACTGTGAATAAATAGTATCACTGTTTTCAACTTTAAATAATGGATTGAATTGATATCTGAAAATATACAGGAAATTTTATATTTATGTACATACATTCATTCAAACCAGTTATACATCGATTGGTAATATTAGTGTTATGGTTTATCATGAATTGTGTGTGAGTTTTGCTTCAAAATTGATTATGGAAATCGAAAATAATGTGTTTGGAAAGAAGTCTAATGAAAAGACCAATCAAGACACCTGGAGAAATACATGTGTTCAAAAGCAGGAATTGATTGTAAGTGAAACAAATACCCATAAATTTGTGAATTTGTGGATGAAATATATATCCTATGATGTCCATTATATGAAGAAATATTAAGTACCAGTGTTGAATAAAATTGAACGTCAAAATACAAACCTTGTCCCATCGGAATCTACTTGCATTGATGTTAAACTGGGTCAGTTACTGTCGAAATATTAGTTTTTGTATACACCATTCATTCAACTTAGTGTTCAGTACTAGGATACAAATATGTTTTTCAGGTGGATGAATATTTCTGAGAGTAATCTTGTGAAAAGTTGATTATAAATCCAAGTCCATGAACATGAATGAATTTAGGGAATTTAAATAAGACACATATATTTCATAGTTTGAAAAATCTGGAGAGTGTATATTTGTATATATATATATATACATATTTATATATACACAAAACACACAGAGACATTAAAAAGAAATAATATATATGCCAATCAAAATTCATCATTAAATATATATCATCCACAGATGACAAAACATATATTTTACTGAACATGGATTTATGTATATTGTTGTTCTACCAGGGAACTCAACCATAGGTTGAATTTTCGTTTCCAACAGCATTTAAGAGGAGTTATCTTTTTTCAGAATTTGTATCTGCCAAGTCAGCCACCTCACAAAAATGTACCTGTGATACCAGGTAGGATTCTATAAGTACATGTAAAAATACATGTGATGAATAGGATACAGAGAAAGGGATACAGGAATTCACATATTTGTTAATTTTAAAAACACATGGAGAATTATTTCAATTGAAAATTTACTAGATTTATAACACCTACCGTTTATCATGCAAAAGGCAAGTCCAACTATACACCATGCCTCCACTGAACTGCTTGTATTTCTATTCTGTTTGCATTATTTTTCTCCATCATCTTAGGATTAGTTGTCAGAGTCTAGTAAGTTATGTGAATATTTCTCAGAATAATCTTATGAAAAGATGATTATAAATCCACATTCATGAATATGAAAAATTTAGGAAGTGTAAAATAAGACACATATATTTCATATTTTGAATAATCTGGAGAGTGTGTGTGTGTGTGCATGTGTGTGTGTATATATATGTATATATATACACATATATATACACACTCACGCACACGCACACACACACATATACACAGATATTAAAAAGTAGCACTATATGTCAATTGAAAATCACCAAGAAATATATATCATGCACAGATCCAAATAAATTCATTTTACTGAACATGGATTTATGTATAATGTTGTTCAACTAGGAAGCTCACACATAGGTTGAATTTTCAATTCCCACAGCGTTTAGGAGGAGTGATCCCTTGTCACAATTTGTATCTGCCAATTCACCCACCACACAAGAATGAACGTGTGGTAACAGGTAGGATTCTATATGTGCATATAAAAATACAGGTCCTGAATAGGCATTAAAAACATATGGAGAACTATTTCAAAAAAAATTGACTAGATTTATAACTCCTACCCTATATTATGCAAATGGCAAGTCCAACTATACACCATGCCTCCTCTGAACTGCTTGTAGTTCTATTCTTTTTGGGTTATTTTCTCCAATATATTAGGATTAGTATTCAGAGTCTAGTAGAGTATGTGTTAATGTCAAGAATTCAGTATTTTGAATGGAAAATTGGAAAATGTATCCAATGTGTATGCAAATATGTGCTACACAAAAATCTTCCCACATTCATCCAGAACAATGCCTTGACATTACCTTCACCCCAAGTAAGACACAATTAGAGGACAAGTGTTAGAAAATCTGTGAATACTTATCTGGAATGGAATATGATAAGGAGTTCACAACCATGGACGTGGTAGAGGAGTTTCCAAAAGTAAGGGACAGAGTAAACACTCCACAATAATGGAGCTCTGCAGGCCTAATGACTTCTTGAGAAACTGCCTCTGAGTTTGGGCACTTGAAATATATGTTGTTGTCAGGAGCTTTTGCTTCCTTTCTAGTGAGATTATCAAAGCTGGGTCAGCATCTATGTGACCTGGAGGACATAAATTGTAATATTCCAATGAACATGAGGGAAGAGTGCTGGATTATCTTTTTGTAGCTATACTGTGGCCACTGGTGGCTAAGTGTCTCTCTGTGTGGACTGTATAGTCATTTGTTGCTCTTCCACTCTTCATTGTGTTTCTTGCTCCTGCACTGGGAGTTTGGTATTTGCTTCACCAAATACATGGAGCTCAACTGGGACACAGTGCTGGTGGGAGTTATGTCACGTGTGGTGGGATAGGTTCTGCAGGAGAATGCACCAACCAGGTTTCTATCCCACATAGTTTACCCCCTTGAACATAGCAAGCTGATTCTGAACATTGCCTTGAATCCTCTCCATATATCAAGATGCCTTTAAATAGAAATTTATGCTGGCTGCGCCATGTCAGTCCCAAGCAATTTGGAATCCAATGGTAGATCCTCATTCCCCTACCACAGATGTTTTATCACACATGTGCCCACCCCTTCTCTAGGCCCACTACTCAGCAGGATCCAACCTATAGGCTTCTCTGTTCTACAACATTTTCAGGAAACCCAGTCAATCAAGGCACTCTCTGGTATACTCATGATCAGCAACAGGACATCCAAAGTTTCTCCAGTGCCACCAGGTCATTGGAATTTCAAAAATTTAATGGTATTTATGTAGCCATTTTTCAAGGATGAAATTGGAGGCACTGTGGATTTTCAATTCATTTAGGAACCCTTAAATGGTGAGAAAACTCATTTCAATAAAAGATCTGGAGAACTCTCACAGGCAAGAGTTCCCAAAGAGTGGCCAAAAGGTCACATGAAGCCAGGCCCATTGAGGTCTACAATGTGAGGTCCATGTGTGTTTTGACTCTCAACTATGGTTGCCAAGTCTTTCAGAATAAAATCATGTGATAACCTGGCTGAGCTTCCCAGTCTCTGTGGAAAGCGAACCTGATCGCATTTTCCAAGGGCAACTCTCATGCGAGGCCTCCTAAAATCCCAACACAAATCATGGCAACACTTCTCTGAGGTCAGTTCCAGCACTCAGTCTCTAAGGGGAATCACACCAGAGTTCAGGCCCAAGAGGACCCAGTCATCTCTTCCAACCGCCACACAAATGACCGCAATTAAAATCAAAACACTCCAACATGGGCCTCATCTTCTTCCATATAGACACTCATCATAACCTCTGGCTGAAAGTTTCCATAAGGGGTGCAGCCCAAGACAGTGTCCAAAATAAGCTCTTTTGCCCCTCATTTGCCTAACATCAGGGTGGCCTGTACACCCTTCCTTTTAACCAGAAATGATCAAATAGCCCTGCCGTTAATACTGCCCTGCTTCTCCAATTTGAGGCCTACTGAATGTCAGGTATTGATTCTTTATGTGATTTGGAGTCATGAGAAAACCCAAGCCCCTATGGGCTATCCACTGTAGGGCTTTGAAGAACTCTTTTGACCCAAAGGATCCCTATTCTCACTTGATCTAAGTCAGGAACTGAAAAGTTTGGACGAACGTCTTAGTAAAAGACCACCAAGAGACTGTCTCATGCCACCGCAAAAGGGTTTATTGGGGGTCCAGCATGTTGGGGCTCAGAGCTCACTTCAGAGGAGCAAAGAACAAAGAGCCCCGAGAACAACTTGAGCAGAGTTTATATACATTCTATGGAGAGGGCAGGGTTTTTACATACATCATAGCCTCCTTTAGAAAATCATCTTATACCCCAGAAAAATCAAATAACAACTCTAAAACATGATTAGCACATTCATTGGCGGGAACAGGTCGTGCAGTGGGTGATTGGTCAGCCCTGAGAAGGGGTTTACATTTAAACTGATTGGTTGAAGCCCTGAGATGTATACGTGCAGATCTGCATGGTTTCTGGGAAGGGGTGTTAAGTATCTAGCTGGTCAGGGAAGATTTCAACATACATCTAATAGGAAGATCTGGGAATTGGCTTAAGTGCCACAGGAATTTCAGGTTCTGAGTGCAGCTTGAAAACTTTACAAAACCTGGTTCTTTAGATTTCAATTTCAATATATTTTATTCTTTCATTTCCCACCCCTTTTTCTGACTACTTTTAATCTTAAAAGTAATGATTCATAATTATTCTGGGGTCTCAAATTCTATTTCTGCCATTGGAGCATATTTCTGTCTGATTAGCATGAGTTTTACCTACCCAATCTGAGCCTGGAATAAGGAAACTATGCGGTTAAGCAAACAAGGTCCCACAGTTAGCAACACCTTAAGGATGATCAGGGGTCAAGCTAAATCTGATAGGAGTGTAGTTAACCAGGGGGACTGGGTAAACCATGACTCAAACCACCCTTGTTGAATCTCCCTTTCTCTCTGGCGCTATTCAAGTTATTTTCTTAATTTACTCATGGATTATTTTGCAACTCCAGTATGGTCAGCATAAAAACAACAGTATTCTCTCAGTGCTGCACAGAGGCCCCCTCCCTCATGAAGAGGAAATCTAGTCCTCCCCTGTTCTGTAAAACAAATGCAGAGAGAGAGGTTAAGGATTCCTGCAGCACTGTGATAGAGGTTTCTAACGTCTTCATGTCTTGATCTATTGATGTTTCTAATTGGGCCAATTGTTGTGACCCACGGATCATAGCAGCTGTTCCCATACCCACTCCTACAGGAGCTCCTATCCCCAATAGGATGGCTAGAGTAAGGGACAATGGCTCCCGGTGAAATTGGGTTGTTTGTCCCCCAAGTAGACCTTTGAATGATTCTGCATCATGATAGAGCACCCTGGGGAGTCTGCACCATTACACAATAATTGACAGAGCTGTCAAATACCTGGGCTGAAAAGCAATGAGTTCTGACTGTGTGGAGTTCAGTACCATAAACATCCCTTTAATTAGTTCCCAGGGGGTGGAGTCAGCTGTACTCTGGACTGGGGAAGTAGGCAAAGACGGAAACCGGGAATTATGAGATGGTAGAGGGGTTCTGGTAGATCTAGGCATGGGAGGTTTAGGAGGCTTAATTCCTGGCTTGAGGGGATTGGGCCCTAGTGCTGTGGAATTTTCTTTCTTTTTAAGCTGGAGGGTGAACCAGAGACCAAAGTCATAACCGGGGCCATAAATATAGAATTGCATTCTCCACGTATTTCTCATAGGAAATGTTGTTCTGAGGTAGCCCCTTCTTTTGGAAGTGAAAGTTATATTGTGGGGGTAACATAGACTATTCTTTCCACAGCGAGTTTTTGACACAACTTGGCTAGCGGCACATTTCTTGGGATCAATCCAGGTGTCATTTCATTCTACCCAAATCATGATGTCTGGGGAGTTTGGGTTCCACCATGCAGCTTCCGTTTGTTCACAACCCCAAGATCTAAAATAAAAGTCACTGGATCCTCCACAGGTTTGGGCCTGTTTGCGACTTTGGAAATCAGCTGGGTACACATAATAGTCTAGACTGGCTAGTTTACACATGAGCTGAGGGAGATGACATCCATAATTCATGGGGTACAGTGGTCTATGTTGCCCTAGTTTGGGTTTGAGTGGGATCTGTGTGGGGTCCTCTATGTCAGGGAGATCCCAGTCAGAGAGGCCTATGGGAAGCTGACAAATGTACGGGTGGAGAGATGGCCACCAATTCCATAAGGGGACTGAATGTGAAATACACCACACTACTTTCCCAGTAGGATTTATAACTTGCCATTGTTGCTGAACAGGCTGATGGGGATTAGGACTGCTGATGGTCAGGGAAAGAATCCATAGCCCTACCCACACGACGGACACGCAACTTGAGATGGTTACCAGTCTGTTCCAGTTTCTAGCCGGAGTCTGTACAGGGTGCAGGCATGAGATGGGAGGCATGGATCCATGAAGTGATCCCATCAACTTTCACCACTGTGGGTGTTATAAGAAGCACCTGGTATGGTCCTTTCCAGCGGGGTTCCAGGGATGACACCTGATGCCATCTCACGTAGATGAACTCTCCCACTTGATATCGATGTGGGGTTCCCTCATCTCCAGGCTGATTAGCAGAGGCCAACTGTTTCCACAGGTATCTCTGGGTGCTGGTTTTGTTCAAGGGCTTTAAGTCTGTCAAGCAAGGGGGTGTGAAAGGAATCATTAAGACTCCTAGTTGGGGTTAGGTCCCTTACTGGAGGAGGGGCACCATAGAGAATTTCATAAGGGGTGAGGTTACACAAAGAGGAAGACTGGGTATTTCTTGCACAAAACAGTGCATAAGGTAGGAACATAGTCCAATTTTTTATGCCAGTCTCCAAGCTTAATTTGGTTAAGGTCTCTATGATGGTTCTATTCATCCTTTCTACCTGTCCTGAGCTCTGGGGTCTATAAGCACAATGTAACTTCCAATTAATCCCCAGGGTCCTGGCAAATCCCTGACTTACCTGGGCCATGAATAGCGGTCACTTATCGGACCCTATTACCTTAGGCAGGCTGAACCTTGGAAAATGTCTTCTAGGATCTTTTTGACCACCAGCTGAGCCGTTTCTTTCTTCATGGGGAAGGCTTCTACCCATTCTGAAAAAGTATCTACAAAGACTAGAAGATATTTAAGTCCAATCCTTGCTGGCTTTATTTCAGTAAAGCTCACTTCCCAGAATTGTCCTGGTCTGATTCCTCATAAGCGCTTCCCTGAAGGAAGCTTGGATGGGTAAGTATTAACTAATTGGCCGACTTGACTAGCTGTAGTCACCTGTGCAGTTATTTCTTTCCTCTGTGATTTAGTCAATAATAAGTCCTTCCTTTGGTCCTTTAAGAGTGCCTATAACTTCTTAGAGTCTAAGTGGGGAGCTGGTGTATGTCTTTGAGATAAAGGTGGGCTTTTTTAAATTGTGTACTTGGCTCTGTAGGGTCCCAGAGTTGTGTATCTGTCTCCTCAGATGATAAGTTGCCTGAATGTTCTGGTGCGGCCAAGTCTCCTGATTGTTGTTCCCCCTGGTGTGGAAAAAGTGAACAGAGGCACTCCGTTTAGGGCTGCCAGTTAGCTTCCTCCTCTGCCCTTCTGTTTCCAACCGCCATGGGGTCGTTTCCCTTCTGGTGCCCTGGACAGTGCAATATGCCTAGGTCCGTAGGGCCCTGCACTGCTGAGAGAAGGTGGAGGATCCTATCTTTGTTCTTTATTTCCTTCCCAGCGGAGGTTAATAGCGGCCTTTGCTGGTAAATAGCCCCGTGCACATTTGCAGTGGCAAATGCATAGCAGCTATCATTGTATATGGTGGCCCTTTTGCCTGTTGCTAGTACCAATGCTTTCGTAAGGGCAATCAGTTCTGCCTTTTGGACTGATGTCTCTTCTGTGAGACCAGAGAAACAGATGACATTAGTTTTGCTAACTACTGCTGCTCGAGCCCACCACGTACCATATTGGAGGAAGCTGCTCTCGTTCGTAAACCATACGACTTCAGGGTGAGGCAGTGGCTGGATCCTTCAAGTCTCGTCCTATACTGGTTTCTCTGCCTTTTTGGGGGGCACTCTTTGTGCCAGTTTCCTTTTTCTTTACAGTAGGCACATTGATCTGAGGCCAGGGGCAGCCTTTGGCATGGGCCCATGTATCCCTTCATGTCTCCGTGCTTTTTAACTTCTGGCCTATTTGCTGCTCTGACCAAAACCTTAGCCAATGCTTTAGTCTGCCTTTTGCTCCTTTCATCCTCCTTTTGTTCCCTTTCCTTCTCTCTCATGTGTTCCCATTCCTCCTCAGTTTCTCTCTTATAATATACTTTCTCAGTTTCTCTGACTAAATCTCTTAAGGTCATATCTTGTAATCCATCTACACGTTGTAACTTTCTCTTAATATCTAGGGCAGCCTGCTGGATAAAGGCCATTGTAACAGATGTTTCTTCGTCCTCTGCCTGAGGATCCAAAGGAGTATATTTCCTATATGCTTCCATAATTCTCTCCAGAATCATAGAGGGAGACTCATTAGGACCTTGAATTATCTCTCTTACCATGGCCAAATTAGTCGGCCCTCTGGCGGCCACTCGGAGCACCGCTATTAGAGCCCGGTGATAAGTGGACAGATGCTACCAACCTTCAAAGGTGTTGGGGTCCAAGTTTGGTCGGTTCATGGGCCCATAAGGACGAAGAGGGAGCATCACACTGGCTTCTGAGTTTTCTATTTTCTGTAGCTGGCGGGTTTCTTTAGGTGGCCCAGCTTCCACCAGAAAAGGAGGGGCTGCTGCTGCTGCGGAGAAGTCCCTTGGAGGGCTTGGGTCTAGCCCAATTGCCTGAGAGGCTGAGTCAGTGGTGGGAGAATCATCTGGAATGTGTTGGGGGTTGGGGAGCGAGGGTAGAGGATAAGGAGGGGGAGGATTGTCCAGTCTTGTGACTCAGGAAGAATGGGGGAAGATAGGGAGGGAACGGAAGGTTTGAATGATAGGATCCTGGGGAAGGGGTATATGGCTGTTGATCTGGGTGGTCACGTGGTCCCGGCTGAAAGACAATATCTCTGACTTTTCAGATTAGAGGGAAGTAGAAGGATCCTTCTGGGGGCCACCCGACTTTGAGGATGGGCCATTCTGAAGCACAGAGGGTTTGCCAGGTCTGACATTTAACTGAAAAATAATGATTCTGGGCCCTTGAGCGGACATCAGTCCAATGATCAAGGGTCAGAGACAGAAGCGTGAAAGTGCTTTGTCCCATAATGGGAGTTACTCAAAAAGAGACAGTGAAGACACAAACGCAACACAGACAAAGACAAACAGTAAACGTTTAACATGGGTCCAAGACAAATATTAGAACTCAGTAACTGGCAAAACCTCATGGGTTAGACAATAAAGACAGACAGTAAACTCAACATGAGTTCGGGACAATGAACAAAACTGTGTAGCCAGCAAAACCTGATGGGCTGGCAAACCGAATCCTGAAGCAAAATATAACCGAGTTGAGGAAACTACTATTTCTTGATTTCCCTCGTCCTCTGGAGTGTCCCCCAGGGACGTGGCCAGTAGCTCTGTGACACGTCTGCCAGCCACCGTCAGAGAGAGCTAATGCTCTTCACCGACAGCCACTTTGCCAAGCCCTAACCTGAAACCCGAAACCAGAAAGAGGCGCCTTTCTTACCCTGACAGGAGTCCCTTGGGGTCTTTCGTCCGCTGCGCCGGATATCTCACCTGGGGCCTCCAGATGAAAAGGTGGGGGGAACATCGGAGGAAAAGACCACCAACAGGCTTTCTCATGCAACACCAAAGGGTTTATTGGGGGTATAGCGTGCTGGAGCTCAGGGCTCACTTCAGAGGAGCAAAGAACAAAGAGCCCCGAGAACCACTTGAGCAGAGTTTATATACATTCTTTAGAGAGGGCAGGGACTTTACATACATCGTAGCCTCCTTTAACAAATCATCATATACCGCGGGAAAATCAAAACAACTCTAAAACATGATTAGCACATTCATTGGCGGGAACAGGTTGGGCAGGGGGTGATTGGTCAGCCCTAAGAAGGGGTATACATTTAAATTGATTGGTGGATGCACTGTGAAGTATACGTGGTGAGCTGCATGGTTTCTGGGAAGGGGCTGTTAAGTAACTAGGTCCTCAGGGAAGATTTCAACACACATCTAATGTGCAAATCCGGGAATTGTCTTAACTGCCACAGGAATTTCAGGTGCTGAGTGCAGCTTGGAAACTTTACAAAACCTGGTTCTTTACATTTCAATTTCAATTTCTTTTATTCTTTCAGAACCTTACAGAGGAAGGCGAGACAGTTCATCGACAATTACTGTTCTTTGGGCCATTTTGGTTTTGGATGCACACATGGGATCTTTCTTTAGATCCATCAGGTGCTGATAATCTAAGCCACAGCCTCAAACAGGGCCAAGAGGCTGATTAAAACATATCCATTTCCAAAGCAATTACTACTCTGAAGTCAGTTACAGAACTCAGTCTCTTAGGAGAATCACGCCAGTTTTAAAGCCCAGGTGAACACAGTCATCTCTTCCAAAAGCCACACAAGTTACCACAATTAAAATAGAAACAATCCCACATGGCCCTCATCTACTTCCATATAGTCACTCATCATAACCTCTGGCTGGAGGTTTCCTTAAATGGTACAGCCCAATAGAGTGTCCATAATAAGCTCCCTTCCCCTCATTTGCCTAAATTCAGGGTGGCCTGGACACCCTTCCTGTGAACCAGGATTGATCACATAGTTCTGCCATTAATACTGCTCTGCTTCTCCAATTTGAGGCCTACTGACTGTGAGGTATAGATTCCTTATGTGATTTGGAGTCATTATTAAACCCAAGCACCTTTACAGGGATTGGAAGAACTCATTTGACCCAAAAAATCCCAATACTCCCTTGATGGAGGTCAAGAACCAAACAGAGGAAGGCAAGAGACTTCATCCACAATGACTGATTTTTTGCCATTTTGGTTTTAGATGCACACATTGGATCTTTCTTTTTCTTTTTTTTTTAATTAATTTTTATTGTATGTTGTTCAAAACATTACATAGTTCTTAATATATTATATTTCACTATTTCACACTTTGATTCAAGTGGGATATGAGCTCCCATTTTTACCCCATATACAGATTGCAGAATCACATCAGTTGCACATCCATTGATTTACATATTGCCATTCTGGTGTCTGTTGTATTCTGCTGCCTTATCCTCTACTATCCCCCTTACCCCTCCCCTTCCCTCTTCTCTCTCTACCCCCTCTACTGTAATTCATTTCTCCCCTTTATATTTTTCCTCCTTTCCCCTCACTTCCTCTTGTATGTAATTTTGTGTACCCCTGAGGGTCTCCTTCCATTTACATGCAATTTCCCTTCTCACTCCATTTCCCTCCCACCTCTAATCCCTGTTTCATATTAATCTTCTTCCCATGCTCTTCATCCCTACTCTGTTCTTAGTTACTCTCCTTATATCAAAGAAGACATTTGGCATTTGTTTTTAAGGGATTGGCTAGCTTCACTTAGCATAATCTGCTCTAATGCCATCCATTTCTCTCCAAATTCTATGATTTTGACATTTCTTAATGCAGAGTAATACTCCATTGTGTATAAATGCCACATTTTTTGTATCCATTCGTCTATTGAAGGGCATCTAGGTTGGTTCCACAGTCTTGCTATTGTGAATTGTGCTGCTATGAACATGGATGTAGCAGTGTCCCTATAGTGTGCTCTTTTTAGGTCTTTAGGGAATAGACTGAGTAGGGGAATAGCTGGATCAAATGGTGGTTCCATTCCGAGCTTTCCAAGAAATCTCCATACTGCTTTCCAAATTGGCCGCACCAATTTGCAGTCCCACCAGCAATGTACAAGAGTACCCTTTTCCCCACATCCTCGCCAACACTTGTTGCTGTTTGACTTTCTAATGGCTGCCAATCTTACTGGCGTGAGAGGGTATCTTAGGGTGGTTTTGATTTGCATTTCTCTGACTGCTAGAGATGGTGAGCATTTTTTCATATACTTGTTGATTGATTGTATGTCCTCCTCTGAGAAATTTCTGTTCAGGTCCTTGGCCCATTTGTTGATTGGGTTATTCGTTATCTCATTGTCTAATTTTTTTAGTTCTTTGTATATTCTGGATATTAGGGCTCTGTCTGAAGTGTGAGGAGTAAAGATTTGTTCCCAGGACATAGGCTCCCTATTTACCTCTCTTATTGTTTCTTTTGCTGAGAAAAAACTTTTTAGTTTGAGTAAGTCCCATATGTTGATTCTAGTTATTAACTGTTGTGCTATGGGTGTCCTATTGAGGAATTTGGAGCCCGACCCCACAGTATGTAGATCATAGCCAACTTTTTCTTCTATCAGACGCCATGTCTCTGATTTGATATCAAGTTCCTTGATCCACTTTGAGTTAACTTTTGTGCACGACGAGAGAAAGGGATTCAGTTTCATTTTGTTGCATATGGATTTCCAGTTTTCCCAACACCATTTGTTAAAGATGCTATCCTTCTTCCATTGCATGCTTTTAACCCCTTTATCGAATATAAGATAGTTGTAGTTTTGTGGATTGGTTTCTGTGTCCTCTATTCTGTACCATTGGTCCACCCGCCTGTT
This sequence comes from Callospermophilus lateralis, assembly GCF_048772815.1. Lineage (NCBI taxonomy): Eukaryota > Metazoa > Chordata > Mammalia > Rodentia > Sciuridae > Callospermophilus > Callospermophilus lateralis. The sequence continues at coordinate 130,471,309 of NC_135313.1, read as the reverse complement.
TTGGTACCAGTACCATGCTGTTTTGGTTACTATTGCTCTGTAGTACAGTTTGAAGACTGGTATAGCTATACCGCCTGATTCACACTTCCTGCTTAGCATTGTTTTTGCTATTCTGGGTCTTTTATTTTTCCATATGAATTTCATGATTGCTTTCTCTATTTCTACAAGAAATGCCGTTGGCATTTTGATTGGTATTGCATTAAACCTATAGATTACTTTTGGTAATATCGCCATTTTGATGATGTTACTTCTACCTATCCATGAACAGGGTATATTTTTCCATCTTCTAAGATCTTCTTCTATTTCTCTCTTTAGGGTTCTGTAGTTTTCATTGTATAAGTCTTTCACCTCTTTTGTTAGGTTGATTCCCAAGTATTTTATTTTTTTTTGAGGATATTGTGAATGGGGTGGTTGTCCTCATTTCCATTTCAGAGGATTTGTCGCTGACATACAGGAATGCCTTTGATTTATGCATGTTGATTTTATATCCTGCCGTTTGCTGAATTCATTTATTAGCTCTAATAGTTTCTTTGTAGATCCTTTTGGGTCTGCTAAGTATCGAATCATGTCATCTGCAAATAGTGATAATTTGAGTTCTTCTTTTCCTATTTTTATGCCTTTAATTTCTTTCATCTGTCTAATTGCTCTGGCCAGTGATTCGAGAACTATGTTGAACAGAAGTGGTGAGAGAGGGCATCCCTGTCTTGTTCCAGATTTTAGAGGTAATGCCTTCAGTTTTTCTCCATTCAGAATGATACTAGCCTGAGGCTTAGCATAGATTGCTTTTACAATATTGAGGTATGTTCCTGTTATCCCTAGTTTTTCTAGAGTTTTGAACATAAAGGGATGCTATACTTTGTCGAATGCATATTCCCCATCTATCGAGATGATCATATGGTTCTTATTTTTAAGCCTATTGATGTGGTGAATAACATTTATTGATTTCCATATATTGAACCAACCTTGCATCCCAGGGATAAATCCTACCTGATCATGGTGCACAATTTTTTTGATATGTTTTTGTATCCGGTTCACCAGAAGTTTTTTGAGGATTTTTGCATCTAGGTTCATTAGAAATATTGGTCTGTAGTTTTCTTTCTTTGAAGTGTCTCTGTCTGGTTCAGAAATCAGGGTGATGTTGGCCTCATAGAATGAATTTGGAAGTTCTCCCTCTTTTTCTATTTCCTGAAATAGCTTGAAAAGTATTGGTATTAGTTCCTCTTTAAAGGTTTTGTAAAACTCTGCTGTATACCCATCCGGCCCTGGGCTTTTCTTAGTTGGTAGTCTTTTGATGGTATCTTCTATTTCCTCAATTGATATTGGTCTGTTTAGGTTGTCAATATCCTCGTGACTCAATCTGGGCAAATCATATGACTTAAGAAATTTATCGATGCCTTCACTATCTTCTATTTTATTGGAGTATAAAGATTCAAAATAATTTCTGATAATCTTCTGTATTTCTGAAGTGTCTGTTGTGATATTGCCTTTTTCATCCCGTATGCTGGTAATTTGAGTTCTCTCTCACTTCTCTTCGTTAGCGTGGCTAAGGGTCTGTCGATTTTATTTATTTTTTTCAAAGAACCAACTTTTAGTTTTGTCAAATTTTTCAATTGTTTCTTTCGTTTCGATTTCATTAATTTCAGCTCTGATTTTAATTATTTCTTGTCTTCTACTTCTTTTGCTGTTGTTTTGCTCTTCTTTTTCTAGGATTTTGAGTTGAAGTATTAGATCATTTATTTGTTGGTTTTTTTCTTTTTTTAAGGAATGAACTCCAAGCAATAAATTTTCCTCTTAGAACTGCTTTCAATGTGTCTCATAGATTCCGATATGTTGTGTCTGTGTTTTCATTTATCTCTACGAATTTTTAATTTCCTCCTTGATGTCTTCTATAACCCATTGATCATTCAGTAACCTATTGTTCATTCTCCAAGTGATGCATGATTTTTCCTTACTTCTTTTATCGTTAATTTTCAATTTCATTCCATTATGATCAGATAAGATGCATGGTATTATCTCTACTCCTTAATATTGTCTAAGAGTTGCCCTGTGACATAATATATGATCTATTTTTGAGAAGGATCCATGTGCTGATGAGAAAAAAGTGTAACTGCTTGATGTTGGGTGGTATATTCTATATATGTCAGTTAAGTCTAGGTTATTAATTGTGTTATTGAGCTCCATAGTTTCCTTATTCAACTTTTGTTTGGAAGATCTGTCCAGTGGTGAGAGAGGTGTGTTGAAGTCTCCCATGATTATTGTATTGTGGTCTATTATACTCTTGAACTTGAGAAGAGTTTGTTTGATGAACATAGCTGCACCATTGTTTGGGGCATATATATTTATGATTGTTATGTCTTGTTGGTGTATGGTTCCCTTGAGAAGTATGTAGTGTCCCTCTTCATCCCTTTTGATTAACTTCTGCTTGAAATCTATTTTATTTGATATGAGTATGGACACTCCTGCTTGTTTCCGAAGTCCATATGAGTGATATGATTTTTCCCAACCTTTCACCTTCAGACTATGTATGTCTTTTCCTATAAAATGCGTCTCCTGAAGGCAGCATATTGTTGGGTCTTGTTTTGTGATCCATTCTACTAGCCTGTGTCTCTTAATTGGTGAGTTTAAGCCATTAACATTTAGGGTTATTATTGAGATATAGGTTGTTCTTCCAGCCATATTTGTTTATTTATGTTACTAAACATGGTTTCTTTTCCTCTTTGATTATCCCCCCTCCTTTACTGTACTACCTCCCGCTGTTGGTTTTCATTGATATTTTCCATTTCCTCTTCCTGTAATATTTTGCCAAGGATGTTCTGAAGAGATGGTTTTCTAGCTGCAAATTCTTTTAACTTTTGTTTATCATGGAAGGTTTTAATTTCATCTTCCATCCTGAAGCTTAATTTCACGGGATACACAATTCTTGTTTGGAACCCATTTTCTTTCAGTGTTTGAAATATGTTATTCCAGGATCTTCTAGCTTTCAGAGTCTGTGTTGAAATATCAGCTGTTATCCTGATTGGTTTACCCCTAAATATAATCTGCTTCCTTTCTCTTGTAGCTTTTAAAATTCTCTCCTTATTCTGTATGTTGGGCATCTTCATTATAATGTGTCTAGGTGTGGATCTCTTATGATTTTGCACATTCGGCGTCCTGTAGGCTTCTAGGATTTGGGATTCTGTCTCATTCTTCAAGTCTGGGAAGTTTTCTCGTATTATGTCTTTGAATAGATTGCTCATTCCTTTGGTTTGGACTTCAATACCTTCCTGTATCCCAATGACTCTTAAGTTTGGTCTCTTTATGTTATCCCATATTTCTTGAATGTTCTGCTCATGGTTTCTTAACAGCTTTGCTGAGCTGTCTATGTTCTTCTCCAGTTGAAATACTTTGTCTTCATTGTTTGATGTTCTATCTCCTAAGTGTTCTACTCTGCTGGTAGTATTCTCAATTGAGTTTTTATGTTGGTTTATTGTTTCCTGCATTTCCAGGATTTCTGTTTGTTTTTTTTTATAACCTCTATCTCCCTGTATAATTGATCTTTTGCTTCTTGGATTTGTTTATGTAATTCATTGTCGAAGAGGTTGAAGTGGTCTTTCATTGTCTGATTTTGCTGTCTAAAATCTTCCTTGAGACTCCAGATCATCTGAAGCATGTATATCCTGAATTCTTTATCTGACATTCTATCTGCTTCAGATATTACCTCTTCTAAATTTGAGTTGACCTTCATTGCTTGTGGTCCTTTCTTTCCTTGTCTTTTCATATTGATCACGTTTCTTTCTGCTTGGTGAAACTGTTGTGTTATTGATTTTTCCCCCTATATATTTATATTGCTCTTGCATAGCTGCAAAGTCTCCCTCGCAGGCTTTGGCGGTGGTTCTGCCCCTCCTCCAATTGAGGCAATGTGCCTACCACGCCGGGAGGCCGCTATGCCTGTACTTTCGATGGGCCTGTTCTTTCGGTGGTCACAAGTCCGCCTACCTTGCAGGCGTGAGCAGCGGCTTTGCCCCTCCGCTGGCCACTAGGCCTGTTCTGTCTGTCGGTTGCAGGTCTGTCTACCTAAAATTCGCTGGCCGCGGCTCTGCCCCTCCCGGAACCGGGGTGATGTATCTGGTGGGCCACTGGGCCTGTTTTGTCAGTGGTCATGGTTCCGCCTACCTTGCACGCGCGTGGAGCAGCTGTGTCCCTCCGAGAGTTGCTGGGCCTGATATGCTGGTGGGTGGCAAGTGCACCTACCTTGCATGTGCGGGGGTGGCTCTGCCGCTCCGGGGGTCACTGGGCCTGATCTGCTGGTGAGTCGCAGGTCTGCCTAAGTTTTAGGCGCCCGGCGGCTCTGCCCCTCCCCCAACCGGGGCGGGGCAATGTGTCTGGCTGGCCGCTGGGCCTGTTCTGTTGGTGGTCACGTTTCAGCCTACCTAGAAGGCACGTGGGGCAGCTGTGCCCTTCCGCAGGTTTTTGGGCCTGACCTTCCGGTGGACGCAGGTCTGCCTACCTTGTAGGCTCAGGGGTGGCTCTGCCGCTCTGTGGATTGCTGTGCCTGTTCTGCTGGTGGGTCGCGGGTCCGCCTACCTTGCAGGCGCCCGGCGTCTCTTCCCTTTCCCCAACCAGAGCGATGTGTCTGGCGGTCCACTGGGCCTGTTTTGTTGGTGGTCACGGTTCCGCCTACCTTGCACGCGCGTGGAGCAGCTGTGTTCCTCCGAGAGTTTCTGGGCCTTACCTGTCGGTGGGTGGCAAGTGCGCCTACCTTGCAAGCCTGGGGGTGCCTCTGCCGCTCCGCGGGTTGCTGGGCCTGATATGCTGGTGAGACGCATGTCTGCCTACCTTGCAGGCGCCCAGCAGCTCTGCCTCTCCCCCAAATGGGGCGGGGCGATGTTTCTGGCCGGCTGCTGGGCCTGTTCTGTCGGTGGTCAGGGTTCTGCCTACCTAGCAGGCTCATGGGGCAGCTGCACCCCTCTGCAGCTTGTTGGGCCTGACCAGCTGGTGGGTGGCAAGTGCGCTTACCTTGCAGGCCCAGAGGTGGCTCTTCCGCTCCGCGGTTCCTGCTCCTGATCTGCTGGTGAGTCGCAGGTCTGCCTAACTTGCAGGCGCCCGGCGGCTCTGCCTCTCCCCCAACCGGGGCGGGGCGATGTGTCTGGCCAGCCGCTGGGCCTGTTCTGTCGGTGGTCAGGGTTCTGCCTACCTAGCAGGCTCGTGGGGCAGCTTTGCCCCTCCGCAGTTTGTTGGGCCTGACCTGCAGGTGGGTGGCAAGTGCACCTACCTTGCAGGCCCAGGGGTGGCTCTGCTGCTCTGTGGTTGCTGGGCCTGATCTGCTGGTGAGTCACAGGTCTGCCTACCTTGCAGGCACCCGGCGGCTCTGCCTCTCCCACAACCGGGGCGGGGCGATGTGTCTGGCCGGCCTCTGGGCCTGTTCTGTCGGTGGTCAGGGTTCTGCCTACCTAGCAGGCTCGTGGGGTAGCTGTGCCCCTCCGCAGTTTGTTGGGCCTGACCTGCCGGTGGGTGGCAAGAGCCCCTACCTTGCAGGCCCGGGGGTGGCTCTGCCGCTCCGCGGTTGCTGGGCCTGATCTGCAGGTGATTCGCAGGTCTGCCTAACTTGCAGGCGCCTGGAGGCTCTGCCCCTTCCCCAACCGGGGCGGGGCGATGTGTCTGGCCAGCCTCTGGGCCTGTTCTGTCGGTGGTCAGGGTTCTGCCTACCTAGCAGGCTCATGGGGCAGCTGTGCCCCTCCGCAGATTGTTGGGCCTGATCTGCTGGTGGGTGGCAAGTGCCCCTACCTTGCAGGCCCGGGGGTGGCTCTGCCTCTCCACGGTAGCTCGGCCTGATCTGCTGGTGGTTCGCAGGTCTGCCTAACTTGCAGGCGCCTGGCGGCTCTGCCCCTCCCCCAACCGGGGCGGGGCGATGTGTCTGGCCAGCCGCTGGGCCTGTTCTGTTGGTGGTCACGGTTCGGCCTACCTAGCTGGCACGTGGGGCAGCTGTGCCCCTCCGCAGGTTTTTGGGCCTGACCTGCTGGTGGGTCGCAGGTCTGCCTACCTTGTAGGCTCGGGGGGTGGCTCTGCCTCTCTGTGGATTGCTGTGCCTGTTCTGCTGGTGGCTCGCGGGTCCGCCTATTTTGCAGGCACCCGGCGGCTCTGCCCCTCCCCCAACCGGAGCAATGTGTCTGGCGGTCCATTGGGCCTGTTTTGTCGGTGGTCACAGTTCCGCCTACCTTGCACACGCGTGGAGCAGCTGTTTCATTAGTGCCTGGGCACACTCTCCTTGTTTGCCTCCCTCAGGCCCTAAGTTTGTAGAGCTTGGGGCTGAGAACCCCCAGCAAATTTGCTTACCTTCTGGTAGCCACGCCCCCGTATCTGGTGCAAGAGACCTCAGTTGTCATCACTGGTGGGAGCGGTAGCCGTAAGTCCCACGCCGAGGCGAGTCTGTGCAAGAGACCTCAGTTGTCAGCACTGGTGGGAGCGGTAGCTGGGAGTCCTGCTCCGTGCGGTTCCCGGCGGCTCCTGCGCCAGCGCCGCCACGGCTCCCGCCGGCTCCTGCACCGCTGCTGTGGCTCCCGCCGGTTCCGGCCGGCTACCGTGCCACTGCCGCGGCTGCTGCCGGCTCCCTCGCCGCAGCCACAGCTTTCGCCGGCTCCCGTGCCACCCTCGGTCTGGCTATTGCACTCAAAGGAGAGCTGGGAGGGGCCCTTAAGTTTTCCCCGCTGATCTATAGCTGAAAGAGTTGTGATCAGTCAAAAAACAGAGATGATGACGTCAGCTCTCCAAGATGGTGGCCGCTGGCTTCCTCTGTGGTCTGACCGATGTGGAGAACCGAATTGGATGGCTTCCTTTCCCGTCTCAAGCCCAGAATTCAGCTCTGAGTACAGTATTTGCACAGCTGGTGTCAGCCTGCAGAATCCGTAGCGCTGTATCTTTGCATTGTTATCTTACCGTCGTTTCCCAGCGAGCGCCGCGGACTCTGGCCACAGGGCGATTTGCTGCATACGCAGCGTGACCCTCCGTGCGGACAAATCTCTCGCGTTTGAGCTCCAGTAGCTGGTCCTTATGCAATGAAAATCCTTCCTCTAGGTTTCGGAGCACCCCAATTTTCCTGGAAATTCCTAACAAGCTAGCTTTTATCCATTCTACCTTGTCTTTTTCCTGCTCAGTGACGCAGTACACGGGGGTGCTGCACTCCCTTCGCAGCCAGATCCATCCGATGCTGATAATCTAAGCCATAGAATCACACAGGGCCAAGAGGCTGATTCAGACACATTCCTTTCCAAAGTAATTAAGCAAAGAGCCACAGGTGATGCCCATTCATTTCCATTTTAAAACTGTTTTCTTCAGGCTTCACAAAGAGTGGCCTGAGGCAAAGACCTTCCTGACATTCAGGGAAACAGAACAATAGGTAAGCAAAAGGCCCAAAGCAGGGTTTCTCCACTGAGACTTTCCTGGTCACACTGATATCTGAGTTTTCTGAGATGCTTGCCATTCACTTCAGCTATGGATTACATGGCCATGTCACAGAGTTTGGAGGTGGTACATATTTTGGACACAAAACCATGAGCCTATTCTGGAGAGTGGCCAGAATTCAGGAAGAAAACAGGAACTTAGGAAGATAGTACATGTTGTCCATCGATAAGGCAACCTGCAGTCCATTCCTAAAATGGGTAGGATGAATGCTGGGAAGCTTTCTACTAGACAGGACACATCCATTGATGCATTCTCTTTTCTAATGTCTACAACCATGGACACAGTGGGATACACAGACATAGAAACACTCGCCTTGTCAAAAGACTTTCTAGAAACATTCCACTCCAAACCAAGCAAGCCGCCTTTCCTACCTATTCTCAGAACATAAGACAAAACCACAAACTCACACCCACACTGAAAAAGGCACCTCCTTCCCCAAAGTAAGTCTGTGACTATCCAGAGTGTCCTATGACTGGTGGGCCGTACTATGTTCCCCAGAAATGGCCTGTCCTGTCTCAGATCTGGTCTCCTTGGCCAACTCTGTGAAATATCAGGAGCCCGCGGTGAGCCAATTCTTGCTTTCTATGGAAAGGCCAGTCTTCAAACTTTCCTGGCATTTGGCCATCCTCACATCAGTAGGTACCAAGAAAGACTGAGTCTGTCCTTGGTAAATCCAAACAAGTGATCCCACTGTACTGGGACTGGGACTGGTTCTGGATGCCTGGCTTCCTGGATCCCAAGTTCAGAGAGTTCCATCACCACGGAAGTGAGGTGAGGTCACTTCCTTCAGGAACTCAATGAGGTCACTGCCTTAGCAACCACTTTTTCCGAACAGTTGCTTCCATACTTCCTCTGACACTTTCACAAGTTAGATTGGTATCTCAACCATAGGAACCTGGGAACAGCTCTCCACAAAGGCCTTGGTTGGTCCATCTTTTCTACATTAAGGAGAGAGGGTGAATGAGACACAACCCTTCATCCTTACCAGGTTGTTTTCCATGGAAGATGACTTTTGCTCTCTCACGTCCTTCATAGCTGCCTACATGTTCTCCAGGGATCATTTCTGCATGAACCTTTGAGGTTTTCAGCAGGTGGAAGATCCACTACATTCCTGTATTGTAAGACCAACTCTATCCCTGCTGTTCTGTAATGTTAGATTGAGGGAATAGTGTATGGTTAGGGTTAATAACATGTGTCATTCTGCTGGATGAATAATGGTTTTGGGAACCTGCGATATGTATGAGAATATATAGGTGAAATATATGTATGAAAACAGAAATCTAGGTAAGATTTGAAGCCCAAAAGAGCATTGGGCCCTTGATTGGAATACTTAGCTTTGAATTAGGTTCTGCACAGATGTGTCAGATTAATCAATATACAATGGCATAGGACCTTGTACCTTGGATGATTGAATGTCGAAGAGAACATCCAGTCAAAAAGGGATAGTCGGAAGTCAAAGGTTAATAAAATAGGTATTTGTCACTTCCTGGGAAGAATTTTGTGTTTATTCCGAGCATAATGGAGTTGTAAAAAAAATATGATTAAATCAAAAAGACACCTTGAAGAGCGTCAATGAGAGAGTGAGAGGACCAAAAAAAGTGGTTTGAGTCTTGGTTCACATAGTCCCCCTGTTTGACTACTTTTTTATCAACCCTGGCCTGTCCAATAATAATCTCCATATTATTGCTAACTATAAAACCCTCTTTGCTCAACGTGTAATTTCTTTTCTCTAAGCTCAAATTGGACAAGTTAAACTTATGGTAATACCCCACTAGCAGACATAGAATGTGACACCCCCCCCCAATGATCACTTTTTTGATTAAAAGTAGCTAGAAGAAGAAGTGGGGAATGAAAGATTAATAAAATAAGTACTTGTCACTTTTTTTTTCTGTATGCTTAACAAAACACTGTTGAAATCTTGAGAATTGTTTGCTAATCTTCTTCCCAGAATGTCCTGTCCCCAAATGCCAAACTGCAGAATGTACTCCCTCACCCGGTTGAATGCAAACCGCCCACTCTCCCTCACCCATCAATAAACTTCACTCCCTGCCCTCACCAAAGAAAGAATATAAGCTCTGCTTAAGCTCTTCTCAGGGCTCTCTGCTCTATTCAAGTGAGCTCCGATCACCTGCATGCTGACCCACTATAAACCCTTTGCTGTTGCATGAGATAGTCTTTTTGGTGGTCTCTTCCTCTGAAGCTCGCCCAATGTTTACTTTGATGATTGGGTGCAGAAAAGAACATTCAGTCAAAAAGGGATAGTCGGTAGGATTAGGAAGATAGTTGTTAGGTTTAGGAAAAAGAGTGAGTATAGGTCTTGGAAAAAAAATATTCTTTATCAATAGGGTTTTGTTTAGAGTGTGAATGTAAATGTTAGCCCATGTAAAGAGTCAGTCACAATAGTGAACCGGAGAAAATATGTAGGTTAACAGATATCAATAGAGATATTATGAAATAAGGCAAAGTATAAAGTGGGTGATAGGATTAGACATTTTCAACAGGGTTGAATTTGATTATATGATCTTAGGAAGAAACCAATATGTAGTCACTAATTGGATTGATATTTGAGGCAACCCGGACATGGCTGTGTTTAGTAATCCATGTTCATTTTCAATTTAGGCTTTGGTACAATAATAAGTGTGAACCTTGCATTTTTTGTCCAGAATATTACTGTGATAAAATGTATATGTAGATCAGGTGACATGAGTAATTTTTCCATCATTTCTGGGAGCGATATTTTGAAGATTAATAAGTTAGTATTGGGGGTACAAAGAGGTGTACCTTGTGTCTATGAATATAGAGCTAATGCATGAATAGACCATACTGTTAATAAATAATATAACTGGTTCCACTTTAAATAATGCATTGGATTCATATCTTAAAATATATAAGAATCCTTATATTGATATACATACATTCATTGCAACTAGTTATACATCTAATGGTAAAATTAAGGTTATGGTTTATCATGAAAGGTGTGTGAGTTTTGCTTCAAAAGTGATTATGGAAATCAAAAATAATGTGTTTGGAAAGAAGTCTCATGAAAAGACCAGTCAAGAACTATGAAAAAATACATGTGTTCTGAAGAAGGAAGTGATTGAAAGTGAAACAAATGCCTCTAAATTAGCGAACTTGTGGATGAAATATATATCCTATTATGTGCATAAACTGAAGAAATAGTAATGTACCAGTTTTGAATAAAAATGAACGTCAAAATACACATCATGTCCCATAGGAATCAATTTGCATTGATGTTAACCTGGGTCAGTTACTGTATTAATTTTAGGATTTGTAGGCACCATTCACTGAAGATAGTTTTCAGTACTAGGAAAAAAATACGTATTTCAGGTGGATGAATATTTCTGACGATAATCTTGTGAAAAGTTGATTATAAATTCACATATATGAATATGAATAAATTTAGGAAATGTATAATAAGACACATGTATTTCATATTTTGAAAAATCTGGAAAGTTTGTATATATATATATATATATATATATATATATATATATATACACACACACACACACACACACACATGCACACAGACATTAAAAAGTAGCAATATATATGCCAATTGAAATTCACCATGAAATATATATCATCCACAGATTCAAAAATATTCATTTTACTGAACATGGATTTATGTATAATGTTGTTAAACTAGGAAGCTCACACAGACTTCGAATTTTAAATTCCAACAGCATTTAGGAGAAGTGATCTCTTCTCACAATGTGTATCTGCCAAGTCAACCACCTCACAAGAATGTACGTTTTGTACCTTGTAGGATTCTATATGTGCATATAAAAATACATGTGCAAATAGGCTACAGAGAAAGGGATACAGGAATTCACATATTTGTTTACTTTAAAAACACATGGAGAACAATTTCAACAAAAGTTGACTAGATTTATAACTCCTACACTACATAATGCAAAAGGCAAATTCAACTATACACCATGCCTCCTCTGAACTGCTTGTATTTCTATTCTGTTTGGATTATTATTCTCCATCATATTAGGATAAGTAGTCAGAGTCTAGTAGGCTATGGGTTAGTGTCAGGGATTCAGTATTTCGAATGGTAAATTGGAAAAGGTATCCAATGTGTATGTAATTATGTGCTATGAAGAATCTTCCCACTCTTATCCAGAACAATGCCTTGACATTACCTTTGCCCCAAGTAAGACACAATTACAGGAGAAGAGTTCAAAAATCTGTGCATATATATATGGAATGCAATATGCTCAGTTGTTCACAAACTTGGAGGTGGTAGAGGAGTTTACAAAAGTAACGGACAGGGTAAACCCTCCACAAAAATGGAGCTTTGCTGGCCTAAAGACTTCTTGAGAAACTGCCTCTGAGGATGGGCACTTGAAATATATGTTGTTGTCAGGAGCTTAATCTTCATTTGTGGTGGGACAATTAAAGCTGGATCTGCATCTATGTGACCTGAAGGATCTTGTTTCTTATTTTCCAATGAACATGAGACAGCAGTGCTGAATTCTCTGTTTGTAGGTAAACTGTGGCCACTGGGGACTATGTGTCTCCCTGTGAGGACTGTTAAACCATTTTGTCATCCTCCAATTTTCGTTGTGTTTCTTGCTGCTGCACTGGGAGTTTGGTATTTGCTTCATGAAATACAAAGATTTCAACTGGGACACAGTGCTATAGGGAGTTCTGTCACGTGTGGTGTGTCAGGGTCTGCAAGAGAATGCACCAACCAGGCCTCTATCCCACATAGCTTGCCCCCTTGACCATAGCAACCTGATTCTGAACATTGCCCTGAAAACTCTCCATATAACAACATGCATTTACATATAAGGGTTTGCTGGGTACACTATGTCAGTCACAAGCTATTTGGAAGCCAATGGCAGGTCCACATGACTCCACCACAGATATTTTATCACACACGTGCACACCACTACTCTAGGCCCACTAGTCAGGAGGCTCCAACTTACTGGCATCACTGTTCTTCAACATTTTCATGAAACCCAGTCAATCAAGGCACTGTATTGTATACTCATGATCAGCAACAGGACATCCAAAGTTTCTCCAGTGCAACCTGATCATGGGAATTTCAAAAATTTGGTGGTATTCATCTAGCCATTTTTCAAGGATGAAGTTGGAGGCACTGTGGGTTTCAATTCATTCAGGAACCACTAAATGGTGAGGAAGTTCATTTCAATGAAATCTCTGGACAACACTCACAGGAAAGGCTTCCCAAAGAGTGGCCCAAAGGTGACATGAAGCCAGGCCCATTGAACTGTACAATGTGAGGTCCATGTGTGATTTGACTCTCAACTATGGCTGCCATGTTTTTCATAATAAAATCATGTGATATCCTGGCTGAGATTCCCAGTGCTCTGTGGAAAACCAACCTGGGACTAGATTTCAGATTCCAAGGGTGAACCTCATGCGAGGCCTCCTAAAATCCCAACTCAATTCATGGCAATACTACTCTGAGGTTAGTTCCAGAACTCAGTCTAAAAGGGGAATCACCCAAGAGTGAAGCCTTGGTGGACCCAGTCATCTCTTCCAACTGCCACAAAAATGACCACAATTATAACCAAAACACTCCCAAATGGCCCTCATTTTCTTCCATATAGACATTCATCATAACTTCTGGCTAGAGGTTTCCATAAGTCGCGCAGCTCAAGACAGTGTCCAATATAAGCTTCCTTGCCCTTCATTTGCCTAAAGTAAGTGTGGCCTGGTCACTCTTCCTGTCAACCAGGAGTGATCAAATAGGCCTGCCATTAATACTGCTCTTCTTCTACTATTTGTGGCCTACTGACTGTCAGGTATAGATTTTTTGTGTGGTTTGTAGTCATGAGAAAACACTAGCACATCTGCAGGGCTTTGAAGAACTCATTTTACTCAAGGGTCCATAATCACACTTGATGGAGGTCAGGAACCTAACAGAGGAAGGTGAGAGGCTTCATCCACAATGACTGATCTTTTTGAATTTTGGTTATGGATGCACACATGGGATCTTTTTTTAGATCCATCAGGTGCTGACAATCAAAGCCCCAGGTTCACCGAGGGCCAAGAGGCTGATTCAGACACATCCATTTCCAAAGCAATTAAGGTGATGCCCACTCATTTCCATTTGAATACTGTTTTCTTCAGGCTTCACAAAGGGGTGGCCTGAGCCAAAGACTTTCCTTACATTCAGGGCAACAGAAAAATAGGTAAGCAAATGGCCCAAAGCAGGGTTTCTCCCCTGAGACTTTCCTGGTCACACTGATATCTGAGTTTTCTGACATGCTCCCCTTCCCTTCAGCTATCCAGTACATGGCCATGTGACAGAGCTTGGAGGTGCTACATAGCTTGGACACAAAACTGTGAGCCTATTCTGGAGAGTGTCCAGAATTCAGGAAGAAAACAGGAACTTAGAAAGATAGTAGGTTTTGCCCATTGATAAGGCTAGCCGCAATCAATTCATAAATTGGCAGTATGAATGCTGGGAAGCTTTCTACTAGACAGAACACATCCATGATGCATTCTTTTTCTAATACTAAGACCACGGACAGAGTGGGATACAAAGTAATAGAAACACTCACCTTGTCAGAGGACATACTAGATACAGTCCTCTCCAAACCAAACAAGTCGCCTTTCCTACATATTCTCAGAACATGAGACAAAACCACAAACTCACACCCACACTCAAAAAGGCACCACCTTCCCCAAAGTAGGTCTGTGACTATCCGGAATGTCCTATGATGGGTGGGCCATACTATATTTCCACGAAATGCACTGTGCTGACTCAGTTCTGGTCTCTTTGGCCAACTCTGTGAAGTTGTCAGAAGTCACTGGTGAGCCACTACCTGCTATCTCAGGAAAGGCCCCTCTTCTTAGCTTTCCTGGCATTTGGCCATCCTCACATAACTAGGTACCAAGAAAGACTGACTCTGTCCTTGGTTTACCCAAACAAGTGAGACCACTGGAACTGGGACTGGAACTGGCTGTGGTTGCCTGGCTTCCTGAATCCCAAGTTTAGAAAGTTCCATCACCAAGGAAGTTATGTGAGGTAACTTCCTTCAGGAAGTGAATGAAGTCACTGCCTTGGCAACCACTTTGTCCTAACAGTTGCTTCCAAGGGTCCCATGAGATGGAGGGTGTACCTACTTCCTGTGATATTTTCACAAGTTAGAATGGTATATCAACCATAGGCACCTGGGAACAGCTCTCCACACAGGCTTGGTTTGGTCCATCTTCTCTACATTAAGAAGAGAGAGGCTGATTCAGACACATCCCTTCACCCTGACCAGGTTGTTTACGATGGAAGTTGACTTTTCCTCCCTCAGGTCCTTCATTGCTGCCTACATCTTCTCCATGGATCATTTCTGTATTGACCTTTGAGGTTCTCAGCAGGTGGAAGATCCCCTACACTCCTGATTGTAAGACCAACTCTGTCCCTGCTTTTCTGTAAAGTTAGATTGAGGGAAGAGTGTATGGTTAGGGTAATAACAGGTTCGATTTGGGTTAGGAATCATTCTGCATGATGAATAATGGCATTGGGAACCTGTGATATTTACAAGAATATATAGGTGAAATATAAGTATGAATACAGAAGTCTAGGTAAGATTTGAAGCCCAGAAGAGCATTGGGTCCTTGATTGGGATACTTAGCTTTGAAATACCTTCTGCACAGATGTCTCAGATAAATCGATAAACAATGGCATAGGACCTTGTAAATTGGATGATTGAATGTAGAAGAAAACATCCACTTAAAAAGGGTAGTCGGTAGGATTGGAAAGATAGTCAGTAGGTTTTGGAAGAAGAGTGATTATAGGATTTTCTCCAAAAGTTCTTTAGCAATAGGGTTTCTGGTAGAGAATGAATGTAAATGTCAGCACATGTGATGAGTCAGTCACAATGATTAACTGGGGAAAATATATAGGGAAGCAGATATCAATAGAGACATGAATAAATCAGGCAAATTATAAATTGAGTGATAGGATTAGACATTTTCAACATGGTAGATGTTGAATATACAATCTTAGAAAGAAACAAATATTTAGCACCAATAGGATTGACATTTGAGAGCATTAGGCAATCTGGACTTGGATGTTTTTAGTAATCCATGCTCACCTTCCATTTAGGCTTTGGTACAATCATAAGTGTGAACTTTGCATTTTGTGTCCAGAATATTACTGTGATAAAGTGTATATGTAGATCAGGTGACATGAGTATTTCTTCCCCCAATTCTGTGGTCAATATTTTGAAGATGTATAAATTAGTATTGGGTGTACAAATAGGTCTACCCTGTGTCTACAAATACAGATAAAATGAATGAATAGACCATACTGTGAATAAATAATGTAACTGGTTAAAACTTTAAATTATGGATTGAATTGATATCTGAAAATATACAGGAAATCTTATATTGATATACATACATTCATTACAACCATTTATAGATCTAATGGTAATATTAGGGTTATGGTTTGTCATGAAGAGTGTGTGAGGTTTGCTTCAAAAGTGATTATTGAAGTCTAAAATGAAAAGTATTCTCATGAAAAGACCAGTCAAAAAACATGGAGGAATACATGTGTACTGAAGCAGGAAGTGATAGAAAGTGAAACAAATGCCTATAAATTTGCAAACTTGTGAATGAAATATATATCCTATGATGTGCATAAACTGAAGAAATAGTCATGTAACATTGTTGAATAAAAATGAACGTCATAATACACATCATGTACCATAGTAATCTACTTGCATTGATGTTAAAGTGGGTCAGTTACTGTAGAAAAATTAGGACTTCTATGCACCATTCACTGAATTTAGATTTCAGTACTAGGAAACAATATGTATTTGAGGTGGATGAATATTTCTGAGAATAATTTTGTGAACATTTAATTATAAATCCACATACATTAGTATGAATGCATTTAGGGATTGTATAATAAGACACATATATTTTATATTCTGAAATATCTGGAGAGTGTGTATATATATATGTGTATATATATATATATATATATATATATATATATATATATATATACACACACCACACACACACACACACACACACACACACACACGCACAGACATTAAAAGGTAGCAATATATATGCCAATCGAAATTCATCATGATATATAGATCATTCACAGATCCAAAAATATTCATTTTACTGAACATGGATCTATGTATTATCTTGTTCAACTAGGAAGCTCACCCATAGTTTTAATTTTCAGTTCCAACAACGTTCAGGAGGAGTGATCTCTTTTGACAATTTGTATCTGCCAAGTCAGCCACCTCACAAAAGTGTACATGTGATACCAGGTAGGATTCTATATGTGCATACAAAAATACATGTGCTGAATAGGATACAGATAAAGGGCTACAGGAATTCACGTATTTGTTATCTTTAAAACACATGGAGAACTACTTCAATTTAATATTGACTTGATTTATAACACCCACCCTTTATCATACCAAAGGTAATTCCAGCTATACAGCATGCCTCCTCTGAACTGCTTGTATTTCTATTCTGTTTTGGTTATTTTGCTCCATCAATTTAGGATTGCACAGTCTGGCTGCGCACAATTCAGGA
This sequence comes from Callospermophilus lateralis, assembly GCF_048772815.1. NCBI lineage: Eukaryota > Metazoa > Chordata > Mammalia > Rodentia > Sciuridae > Callospermophilus > Callospermophilus lateralis. Next base: position 130,454,305 of record NC_135313.1, on the reverse strand, counting down.
GCCACTTGTCAAAAGCTAACTTTATTTTTAGAACCATGCACACCAAAAAATAGCTCCTCGGGAAAAACACTCAGAGCACAACTGCCACCACCGGCTTCCCACAACCTCTCAACCTCCCCACTCCTCCTGCTCTTGAGGTCGATTGGCTGGGTTGTTTGAGCAGAGCCAAAAAAGTCCCCCAAGAAACAGCTCCATAATTTGAAAGGGTTTAGAAACAGCCCAATGGGCATCACCGCAGAGGAGCCAATCAGCTAGATGTTGCTGGGGCCGCTGTGAGCCAACCATCAGCTGGCAGTCTGAAAGTTTGCTTTCGCCCCTTGCGCTGTGGCTCTCAACATCTAACCCTCTCTGTTTAAACAACAAGCATGTGGCTTAGGGACCGTGCCTGCCTTAGGTTGTCCAATAGTACATATGGTGCTTACCCATTATCGAATGAGCTGACCTCAAAGTGTCAGCCTCCTGTCTTAGATTGGTACCATTGTAATTGGATCTTACCCGTCACTGACTACAGGTCCAGTATACATCCACACCTGTGTAGAGGTCTTTGTACCAGCGGGCGGGTGAGGTTCATTGCCTCATCTCTGTTGGCCTCCAAATTTTAGCTGAACGACCATGACAAGCAGAAGGGAGGGAGATACACCAAGGCAATTGATGGCTCTTTTTGAAAAAATTGTACCATCGATGACATCATCAGAGAAATACCCCAACAGTACCACAAGTCGCTGCACCAACAGATAGTTCACAATGCATGCAGGTGAGTTCACAATGCATACAAGTGATACATAGTCCAGGAAAGTTCTGCAAGCAGTTCAGTGATGGCTATTGCAGAAGCTGTAGATTGGTTTTATCTTTGTCTTCACATGCACTGGGATGAAGTTAGAAATTCTGGCAACAATGCCTAAAGAAAGAATTATGTAACATTCCAAAAGGCACTAAAAGAAAACAATTTTCTTAACAATTTACATTGTCTCGAACAGAATTATTAAATATAATGAAAAGAAAAGGTGGATCCAACATGGCGGTGGGCAGAGAGGCTGCACTTTTAATGCACTCACAGTGATGGGGTCATAAAGTCCCAAGGATAACTCTTGGATTCTACCAACGGAGATTCTCCTAGCAAAATTCCACTGAAGGGAGACCGCCCGGGAGCTACTAGAATTTTTTTGAAGCGTCTGTGTGACCCGGATGAGCGGGATATTGCCACTAGACGCGGAGTTTGAGATTCACCAGCCACAGTCCGCGCACCGTGGGCACAGATGCAGATCCATTCACCCGCCCGCAGCCAAAGTGACTGGGTCCTGCTAGACGCTGAGACACAGCTTGGCAGGAAGAAGTCTTTAGCCAAGCCTCCACGCGCCAGGAGCTGAGGCGAACCGGGCCGGACCAGTCCCACCCCTCCCCTCGGTCAATCCAGCAAAAAGCCTGGGGCCCGCCATATCAGAGAGGTGACGTCATCAGAGTTCGGCCGGCGAAATTCCTTCCCAGCAGAATCCACTTTAGCAGGTGCGTGACTCCCCATACTGATACAAGCAGCCAGGAAACTTCATTGACTTCTCAGGTGTCGTGTCCGTAGGGAAGCAGAGGGGAGCCCAGACCCCAAGGCCCCCATATCACCAGCGGTGACCCCTAAGGTCTTAGCCGCCAGTTTACCACAGCACTGGGGCTTAAAAGGGACACTCGGTGGGGCTGCAAGTGTAACTAGATCTCTGGAGAATCACTTCTGGGGAACAGGACCTGGCTGGCAGGCTGACAGGAGGAAGGGGGTTAAGAGCTGGAGAAGTGAAATGGCTCTGGACTGACAAGTCTGAGAGACCCCCAGAAGACGCCCTACAGGGATAGCTCTCGGCAGGTAGAGAGCAGACACTCCGCGTGGAAGGCACAGCTCTGCCTACTGGAAGAGAAGAAGGTGGATCTCTAAGACTTTAATTTTTTTGTTGTTGTTGTTGTTGCTGTTGTTGATATTTTTTTTCTCTCCTTCTCTCCCTGTTCCTTTCCACCCTTGTCCTTCTCTCTTTCTATCCCATTTCAAGTTTTATTGTTCTTTTCATTCCCCTCTAATCTATCTCTCCCTCTATCCTTTTTTCTTTTTAAGAGCACCTTCATTCTCCTACCCCCCAACTCTCATCCCAAGCATTACATCTTCCATTGTGTGTAATTGTCTAAATGCAAATAGGTGAATGTCTCGAGGCTGTCTATAAGACTCCTAAATACCTAGCTACTACCAACACCCTGATCCAATTGCCTGGCAGTATCCACCTTCAGTGGAGCAATCTTCTAAAGTAGCCAAGACACACTAACCATTGTACCACCAGAGCACCCAACCTAAACATATAGTCCTAAGAACAAACAGCAAATCATTATATGCATACAGAACCTAGAAGCCTTATATGAATTGAATGAATCAGCTTTAAAGTACAACAAAGCCCAAAATTTCTAGGCATAATCTCCCACCACAAAAGAGAGACAACAGAGATATACAAAGCCAAAGCAAATGTGTAGGAGAAAGCAGTTACAAAGCAGTCAAACAGAGCTGGAAAGAAACGTGAACAATATGAAAAAACAAGGGAAAAAATTGTTACAAACAATGCAGGAAAATCTAAATATACAAGAGAACCTAGAAGAATCAGAAATATGGACAGGGAAAGAAATCAAGGCATTCCTAATTCAGATGGAACGGAATATTAGAGAAGACATGAGACAGCAAATCCAAGCATTGAAAGTATATTTTGAAGAGGAACTAACCACACAAATTAAATCCGCAAAGAATGAGCTTTATCAGGAGATAGAGGTGTTAAAAAATAATCAAGTTGTAATCATAGAAATGCAAGAAACCGTAAATCAGATTAAAAGCGCTAATGAGAATATTACAAACAGACTACATCAAGTAGAATTCAGAACATCAGATAATGAAGACAAAGTATATCAACTTGAAAAGAATATAGTCAACACAGAAAAGATGCTGAAATCAAACATATAACACAAAACACAAGTGTGCACACATAATATAATACATACAACACATGACATAATATTAAAGGCCTTATGACTTTTTACAGGTGAAATCTCCATTGCAATGTCTAAAAACTCTATTGTCCAAAAATAGAACTGATCAGCAAAACATTAACCTAGGTCTGTATGAGCTAAAAAAACAAAATAAACCTTCATGATATGAGAAAGGGCAATAATAAAATAGATGTTGAAAAAAACATTCTGGTTCTGTCACAGATGTAAGAACAGCCAAACTGGAGTTCTGGATATCAGCTCTTATTGATTTGAGCCAAATCATCTTATTTTTGGTCTGTAGAAATCTCTTTAGTTAATCTCTCTGGAATCCAAATTGGCTACTGTTCTCCCTGTGGAAACACAAAAACAGACCCCGGACTCCAGACAATTACTGGGTCAGAACCTTTCCATTGTCCTGTTAGAATATCCTTCCAAAGTACCTTGGGCTTATGTACATTATTTGGACATATATGCCTTTCTGCAGCACTAAGCCCTGATGAACCCAAATTTAAAAAGTTTAGAGTAAAAGGGTTATTTTAAGTATATCTTTGGGGAATATATACCCCTTCCAAATTCCTTCTTTTTGCTTTAATATGTACGTTTTAATAGTTTGATGTGCTCTTTCAACTATGCCTTGTCCCTGTGGATTGTATGGGATTCCTGTTATATTAGTAATGCCATATGATGAGCAAAATTGTTTAAAAGAGGTAGAAGTATAACCAGGGGCATTATCTGTTTTTAACTCTTTTGGAACCCCCACAGTGGCAAAATTTTGTAAGCAATGAGCTATAACATCTTTAGTTTTTTTCTCCAGCAAGAAAGGATCCCATCAAAAATCCAGAAGAAGTATTAACTGTAACATGCAAATATTTTAATTTTCCAAATTCTGGCAAGTTTGTGACGTTCATCTGCCAAATATGGTTAAGTATCAATCCTCTAGGATTGACTTCAAGATTAACTTGTGGTAAAAAGGTCACACAATTTTGACATATTTTTATTATTTGCCTAGCTTGTACCTTAGTTATTTTGAAACGCTTTTGTAAAATATTAGCATTGACATGGAACTTTTTATCAAAATTTATAGCTTCTTCTAGTGTAGAGAAAATATGTATGTATGTCTTGTGTTGTTTTATCTACTAAATAATTGCCAAAATAAGGGCTCCAGCCAATCCTGTATGTATCCTGAAATGTCCTATAAAGAACGGATCTTTCCTGTCCAAGATTAGACTTTGTATAGTGGAAAGCAAAGAGAAAACAGTAGAGGAAGGGGAAATCCTTCCACCATCTTCAAGTGATACTATAGCACTAACTATATACTGATTATCGGAAAATAAATTAATTACAGATGCTTTAAGCATCACAAAAGCTTGTAATACTGCATTAAACTCTACATTTTGAGCTAATTGTTTGGGTACTAAAAATGTAAAAGTTTGATAAGGTGTAACTATTACTGATGTACCATTATTTGAGCCATCAGTGAATATATTTGTAGCATTTATAATAGGTGTTTTTCTTCTCATTTTTGGAAAAATTACATGATGTGATGACCAAAAGACAATAAAGGATTAGATGGTAAGTGGTTATCAAATGAAACATTAGATTTGCACATGATTATTGCCCAAGTATTTAACTAATTATCTAACTCATCAATTTGATTCATAGTATATGGAGTAATAATTTTATTGGAAGACATTCCAATCAGTCCCTTTGCTGCTTTTATTCCTTTGAGTATTAATTGTCCTACAGCCTCAGTATACCTAGTAAGAATAGTGTTAGGAGAACAGGGTAAATGTATTCATAATAATGGACCTTCTTGCCAAAAATACTTCTGTAGGAATATTTTTTGGTGGTAGTACAATAAATAATAAAGGCATTCTTAAATCAATTCTATCCAAATGAATATTTTCCATACATTTTTCAATGATTTTTAATGCCTTTCTTGCTTCAGGTGTTAACATTCGGGGTGCATTTGGATCTGATGGACCTTTTAGGATATCAAATAAAGGTTCCAACTCTCCTGTTGGTATACCTAGATAGGGCCTTATCCAATTTATGTCTCCTAATAACTGTTGAACGTCATTAAGTGATTTGAGTTGATCTATTCGTATTTGAATTTTTGCTGTATGGACCATGGTTGAGGATAATGGAACTCCTAAATAATTAATTGAAAAATTTAATTGTACTTTATCTATTGCTATCTCTAGTTTATAATTTTTTAAAAAGTTTGTAAGTGTGGCATAACATTCTAGCAATGCGTTTTTAGCTTTCTGTGCCAATAATACACCATCCATATAGTGAAATATTTGCAGTTCAGGATTTTGATTTCTAAGTGGCTGGATTAATTGGTTAACATAAATTTGACACATAGTTGGACTGTTAGCCATCCCTTGAGGGAATACTTTCCATTCGGATCTCTGATCAGGACCTTCATGATTCAGTGCAGGGATAGTAAATGCAAACCATGGACTATCCTCAGGATGAATTGCAATTGAATAAAAACAATCTTTAATATCTATAATTAAAACATACCAGGTTTTTGGCAAAGCAGAACATTGAGGAATTCCCAATTGAGCAGGTCGCATAATAACCATCTCATTATTAATGGCTCTTAAATCTTGCAATAATCTCCATTTACCAGATTTCTTTTTGATGACCAAAATGGGAGTATTATGGGGAGATACAGACGGTTGTGTATGTCCTTCCGCTAATTGTTGTTTTACCAGGTCATGGGTTGCTTGTACCTTTTCCTTAGTCAGGGGCCACTGAGGAACCCATACTGGTATTTCTGATTTCCAAGTAGTTTTTATTGTCTTAGTGGCCCTTTCTTAAAATCCAACCCATGTCTGTCTGTTCTTTGATCTATTTGTATTGGGGCTGCTATACCTGTTCTTGTTTTTCTAATCTTTTTCCTTTCCTAAAACCTTGTCTAACCATAATTGTGGGTACATTTTGATTGATGTTATTTGTTAATGTCAAACCTAATCGATCTAGGACATCTCATCCCCATAAATTTATGGGAAGATGATCCATACATATGGCTGTATAGTTCCTTCACATCCTTCAGGATCATTCCAATCTAATACCATTGCTCTTCTATGGGGATTAGTCACCAATCCTAGGCCTTGAAGCATTTGAGTGTATTGTTGTAATGGCCAATGTTTTGGCCATTCTTGACGAGAGATGATGCTAAGTTCTGCATCTGTATCCAATAGCCCATTAAATTCATGTCCTTGAATATTTAGTTTTAGCATGGGGCAAGAATCTAAATTTAAAGAAACATAGCCCAATCTACACGTGTGGAGCCTAATCCCTTGGAACCTCTTTCTACAGCATGACTGAAAAATTTATCATGTAGGCTTGGTATTATTAGTAACTGTGCTATTCTGTCTCTTGGTGAAATTACTGATATACCCTTTGGAGAAATGGCTATAATTTTTAATTCACCTTCTATGGTCTAAAAGCACGGACACAGAGAGATACACAGACATAGAAACAGTTGCCTTGCCAAAGGACATACTAGACACAGTTCACCGCAAACCAAACATTCTGCTTTTCCTACCTATTGTCAGAACATGATACAAAACCACAAACTCACACCCATACCCACAAGTCACCTCCTTCCCCCAAGTAGGTCTGTGACTATCCAGAGTGTCCTCTGACTGGTGGGCCATAATATTTTCCCACGAAATGGCTGGTCCTGTCTCAGATCTGGTCTCCTTGGCCAACTCTGTGAAGTTTTCAGGAGCCAGCTATTTCCTGCTTTCTCAGGAAAGGCTCCACTTCAGAGCTCTCCTGGCATTTGGCCATACTCACATCAGTATGTACCAAGAAAGACTGACACTGTCCTTAGTAAATCCAAACAATGAGCCCACTGGGAATGAGACTGGGACTGGCTCTGTGTCCCTGGCTTCCAGTTCAGAGAGTTCCATCACCAAGTAAGTAAGGTAGGTCACTGCTGGCTTGTGGGAAGCCAGTGATGGCAGTTGGGTTCTGAAGGTTTTCCTGAGGAGCTGTTTTGTTTGGCATGTGTGGTTCTTAAAATAAAGTTCGTTTCTTTTGTCAAGTGGCTCCTGAATTTTGCCCAGCCAGACTGTGGCATTTGGTGGGTCACAAGGGGAATAAGTGAGGGTAAGTGATAAGGTAAACTGCTCACCCCTGAAGGCAGGGCGAGAGGATGGGTAGCCATTTTAAAATTCCTCTTTTGTTTTGCTTCACTTTTGTTTAAGTTGCCTGTCCCTGGAGATGGGTAAGATGGAAGAAAAACCACTCACATCTGAGGAACTGATTGAGAGAAAAAAACAGATGGACATTTCAGGAGGATAGAAAAGCTATTATAATGATTTTCTGTTGTTCCACTTTTGTTTCATTCTGGTTCAGTTTTGTTTGGCGATATCTTCTTGGGTTGTATTATAGTTATAGTAGAAATATTCAAGTAAAATAGAAGGTCTCTTGAGCTAGTAAGACAGAGATAAAAATTCAATTAAAAGAGAAGGTCTCTCTAGCTAGTTAGACAGAGGAAAAAAATCAAGTGATTGATCCTGATAATGTGTCTGAATCAGTCTCTTGGACCTGTGTGAGGCTGTGGCTGAGATTCTCATCACCTGATGGATCATTCCGTGTGTGAATCCATACCCAAAATGGCCAAAAGAGCAGTCCCTGTGGATGAAGTCTCTTGCCTTCCTCTGTAAGGCTACTGACCTCCATCAAGTGAGAATATGCATCCTTTGTGTCAAATGAGTTCTTCAAAGCCCTGGAGAGTCTAGCACATAGGTTCTTGGGTATTCTCATGACTCCAATTCACATAAAAATATCTATACCTGACAGTCAGTAGGCCTCAAATTGGAGAAGCAGAGGCGTATTAAGGGCAGGCCTATTTGATCATGCCTGGTTCACAGGAAGGGAGTCCAGGCCACCATGACTTTAGGCAATGAGGGGAAAGAGAGCTTATTTTGGACACTGTCTTGGACTTCGCCACTCATGGAAACCTCCAGACAGAGCTTAGTATGAGAGTGTATATATGGAAGAAGATGAGGACCATGTGGGAGTGTTTTGGTTTTAATTGTGGTCATTTGTGTGGTAGTTGGAAGATATGACTGGGTACACCTGGGCTGAACTCTGCTGTGATTCCCCTTAGAGACTGAGTTCTGGAACTGACTTAGAGAAGTGGTTATCATGAAATATGTTGGGATTTTAGTTGGTCACGCATGAGAGTCGCCCTTGGAAACCGAGATCTAGGCCCAGGTTTGCTTTCCACAGAGCACTGGGAATCTCAGCCAGGATATCACATGGTTTTATTCTGAAAGACATGGCAGCCATATTTGAGAGTCAAAACACACATGGACCTCATATTGTAGACAGCAATAGGACTGGCTTCCTGTGAAATTTTGGCCACTCTTTGGAAGCCTTGCCTGTGAGATTTCTCCAGAGCTTTCATTGAAATGAGCTTCCTCACCATTTAATTGTTCCTGAATGAAGTTAAACACACAGTGCCTCCAACATCATTCTTGAAAAATGGCTAGATAAATACCATGAAATTTTTGAAATTCCCATGACCATGAAAATGGTGTAGAACAGAGATGCCAGTAAGTTGGAGCCTGATGTGAAGTGGGCCTAGAAAAGTCGTGTGCAGGTGTGTGATAAAATATCTGTGCTGGGGCCATGTGGAACGGCCATTGGCTTCCAAATGGCTTGGGACTGACATGGTGCACCCAGCAGACGCTTCTATGTAAAGGCATATTGTTATATGGAGAGTTTTCAGGGCAATGTTCAGAATCAGATTGCTATGATCAAGGATGCAAGCTATGTGGGATTGAAGCCTGGTTGGTGCATTATCCTGCAGACCCTGACACACCACACGTGACAGAACTCCCTTTAGCACTGTGTCCCAGTTGAACTCCTTGTATTTTGTGAAGCAAATACCAAACTCACATTGCAGCAGCAAGAAACACATCGACAAGTGGAGGATGGCCGGATGGCTTTACAGTCCACACGGAAAGAGTTTGCCCCCAGTGACCACAGTTTACCTACAAAGAGAGAATTCAGCACTGCTGCCTCATGTTCATTAGAAAATAAGAAACCATGTCCTCCAGGTCACTTAGATACATACCTAGCTTTGATGGTCTCTCTACAAAAAAAGCTAAAACTCCTGACAACAACAAATATTTCAAGTGCCCAAACTCTGAGGCAGTTTCACCAGAAGTCTTTAGTCCAGCAGAGCTCCATTTTTGTGGAGTATTTACCTGTCCCTTACATTTGGAAACTCCTCTTCCACCTTCAAGGTTGTGAACTCTTGAACATATTACATTCCAGATATGTATTCACAGATTTTCTAACTCTTCCACTCTAATTGTGTTTTACTTGGGGTGAAGGTAAAGTCAAGGCATTGTTCTGGATTAGAGTGGGAAGATTTTTGTGAAGCACATATTTACATACACATTGGATTCATTTTCCTATTTTCCATTCAAAATGCTGAATGCCTGACACTAACCCATACCCTACTAGACTCTGACTACTAATTCTAATATGATGGACAAAAATAACCCAAACCGAATAGAAATACAAGCAGTTTAGATGAGGCATAGTGTATTGCTGGACTTGCCTTTTGCATTATACAGGATAGGACTTATAAATCTAGTCAATATTTTGTTGAAATAGTTCTCCATGTGTTTTTAAAGTTAACAAATAGATGAATTCCTCTCTGCCTTTCTCTGTAGCCAATTCAGCACATGTAATTTCATACGCACATATTGAATCGTACCTGTTATCACATGTACATTCTTGTGAGGTGGCTGACTTTGCAGATACAAATTGGGAGAAGAGATCACTCCACCTAAACACAGTTGGAACTGAAAATTCAACCTATGGGTGAGCTTCGTAGATGAACAACATGATAAATAAAATCATGTTCAGTATTATGAATATTTTTGGATCAGTGGATGATATACATTTCATGATGAATTTCGATTTCCATATATATTGCTACTTTTTAATGTCTGTGTGTGTGTGTGTGTGTGTGTGTATGTGTGTGTGTATGTATACACTCTCCAAGTTTTTCAAAATATGAAATATATGGGTCTTAATGTACACAACCTAAATTCATTCGTATTCATGTATGTGGATTTATAATCAAATATTCAAAAGGTTATTCTCAGAAATATTCATCCACCTGAGATACATATTTGTTTCCTAGAACTAAAAACTAACTTCTGTGAATGGTGCATATGAATCCTAATATTTCTACAGTAACTGACCCAGTTTAACACCAATGCAAGTAGATAATTATGGAACGTGATGTGTATTTTGATGTTCATTTTTAGTCAACACTTGTACATTACTATTTCATCAGTTTATGCACATCATAAGATATATATTTCATACACAAGTTAGCAAATTTATAGGCATTTTTTTCACTTTCAATAACTTCATTCTTCAGAACACATGTATTCCTCCATGTTTTTTGACAAGACTTTTCATGAGACTTCTTTCTAAACACATTATTTTCGATTTCCATAATCACTTTTGAAGCAAAACTCACACACTCTTCATGATGAAATATCACCCTAATATTACCATTAGAAATATAACTGGTTGGAATGAATGATTTTATATCAATATAAGATTTTCTGTATATTTTCAGATATCAACTCAATCCATTATTTAAAGCGGACCAATTATATTATTTATTCACAGTATGGTCTATTCTTGCATTATCTCTATATTCTTAGACAGATACTACACCACTTTCTACCCCCAATACTCATTTATACGTCTTCAAAATATTGTTCCCAGAAATGGTGGAAGAAATACTCATGTCACCTGATCTACATATACATTTTATCACAGTAATATTCTGGAAAATAAAGCAAAGGTCACACTTATGATTGTACCAAGGCCTAAATTTAAAGTGAGCATGGATTTCTAAAAACATCCATGTCCAGGTTGCCTAATTCTCTCAAATGTCAATCCAATTGTTGACTACATATTTGTTTCTTTCTAAGATTATATATTCAAACTCAACCCTGTTGAAAATGTCTAATCCTATCCCTCACTTTATACTTTGCCTGATATCCTATTGTCTCTATTGATACCGGCTTTCCTTCATAATTTCCCAGTTCATCATTTTGACTGTTCATTTGTGCTGACATTTACATTCACTCTCTACCTGAAACCCAATTGCTAAATAACTTTTGGTCCAAATCCTATACTCACTCTTCTTTCTGAATCTACCGACTCTCTCCCAAATCCTACTGACTATCCTATTTTGAATGGATGTTCTCTTCGACATTCAATCATTCAAGGTACAAGGTCCGATGTCATTGTGTATTGATTTATCTGAGACATCTGTGCAGGACATAATTCAAAGCTAAGTCTCCAAATCAAGGGCCCAATCCCTATCTGGGCTTCAAATATTACTTAGATTTCTGTTTTCATACATATATTTCACCTCTATATTTTTATAAATATCGCAGATTTCCAATACCATTATTCATCCAGCAAAATGATTCCTAACCCAATTCGAACATGTAATTAACCCAAACCATACACTATTCCCTCATTCTAACTTTATAAAAGAGCAGGGAAAGTGTTGGTCTTACAATATAGGAATGTAGGGGATATACCACCTGCTGAAAACCTCAAATGTCCATGCAGAAATAATCCCTGGAGAAGATGTAGGCAGCTATTAAGGACCTGAGAGAGCAAAAGTCATCTTCCATGGAAAACAACCCTTTCTGGAGAGGGGTTGTGTCTGACTCAGTGTCTCTGTTCCTAATGTACAGAAGATGGACCAATCCAGGCCTGTGTGGAGAGCTGTTCACGGGTGCCTATGGGTGATATACTATTCTAACTGGTGAGAGTGTCACGGGAAATAGGGACAGCATCTATCTCATGGGAACCTTGGAAGCAACTGTTAGAAAAAGTGGTTGCAAAGGCAGTGACCTCATTCAGTTCCTGAAGGAAGTGACCTCATCTCTATTCCTTGGTGATGGAACTCTCTGAACTTGCGATCCAGGAATCCAGGCACCCAGAGCCAGTCCTATTCCCAGTCCCAGTGGGCTCACTTGTTTGGATATTCCAAGGACAGAGTCAGTCTTTCTTGGTATCTATTGATGTGAAGATGGCCAAATGCCAGGAAAGCTTTGAAGACTGGCCTTTCCAGAGAAAGCAAGTAGTGGCTTACCACGGGCTCCTGACAATTTCACAGAGTTGGCCAAAGAGACAAGATCTGAGACAGGAAAGGCCATTTTGGAGGTACATAGTAAGGCTCACCAGTGAGAGTACACTCCGAATAGTCACAAACCTACTTGGGGGAAGGCGATGCCTTTGTGGTTTTTGTTGTGTGTTTGTGGTTTTATCTCATGTTCTGAGAAAAAGTAAGAAAGGTGGTTTGTTTGGTTTGGAGTGAACCGTTTCTAGTAAGTCATTTGACCAGGCAAGTGTTTCCATGTCTGTGTATCCCAATGTGTCTGTTGTTGTAGACATTAGAAAAGAGAATGCATCAATGGATGTGTCCTGTCTAGTAGAAAGCTTCCCAGCATCAATCCTGCCCAATTTATGAATGGACTGTGGCTTGCATTATCGAAGGGCAACACCTACAAACTTCCTTAGTTCCTGTTTTCTTCCTGAATTCTGGCTACACTCAAGAATAGGCTCATGGTTTTGTGTCCAAGATATTTACCACCTCCAAGCTCTTTGATATGGCCATGTACTGGATAGCTGAAGGGAATGGCGAGCACCTCAGAAAACTCAGATATCAGTGTGACCAGGAAAGTCTCAGTGGAGAAACAGTGCTATGGGCCTTTTGCTAACCTATTGTTCTTTTGCCCTGAATGTCAGGAAGGGCTTTGCCTCACGCCACCCCTTTGTGAAGCCTGAAGAAACCAGTTTTCAAATGGAAATGAGTGGGCATCACCTGTGGCTCTTGGCTTAACTGCTTTGGAAAGGGATGTGTCTGAATCAGTCTCTTGGCCCTGTGTGAGGCTGTGGCTTAGATTACCAACACCTGATGGATGTAAAGAAAGATCCCATGTGTGCATACAAAATCAAAATGGCAAAAATTGCAGTCATTGTAGATGAAGTCTCTCGCCTTTCTCTGTAAGGTTCCTGACCTCCATCAAGTGGGAATAGGGATCCTTTGGGTCAAATGAATTCTTCAAATCCATGCAGTGGCTAGTCCATAGGTGCTTCGGTTTTTTCTTGACTCCATTTCACATAAAGAATCTAAACGCCAAAGTCAGAAGCCCTCAAATTGGAGAAATGGAAAAGTATTAATGGCAGACCTATTTGATCACTCCTGGTTCACAAGAAGGGTGTCCAGGCCACCGTGACTTTAGTCACACACACACACACACACACGCACATATATATATATATATATATATATATATATATATATATATATATACCCTCCAGATTTTTCAAAATATGAAATATGTGTCTTATTTTACACTCACCAAATTCATTCATATTCATATACGTAAATTTATAATCAACTTTCCAAAGAGTATTCTTAGAAATATTCATTCACCTGAAAAACCTATTTCTTTCCTATACTGAAAAGTAACTTCAGTGAATGGTGCACACAAATCCTAATATTTCTACAGTACCTGACCCAGTTTAACATCAATGCAAGTAGATTCCAATCGGACATGATTTGTATTTTGACGTTCATTTTTATTCAACACTGGTAGATTACTATTTCTTCAATTTATGCACATCATAGGATACATATTTCATCCACAAGTTAGAAAATTTATAGGCATTTGTTTCACTATCAATCACTTCCTGCTTCAGAGCACATACATTCCTCCATGTTTCTTAACTGGTCTTTTCATGAGAAAAGGGATGGACAAGGCAAGGTAAGGCAACTAAGATAGCACCGAAGACATGGAAACAGTCCTATTTGGTTGCAACCGGATTTAGAGGGCATTGCTTCTGTTGTAATCATTTAATCCCCTGCACCCCAAGTTTAAATTGTTTCTGAATTTTGTACCCAACATGTAAGGGAGGGTCTCAGAAGTTCACATTCTGCAGAAGTTCATAAAAAGCATTTTTTTTTCTGTTTTTTTTTTCTCTGTTGTGGGCAAGTTAACATTTTAAGGACACCAGTAATGGGGCAGAGCTATTTTCTTCTCTTTTTTTTTCTCTCTGCCAGCTGTTACCATGGAACCAGGTTGGTAACTTCTTTATCTTAGAAATGTAGCCATCTCTGTGAAGCCCCAGCTTAAGGTCAGAGGCCTTGTTTACATATTGCCAGCATTGTGACTGACTCTTTCCAAACACATTATTTTTGATTTCCATAATCACTTTTGTAGCAAAACTAACATATCTTCAAGATAAACCGTAACCCTAATATTAATATTAGATGTATCATTGGTTGGAATGAATGATTGTATATCAATATAAGATTTCTTATATATTTTCAGATATCTATTCAATCCGTTATTTAATGTGGAACCAGTTATATTATTTATTCACTTATGGTCTATTCATGCATTATCTCTATATTCAATGACACCGTGTATACCTCTTTGTACCCCCAATACCCATTTATATGTCTTCAAAATATTGCTCCCAGAAATGGTGGAAGAAACACTCATGTCACCACATCTACATATACATTTTATCACAGTAGTATTCTGGAGACAAATGTAAAGGTCACACTTATGATTGTACCAAAGCCTAAATGGAAAGTGAGCATGGATTACAAAAAACATCCATGTCAAAGTTGCCTAATGCTCTCAAATTTCAATCCTATTGGTGACTACATATTTGTTTCTTCTTAAGATTATATATTCTAACTCAATTCTGTTTAAAATGTCTAATCGTATCATGCACTTTATACTTTGCCTGATTTTGTAATGTCTTTATTGATATCTGCTTTCCTACATATTTTCCCCACTTCATTATTGTGACTGTTCACATGTGCTGACATTTACATTCACTCTCTAACCGAACCCCTATTGCTAAAGATATTGTTTTCCAAATCCTATACTCACTCTTCTTCCTAAACCTACCGACTATCTTCTTAATCTTACCGACTATCCCTTTATAACTGGATTTTCTCTTCTACATTCAAACATCCAAGTAATGTTCCTGCAAGCGTCGGAGGAAGAGATCACAAAGAGAATGTCTCATGCAACAGCAAGGGGTTAATTGGGGGTCCAGCAAGCTGGGGCTCAGAGCTCACATGAATAGAGCAGAGAGCCCTGAGAACAGCTTAAGCAGAGCTTATATACTTTCCTTGGAGAGGGCAGGAACGGAAATTTATTGATCGGTCAGAGCGAGTGGGCGGTTAGTGTGAAACTCGGTGAGGGAATACATTCTGCAATTTGGCAGTTGGGGACAGCACAATCTGGGAACAAGATTACAAACAGTTCTCAAGATTTCAACAGTGTTTTGTTAAGCATACAGAAAAACAGGAAGTTACAAGTACCTTTTTTATTAACCTTTCATTCCCCACTTCTTCTTCTTGCTACTTTTAATCATAAAAGTGATTATTGGGTTGGATTGATTCACCTGTGTAATTGAAAAGTATAATTTGGTCTTAATGTAATTGGTCTTCTCTTGGAATGCTTATCTGACAGGACAGATCAATTATTGGGTTGGTTTTGCCTTCTACAGACACACAGATCAGAACATATGAAAATTTTTCCTCAAAATTCACTTGTTAATGATATCCATATATAAAATGCATGTGAAGCCTAATTATATCTACCCACCTTTCTGAGTATGTGGGTATATATATTCATACATCTATATGTGTAAACATATATGTATGCACATAACCACATACAAATTAAAAGTTCAAATTGATTGCTTTTGTTAATGATAGCTTTAGTAAATTTCATAGGTGTTCACTAGGATTTTTAAGATATAGATACATAATAAGCCAGAAAGACAATTATGGTTATTTTTCTTAAAAATTAATCAATATGAAAAAGATATACTACTTTTTTTTCAGGTTATATACTCTCCACAAAGTTAAGATTAGTCTTGTTTCACATATCTCCCTCCTTCAATCCATCTATCTTTCAAATTGCCATCAGAGTTAACATCCTAAGAAACAAATCTGATGGGGTCATTCTGTTTGTATTAGAAAAGACAGGTAACATACAAATTCCCCTACCCATTACCTACAAGTAAGTACTACTCAGAAGAGGAAAATGTCATTCTATCAATATCTGTGAGCTTATGAAGGTTTCCCAACCCATCCATCAAGATGACTTCCACTTCACTCTCTCACACTTCCTTAAAACATATTCCTTTATGAATTATCTTTTAAATGCTTTTTGATTAAAGAAAATCAGACAAGGACAAAATAACAACATGCCAAGACCCACTAATATCCCCAGTGTATATATAACATCATCTTTCTAAATTTTGTTTTATTTTTAAAACTTAAATTCCTGAATGAGGGTATATGATGCAAAGGATGTATTTAATGCATTAAAGTATGTAATAACCAATGGAAATAAAAAAGTGATTATTGGGGCGTGTCACATTCTATGTCTGCTAGTGGGGTATTATCATAAGTTTAACTTGTCCAATTTGAGCTTGGAGAAAAGAAATTACATGGTTGAGCAAACAGGGTTTTATAGTTAGCAATAATATGAGGATTATTATTGGACAGGCCAAGGTTGATAAAAGTGTAGATAACCAGGGGGACTGTGTGAACCAAGACTCAAACCACACTTTTTGGGCCTCTCTCTCTCATTGACGCTTTTCAAGGCATCCGTTTATTTTACTCATAGGTTTTTTTTTTACATCCTCAGTATGGTCGGCATCAAAACTACATTCTTACATCAATGCAGCACAAAGGCCCCCTTCTCTCATGAAGAGGAGGTCCAACCCTCAACTGGTGTGTAAAACAACTTCAGAGAGAGATGTTAAAGATTCCTGCAAAGCTGTGATTGAGGTTTCTATTATCTTTAAGTTTTGGTCTCTTGCTGCTTCTATTTGGGTCATTTGTTGTGTACCATGGAGCAGGGCAGTGGTTCCTGTGACTACCCCTGCCACAACTCCAATTCCTAATATGATGGCTAAAGTGAGAAATATATGTTCCCAGTGGAACCAGGTTGTATGCCCCCCTGTTTGAACTTCAAATGAACCTGGGTCATTATAGAGCAATCTGGGACACATCTTCACCATTACACAATTAATCACATCTGTTGACCATTTCATGAAAACATAAACAATGTTTAAGTATATAGAATTATACTGTTGTAGGGACGAACAAGGCACGGCACCTAAGATAGCACCAAAGACAGGGAAACAGTCTTATTTGGCTGCAACCGGATTCAGAGGGCATTGCTTCTGTTGTAATCAATTAACTCCCTGAACCCCAAGTTTAGGTAGTTTCAGAATTTTGTACCCAACATGAAAGAGAAGGGACTCATAAGTTCACAGTCTGCAGAAATTCTGTGAAGTCTGCAGATGTCTGTGAAGGGCTTCATCAAAGAGAGTGGGGGAGTTTTTGAACCCCTGTGGGAGTCTAGTCCAAGTTAGTTGACAAGATGTTCCGGTTTCTGGGTCTCCCTAGTCGAAAGCAAACAGCAACTGACTATCTTAATGCAGAGGCAAGCAAAAGAAAGCATCTTTTAAGTACAGAACTGTATAACATTTCCACTCGGCCACAGCAAAGAGGTAATTGGGGGTCCAGCATGCTGGGGCTCAGAGCTCACTTGAATAGAGCAGAGAGCCCTGAGAACAGCTTTAACAGAGCTTATATACTTTTCTTGGAGAGGGCAGAAAGGGAAATTTATTGATGGGTCAGGGCGAGTGTGCGGTTTGTGTGCACCCGGGTGAGGGAGTATATTCTGCAGTTTGGCAGTTGGGGACAGCACATTCTGGGAAAAAAATTAGCAAACAGTTCTCAAGATTTCAACAGTGGTTTGTTAAGCATACAGAAAAACAGGAAGTGACAAGTGCCTATTTAATTAACCTTTCACCTAAGCAAAATGGAAAGTGAGCATGGATTACTAAAAACAACCATGTCCAGGTTGCCTAATTCTCTCAAATGTCAATCCTATTGGAGGCAACATATGTCTTTCTTCCTAAGATTATATATTCAACCTCAACCATGTTGAAAATGTCTAACCCTATTACATTATACTTTGCCTGATTTCCTAATGTCTCTATTGATATCTGCTTTCCTACATATTTTCCCCAGTTCATCATTGTGACTGACTCTTCAAATGTGCTCATATTTTCGTTCACTCTCTACCCAAAACCCTATTGCAAATGTAACTTTTGTCCAAATCCTGTATTCACTCTTTTTTCTAAACCTACTGACTACCTTCCTAATCCTGCTGACTATTCCTTTTTGACTGGATGTTCTCTAGGACATTTAATCATCCAAGGTACAAGGTCCTCTGCCATTGCACATCGACTTATCTGAGATATCTGTGCAGAACATAATTCAAAGCTAAGTATCTCAATAAAGGGCCCAATGCCCTTCTGGGCTTCAAATCGTACATAGATTTCAGGTTTCATACTTATATTTCACCTATATATTCTTGTGAATATCGCAGGTTCCCAATACCATTATTCATCCCGCAGAATGTTTCCTAACACAAATAGAATATGTTATTAACCCTAACCATACACTGTTCCCTCAATCTAACTTCACAAAAGAGCAGGGACTGAGTTGGTCTTACAATACAGGAATGTAGGGGATCTTCCACCTGTTGAGAACCTCAAAGTTTGATGCAGAAATTATCCCTAGAGAAGATGTAGCAGCTATGAAGAACCTGAGAGAACAAAAGTCATCTTCCATGGCAAACCACCTGTTCAGGATGAAGTGATGTGTCTGAATCAGCCTCTCTCCTACTGATATAAAGAAGATGGACCAAACCAACCCTGTGTGGAGAGCTTCTCCTGGGTGTCTACGGTTGATATACCATTCTAACTTCTGAAAGTGTCACAGGAAGTAGGGGCAGCCTCCATCTCAAGGGACCCTTGGAAACAAGTGTTAGGACAAACTGGTTGCCAAGGCAGTGACCTCGTTCCCTTCCTGTTGGAATTGACCTACCTCACTTCTTTGGTGATGTAACTCTCTGAACTTGGGATCCAGGAAGCCAGGCACTCAGAGCCAGTCCCAGTCCCATTCCCAGTGGACTTACTTGTTTGGATTTACCAAGGAGAGAGTATGTCTCTCTTGGTACCTAATGGTTTGAGGATGACAAAATGCAAGTAGAGCTCTGAAGATGGGCCTTTAATGAGAAAGCAGGTAGTGGTCAGCACAGGCTCCATACAACTTCACAGATATGGACAAGGAGACCAGACCTGAGACAGGACAGGCCATTTTGGGGGAACATAGTATGGCCCACCAGTCAGAGGACACTCTGGATAGTCACAGACTTACTTGGGGGAAGGAGGTGACTTTTTGAGTGTGGGTGTGAGTTTGTGGTTTTGTCTCATGTTCTGAGAATAGGTAGGAAAGGCGGTTTGTTTGGTTTAGAGTGGACTGTTTCTTGAAAGTCCTTTGACAAGGCGAGTGTGTCTGTGTATCCCACTGTGTCCTTGGTTGTATACATTAGAAAACAGAATGGATCAATGGATGTATCCTGTCTAGTAGAAAGCTTCCCAGCATTCATCCTGCCCATTTTAGGAAAGGACTGCTGGTTGCTTTTCGATGGGCAACACCTACTATCTTCCTAAGTTACTGTTTTCTTCCTGAATTCTGGCCACTCTCCAGAATAGGCTCATGGTTTTTTGTCCAAGATATGTACCACCTCCAAGCTCTGTGACATGGCCATGTACTGGATAGCTGAAGGGAATTGCAAGCATCTCAGCAAACTCAGATATCAGTGTGACCAAGAAAGTCTCAGTGGAGAAACCCTGCATTGGGATTCGCTGACTTATTGTTCTGTTACCCTGAAGTCAGGAAGGTCTTTTCCTCAGGCCACCCCTTTGTGAATTTTGAAGAAAACAGTTTTCAAATGGAAGTGAATGGGCATCACCTGTGGCTCTTTGCTTAACTGCTTTGGAAAAGTATGTGTCTGAATCAGCCTTGTGGCTCTGTGTGAGGCTGTGGCTTAGATTATCAGCGCCTGATGGATCTAAAGAAAGATCCAATGTGTGCATCCAAAACCAAAATGGGAAAAAGATCAGTCATTGTGGATGAAGTCTCTCGCCTTCCTCTGTATGTTTTCTGACCTCCACCAACTGAGAATAGGGATCCTTTGTGTCAAATGAGTTCTTTCAAGCGCTACAAAGTTGCTTTGGTTTTCTAATTACTCCAAATCACATAAGGAATCTATACCTGAGAGTCAGTAGGCCTCAAATTGGAGAAGCAGAGCAGTATTAAAGGAAGAACTATGTGATCAATCCTGGTTCACAGGAAGGGTGTTCAGGCCACTCTGAGGTTAGGCAAATGAGGGGCAAGGGAGCTTATTTTGGACACTCTCTTGGGCTGCGCCATTCATGGAAACCTCTAGACAAAGGGTATAATGAGTGTATATATGTAAGAAGATGAGTGCCATGTGAGAGTGTTTTGGTTTTAATTGTGGTCATTTGTGTGGCGGTTGGAAGAGATGACTGGGTCCACCTGGTCTTGAACACTGGTGTGATTCTCCTCAGAGACTGAGTTCTGAAACTGACCTCAGAGAAGTAATTGCTTTGGAAAGAGATGTTTCTTAATCAGGCTCTTGGCCCTGTGTGAGGCTGTGGCTTAGATTATCAGCAGCAGACGGATCAAAAAAAAGATCCCATGTGTGCATCCAAAACCAATATAGCCAAAAGAGCAGTCATTGTGAATGAAGTCTCTCACCTTCCACTGTAAGGTTCTGAAAGAATAAAAGAAATTGAAATTGAAATGTAAAGAACCAGGTTTTGTAAAGTTTCCAAGCTGCACTCAGAACCTGAAATTCCTGTGGCAGTTAAGACAATTCCTGGAACTGCCCATTAGATGTGTGTTGAAATCTTCCCTGACCACCTAGTTACTTAACAACCCCTTCCCAGAAGCCGTGCATCTCACCACCTATACATCTCAGGGCTTCAAACAATCAGTTTAAATGTATACCCCTTCTCAGGGCTGACCAATCACCCCCTGCCCCAACTTTTCCCGCCAATGAATGTGCTAATCATGTTTTAGAGTTGTTACTTGATTTTCCCGTGGTACATGATGATTTCCTAAAGGAGGCTATGATGTATGTAAAGTCCCTGAGCTCTCTAAAGAATGTATATTAACTCTGCTCAAGTTGTTCTCGGGGCTCTTTGTTCTTTGCTCCTCTGAAGGGAGCTCTGAGCCCTAGCATTCTGGACCCCCAATAAACCCTTTTTGATGCATGAGAAAGCCTCTTTGTTGTCTTTTCCTTTGACGTTCGCAGCACCTTTTCATCTGGAGGCCCCAGGTGAGATAACCGGCAGCGGTGGACGGAAGACCTCAAGGGACTCCTCTCGGGGTAAGTAAGGCGCCTCTTTCTGATTTCGGGTTTCAGGCTAGGGCGTGGCAAAGTGGCTGTTGGTGAAGAGCATTAGCTCTCTCCTATGGTGTGACAGACGTGTCACAGAGCCAAGGTCACGTCCCTGAGGGACACTCTGGAGGACTAGGGAATTCAAGGAATAGTAGTTTCCTCATCTCGGTTATGTTTTGCTTCAGGATTCGATTTGCCAGCCCATCAGGTTTTGCCGATAACTCAGTTTTGGTCATTGTTCTGAACTCATGTTGAGTTTACTGTCTGTCTTTATTGTCTAATCCATTGCCAGTTACTCAGTTCTAATCTTTGTCTTGGACTCATGTTAAACGTTTATGGTTTGTCTTTGTCTGTGTTGTGTTTGTGTCTTCACTGTCCCTGTTTGAGTAACTCCCATTATGGGACAAAGCACTTCCTCTTCTCTGTCCCTGACCCTTGATCATTGGACTGATGTCCGCTCAAGGGCCCAGAATCTTTCTTTTTCAGTAAAACACTGTACCTGGCAGACTCTCTGTGCTTCAGAATGGCCCACCCTCGAATTCGGATGGCCCCAGAAGAATCCTTCCACTTTCCTCTAATCTGAAAATTCAGAGATATTGTCATTCAGCCGAGGCCACGTGGCCACTCATATCAACAGCCATATACCCCTTCCCCCACATTCCTATCATTCAAACTTTCCGCTCCTCTCCCTCTTTCTTCCATTCTCCCTGAGTCACAAGACTGGACACTCCACCCCCTCCTTATCATCTACTCTCCATCCCCAACCCCCAACACAGTTCCTGATGATCCTCCCACCGCTGACTCAGCCTCTCCACTGCTAGAGGCAATTGGGCCAGACCCAAGCCCTCCAGGGGACTTCCCCGCAGCAGCAGCAACCCCTCCTCCCCTGGAGGAAGCTGGGCAACCTAAAGGAACCGACCGGCGACGGATAATAGAAAACTCAGAAGCCCCTGTGATGCTCTCTCTCCATCTCTATGGGCCAATGAACCGACCAAACTGCGACCCCAACACCTTTGAAGGTAGGAAGCATCTGTCCACTTATCGCCGGGCTCTAAAAGCGGGTCTCCATGTGGCCGCCAGAGAGCTGACCAATTTGGCCAATGTAAGAGAGATTATCCAAGGGCCTAATGAGTCTCCCTCTATGTTTCTGGAGAGAATTATGGAAGCATATAGAAAATATACTCCTTTTGATCCTCAGGCAGATGACTAGAAGGCATTTGTTACAATGGCCTTTATTGAGCAGGCTGCCCAAGATATTAAGAGAAAGTTACAATGTCTACATGGGTTACAAAATACGACAGAGAAGCTGAGAAAGTATATTATAAGATATATATTATAAGTATATATTATAAGTATATAAGTATATTATAAGAGAGAAACTGAGGAGGAGAGGGAACATAGGAGAGAGAAGGAAGGGGAACAAAAGGAGGATGAAAAGAGCAAAAGGCAGACAAAAGCATTGGCTAAGGTTTTCTTCACAGCTGCAAATACGCCAGAAATTAAAAAGCAGGGAGGCAGAAAGGGATCCTTGGGCCCACGCCAAAGGCTGTACCTGGCTTCAGATCAATGTACCTACTGTAGAGAAAAAGGACACTGAGTCAAAGAGTGCCCCAAAAAGAAGAAGCCACGGCATCCCGCCATGCTGACTCTAGAAGAAGACTTGGAATGTCAGGGCTCGGATCCCCTCCCCGAGCTCAGGGTAACATTTGAAGTGGAGGGGACTCCAGTGAACTTTGAAGTGGATACAGGAGCAGTATACTCAGCTTAAGGCTTCACTGGGCCCCATACCAAATAAATGGTCCCTAGTTAAAGGGGCTAAGGCTTAAGGCTTCACTGGGCCCCATATCAAATAAATGGTCCCTAGTTCAAGGGGCTAATGGCACTACATATCGGGCTTGGACAACTAAGAGGATTATGGAAGTAAGAAAATGAAAAGTCCACCACTCTTTCCTAGTAATGCAAGAATGCCCAGCCCCATTGATGCACAGGGATCTGCTTACCAAACTCGGGGCTAGAGTAACCTTTAACCCTGATGGTCCCCAAGTGGATGTTCTAAAACCTTCAGTAAAACTCCCATAGTCACAGAATTTACTATGTCCGTAGAAGATGAACATCAACACTTCGTGCCCCCTAGGACTGATCAAAGAGGCAAACTACAACAGAAATGGATAAAAAATTATCCTAATGCCTGGGCAGAAACTGCTGGGTTAGGTCTAGCCATAAAACAACCTCCAATAGTAGTAGAATTAAAAGCCTCTGCCTCTCCAATCAGTGTTAAACAATATCCTCTAAGCAAAGAAGCTAAGGATGGGATAAGTCCCCATATTCAGAAATAATTGGCCCTTGGGGTCCAAAGGCCCTGTCAATCAGCCTGGAATACCCCCCTGCTACCAGTAAGAGAGCCAGGAACTAGGGACTACAGTCCTGTTCAAGACCAAAGAGAGATCAACAACAGAGTGCAGGACATTCACCCCACAGTACCCAATCCATATAATTTGCTTAGCACTTTGAATCTGGAGCGGGAATGGTACACTGTGCTGGACTTAAAATATGCTTACTTCTGCTTGCCCCTACATAAGGACAGTCAGTTGCTGTTTGCTTTCGAGTGGATAGACCCAGAAACTGGAACATCTGGCAAACTAACCTGGACTAGACTCCCACAGGGGTTCAACCCCCCCCCCACTCTCTTTGATGAAGCCCTCCACAGGGACATAAACGACTTCAGAACTGCACTCCCCGAAGTCACCCTACTCCAATATGTGGATGATCTGCTACTGGCAGTGGACACCAAGGAGAACAATGAGTCTGGGACCCAAGCACTATTATCCGAGCTTGCTCGGCTTGGATATAGGGCTTCTTCCAAAAGGCCCAAATTTGTCAGCAAGAAGTAATCTTCCTGAGTTATTCTCTTAGGGCTGGCAAATGATGGCTCACTGAGAACAGAAAACAAACCATTGTGCAGATACCACCCCCATCTAATAAGAGACAACTCAGAGAGTTTCTTGGGACTGCTGGCTTTTGCAGGTGATGGATTCCTGGGTTCGCCTCTCTGGCTGCCCCTTTATACCCGCTGATAAAGTGGAATGCCCAATTCCATTGGACCCCTGAGCACCAACAAGCTTTTGATAATGTCAAAAAAAGGTGCTGCTATCTGCTCCAGTCTTAGCATTCCCAGATATAGATAAACCCTTCACTCTCTACATCGAGGAA
This sequence comes from Callospermophilus lateralis, assembly GCF_048772815.1. Classification (NCBI taxonomy): domain Eukaryota; kingdom Metazoa; phylum Chordata; class Mammalia; order Rodentia; family Sciuridae; genus Callospermophilus; species Callospermophilus lateralis. The sequence continues at coordinate 130,429,676 of NC_135313.1, read as the reverse complement.
AAGAAAGGAATAGCATGGGGAGTGTTCACTTAGACTTTGGGACTTTGGAAAAGGCCGGTAGCATTCTTATTAAAAAAAAAAACTGGACCCAGTAGCTACTGGGTGGCCCAGTTGCTTAAGAGCTATAGCAGCAGCAGCGCTTCTAATAAAAGATGCTCATTAATGAACGTTGGGACAGAAGCTAACCATTATAGCCCCCCATGCCCTGGAGAGCATCATCTGTCAACCTCCAGAGAGGTGGCTATCAAACTCCTGAATAAACCACTACCAGAGCCTCTGGATTAGCAAAGACAGAATAACTCTTGGACCTTCTGCTCCACTCAACCTGGCTGCCAGAAGAATCATCAGGACCTGTCGCTCATGAGTGTCAACACATACTGGCAGAGGAAACCAGTATAGGACGAGACTTGAAGGATCCAGCCACTGCCTCAACCTGAAGTCGTATGGTTTACGAAAGAGAGCGGCTTCCTCCAAGATGATATGTGGCGGGCTGGAGCAGCAGTAGTTAGCAAAACTAATGTCATCTGATCCTCTGGTCTCCCAGAAGAGACATCAGTCCAAAAGGCAGAACTGATTGCCCTTACGAAAGCCCTGTGCACATTACCAGCAAAGGGGGCTATTAACCTCCCCTGGGAAAAAAATAAAGAACAATGTTGAGATCCTCCACCTTCTCTCAGCAGTGCAGGGCACTAAGGAACTAGCTATAGTGCACTGTCCAGGGCACCAGAAGGGAAACGACCTCGTTGCAGTTAAAAACAGAAGGGCAGATGAGGAAGCTTAATTGGCAGCCCTAAACGGAGTGCCTCTGTTCACTTTTTCCACACCGGGGGGAACAACAATAAGGAGACTTGGCCGCACCAGAACATTCAGGCAACTTATCATCTGAGGAGACAGATACAGAACTCTGGGACCCTACAAAGCCAAGTTTACAATTTCAAAAAGCCCACCTTTATGTCAAAGACGTACACTAGCTCACCCACTTAAGCTCAAAGAAGTTATAGGCACTCTTAAAGGACCGAAGAAAGGATTTATTATTGACTGACTCACAGAGGAAAGAAATACCTTAGCAGGTGACTAGAGTTTGTCAAGTCTGCCAATTAGTTAATGCTTACCCATCCAAGCTTCCTGCAGGGAAGCGCTTATGAGGAACCAGACCAGGACAATTCTGGGAAGTGGACTTTTCCTGAAATTAAGCCAGGAAGGTATGGACTTAAATATCCTCTAGTCTTTGTAGATACTCTTTCAGGATGGGTTGAAGCCTTCCCTATGAAGAAAGAAACGGCTCAGACGGTGCTCAAAAATATTCTAGAAGACATTTTTCCAAGGTTCGGCCTGCCTAAGGTAATAGGGTCCAATAATGGACCGACATTCTTTGCCCAGGTAAGTCAGGGATTCACCAGGACACTGAAGATTAATTGGAAGTTACATTGTGCATATAGACCCCAGAGCTCAGGACAGGTAGAAAGGATGATTAGAACCATCAAAGAGACTTTAACGAAATTAAGCTTGGAGACCGGCATAAAAAATTGGACTATGCTCCTACATTAAGCACTGTTTCATGCAAGAAATACACCCTCTGCCTCTTTGTGTAAACTCACCACTTATGAAATTCTCTATGGTGCCCCTCCTCCAGTAAAGGACCTAACCCCAACTCTGAGACTTAATGATTCCTTTCACACCCCCTTGCTTGACAGACTTAAAGCCCATGAACAAACACAGCACCCAGGGATACCTGTGGAAACAATTGGCCACTGCTTATCAGCCTGGAGACGAGGGAACCCCACATCGATATCAAGTGGGAGTCTGCGTCTACGTGAGACGGCATCAGGTATCATCCCTGGAACGCCTCTGGAAAGGACCATACCAGGTGCTCCTTATAACACCTACAGTGGTGAAAGTGGATGGAATCACTTCCTGGATCCATGCCACCCATCTCAAGCCTGCACCCTGTCCAGACTCCGGCTGGAAACTGGAACAGACTGGTAACCCTCTCAAGTTGCGTGTCCGTCGTGTGGGTAGGGCTATGGATTCTTCCCCTGACCACCAGCAGTCCTAATCCCCATCAGCCTGTTCAGCAACAATGGCAAGCTATAAATCCTACTGGGCAAGTAGTGTGGTCTATTTCACATACAGCCCTCTTATGGACTTGGTGGCCATCTCTCTACCTGGACATTTGTCAGCTTGCCATAGGCCTCTCTGACTGGGATCTCCCTGACACAGAGGACCCCACACAGATCCCACTCAAACCCAAACCAGGGCAACATAGACCACCTTACGCCATGAATTATGGATATCATCTCCCCCAGCTCAGGTGTAAACTAGCCAGTCTTGATTTTTATGTGTGCCCAGCTGATTTCCAAAGTCGCAAACAGGCCCAAACCTGTGGAGGACCCATTGACTTTTATTGTAGATCTTGGGGTTGTGAACAAACGGGAGCTACATTGTTGAACCCAAACTCCCCAGACAGTATCATTCAGGTAGGAAAAAATGACACCTGGATTAATCCCAAGAAATGTGTCGATAGCCAAGTTGTGTCAAAAACTCACTGTGGAAAGAATAGTCTATGTTACACCCTCAATATAACTTTCACTTCCAAAGGAAGGGGCTACCTCAGAACAACATGGCCTATGGGAAATACGTGGGAAATGCGATTCTATATTTATGGCCCTCGTAATGACTTTGGTCACTGGTTCACCATCCTGCTTAAAAAGGAAGAAAATCCCACAGCAATAGGGCCCAATCCCCTCATGCCAGGAATTAAGCCTCCAAAACCTCCCATGCCTAGATCTACCAGAATCCCTCTACCATCTCATACTTCCCAGTTTCCGTCTTTGCCTACTTCCCCAGTCCAGAGTATAGCTGACTCCTGCCCCTGGGAACTAATTAAAGAAAGCTTAATTGTACTGAACTCCACACAGTCAGAACTACTTGCATTTCAACCCATGTATTTGACAGCTCTGTAAATTATTGTGTAATGGTGCAGATACTCCCCAGGGTGCTTTATTATGATGCAGAATCATTTTAAGGTCTACTAGGGGGACAAACAACCCGATTTTGCTGGCATCCAGTGTCCCTTACTCTAGCCATCCTATTGAGGATAGGAGCTGCTGCAGGAGTGGGTACAGGAACAGCTGATATGATCCATGGGTCACAACAAATGGCCTGATTAGAAACACCAATAGATCAAGACTGGAAGACTTTAGAGACCTCCATCACAGCGCTGTAGGAATCCTTAAACTCTCTCTCTGAAGTTGTTTTACAGAACAGGCGAGGATTAGACCTGCTCTTCATGAGGGAGCGGGGCCTCTGTGCTGCACTGAAAGAAGAATGTTGTTTTTATGCTGACCATACTGGAGTTGTAAAAGAATCCATGAGTAAATTGAGAAAATGCCTTGAAGAGTGCCAGAGAGAAAGGGAGATTCAACAAAGGTGGTTTGAGTCATGGTTTACCCAGTCCCCCTGGTTAACTACACTACTATCAGACTTAGCTTGACCCCTGATCATCCTTATGGTGTTGCTAACTTTGGCACCTTGTTTGCTTAACCGCATAGTTTCCTTTCTCCAGGCTCAAATTGGGCAGGAAAAACTCATGGTAATCAGACAGAAATACGCTCCACTGGCTGAAATAGAGTGTGAGACCCCGCAATAATTATGATTCATTACTTTTAAGATTAAATGTTGTAAGAAAAAGGAGTGGGAAAGGAAAGAATAAAAGAAATTAAAATTGAAACATAAAGAACCAGGTTTTGTAAAGTTTCCAAGCTGCACTCAGAACCTGAAATTCCTGTGGCAGTTAAGACAATTCCCGGAACTGCCAATTAGATGTGTGTTGAAATCTTCTCTGACCACCTAGTTACTAAACAACCCCTTCCCAGAAACCGTGCAGCTCATCACGTATACATCTCAGGGCTTCAACCAATCAGTTTAAACGTATACCCCTTCTCAGAGCTAACCAATCACCCCCTGTTCGACCTCTTTCTGCCAATGAATGTGCTAATCATGTTTTTGGGTTGTTATTTGATTTTCCCATGGTATGTTGATTTGCTAAAGGAGGCTATGATGTATGTAAAGTCCCTGCCCTATCTAAAGAATGTAAATAAACTCTGCTCAAGTTGTTCTTGGGGCTCTTTGTTCTTTGCTCCTCTGAAATTAGCTCTGAGCCCCAGCATGCTGGCCGCCCAATAAACCCTTTGCTGTGGCATGAGAAAGTCTCTTGGTGGTCTTTTCCTCCAACTTTTGACTGACCTTTTTACCTATGAAGGACCTGAGAGAGCAAAAGTCAAATCCATGTCAACTTCCATGTCAAAAAACCTGGTCAGAATGAAGGAATGTGTCTGAATCAGCCTCTCTCTTCTTAATGTAGATTAAATGGACCAAACCAGGCCTGTGTACAGAGCTGTTCCCGGATGCCAATGGTTGATATACCATTCTAACTTGTGAAAGTGTCACAGGAAGTAGGGGCAGCCTCCATCTCATGGGACCATTGGAAGCAACTGTTAGGAAAAAGTGGTTTTCCATGGCAGTGACCTCATTCAGTTCCTGAAGGAAGTGACCTACCACACTTCCTTGGTGATGGAACTATCTGAACTTGGGATCCAGGAAGCCACGCACACAGAGCAAGTCTTAGTTTCAGTCCCAGTGGTGTCAATTGTTTGAATTTACCAAAGACAGAGTCAGTGTTTCTTGGTACCTACTTATGTGATGATGGCCAAATTTCAGGAGAGCTCTGAAGAGCGGCTTTTTCTGAGGAAGCAGGTAGTGGCTCAACCATGGCTCCTGACAACTTCAAAAAGTTTGCAAAGAAGACCAGCTCTGAGATAGGAGAGGCCATTTCGTGGGAACATAGTATGGCCCACCAGTCAGAGGACACTCAGGATAGTCACAGTAATACTTGGGGGAAGGAGGTGCCATTGTGGGTGTCAGTGTGAGTTTGTGGTTTTGTCTCATGTTCTGAGAATAGGTAGGAATGGCGGTTTGTAGGTTTGGACTGGAAAGTTTCTAGAAAGTCGTTTGACAACACGAGTGTTTCTATGTCTGTGTATCCCACTGTATCCGTGGTTGTAGACATTTGAAATGCGAATGCATCAATGGTTGTGTCCTGTCTAGTAGATAGCTTCCCAGCATTCTTCCCACCCAATATAAGAATGGAGAGCGGCTTGCCTAATGGATGGTGAACAGCTACTATCTTCCTAAGTTCCTCTTTTCTTCCTGAATACTGGCCACTCTCCAGAGTATCCTCATGGTTTTGTTTCCAAGATATGTACTACGTCCAAGCTCTGTTACATGGCCATGTACTGGATAGCTGAAGGGAATGGGAGCATCTCAGAAAACTCAGATATCAGTGTGACCAGTAAAGTCTCAGTGGAGAAACCCTGCTTTGGGCCATTTGCTTACTTATGTTTCTATTACCCTGAATGTCAGGAAGGTCTTTGCCTCAGGCCACCCCTTTGTGAAGCCTGAAGAAAACAGTTTTCAAATGAAAATGAATGGGCATCACCTGTGGTTCTTTGCTTAATTGCTTTGGAAAGGGATGTGTCTGAAACAGCCACTTGGCCCGGTGTTGTGGCAGTGGCTTAGATTCTCAGCACCTGATGGATCTAAAGAAAGTTTCCAAGTGTGCATCCAAAACCAAAATGGCCAAAAGAGCAGTCATTGTGGATGAAGTCTCTCACTTTGCTCTGTAAGCTTCCTGAGATAAATCAAGTCAGAATAGGGATCATTTGGGTAAAATCAGTTCTTCAAATCCCTGCAGAGGCTAGCCAATAAGGGGCTTGGGTTTTCTATGACACCAATTCACATAAATAATCTATACCAGACAGTCATTAGGCCTCAAATTGGAGAAGCAGATCAGATATAGGGCAGGCCTATTTGATCACTCTTGGTTCACAGCAAGGGTGTCCAGGCCACCCTGACATTAGGCAAATGAGGGGCAAGGGTGCTTATTTTGAACAGTGTATTGGGCTGTGCCCTTCATGGAAACCTCCAGCCAGAGTTTATGATGAGTGTCTATGTGGAAGAAGACGAGGACCATGTGGGAGTGTTTCAGTTTTAATTGTGGTCATTTGTGTGGTGGTTGTAAGAGATGCCTGGGTCCACCTGGGCTTGAATTCTGGTGTGATTCCTCTTAGAAAATGCGTTATGGAACTGACTTCAGAGAAGTATTGCCATGAATTTTGTTGGGATTTTAGGAGGCCACACATGAGAGTCGCCCTTGGACACTGAGATCTAAGCCCAGTGTGGCTTTCCACAGAGCACTGGGAATCTCAGCCAGGATATCACATGATTTTATTCTGAAAGACTTGGAAGCCATAGTTGAGAGTCAAAACACACATGGACCTTACATTGTAGACCTCAATGGGGCTGGCTTCATGTGACCTTTTGGCCAGTCTTTGGAAACTCTTGCCTGTGAGAGTTCTCCAGATTATTCATTGAAATGTGCTTCCTCTACATTTAATGGTTCCTTAATGAATTGAAACCCACAGTTTCTCCAACTTCATCTTTGAAAATGGCTAGATAAATACCATGAAATTTTTGAACTTCCCATGGCCACCTGCCACTGGAGAACCTTTGGATGTACAGTTGCTGATCCTGAGTGTACCAGACAGTGCCTTGATTGACTGGGTTTTATGAAAATGGTGTAGAACAGAGATGCCAGTATGTTGGGGCCTGCTGAGTAGTGGGCCAAGAGCTGTTGTGTGCACGTGTGTGATAAAACATCTGTGGTCGGGACATGTGATTCTGCCATTGACTTCCAAATGACTTGTGGCTGACATGTTACAGACAGGAATCACTTATATGTCTGAAACCTCTTTATAAAAGGCATTTTGTTATATGGAGACGTTTCAGGGCAATGTTCAGAATCAGGTTGCTATGGTCAAAGGGGCAAGCTATGTGGGATAGAAGGCTGGTTGGTGCATTCTCCTGCAGACCCTGACCCACCACACGTGACAGGACTCCCTCCAGCACTGTGTCCCAGTTGAACTCATTGTATTTCATAAAGCAAATACCAAACTCCCAGTGCAGTAGAAAGAAACACCATGAAAAGTGGAGGATGACCAAATGGCTTCACAGTCCACCTGCGGAGACACTTAGCTTTCAGTGGCCACAGTTTACCTACAGAGAGAAGTCAGCACTGCTGCCTCATGTTCTTTGGAAAAATTGAAACAATGTCCTCCAGGTCTCATAGATGTAGCCCCAGCTTTGATGGTCTCATTTGAATGGAAGCTAAAGCTTCTGACAACAACATATATGTCGAGTGCCCATCGTCAAAGGCAGTTTCTCAAGAAGTCTTTAGTCCGGCAGAGCTCCAGGTTTGTGTAGTGTTTAGCTTTTACACCAGATCGCAAGAAAAGACCACTGACTCCAATTAAAATCAGATTAAAGCAAGCTTATTATTTCCACCACCCTGGCTGGCTCTCCCTCCCAAAACGTCGGGAACAGGACAGCAGCCCAGCTTTATAGCCCAGAAAGTTACACAAAAGTGGGGTTACAAATAAGAGAATTCTGACAAGCATCACACTAATGGTAGTTTACATTTTTGTTTGCTGGCCCCAACATCAGAATTTATGAGGACCATTAGAGCCTCAGAGAGTGTCGTCTGGCCAAAAAAGGCCAATATTTATGAGGTGTCAACAGAGTTTCAGAGAGGGCTGTTATCTGGTCAGAGAGCCAGGCATGGGTGAGTTCAAGGCACGGGCAGGCTTTCCAAGCAGGTTCAGATCTTGCTGTAATTTATAGTTAAGCCAAAATTATCTTTTCATTGCTTTGTGGCAAGATGGCTCCCAATTTTAATAAAAGATCAGGTTGGGTCAATCATTCCCCCCTTTTCTAATGTGTTCCTTTCAAATATTTGATTGGGTAGGAAGAGCACTGTGGGAATTTTAATCCCTCAGGTAACAATCTCCCGATTTTTTGAACTCACCCAAATACAGGTCTCCCTGATTTTACCTGACTTAATTAATTACTTATATTGATATTCTATTTATTTTTGTCTCCATTGTTGTAAGAAGAGAGGCGTCACTCATTTAGACTTCTTCTGAGCTGAGAGAGGGTGACGTGAAGGGGCACCGCCTGAGGGACATTAGTCGCCTTTTAGAAGTCAGTTAGGTTTGAAGTCTGGATGGGGAAGAAGAGGTAGTAAAGTCATCTGGGGATGGGTTCTTCTTTGAGAGAAACAAAAAAACATGAGTACTTAATAAATATTGCAGCAGCTGGAACATGTCACTGTATAGAAGTTCCCTCACCAGTCTTTAATATCCCCAGTTATCAGGACTGTCAACTTAATATTTAACTTTTAGTGTTACATTTGTCCCTCCCCATAAGATTCAGTTTAATAATTTAATGTCATCTGATCTTGCAAAATACTTTTACTAGTATGACCTCTGTGTCTAATAGAGAAACCTTTAATTCTCTTACTCAGGGCTGGATAATCATACTAACAAATACCAAGCCTATGTGTTTAGGTTAAAAATATCTGTAGGCCATAAACTAAAAACTTCTGCCTCTGGCAGATAATCTTGATAGTCTCTTTTTATAGTTATCAGGCATTCCTGTCTGAGAATCCTTCTTTGTAGCCTCCAGTCTTACTTATTTTGGGAGGATAACATAAAGTGTATACCTTAAAATATTTTTATTACTATTATTATATAAAATGCCCAGGAATGGCTGTAATTTGTTTTTAACTGTCTTTTCTAAGTGTTTAAGATGAAGCAGTCAAACTGACTTTTGTTTCTATCTATTGTGAACAGTCAGCTGAGCTTTTATGGGAGTCATTCCTGGGGAAACTTGAGAGCAGCTTCTCAGTTCTGCTAGTGCCATTTGCGCTAGGTGGGTCCAGGTCTTGCTTGACCATGTGGCTTACCTCGGAAGCATCAGGGATGTCTCCCTTCTCTGATGACTCTCCTCTTCGTAGCAAATGCACTGATTGGCTTTCTGTTCTCCAGTGGTCTCATTAATCTCCCTGATCAGGAGGTTATGTGGTTCAGAGTTGCAAAGCTCTTTAGAGAAGTCCGCTGTTCCCTGGATACAGACTGACTCAGAGGGCAAGAGGCAAATATTGGTTTTCTTGTCCCTTTTCATATAACTTTAATTTTAAATCCTAATCTTAAACATCCATCAAATAAATTGTAACAGACTTATATTAAGAGTACTGGGCTTTAATGTCTATAATTTAAAATTATTTATTTTTTTATTATTTGGGATCTGTATTATTCTGTCTGTCTTGTAGGTGATGGCTAATTATCTTAAATTAACCAATGTTGTGTTCTTAAAGCAACACTTCTGTAAAACACTAACAGGGAATCTTTATATCACCCATAAGGAAATTACAAAATAAAATTAACAAGAGTAAACAAACTTAGTTCGTGTAATAGCTACCCTAAAATTTTTGGCTGAGTAATACATTATATCCTCTGTTTGAGATGCTAGTAATCTTGACAGGAAAAAAAAAAACTTTTGAAAATAACTTTAAATGAAATAACATCTGACCTACTGCTTTCATAGTCATTCTCACATAATAAGATGGGACCAGGGCCTTATCTCAGGTAAGGCAGGGCTCTTTATTAATCTTAAGTGTTTTAGTGCTAAAGCTAATCTTTGTTTTTTAAATATCATTTTACAAAGTTTACATAAATTGTTTGAGGTCACATGAACATTAGCTAACACCATATGATATAACATTTAAAACATGAATTAAAGAAAGGCTGAAAGTTTTTAACCTTTACATAGATTAGGCTCTTATTAACTTAAAAATACATTTAAATTGTTCCCCAATGTAAAAAGTAACATAAAAGTTTACATATCTTATTGACAACAGGTAAATAAATCATATATATATATATATATATATATATATATATATATATATATATATATATATATATATATTTATCATACAACTTCAGAACACCAGCTTGATATAATGCTCTTTTAAAGTTTCTACCTTACAGACTTGTATACCTGGAAGATATGAGCACATTAATAGCATCACAATTGCATTGATGTTTCTACATTAACCAAGTTTAGCTTTTAAAGAAATGGCAGTACAGTGCTCTAAAATAACAGTTCTTATTTAATAAGTTGTTTAATGTTTATGGTTGCTTGCTCTAGAAAAATAAAACTTAATAAACACAATATTATGGGTAAACTTATGTTTTAAGAAATTTTTGTCTCTTTAACACATGACTGATTTTTACAATCTTATACAGACTTTAGGACAAACTTATACAGACCTTAGTAAATCAATCAGATATCTAACAAGAGTACTCATGAATGAGTAATCCCATATCAAATTTACTTTACTTATTTATCAAAATATTAGACAAATGTATTGAACAGTGTACCATTTTTTGTTGGAGAAAAAGTCCTAGAACCAAGGCATATTAGACCTTTTGTTGGCATTAATATTTTATTGAATTTTTGAACACCTAGAAAAACTTGTAAGGTTAAATTTAAAGACATTTATTTTTATCTGTTTATCCAATTTAAATTGTACCAATTAAATCATGTGAATTAAAGATCTTTGGATCCACGTTTTAAAATTTGTTTTTATGAGTGCATTTTTTATGAGTGTTCCTTATATGTGTTAATTTGTATAACATATATATGATATATGGATATATGTATATATAGACATACAACACATAACAAAAGTGTGCACACATAATAATAGTAAAGGCCTTGTAGCTTTTTGCAGTTGAAATCTCCATTGCAATGTTTCAAAAACTCCACTGTTGGTCAAAGATAGAGCTGATCAGAAAAACATTAACCTAGGTCTGTAGGATCAAAATCATGAGCTCAAAAAAAGAATACAGAATCTAAGGAAAAAAATAAGAGTCCTAGAAAAAATGACTGGCCAGTAATTAGTAAATACCATACAATTTACCTTTTTTCCTGCCTTAGGCCTCAGATCAGTCTCCTACTGAGCTTGCAGGCTTCTTTCATTTGCATTTCAACAAAAGTCCTGGCTGAGGTCTGAAAGTAGCAGGGAAAAACTGCTATTCTGAGCAGACACCTCAGGCCTAAGGCATTTTAACCATAATTTTCAGGTTCGGATGTTGAAAATTATGTTACAATTTTAAGATAAAATTCACAAAATTTTATTACTTTACATCTTGTTTTGTCAACAGATACCGTACTATGATTTACTATCCTTGTCCAAATTAATGCACTGGTACACACTGTGACATTTTTTCAGTCTACCCAATTCAAAATTGGTGAAAAATAAAACTGAATGTTTGGGAAGTTACTTTCCAACTTGGAAGTAGAGTGCTTTAGTTTTCCACCCTAAGTATTTAAGTTATCTGGCATGAATTATCTGAAATCATTAACTAAACAATTACCTAAACCCGACTTTTAACTGCAAGATTGAGCAATGCTTCAACAACCCATTCAGATACCAGATTGTTACAATAAAACATCATCATTTAGACACACATTGAACTAATATCATTCCCAAGAAACAATTTATAATATCAGCACATTATTGCACATGTCTTAAAGGGCCAGAAACAAAGACACAAGACAGACAGAAAGGAGCTCCAGACTATGGCTGACAGACAGAAGCCTTAAAAACAGAGCAGATAAGAGAAAAATCTCCTACACCAGTGGTAGGATAGATGTCCTCACAATGGGATCAGATGTTTTCACAGAGGGCAACCTGAAATGTAATATCAAGGGTTTCCATGGTGACTTTACTGCATTTAGTGTCCCCTTTTTCTTTTTCTTTAAGAAGACAGAGGTGGCATAATCCTTACAGTGCAGGGAACGAAGGAAGGAATTCCCTGAAGCAACAGGGCTTTGGTAGATGCTGGGAGTCCCTCAGTCCCTCCTTTTACTTATAGGATTAGCTCCTCTGGTTTGGTTCCACCCCAATCTCGCTCCATCTTCTAACATTTCAGTAGTCAGCTTTCAAAGAGTTCCAGGGTCGGGGGGGTTATCAAAATTTGTAACTTAAATTTCGGTTTCTGACCTTGAAGCAAATTAATACCTATTTAATAATGAGGACAGGGTTTGAGAAAAATAAAAAGGGAGGTTTACTGCTTTGCTAACAAAGCAGAAACACAGGGGACTCTGCCCAAAGGTTGTGACTCTCTTGAACTGGAGCAACAAGGGGTTTTAAAGGAGTTTCCATTGTTAACCTGGGAGATACTCTGTTCTTTGGTGGCCAGCAGGCATTGCCCTCTGCAGTGGGTGAGTTCCAGGCAGCCAGCTAGGGGCTTCTCTCATCCTGCTTAACAAAGGGGGGTAAACTTTATCACAGTTTTTTAGAACACAGTCCAAAGGGTGTAAGGCTTACTTGCTTTATTACCCATTTTTACGTCCAATATCCTTAAGTTTTTACCACAGAAATCACACAACAAAATGCACAAAAACAAACAAACAAAAAACATATAGAACACAGAACAAAACACAAAGAAACAGAAAGCTGGCAAAGATAAAGAAAAACAGAGGAGCAATGAAATGTCTTGCTGAAGCTCTGGGGTAGGAGCTCCTGCGTGCCCGGCTGCACCTTTCTACCCTTTCAGAGAAATTCCATACAGAACAGAACAGAGGACAGAACAATTCTTGTTACTGTCCTGGACAGGAGTACATGTGAGCCTCCACAGGCCACCTCTCTGTCATCAGAAGACATCTCCCTTAACCGGATATCAGATGTTATAAAGGCATCACCTACCTATGGAGGCCTAGTCAACCAGGTGCTTGCTAATAGTTTTAGTGCGATGGTTCACTGCAGTGCTCTCTGGACCGAAGGCTCACTCCAAGGCTTTGGAACTTGGCTCTCCAGCCCTGAGCCCTGGAGGAAAGGCCAGCATCAGAATTTCCAGCAGTCTGGTCTTGTGATCTGGTCCGGTCATCTCGCTGGAAAACTCCAAAATGTTAGACCAGGATGCAAGAAAAGACCACTGACTCCAATTAAAATCAAATTAAGGCAAGCTTATTAGTTCAACCGGCTAGGCTGACTCTCCTTCTCAAAACGGTGGGAAAAAGACAGCATCCCCACCTTTCCTACACCCCAGCTTTATAGCCCAAAAAGTTACACAAAAAAGGGAGTATCAGAAAACAGAACTTTGACAAGCATCACACTAATTGTAGTTTACATTTTTTATTTGCTGGCCCCAGCATCAGAAATTATGAGGACCATTAGAGCCTCAGAGAGGGTCATTGTCTGGCCAGGGAAGGCCAATATTTATGAGGTGTCAGTAAGGATTCAGAAAGGGCTGTGATCTGGTCAGTAAGACAGGCATGGGTGAGTACAAGGCATGGGCAGGCATTCCAAGCAGGTTCAGAATTTGCAGTAATTTATAGTAAAGCAAAAATTATCTTTCCATGGCTTTGTGGCAAGATGGCTCCCAATATTAATGAAAGATCAGGTTGAGTGATCACCCCTGTCCCTTCCTTTTGGAAACTCCTCTACCACCTCCAAGGTTGTGAACTCCTGAGCATTTTCCATTCCAGATATGTATTCACAGAATTTCTAACTCTTCTCCTCTAATTGTGTCTTACTTGGGGCAAAGGTAATGTCAAAGCATTGTTCTGGATGAGAGTGGGAAGATTATTGTATACCACATATTTGCATTCACATTGGATTCATTTTCCAATTTTCGATTTGAAATACTGAATTCCTGACACTAACCCAGACCCTACTAGACTCTGACTAATAATCCTAATATGATGGTGAAACATAACCCAAGCAGAATAGAAATACAAGCCGTTAAGAGGAGGCATGGTGTGTAGTTGGAATTGCCTTTTGCATTAAATAGTATAGGAGTTATAAATCTAGTCAATTTTTTGTTAAAATAATTCTACATGTGTTTTTAAAGTTAACAAATATGGGAATCCTGTCTCCCTTTCTCTATAGCACATGTATTTTTATATGCACATAGAGAATCCTACCTGGTATCACATGTACATACTTGTGAGGTGGCTGAATTGGCAGATACAAATTGTGAGAAGAGATCACTACTCCGAAACGCTGTTCGAACTGAAAATTCAACCTATGGGTGAGCTTCCTAGTTCAATAACATTATACATAAATCCATGTTCAGTAAAATGAATATTTTTGCATCTTTGGATTATATATATTTCATGATGAATTTCGATTGGCACATATATGGCTACTTTTTTGTTCTTTTTTTGGTTGTTCAAAACGTTACAAAGCTCTTGACATATCATATTTCATACATTAGATTCAAGTGGGTTATGAACTCCAATTTTTACCCCAAATAAAGATTGCAGAATCACATTGGTTACATATCCACATTTTTACATAATGCCCTCTTAGTTACTGTTGTATTCTGCTACCTTTTCTATACTCTATGGTCTCCCCTCTTTTCCCCTCCCATCTTCTCTCTCTACCCCATCTACTGTAATTAATTTCTCTTCTTGTTTATTTTCCCATTCCCTTCACAACCTGCTATATGTAATTTTGTATAACAATGAGGGTCTCCCTCCATTACCATGAGATTTCCCTTTTCTCTCCCTTTCCCTCCCACCTCATGTCTCTGTTAATGTAAATCTTTTCCTCTTTGCTCTTCCTCCCTGCTCTGTTCTTAGTTGCTCTCATTATATCCAAGAAGACATTTGGTATTTGTTTTTTAGGGAATGGCTAGTTTCACTAAGCATAATCTGCTCTATTACCATCCATTTCCCTGAAAATTCCATGATTTTGTCATATTTTAGTGCTGCGTAATACTCCATGGTGTATAAATGCCACATTTTTGTTATCCATTCATCTATTGAAGGGCATCTAGGTTGGGTCCACAGTGCAGCAATTGTGAATTGTACTGCTAAGAACATCGATGTGGCAGTATCCCAGAGGTATACACTATTTTAAGGTCTTCAGGAAATAGTCCGAGAAGGGCAATAGCTGGGTCAAATTGTGGTTCCATTCCAAGCTTTCCCAGGAATCTCCATACTGCTTTCCAAATTGGCCGCACCAGTTTGCGGGAACAGCTCTCCTCATAGGCCTGGTTTGGTCCATCTTCTCTACATTAAGAAGAGAGAGGCTTACTCAGACACAACCCTTCATCCTGACCAGGTTGTTTGCCATAGAAGATGACTTTTGTTCTTTCAGGTCTTTCATAGCTGCCTACATCTTCTCCAGGGATCAAATATGCATGGACCTTTGAGGTTCTCAGTAGGTGGCAGATCCCCTACATTGCTGTATTGCAAGACGAACCCTGTCCCTTCTCTTTTGTAAAGTTAGATTGAGGGAACAGTGTATGGTTAGGGTTAATAACATGTTCAATTTGGGTTCGGAATCATTCTGATGGATGAATAATGGTATTGGGAACCTGCGATATTTATAAAACTATAGAGGTGAAATATAAGTATGAAAACAGAAATCTAGGTAAGATTTGTAGCCCAGAAGGGAATGAGGCCCTTGATTGGGATACTTAGCTTTTAATTATGTTCTGCACGGTTGTCTCAGATAAATTGATAATCAATGGCATAGGACCTTGTACCTTGGAAGATTGATTGTAGAAGAGAACATCCACTCAAATTGGGATAGTCGGTAGGATTAGGAAGAGAGTCGGTAGGTTTAGGAAGAAGAGTGAGTATAAAATTTGGATCAAATGTTCTTTAGCAATAGGCTTTCATTTATACAGTGAATGTAAATGTCAGCACATGTGAAGAGTCAGTCACAATGATAAACTGCGGAAAATATAGGAAAGAAGATATCAATAGAGACATTACAAAATCAGTCAATTGTAAAGTGAGAGATAGGTTTAGACATTTTCAACGGGATCGAGATTGAATACATAATTTTAGGAAGAAACAAATATGTAGTCACCAATAGAAATGACATTTGAAAGCATTAGGCAAACTGGAAATGGATGTTTTTAGTAATCCATATTCAACTTCCATTTAGTATTTGGTACAATCATAAGTGTGACCTTTGCATTTTGTGCCCAGAAAATTATTGTGATAAAATATATATGTAGATCATGTGACATGAGTATTTTTTCCACCATTTCTGTGAGCAATATTTGAAGACATATAAATTAGTATTGGGGGTACAAAGTGGTGTACCCTGTGTCTATGAATATAGAGATAATGCATGAATAGAACATACTGTAAATAAATAATATAACTGGTTCCACTTTGAATAATGGATTGAATTGTTATCTTAAAATATATAAGAAATCATATATTGACATACAATCATTAATTCCAAACAGTTATATATCTAATTGTAATCTTAGGGTTATTTTTTATCATGAAGTGTGTGTGAGTTTTGCTTCAAAAGTGCTTATGGATCGAAAATGATGTGTTTGGAAAGAAGTCTCATGAAATTACCAGTCAAGAAATATGGAGGAATCCATGTGTTCTGAAGCAGGAAGTGATTGAAAGTGAAACAAATGCCTATAAATTTGCTAAATTGTGGATGAAATATATATCCTGTGATGTGCATAAACTGATGAAATAGTATGTACCAGTGTTGAATAAAAATGAACGTCAAAATACACATCATGTACCATAGGAATCTACTTGCACTGATGTTAAACTGGGTCAGTTACTGTAGAAATATTAGGATTCGCGTGCATCATTCACCGAAGTTAGTTTTCTTTTTTTTTTAATTTTTATTTTTGCTTGTTCAAAACATTACATAGTTCTTGATACATCATATTTGTCACTTTGATTCAAGTGGGTTATGAACTCCCATTTTTACCCCGTATACAGATTGCAGAATCACATCAGTTACACATGCATTGATTCACATATTGCCATACTAGTGTCTGTTGTATTCTGCTGCCTTACCTATCCTCTACTATCCCCCCTCCCCTCCCCTCTCCTCCCCTCTTTTCTCTCTACCCCCTCTACAGTAATAAATTTCTCCCCCTTGTATTATTTTTCCCTTTCTTCTCTCTTCCTCTTGTATGTAATTTTGTATAACCCTGAGGGTCTCCTTCCATTTCCATGTAATATCCCTTCTCTCTCCCTTTCCCTTCCACCTCTCATCCCTGTTTTAATGTTAATCTTCTTCTCATCCTCTTCATACCTATTCTGTTCTTAGTTAATCTCCTTATATCAAAGAAGACATTTGGCATTTGTTTTTAAGGGATTGGGTAGCTTCACTTAGCATAATCTGCTCTAGTGCCATCCATTTTCCTGCAAATTCTGTGATTTTGTCATTTTTTAATGCAGAGTAATACTCCGTTCTGTATAAATGCCATATTATTTTATCCATTCATCTATTGAAGGGCATATAGGTTGGTTCCACAGTCTTGCTATTGTGAATTGTGCTGCTATGTACATTGATGTAGCAGTATCCCTGCAGCATGCTCTTTTTAGGTCTTTAGGGAATTGACGGAGAAAGAGAATAGCTGGGTCAAATGGTGGTTTCATTCCCAGCTTTCCAAGAAATCTCCATACTGCTTTCCAAATTGGATGCACCAATTTGCAGTCTCACCAGCAATGTACAAGTGTACCTGTTTCCCCACATTCTCACCAACACTTGTTGTTTGACTTCATAATGGCTGCCAATCTTACTGGAGTGAGATGGTATCTTAGGGTGGTTTTGATTCACCTTTCTCTGACTACTGGAGATGGTGAGCATTTTTTCATGTACTTGTTGATTATATGTCCTCCTCTGAGATGTCTGTTGAGGTCCTCAGCCCATTTGTTGATTGGGTTATTTGTTATCTTATTGTTTAATTTTTTGAGTTCTTTGTATACTCTGGATATTAGGGCTCTATCTGAAGTGTGAGGAGTAAAGATTTGTTCCCAGAATTTAGGCTCCCTATTTACCTCTCTTATTGTTTCTTTTGCTGAGAAACAACTTTTTACTTTGAGTAAGTCCCATGTGTTGATTCTAGTTATTAACTCTTGTGCTATGGATGTCCTATTGAGGAATTTGAAGCCCGACCCCACAGTATGTAGATCGTAGCCAACTTTTTCTTCTATCAGATGCCATGTCTCTGATTTGATATCAAGGTCCTTGATCCATTTTGAGTTAACTTTTGTGCATGCAAGAGAAAGGGATTCAGTTTCATTTTGTTACATATGGATTTCCAGTTTTCCCAGCACCATTTGTTGAAGATGCTATCCTTCCTCCATTACATGCTTTTAGCTCCTTTATCAAATAGAAGATTGTTGTACCATTGTGGATTAATCTCTGTGTCCTCCATTTTGTTCC
The DNA here is from genome assembly GCF_048772815.1 of Callospermophilus lateralis. NCBI lineage: Eukaryota > Metazoa > Chordata > Mammalia > Rodentia > Sciuridae > Callospermophilus > Callospermophilus lateralis. The sequence continues at coordinate 130,411,537 of NC_135313.1, read as the reverse complement.
ATTGGTTCACCGGCCTGTTTTGGTACCAGTACCATGCTGTTATTGTTACTATTGCTCTGAAATTTAGTTTGAAATCTGGTATCGCTATACCGCCTGATTCACACTTCCTGGTTAGAATTGCTTTTGCTATTCTGCATCTTTTATTTTTCCATATGAATTTCATGATTGCTTTCTCTATTTCTACAAGAAATGCCGTTAGGATTTTGATTGGCATTGCATTAAACCTATAGAGAACTTTTGGAAATATCACCATTTTCATGATGTTAGTTCTCCCTATTCATGAACAGTGTATATTTTTCCATCTTCTAAGATCTTATTCTACTTCTCTTTTTAGGGTTCTGTAGTTTGCATTGTATAAATCTTTCACCTCTTTTGTTAGGTTGATTCCCAAGGATTTTATTTTCATTTTTAGAGGATATTGTGAATGGAGTGTTTTTTTTTTTTTTTTCTCATTTCCGTTTCAGAAGTTTTGTCACTGATATACAGAAATGCCTTTGACTTATGAATGTTGATTTTATATCCTGCCACATTGCTGAAATCATTTCTTAGTTCTAGTAGGTTTTTTTTTGTAGACCCTTTTGGGTCTTCTATATATAGAATCATGTCAGCTGCAAGTAGTGCTAATTTAAGTTATTCTTTTCCTATTTTCATGCCTTTAATTTGTTTCATCTGTCTAATTGCTCTGGCCAGGGTTTCGAGAACTATATTGAATAGAAGTGGTGGTAGAGGACATCTCTGTCTTGTTCCAGATTTTAGAGGGAATGCTTCAATTTTTCTCCATTCAGAATAATGCTAGCCTGAGGCTTAACAAAGATAGCTTTTACAATGTCGAGGTAAGTTCCTGTTATCTCTTGTTTTTCTAATGTTTTGAACATAAAGGGATGCTAAGGGTCTATCGTTCTTATTTATTTTTCGCAGAACCAAGCTTTAGTTTTGTAATTTTTTCAATAGTTTCTTTTGTTTCAATTTTGTTGTTTTCCGCTCTGATTTTAGTTATTTCTTGCCTTCTGCTACATTTGCTGTTGTTTTGCTCTTCCTTTTCTAGGGCTTTGAGATGAAGTGTGAACTCATTTATTTGTTGTTCTTTCCAATTTTTGAGGAATGACATCAAGGTGGTGAATTTCCCTCTTAAAACTCCTTTCATTGTGTCCCATAGATTCCGATATGTTGTGTCTGTATTTTCATTTATCTCGAAGAATTTTTTGATTTTCTCATTTATGTCTTCTGTAACACATTAATCATTCAGTAACATGTTGTTCATTTTCAATGTGATGTAGGATTTTTCCTTCCATCTTTTTCATTGGTTTCCAGTTTCATTCCATTATAATCAGATAAAATTCATGGTATTATGTCCACCACTTTATATTTACTGAGGGTTGCTCTGTGCCATAATATATGGTCTCTTTTTGAGAAGGATCCATGTGCTGCTAAAAAAAAAAGTATATCCACTTGATGATGGTTGATATATTCTATATATGTCCGTTAAGTCTAGGTTATTAATTGTGATATTGAGTTCTATAGATTCTTTATTCAACTTTTATTTGGAGGATCTGCCCAATGGTGAGAGAGGTGTGTTGAAGTCACCCATAATTATTGTGTTGTGGTCTATTTGATTCTTGAACTTGAGGATAATTTGTTATATGAACGTCGCAGCACCATTTAATGGTGCGTAAATATTGATAATTTTTATGTCTTGTTGGTGAATGGTTCCTTTTAACAGTATATAATTTCCTTCATTATCCCTTTTGATTAAATTAGTCTTGAAATCGATTTAATTCGATTTGAGGATGGCCACCCCTGCTTGCTTATGAGGACCGTGTGCATGGAATATTTTTTCCCAACCTTTCACCTTCAGCCTGTATATGTCTTTTCCATTCAGATATGTCTCCTGGAGGCAACATATTGTTGGATTTGTTTTTTGAATCCAAGTTACAAGCCTATGTTGCTTTATTGGAGAGTTAAAGCCATTAATGTTTAGAGTTACTATTGATATATGGTTTCTCCTGCCAGCCATGTTTGAATATTTATCGTTTTTTTAAATTTACTTTGTTTCTCCATGATTAGCTTTTCCTCGGCCCTCTGTCATTACTGAGGCACTGATGGTTTTGGTTGTTGTTTTTCATTTCTTCCTCATGTAGTGTTTTGCTCAAGACACTTTGTAATGGTGGTTTTCTGGCTGCAAATTCTTTTAGCTTTTGTTTATCATGAAAGATTTTTATTTCGTTGTCGTACCTGAAGCTGAATTTTGCTGGATACAGAATTCTTGTTTGGCATCCATTGTCTTTCAATGTTTGAAATATGTTGTTCCAGGATCCTCTCACTTTCATTGTCTGTGATGAAAAATAGGTTGTTAACCTTATTGGTTAACCCCTGAATGTAATCTTCCTCCTTTCTCTTGAAGCTTTTAATGTTTTCTCTTTGTTCTGTATATTGAATATCTTCATAACAATGTGTCTTGGCGTTGGTCTACTGTGATTTTGTGTGCTCTGTGTCCTCTAAGCATCTTCAATTTGTATATCCGTTTCCTTTTTTATTTCTGGAAAATTTTCTGTAATTATTTCATTCAAAAGGTTACTCATTCCCATGGTTTGAATCTCTGTACCTTCCTCTATCCAGATGACTCATAAGTTTGGTTTTTTTATGTTATCCCATATCTCTTGGATGTTTTTCTCGTGATTTTTTACCAGCCTTTCTGTGTTGGCTAGACTCTTTTCAAGATGATATATTTTGTCTTCATTATGTGACATTCTGTCTTCTACTTGCTCCACTCTGTTAGTGATACTCTCAATTGAGTTTTTAATTTGGTTTATCGTTTCCTTCATTTCTAGAATTATTCTTTGAATTTTTATTATCTCTATCTCCTGATAAAGAAGATTAACTTCTTCTTTTATCTGTTTATGTAATTCATTTTCAATGTGTTCTTTCACTGTATTTATTTGCTCTCTCGTATCCTCTTTAAGATTCCATTCCATCTGTCTAAGGTATTCCTTGAGTTCTTTATATGACCATTTTTCTGATGATTCTAGGTCCTCCTGAATATTTAGGTTACCCTTCATTGTTTGTACTCCTTTTCTTTCTTGCTTTTTTATGCTGCTCATGTTACTTCTTGTTCTGTTTGAGTGCTGAGTTACTGCTTATTCTTATAAATTTATTTGAAGCTTGGGAGGAAAGATATTAGAAGGGATGGGAAGAAGTCACTAAAGAGAATGAGAATAGGCAGGTAGAATTCAAGGATGGGGGAATAAGAAAATTGAAAAGAAATGAAAAGACAAAAGAAAAAAATAGAAAATAAAGAAAGAAATAATTTTTTTTAAAATAAAAATGATAATTAAAATTGAAAAATAAAATTTAAAATAATAATAATAATAGTAAAATTAAAAAAAATAAAAACATTAAAATAAGTTAAAGAACAACAACAAAAAATGAAAATGAAAGAAAAAAAGTAAAAATAAAATAATAATAATAATAATACATGCAGTCATAGAGTTCAATTAACTTCTCTTCCAGTAGGTGGAGCTGTGCTCACTGGGGCAAGCTTCTCCTCTCAATAGGTGGGAACCAATCACTGTGCAGCAGCTCTTCCTCCCAGACTGGGCGGGTCTCCAATCCTGAGTGCCTAGGACCTTCTCTAGTGTTTGCTCAAGCCAAGCTCCGCTCAACTGTGACGCTCACCACAATACTTGCTTCACGTCAGGTCTCTGCTCCTGGTAGCCCTGTTTTCATCAACGCCTGGCACTCTCTCCCTGTTTGCCTCCCTCAGACCCTAAGTTTGTAGAGCTTGGGGCTGGGAACCCCCAGCGAATTTGCTTGCTCTCTGGTATCCATGCCCACATTAGCTGGTGTAAGAGACCTCAGTTGTCAGCACTGGTGGGAGCGGTAGTCGGGAATTTCACACCACGAGTCCCACAGCACACATGATTCCCTCAGTCTGGCCATCTTTCTCACGGGACACCTGGGAGGGCCCCTTAAGGGAGAGCTGGGAGGGGCCCTTAATGTTTCCCCGCTGTGTGGAGAGAGATGCATAGGGAATTACACACCTGTCGTACTGGTTTCAATGAAGTTTTCTCCTCTGCCCATGATGTCAGTTCTCTTCCATGGTGGTATCCCATGCAAATGGTGACCGTTCATTCCTTTTGCCAGGTGACCAATGCAACGGATGGGTCCTGACTGTGTCTCCGAAGCCTCATTTCATTCCAGTGGCCTTTTACCTCTGTAAATTCAGAAGGGCCGACCAGTTATTTCAGAGAAAATGTTAGTTCTGAGTCACAAGAAGCAGGCAAATCTGAGCTTCTATGCAGCCGATCTGGGCTCTGTGTGTTTTCTGAGGGGCCCAGTCTGTTCGCACCAGATCCACGTCAGGTCAGAATTGCCTAGTGATTCTGAACAAACAGCATTTAGACAGTTTACGACTCCCTATGCCTGTGCAGCTTAAGAGGTCAGAGACTTGATTTCTCCATGTCTGTCACCATGTTGGATCTCCTATATTGCTACTTTTTAATGTCTGTGCGTGTGCGTGTGTGTGTATATATATATATATATATATATATATATATATATATATATATATATATATTCAACAGATTTTTCAAAATATAAAATATATGTGTCTTATTATATGCTCCCTAAATTCATTCATATTCATATATGTGGATTTATAACATACTTTCCACAAGATTATACTCAGAAATAATCATCCACCTGAAATACATATTTCTTTCCTAGTACTGAAAAGTAACTTCATAGAATGGTGCATACAAACTCTAATATTTCTACAGTTACTGACGCAGTGTAACATCAATGTAAGTAGATTCCTAGGGGACATGATGTGTATTTTGACGTTCATTTCTATTCAACACTGGTACATTACTATTTCTTCAGTTTATGCACAACATAGAATATATATTTCATCCACAAGTTAGAAAACTTATAGGCATTTGTTTCATGAAGAGTCACTTCCTGCTTCAGAACACATGTATTCCTCCATGTTTCTTGACTGGTCTTTTCATAAGACTTTTTTCCAATCACAATATTTTCATTTTTCATTATCACTTATGAAGCAAAACTCAAACACCCTTCATGATAAACCATAATCCTAAAATTACCATTAGATGTATAACTGGTTGGAATGAATGATTATATATCAATATAAGATTTCTTATATATTTTTAGATATCAATTCAATTCACTATTTAAAGTGGAACCAGTTATATTATTTATTCACAGGATGCTCTATTCATGCATTATCTCTATATTCATAGACACAGAGTACACCTCTGTGTACCCCTAACACTAATGTATATGTCTTCAAAATATTGCTCCCAGAAATGGTGGAAGAAATACTCATGTCACCTGATCCACATATATATTTTATCACAGTAAAATTCTGAACAAAAAATGTAAAGGTCACACTTATGATTGTACCGAAGCCTAAAAGGAAAGTGAACATGGATAACTAAAAACATCCATGTGAAGGTTGCCTAATGCTCTCAAATGTCAATCCTATTGGTGACAACATATTTGTTTCTTCCAATGATTATATATTCAAACTAAACCCTGTTGAAAATGTCTAATCCAATAACTCACTTTATACTTTGCCTGATTTCATAATGTCTCTATTGATACCTGCTTTCCTACTTATAGTCCCCAGTTCATCATTGTGACTGACTCTTCACATGTGCTGACATTTTCATTCATTCTCTAACGAAATCCTATTGCTAAAGAACTTTTGGTCCAAATCCTATACTCACTCTTCTTCCTAAACCTACCGACACTCTTCCTAATCCTACCGACTATCCATTTTTGAATGGATGTTCTCTTCTACATTAAATCTACCAAGGTATAAGGTCCTGTGCTTCAAATCATACCTAGATTTCTGTTTCCAAACTTATATTTCACCTCTATATTCTTGTAATTATCGCACGTTCCCAATACCATTATTCATTGCACAGAATGATTCCTAACCCAAATTGAACCTGTTATTAACCCTAAACATACACTGTTCCCTCAATCTCATTTTACAGAAGAGCAGCAACAGAGTTGTTCTTAAAATACAGGGAATTAGGGGACCTTCCACCTGCTGAAAACCTCAAAGGTCCATGCAGAAATGATACCTGGAGAAGTTGTAGGGAGGTATGAAAGACCTGAGAGAGCAAAAGTCCTATTCCATGGCAAACAACCTGGTCAGAATAAAGGGATGTGTCTGAATCAGCATCTCTCTACTTATTTTAGAGAAGATGGACTAAACCAGACCTGTGTGGAGAGCTGTTCCCAGGTGCCTATGGTTGATATACCATTCTAACTTGTGCAAGTGTTCCAGGAAGTAGGAGCAGCCTCCATCTCATGGGACCCTTGGAAGCAAGTGTTAGGACAAAGTGGTTACCAAGGCAGTGACCTCATTCATTCAATTCCAAAGAAAGTGACAAACCTCACTTTCTTGGTGATGGAACTCTATGATCTTGGTATCCAAGTGGCCAGGCACCCAGACACTATCCCATTCCCAGTCCCAGTGGTCTCACTTGTTTGGATTTACCAAGGACAGAGTCGGTATTTCTTGGTACCTACTGATGTGAGGATGGCCATATGCCAGGAGAGCACTGAAGAGGTACCTTTTCTGAGAAAGCAGGTAGTGGCTCACCACTTTTTCCTGACAACTTCACAGAGTTAGCCAAGGAAACCAGATCTGAGAGAGGACAGACTATTTCAGAGGAATATAGTATGGCCGAGCAGTTAGAGGATACTCCAGATAGTCACAGACCTACTTGGGGAAAGGAGGTGCCATTGTGGGAGTGGGTGTGGGTTTGTGGTTTTGTCTCATGTTCTGAGAAAAGGTAGGAATGGCGGATTGTTTGCATTGAAGTGGACTGTTTCTAGTAAGTCATTTGACAAGGTGAGTGTTTCTAAGTTTGTGTATCCCACTATGTCCATTGTTGTAGACATTAGAAAAGAGAATGCATTAATGGATGTGTCCTGTCTAGTATAAATCTTACCATAATTCATCCTGCTCAATTTATGAATGGATGGCACCTTGTCTTATCGATGGGCAACACCTGCTATCATCCTAAGTTCCTGTTTTCTTCCTGAATTCTGGCCAGTCTACAGAATAGACTCAGGGATTTGTGTCCAAGATATGTACCACCTCCAAGCTCTGTGACATGGCCATGTACTGGATAGCTGAAGAGAATGGAGATCATCTCAGAAAACTCAGATATCAGTGTGACCAGGAAAGTCTCAGTGGAGAAACCCTGCTTTGGGCCTTTTGCTTACCTTATGTTCTGTTACCCTGAATGTCAGGAAGTTCTTTGCCTCAGGCCACCCCTTTGTGAAGTCTGAAGAAAACAGTTTTAAATTTGAAATGAATGGGCATCACCTGTGGCTCTTTGCTTAATTGCTTTGGAAAGGGATGTGTCTGAATTAGCCTCTTGGCCTTGTATGTGGCTGTGACTTTGATTCTCAGCACATGATGGATCCAAAGAATGATCGCATGTTTGCATCCAAAACCATAATGGCCAAAAGATCAGTCATTGTGGATGAAGTCTCTCGCCTTCTTCTGTTAGGTTCCTGATATCCATCAAGTGAGAATAGGGATCCTTTGGGTCAAATGAGTTCTTGAAATCTCTGCAGATGTGCTTAGCTTTTCTCATGACTCTATGTCACATAAAGATTCTATACCTTAAAATCAGTAGGCCTCAAATTGGAGAAACAGAGCAGCATTAACGGCAGGCTTATTTGACCACTCCTGGTTCATATTAAGAGTGTCCAGGCCACCCTGACATTAGGCAAATGAGGGGCAAGGGAGCTTATTTTGGACACTGTCAATTGCTGCGCCCCTCATGGAAACCTCCAGCCAGAGGTAATGATGAGTGACTATATGGAAGAAGATGAGTGCCATGTGGGAGTGTTTGGGTTTTAATTGTCATTTGTGTGGCGGTTGGAAGAAATGTCTGGGTCCACCTGGGCTTGAACTCTGGTGTGATTCCCCATAGAGACTGAGTTCTGGAACTGACCTCAGAGAAGTATTGCCATGAAATGTTTTGGGATTTTAGGAGGCCACGCATGAGAGTTTCCCTTGGAAACTGAGATCTGGCTTTCCACAGAGCACTGGGAATCTCAGCCAGGATATCACATGATTTAATTGTGAAAAACTTGCAGCCATAGTTGAGAGTCAAAACACACATGGACCTCACATTTTACACCTCAATGTGCCTGGCTTCATGTGACCATTTCCCCACTCTTTGGAAAGCCTTGCCTGTGAGAGTTCTCCAGAGTTTTCATTTAAATGAGCTTCCTCAAAATTTAGTGGTTCCTGAATGAATTGAAACCCACAGTTTCTCCAACTTCATCCTTGAAAAATGGCTTGATGAATACCATGAATTTTTTGAAGTTCCCACAACCAGGTGGCACTGGAGAACATTTGGATGTCCTGTTGCTGATCATGAGTATACCAGACAATGCCTTGATTGACTGGGTTTCATGAAAATGGTGTAGAACAGAGATGCCAGTAAGTTGGAGCCTGCTGAGTATTGGGCCTAGAGCAGTGGTGGGCAGGCGTGTGATGAAACATCAGTGGTAGGGCCATGAGGTTCTACCATTGGATTCCAAATGGCTTGTGACTGACAGGGTGCAGCCAGCAGTCCCTTATATGTAAAGGCATCTTGTTATATGGTGAGGTTTCAGGGCAATGTTCTGAATCCAGTTGAAATGGACAAGGGGGCTATGGGCCAAGCTATGAGGGATAGAAGGCTGGTTGGTGCATTCTCCTGCAGACCCTGACCCACCACACGTGACAGAACTCCCTCCAGCAATATGTCCCAGTTGAGCTCCTGGTATTTCGTGAAGCAAATACCAAACTCCCAGTGCAGCAGGAAAAACACCAGAAAAAGTGTAGGAGGACCAAATGGCTTCACAGTCAACATGGGGAGACACTTAGTCCTCAGTGGTCACAGTTTACCTACAAAGAGAGGATTCAGCATTGCTGCCTCATGTTCATTGGAAAATAAGAAACCATGTCCTTCAGGTCACATAGATGCAGAACCAGCTTTGATGGTCTCACTAGTAAGGAAGCCAAATCTCCTGACAACAACATATATTTCAAGTGCCCAAACTCAGAGGCAGTTTCTCAAAAAGTTTTTAGGCTCTCAGAGCTCCCTGTTTGTGTTGTGTTTACCCTGTCCCTTACTTTTGGAAACTCCTCTACCACCTCCATGGTTATGAAATCTTGAGCATTTTCCATTCCAGATATGTATTCACTGATTTTGTAACTCTTCTCCTCTAATTATGTCTTACTTGGGGTGACGATAATGTCAAGGCATTGTTCTGGATGAGAGTGAGAGGATATTTGTGCAGCACATATTTGCTTACACATTGGATTCATTTTCCAATTTTCGTTTTGAAATACTGAATCCCTGACACTAACCCATACCTACTAGAATCAGACAACTCATGCTAATATAATGGAGAAAAATAACCCAAACAGAATAGAAATTCAAGCAGTTCAGAGGAGGCATCTTGTATAGTTGGACTTGCCTTTTGCATTATATAAGGTAGGAGTTATAAATTTAGTCAATTTTTAATTGAAATAGTTCTCCATGTGTTTTTAAAGATAACAAATATGTGAAATCCTGTTTCCATTTCTCTGTAGCCAATTCACACATGTGTATTTATATGCACATATAGAATCCTACCAGGGATCCCACGTACATTTTTGTGAGGTTTCTCACTTGGCAGATACAAATCGTGAGAAGAGATCACTCCTCTTAAATGCTGTTAGAACTGAAGATTCAAACTATAGGGGAGCTTCCTAGTAGAACAACATTATACATAAACTCATGTTCAGTAAAATAATTATTTTTGCATCTGTGGATGATATATATTTACTGATGAATTTTGATTTTCATATATATTGCTACTTTTTAATGTCTGTGTGTAGTTTGTGTGTGTGTATATACATATATATAATATATATACACACACACTCTTCAGATTTTTCAATATATAAAATATATGTGTCTTATATACACTTTCTAAATTCATTCATGTTCATGTATGTGGATTTATAATCAACTTTTCACAAGATTATTTTCCGAAATATTCATCCACCTGAAATACATATTTGTTTCCTAGTACTGAAAACAAACTTCAGTGAATGGTGCCTACAAATTCTAATAATTTTACAGTAACTGACCCAGTTTACCACCAATGCAAGTAGATTCCTATGGGACATGATATGTAATTTGAGGTTCATTTGTATTCAACACTGGTACATTATTATTTCTTCAGTTTTTGCACATCATACGATATATATTTCATCCTCAAGTTCACAAATTTACAGGCATTTGTTTCAACTTTAATCACTTGCTGTTTCAGAACACATGTATTGTCAGGGTTTCTGAACTCGTCTTCTCATGACGCTTCTTTCCAAACAAGTTATTTTCGTTTTCCATAATCACTGGTGAAGTAAAACTCACACCCTTCATAATAAACCAAAACACTGATATTACCATAATATGTATAACATTTTGGAAAGAATGATTGTATATCAATATAAGATTTCCTGTAATTTTTCAGATATCAGTTCAATCCATTATTTATAGTTGGAACAAGTTATATTATTTATTCACAGTATGTTCTATTCATGCATTATCTTTATATTCATAGACACAGTGTACACCTCTTTGGACCCCCAATACTAATTTTACATCTTCAATATATTGCTACCAGAAATGGTGGAAGATATACTTATGTCACCTGATCTACATATACATTTTATCACAGTAATATTCTGAACAAAAAATGTAAAGGTCACACTTATGATTGTACCAAAGCCTAAAAGAAAAGTGAACATGGATTACTAAAAACATCCATGTCCATGTTGCCTATTGCTCTAAAATGTCAATCCTATTGGTGACAACATATTTGTTTCTTCCAAAGATTATATATTCAAACTCAACCCTGTTGAAAATGTCTAATCCTATCACTCACTTTATATTTTGCCTGATTCAATAATGTCTCTATTGATATCTGCATTTCTACATATTTTCCCAGTTTATCATAGTGACTGACTCTTCATATGTGCTGACATTTACATTCACTCTCTAACCGAAACCATATTGCTAAAGAACTTTTGGTCTAAATCCTATAATCACTCTTCTTCCTAAACCTACTGACAATCTTTCTAAACCTACTGACTATCCCTTTTTGACTGGATGTTCTCTTCTACGTTCAATCATCCAAGGTACAAGGTCCTATGCATTGTATATTGAATTATCTGAGACATCTTTAGAGAACATAATTCAAGCTAAGTATCCCAATCAAGGGCCCAATCCTTCTGGGTTTCAAATCATTCCTAGATTTTTATTTTCATACTTATATTTCACCTCTACATTCTTGTAAATCTCACAGGTTGCCAATACCATTATTCATCGCACAGAATGATTCCTAACCCAAATCGAACCTGTTATTAACCCTAAACATACACTGTTCCCTCAATCTCATTTTACAGAAGAACAGGGATGGAGTTGTTCTTACAATGCAGGAAAGTAGGGGACCTTCCACCTGCTAAAATCCTCAAAGGTCCATACAGAAATGATACCCGGAAAAGTTATAGGCAGGTATGAAGGACCTGAGAGAGCAAAAGTCATCTTCCATGGCAAACAACCTGGTCAGAATGAAGGGATGTGTCTGAATCAGCCTCTCTCTTCTTATTGTAGAGAAGATGGACCAAATCAGGCCTGTGTGGAAAGCTGTTCCCAGGTGCCTATGGTTGATATACCATTCTAACTTGTGAAAGTGTCACAGAAAGTAGGGGCAGCCTCCATCTCATGGGACCCTTGGAAGCAACTGTTAGGAAAAAGGGGTGCCAAGGCAGTGGCCTCATTCAGTTTCAAAGAAAGTGACATACCTCATTTCCTTGGTGATGGAACTCTCTGAACTTGCTATCCAAGAAACAAGACACCGAGAGACAATCCCAGTCCAAGTCCCTGTGGGCTCACTTGATTGGATTTTCCAAGGACAGAGTCAGTCTTTCTCGGTACCTACTGATGTGAGTATAGGCAAATACCAGGAGAGCTCTGAAGAGGTACTTTTCCTGAGAAAGCAGGTAGTGGCTCGCCACTTTTTCCTGACAACTTCACAGAGTTGGTCAAGGAAACCAGATCTGATAGAGGACACGCCATTTTGGGGGAACATAATATGGCCCACCAGTCAGAGTTAACTCCGGAGAGTCACAGACTTATTTGAGGGAAGGAGGTGCCTTTGTGAGTGTGGGTTTGTTGTTTTGTCTCATGTTCTGAGAATAGGTAGGAAAGGCGGTTTGTTTGATTTGGAGTGAACTGTTTCTAGTAAGTCGTTTGACAAGATGAGTGTTTCTATGTCTGTGTATCCCACTGTGTCCGTGGTTGTAGACATGAGAAAAGAGAATGCAACAATGGATGTGTCCTGTCTAGTAGAAAGCTTCCCATTATGCATCCTGCCTGATTTATGAATGGAGTGCGGCTTGCCTTATGGATGGGCAATACCTACTACCTTCCTAAGTCCCTGTTTTCTTCTGAATTCTGGCCACTCTCCAGAATAGGCTCATGGTTTTGTGTCCAAGATATGTAACAACTCCAAGGTCTGTGACATGGCCATGTACAGGATAGCTGAAGGGAATGGCCAGCATCTCAGGAAACTCAGATATCAATGTGACCAGGAAAGTCTCAGTGGATATACCCTGCTTTTGGCCTTTTGGTTACCTATTGTTCTGTTGCCCTGAATATCAGGAAGGTCTTTGCCTCAGGCCACCCCTTTGTGAAGCCTGAAGAAAACAGTTTTCAAATGGAAATGAATGGGCATCACTTGTGGCTCTTTCTTAATTGCTTTGGAAAGGGATGTGTCTGAATTAACCTCTTGGCCTTGTATGTGGCTGTGACTTTGATTCTCAGCAGCTCATGGATCTAAAGAATGATCCCACGTGTGCATCCAAAACCATAATTGCCAAAAGATCAGTCATTGTGGATGAAGTCTCTCGTCTTCCTCTGTTAGGTTCCTGACCTCAATCAAGTGAGAGTAGGTATTCCATGGGTCAAATGAGTTCTTCAAATCACTGCAGAGGTGCTTAGGTTTTCGCATGACTCCAAATCACATAAAGAATCTATACTTGAAAGTCAGTAGGCCTCAAATTGGAGAAACAGAGCAGTAATAACAGGAGGCTTATTTGATCACTCCTGGTTCACAGGAAGGGTGTCCAGGCCAACATGACTTTAGGCAAATGAGAGGCAAGGGAGTTTATTTGGACACTGTCTTTGGGTGAGCCCTTCATGGAAACCTCCAGCCAGAGGTTATGATGAGTGACTATATGGAAGAAAATGAGGACCATGTTTGAGTGTTTTGGTTTTAATTGTGGTCATTTGTGTTGTGGTTGTAAGAAATATCTTGGTCCACCTGGGCTTGAACTCTGGTGGGATTCCCCTCAGAGACTGCGTTCTGGAACTGAACTCAGAGAAGTATTGCCATGAATTGTGTTGGGATTTTAGGAGGCCACGCATGAGAGTCGCCCTTGGAAACTGAGATCTAGGCCCAGGGTGGATTTCCACAGAGCACTGAGAATCTCAGCCAGGATAACACATGATTTTATTCTGAAAGACTTGGCAGCCATAGTTGAGTGTCAAAACACACATGGACCTCACATTGTAGACCTCAATTTACCTGGCTTCATGTGACCTTTTGGCCACTCTTTGGAAAGCCTTGCCTGTGAGAGTTCTGCAGAGCTTTCATTGAAAATGAGCTTCCTCAATATTTAATGGTTCCTGAATGAATTGAAACCCATAGTGCCTCCAACTTCATCCTTAAAAAATGGCTAGAAGAATACCATGTAGTTATTGAAATTTCCATTACCAGGTGGCACTGGAGAACCTTTGAATGTCCTGTTGCTGATCATGAGTATACCAGACAGTGCCTTAATTGACTGGATTTCATGAAAATGTTGTAGAAAAGAGATGCCAGTACGTTGGAGTCTGCTGAGTAGTGGGCCTAGAGCACTGGTGGGCAGGTATGTGGTAAAACATCAGTAGTAGGGCCATGAGGATCTACCATTGGATTCCAAATGGCTTGTGACTGACATGGTGCAGCCAGCAGATCCTTATTTGTAAAGGCATCTTTTTATATGGAGAGGTTTCAGGGCATTGTTCAGAATAAGGTTCATATGGACAAGGGGCAATGGGGCAAGCTATGAGGGATAGAAGCCTGGTTGGTGCATTCTCCTGCACACCCTGACCCACCACACGTGACAGACCTCCCTCCAGCACTGTGTCTCAGTTGGGCTCCTTGTATTTCATGAAGCAAATACTAAACTCTCAGTGCAACAGGAAAAACACCACAAAAAGTGGAGGAGGACAAAATGGCTTCACAGTCCACACGGGGAGACATTTAGTCACCAGTGGTCACTGTTTACCAACAAAGATAGGATTCAGGCCTCCTGCCTCATGTTAATTGGAAAATAAGAACCCATGTCCTTCAGGTCAAAGTGATGGAGACCCAACTTTGATGTTCTCACTACAAAAAAAGCTAAAGCTCCTGAAAACAACCTAAATTTCAAGTGCCCAACCTCAGAGGCAGATTCTCAAAAAGTCCTTAGGCCAGAAGAGCTCCATGTTTGTGGAGTGTTTACCCTGTCCCTTACTTTTAGAAAGTCCTCTACCTCCACCAAAGAAGTGAAATCTGGAGCATTTTCCATTCCAGATAGGTATTCACAGATTTTCTAACTCTTCTCCTCTAATTGTGTCTTAATTGAGGCGAAAGTAATGTTAAAGCATTGTTCTGGATGAGAGTGGGAAGATTTTTGTGTAGCATATATTTGCATACACATTGGATTCAATTTCCTATTTTCTATTCGAAATACTGAATCCCTGACAGTAACACATACCCTATCAGACTCTGAATACTATTTCTAATAGGATGGAGAAAAATAAACCAAACAGAATAGAAATACAAGCAGTTTAGAGGAGGCATGGTGTATATTTGGACTTGCCTTTTGCATGATACAGAGTAAGAGTTAAATCTAGTCAATTTTTTGTTGAAATAGTTCTCCATGTGTTTTTAAAGTTAACAAATTGTGAATTCCTGTCTCCCTTTCTCTGTAGCTATTCAGCACATATATTTTTATATGGATATATAGAATCATACCTGGTACTACACATACATTCTTGTGAGGTGGATGAGTTGGCAGATACAAATTGTGAGAAGAGATCACTCCTACTAAACCGTGTTGGAACTGAATATTCAAACAATGGGTGAGCTTGCTAGTTGAACAACATTATACATAAATCCATGTTCAGTAAAATGAATATTTTTGGATCTGTGGATGATATATATTTTATGATGAATTTTGATTGACATATATGTTGCTATTTTTTTTTTCTGTGTGTGTGTGTGCGTGTGTTTTTTGTCACTCGCCTGTTCTGTAAAACAACTTCAGAGAGAGAGGTTAAAAATTCATGCAAAGTTCTGATGGAGGTATCTAATATCTTAGTTTTGGTCTATTGCTTCTTCTAATTGGGTCATTTGTTGTGTCCCATGGACGAGGGCAGTGGTTCCTGTGCCCACCCCTGCAGCAACTCCTATTCCGAATAGGATGGCTAAAGTGAGGGAATATATGTTCCCAGTGGAAACGGGTTGTATGCCCCCCTATTTGATCTTCAAATGAACCTGCATCATGATAGAGCCCTCTGGGAAACATCTGCACCATTACACAATTAATCACATCTGTTGACAATTTCTTTAAAACATAAACAATGTTTAATTATATACAATTATGCTGTTGTAGGGACGGACAAGGCAAGGCACCTAAGATAGCAATGAAGACAGGGAAACCGTCCTATTTGGTTGCAACCAGATTCATAGGGAATTGCATCTGTTGTTATGAATTATTCTCCTGAAACTCAAGTTTAGGTAGTTTCACAATTTTGTACCCAACATGTAAGGGAAGGGGCTCAGAAGTTCACAGTCTGCAGAAGTTCAAAAAAGCCGTTGTTGTTTCTGTTTTTTCCTCGGTTCTGGGCAAGTTAACTTTTCAAGGACACCTGGGAGGGAAAGAGCTTTTTCCTACCTTTCTTATTTTTCGCCCCGACAGCTGTTACCATGGAGCCCTGATGGTAACTTCTTTATCTTAGAAATATAGCCATCTCTGTAAAGCCCCAGCTCACGGCCAGAGGCCTTGTTCATATATTTTGTGGAAAACAAGTAATGGGGTGTCTAGCATAGAAGTGCTTATTTTTTAGCCAGTTGCCAAGTAGAACAAGGCAACACTAAAAGAGGAAGTTTATCTACATTGAACTCTTTTATAGGGACTCTTTTGCTGAAAGTCCTAAAGTCAGCCATGGTGAAGACTTCTGTAGAAAGTCATATAAGAATTTTCAGTAGGCCTGGTACAGAAGGGGAAGACAGGGAAGGTTGGGCTGACAGCAGCTCCGAGGATCTGAGAATAAGGAAGGAGAGATGTAAAAGAATAATGGAAAAGGATTTGG
This sequence comes from Callospermophilus lateralis, assembly GCF_048772815.1. NCBI lineage: Eukaryota > Metazoa > Chordata > Mammalia > Rodentia > Sciuridae > Callospermophilus > Callospermophilus lateralis. Next base: position 130,395,041 of record NC_135313.1, on the reverse strand, counting down.
GATTTTCCTAGCAAGAAAAACTTGAGCTGTAGAACAGGTAGAGCAGAGGGGAAGACAAGAGTGAGTATCCCAAAATGCATGTGAGGGACTTTAAATTCTTAGTAAACTGTTTTCAGTGATGACAAAGCAACTTTAAAATCCATTTTCATTACATCTTTGATAGGAGTCTGAGGGCTCTCCTCTGCTAGTTTCAGCTTTGTGTTAGCTGGTAAGAGGACCTGGTGGGACCCGGTGTGGGCACGGACAGGAGAAGAGAGGAGTGAGTCGGTGGATGGGAACCTGACTACCTGCTACCTCAGCAAGGGGGCGATGGTCTGAGAACCGGCAGAGGTTTGGGATTTTGATCTAATAATTGAAGGGGATAAATTAGGTTGCTGAGGTGAGAGTGACAGCAGAGACTCTGGAGCACAAGGCTGAAGGTGAGGATCTATTGGATAAGCATAGTTCAGGATATGAGTGAAGGATGGAAAAGACCTGCCCATAGCGGAATCTCCTTTCACCCTTTTGAGCACTTGCAGAAGTTAAAAAGGTCACACAGGGTTGGGGATGTGGCTCAATTGTAGCACGCTCGCTTGGCATGCGTGCGGCCCGGGTTCGATCCTCAGCACCACATACAAACAAAGATGCCGTGTCCGCCAAAAACTAAAAAATAAATATTAAAAATTCTCTCTGTCTCTCTCTCTCTCTCGCCTCTCTCTTTAAAAAAAAAAATGGTCACGCAGAATTTGAGGATCTAGAGACCCCTCTGGGGGCCATGGGTTTTCGTTATCTAATTGGTAATATGGCCAGTGCTGTGTACTGAATTTGATGAGGAGTTGGTGTTCCATCAGGCAGCCCCTGTATGCTCACATCCCCATGACGTACAGAAAAAGTCGGCCAGGCATTCTGGGATTACTGAAAAGGAGTGATGGATTTTTCCTTTCCCCAGGTCCAAGATCCTCTTAGTTGTACAAGTCCGATATTTACTGCCATTAGCCCCTTGAACTAGAGACCTTTTATTTGATAGAGGGCCCAATGGGGCCTTAAGGGCTGAGTTTATTGCCCCTGTATCCACTTCAATGTTTACTGGGGTCTCCTCCACTTCAAAAGATACACTGAGCTCAGGGAGGGGATCTGAGCCCCGACTTTCGTAGTCATGCTGAAGAGTCAGAATGGCTGGCTGGCGTGGCTGCCTCTTTCTAGGGCACTCTTGAATCCAGTGTCCTCTTTATTTACAGTAGGCACATTGATCTGAGGTCAGGGGTGGCCTCTGGCGTGGGACCAGGTATCCCTTCCTGTCTCCCTGTTTCTTAATTTCTGGCCCTTTTGTTGTTGTGCCCAGGACCTTAGTCAACTCCTTAGTCTGTCTTTTGTTTCTTTTATCCTCCTTTTGCTCCCTTCTCTTCCTCAGTTTCTCTCTTATAGTATACTTTCTCGGCTTCTCTGACTAAATCTCTCAAAGTCATATCTTGTAATCCATCTAAGCATTGTAACTTTCTTTAAATATCCAAGGCAGCATGCCCAATAAAGGCCATTGTGACAGATGCCTTTTGATCCTCTGCATGAGGATCGAAAGGAGTATATCTCCTATATGCCTCCGTAATTCTCTCTAGAAACATAGAGGAAGATTCATCAGGCCCGCAGGCGTGGTAGCCACGTCACCCCAAATGGAGTAGGGAAAGAGCAGTGCCGCTGTCCGTGCCCGGATCAGGCCCAGTCACCAGCTGGTGTGGTAGTCACGTCACCCAAATTGTAGTAGGGGCCAAGCAGGCCGCCGCCCGCGCCCGCAACAAAAGCAGACCTGTGACTGACCTGTGGAACAGGCCCAGCGGTCTGCCACCATGGTAGACATGACACCCCAATTGGAGTAGTGGCAGAGCAGAGCTTTCTCCTGCGCCCAGTACAAGTACAACGGCCCACCGGCGTGGTAGTCATGTCAACCCTGTTGGAGTAGGGGCAGATCAGAGCCTTTGCCCGCACCTGGAACAGGCCCAGCCATCTGCCAGCATGGTAGTCACGACACCCCAATTGCAGTAGGGCCAGAGCAGAGCCACCACCCGCTCCCGCAAGGTAGGTAGACCTGCAACCGACCGGCGGAACAGGCCCAGCGGCCTGCAAGCGCGGCAGACATGTCAACCCATTTGGTTCTTTGAAAAAATAAAAAAAATTGACAGAACCTTAGCCATGCTAAGGAAGACAAGAAGACAGAGAACTCAAATAATTAGCATACTGGATGAAAAAGACAATATCATAACAGATATTTCAGATATACAGAAGATAATCGAAATTATTTTGAATCTTTGTACTCTAATAAAATAGAAGACAGTGAAGGCATCGATAAATTTCTTAAGTCATATGATCTGCCCAGTTTGAGTCAGGAGGATATAGACAACCTAAACAGACCAATATCAATTGAGGAAATAGAAAAAAACATCAAAACACTACCAAGTAAGAAAAGCCCAGGACCTGATGGGTATACAGCAGAGTTTTACGAAACCTTTAAAGAGAAACTAATACCAATACTTTTGAAGCTACTTCAGGAAATTGAAAAAGAGGGAGAACTTCCAAATTCATTCTATGAGGTCAACATCACTCTGATTCCTACACCAGACTAAGACACTTCAAAGCAAGAAAACTACAGACCAATATCTCTAATGAACCTAGAGGCAAAAATCTTCAATTAAATTCTGGCAAATCAGATACAAAAGCATATCAAAAAAATTGTGCACCATGATCAAGTAGGATTCATCCGTGGGATGCAAGGCTGGTTCAATATACGGAAATCAATAAATGTTATTCATCACATCAATAGACTTAAAAATAAGAACCATATGATCATCTCGATAGATGCCGAAAAACCATTCGACAAAGTACAGCATTCCTTTATGTTCAAAACTCTAGAAAAACTAGGGATAACAGGAACATACCTCAATATTGTAAAAGCAATCTATGCTAAGTCTCAGGCTAGCATCATTCTGAATGGAGAAAAATTGAAGGCATTCCCCCTAAAATATGGAACAAGAGAGGGATGCCCTCTTTTACCACTTCTGTTCAACATAGTTCTCGAAACACTGGCCAGAGCAATTAGACAGACGACAGAAATTAAAGGCATATAAATAGGAAAAGAAGAACTTAAATTATCACTATTGCAGATGACATGATTCTATTCCTAGCAGACCCAAAAGGGTGTACAAAAAAACTAATAGAGCTAATAAATGAATTCTGCAAAGTGGCAGGATATAAAATCAACACTCATAAATCAAAGACATTCCTGAATATCAGTGACAAATTCTCTGAAACAGAAATGAGGACAACCACTCTATTCACAATATACTAAAAAAAAAAAATAATTGGGAATCAACCGAACAAAAGAGGTGCAAGTTTTATACAAGGAAAACTACAGAACCCTAAGAGAAAAATAGAGGACGATCTTAGAAGATGTAAAAATGTACCCTGTTCATAGATAGACAGAACTAACATCATCAAAATGGCGATATTACCAAAAGTTCTCTATATGTTTAATGCAATGCCAATCAAAATCACAATGGCATTTCTTGTAGAAATAGAGAAAGCAATCATGAAATTCATATGGAAAAATAAAAGACCCAGAATAGCAAAAACAATACTAAGCAGGAAGTGTGAATCAGGCGGTATAGCGATACCAGACTTCAAACTATACTGCAGAACAATAGTAACAAAAATAGCATGGTACTGGTACCAAAACAGGTGGGTGGACCAATGGTACAGAATAAAGGACAAAGAAACCAATCCAAAAAATACAACTATCTCATATTTGATAAAGGGGCTAAAAGCATGCAATGGATGAATGATAGCATCTTCAACAAATGGTGCTGGGAAAACTGGAAATCCATATGTAACAAAAAGAAACTGAATCCCTTTCTCTCGCCACGCACAAAAGTTAACTCAAAATGGAACAAGGAGCTTGATATCAAATCAAGACATGGTGTCTGATAGAAGACAAAGTTGGCTACGATCTACATACTGTGGGGTCGCCTCCAAATTCCTCAATAGGACACCCATAGCACAAGCGTTAATAACTAGAATTAACACATGGGACTTGCTCAAAATAAAAAGTTTTTTCTCAGCAAAAGAAACAGTAAGAGAGGTAAATAGGGAGCCTACATCCTGGGAACAAATCTTTCCTCCTCACACTTCAGATAGAGCACTAATATGCAGAGTATACAAAGAACTCAAAAAATTAGTCAATAAGATAACAAATAACCCAATCAACAAATGGGCCAAGAACCTGAACAGACACTTCTCAGAGGAGGACATACAATCAATCAACAAGTACATGAAAAAATACTCACCATCCCCAGCAGTCAGAGAAATGTGAATCAAAACCACCCTAAGATACCATCTCACTCCAGTAAGATTGGCAGCCATTATGAAGTCAAACAACAACAAGTGCTGGCGAGGATCTGGGGAAACAGGTACACTTGTACATTGCTGGTGGGACTGCAAATTGGTGCAGCCAAATGGGAAAGCAGTATGGAGATTTCTTGGAAAGTTGGGAACAGAACCACCATTTGACCCAGTTATTCCCCTTCTCGGTCTACAACCTAAAGACCTAAAAAGAGCATGCTACAAGGACACTGCTAAATCGATGTTCATAGCAGCACAATTCACAATAGCAAGACTGTGGAACCAACCTAGATGCCCTTCAATAGAAGAATGAATAAAAAATGTAGCATTTAAACACAATGGAGTATTACTGTGCATTAAAAAATGACAAAATCATAGAATTTTCAGGGAAATGGATGGCATTAGAACAGATTATGCTAAGTGAAGCTAGCCAATCCCTAAAAAACAAATGCCAAATGTCTACTTTGATATAAGGAGAGTAACTAAGAACAGAGTAGGGACGAGGAGCATGAGAAGAAGATTAACATTAAACAGGGATGAGAGGTGGAAGGGAAAGGGAGAGAGAAGGGAAACTGAATGGAAATGGAAGGAGAACCTCAGGGTTATACAAAATTACATACTAGAGGAAGTGAGGGGAAAGGGAAAAATAATACAAGGGGGAGAAATTTATTACTGTAGAGGGGGTAGAGAGAGAAGAGGGGAGGAGAGGGGAGGGGAGGGGGGATAGTAGAGGATAGGAAAGGCAGCAGAATACAACAGACACTAGTATGGCAATATATGAATCAGTGGATGTATAACTGATGTGATTCTACAATCTGTATACGGGGCAAAAATGGGAGTTCATAACCCACATAAATCAAAGTGTGAAATATGATGTATCAAGAACTATGTAATGTTTTGAACAACCATATATAAAAATTAAAAAAAAAAGATAACTAAATTCGGTGAATAATGCACGAGAATCCTGATATTTCTACAGTAACTGACCCAGTTTAAAATCAATGCCAGTAGATTTCTATGGGACATGATGTGTATTTTGACGTTCATTTTTATTCAACACTGGTACATTACTATTTCATGAGTTTATGCACATCATAGGATATATATTTCATCCACAAATTAGCAAATTTATTGGCATTTGATTCAATTTCAATCGCTTCCTGCTTTACAACATATGCATTCCTCCAGGTTTCCTGACTGGTCTTTTCATGAGACTTCTTTCCAAACATATTATTTTCGATTTCCATAATCACTTTTGAAGCAAAACTCACACACTGTTCATGATAAACCAAAACACTAATATTACCATTAGATGTATAATTGGTGGGAATGAATGATTGTATATCAATATAAGATTTCCTGTAATTTTTCAGATATCAGTTCAATCTATTATTTAAAGTTGGAACAAGTTATATTATTTATTCACAGTATTGTCTATTCATGCTTTATCTCTATATTCATAGACACAGGGTGCACCTCTTTGTAACCCCAATACTAATTTTATGTCTTCAATATATTGCTTCCAGAAATGGTGGAAGAAATACTCATGTCACCTGATCTACATATACATTTTATCACAGTAATATTCTGGACAAATAATGTAATGGTCACGGTTATGATTGCACAAAGGACTAAATGGAAAGTGAACATGGATTACTAAAAACATCTATGTCCAGGTTGCCTAATGCTCTCAAATGTCAATCCTATTGGTGACTACATATTTTTTTCTTCCTAAGATTATGTATTCAAACTCAACCCTGTTGAAAATGTCTAATCCTATCACTCACTTTATACTTTGCCTGATTTCGTAATGTCTCTATTGATATCTGCTTTTCTACATTTTTTCCCAGCTCATCATAGTGACTGACTCTTCATATGTGCTGAATTTAACAATCACTCTTTAACCGAAACCCTATTGTTAAAGAACTTTTGTTCCAAATCCTATACTCACACTTCTTCCTAAACGTACTATCTTCCTATTTCTATCAACTATTCCTTTTTGACTGGATGTTCTCTTCTACATTCAATCATTATAGTAAATGTCCGGCGAGCTTCGCAGGAGGAAACCACCAACAGACTATCTCATGCAACAGCAAACGGTTTATTGAGTGTCCAGCATGCTGGTGCTCAGAGCTCACTTGAATAGAGCAGATAGCCCTGAGAATAGCTTAAGTAGAGCTTATATACTTTACCTGGAGAGGGCAGGGAGGGAAGTTTATTGATGGATCAGGGCAAGTGGGCGATTTGCGTGCAACTGGGTGAGGGAGCACATTCTGCAGTTGGGCAGTTGGGGACAGCACATACTGGGAACAAGATTTGCAAGCATTTCTCAAGATTTCAACAGTGTTTTGTTAAGCATACAGAAAAACAGGAAGTGACAAGTACCTATTTTATTAACATTTTATTCCCCACTTCTTCTTCTGGCTACTTTTAATCATAAAAATGATCATTGGGGGGTGTCACATTCTATGTATACTAGTAGGGTATTACCATAAGTTTAACTCGTCCAATTTGAGCCTGGAGAAAAGAAATTACATGGTTGAGAAAACAGGGTTTAATAGTTAGCAATAATATGAGGATTATTATTGGACAGGCCAGGGTTGATAAAAACGTAGTTAACCAGGAAGACTGTGTGAACCAAGACTCAAACCACCTATTTTGGGCCTCTCTGTCTTGTTGATGCTTTTCAAGGCATCTTTTTAATTTACTCTTAGATTTTATTACAAGTCCAGTATGCTCGGCATACAAACAACTTTCTTCTCTCAATGCAGCACAAAGGCCCCTTCTCTCATGATGAGGAGGTCCAACCCTCGAGTGGTCTGAAAAATAACTTCAGAGAGAGAGGTAAAAGACTCATGCAAAGCTCTGATGGAGGTTTCTAATATCTTAGTTTTGGTCTATTGCTGTCATTTGTTGGGTCATTTGTTGAGTCCCATGGACAAAGGCAGTGGTTCCCGTGGCCACCAGTGCATCAATTTCTATTCCTAAAAGGATGGCTAAATTGAGGGATATATATTTTCAGTGGAACCGGGTTGAATGCCCCCCTATTTGATCTTCAAATGAACCTGCGTCGTGATAGAGCACTCTGGGAAACATCTGCACGATTACTCAATTAATCACATCTGTTGACCATTTCATGAAAACATTAACAATGTTTAAGTATATAGAATCATGCTGTAGTAGGGACGGACAAGGCAACGCACCTAAGATAGCACTGAAGACAGGAAAACAGTCTTATTTGGTTGCAACCAGATTCAGAGGGCATTGATTCTGTTGTAATCAAGTAATCCTCTGAAACCCAAGTTTAGGTAGTTTCAGAATTTTGTACCCAACATGTCAGGGAAGGGGCTCAGAAGTTCACAGTCTGCAGAAGTTGAAAAAAGCAGTTTTTGTTTCTGTTTTTTCCTCAGTTCTGGGCAAGTTAACTTTTCAAGGACACCTGGGAGGGAAAGAGCTTTTTCTTCCCTTTCTTATTTTCCCATTGCCAGCTGTTACCACGGAGCCCAGTTGCTAACTTCGTTAACTTAGAAATGTAGCCATCTCTGTTAAGCCCCACGTCAAGGCCAGAGGCCTTGTTCACATATTTTTGTGAAAAACTAGTAAGGGGGTGTCTGGATTAGGAGTGCTGATTTTTTTAGCCAGTGGCCAAGTAGAACAGGGCAACCTGAAAATAGGAAGTTTAACTACATCGAACTTTTTTATAGGGACTCTTTTGCTGAAAGTCCTAAAGTCAGCCATGGTGAAGACTTCTGGAGAAGGTCAGTTAAAGACTTTTCTGTGGGCCTGGTACAGAGGGGAAAGACGGAGAAGGTGGGGCTGAGAGCAGCTACGAGGATCTGAGAATGAGAAAAGAGAGATGTAAAAAAATAATGGGAAAGTGGTTTGGAATTTTCCTAGCAACAAATATTTGAGAAGTAGAACAGGTAGAGCAGAGGGGAAGATGGTAGTGAGTATCCCAAAACGCATGTGAGGGACTTTAAATTCTTAGTAAACTGTTTTCAGTGATGACAAAGCAACTTTAAAGGCCATTTTCATTACATCTTGGATAGGGGTCTGAGGGCTCTCCTCAGCTGGTTTGAGCTTTGGGTTAGTTGGTAAGAGGACCTGGTGGGACCCGGTGCGGGCACTGACAGCAGAAGAGAGGAGTGAGTGGGTGGAGGGGTACCTCAGTACCTGCTACCTCAGCGAGGGGGCAATGGTCTGAGAACCAGCAGAGGTTTGGGTTTTTAATCTAATAATTGCAGTGGAGAAATCAGGTTGCTGAGGTGGGAGTGACAGCATAGACTCTGGAGCAGAAGGCTGAAGGTGAGGATCTATTGGATAAGCATAGTTCAGGATGTGAGCGAAGAAGGGAAAAGGCCTCCACATAGTGGAATCTCCTTTCACCCTTTTGAGCACTAGCAGATGTAAAAAAGGTCACGCAGGATTTGAGGATCTAGAGTCCCCTCTGGTGGCCATCAGTTTTTGTTATCTAATTCGTAATATGGCCAATGCTGTGTACTGAATTTAATGGGGAGTTTGGGTTCCATCAGGCAGCCCCTGTATGCTCACATCCCCATGACTTACAGAAGAAGTCGGCTTTTCCCCCACACAGCCATGTCTGTTTATGGCTTTGAGAGTCGGCCGGGTAAACACAGTAATCTAGGCTAGCCAGCCTGCATCTGGCTCGTGTTTCCCTACATCCATAATATTTGTTTCCATTATCTATGGTAAGGAAGGAATTTAATGGAATTTTAGTGGGATCCTCTTCATCAGGGATATCCCATTAGGAACAACCTATAGCCAGCTGACAAATGTCTGGGTGGAGAGATGGTCACCAGGTCCCTAAGTGGGCTGTATGCGAGATAGATTATACTTCTTTTCCGGTAGAATTTGTGATCAGCCATCGCTGCTGAACGGGCTGATGAGGGTTAGGACTACTTGTTGCCAAGGGGAGAGTCTATAGGCTTATCCACACGGTGAATATGCAATTTGAAAGTGTTACCAGTCTTTTCCAGTTTCCAGCCAGAGCGTGGACAGGGCGCAGGCTTGAGATGAGAGGCATGGATCCAGGAAGTGATTCTGTCTACCTTTACCACTGTAGATGTTATAAGTAGCACCTGGATTGGTCCTTTCCAGCGGGGTTCCAGGGATGACACCTGATATCATCTTACGTAGATGAAATCTCTTACTTGATATCGATGTGGAGTCCCCTCGTCCCCAGTTTGGTAGGCAGTGGCCAGCTGTTTCCACAGGTATCACTGAGATCTTTCAAGAGCTTTAAGTCTGTGAAGCAAGGGGGTGTGAAAGGGATCATTAGGTCTTAGAGTTGGGCTTTGTTCCGTTACTGGAGGAGAGGCACCCTAGATATTCACAGGGGGTGTGGTTACTCAAAGAAACAGAGGGCGTATTTCTTGCATGAAACATTGTATAAGGCATGAGCATAGTCCAATCATTTATGCTGATCTCTAAGCTTAATTTCTTTGAGGTCTCTTTAAGGGTTCTATTCATTCTTTCTACCTGTCCTGAACTCTAGGGTCTGTAAGCACAATTAAACTTCCAACGAATCCCCAGGTTCCTGGCTAACCCCTGACTTACTTGGGCGACGAACGCCGGTGCATTATCAGACCGTATTACCTTTGGCAGGCCGTATCTTTGAAAAATGTCTTTCAGGATCTGCTTGACCACCAATTGCACTGTTTCTTTTTTTTTCTTTTAGTGGGAAAGGCTTCAATCCATCCTAAAAATGTATCTACAAAGACTAGAAGATATTTATGTCCATACATTTCTGGCTTAATTTCAGTAAAGTCAACTTCCCAGAATTGTCCTGGTCTGGTTCCTCGTAGGTGCTTTCCTGCAGGAAGCTTGGAAGGGTAAGAATTTACCAATTGATGGACTTGACAGGCTTTTTTACCCATTCAGTTATTTATTTTTGCTGTGAGTCAGTTAGTGGAAAACTCTGTTCTTGATACTTCAGAAATACCTGCAGTTTCTTTGAACCAAGGTGAGTGAGTTGATGTGCATTTTCTACTGACATAATTAGAGCTGTGACTATAGGAGTTTTTACTGAAGGATTTAGAATTTCCACTTGGGGGCCTTCAGGGTTAAAAGTTATTTTGGCCCGGAACTTGGTGAGCAGATCTCTGCCCATCAATGGGGCTAGGAATTCTGGGATTACTAGGAGGAGTGATGGATTTTTCCTTTCCCCAGGTCCATGATCCTCTTAGTTGTCCAAGCCCGATATTTACTGTCATTAGCCCCTTGAACTAGAGACCTTTTATTTGATAGAGGGCCCAATGTGACATTAGGGGTGAGTATATTGCCCCTTTATCCACTTCAAAGATTACTGGGGTCCCCTCCACTTCAAAAGTTACCCTGAACTCGGGGAGGGGATCTGAGCCCCGACTTTCATAGTCATCCTCCAGAGTCAGAATGGCTGACTGGCGTGGCTGTCCCTTTCTAGGGCACTCTTTGGCCCAGTGTCCTTTTTTTTACAGTAGGTACATTGATCTGAGGCCAGGGGTGGCCTCTGGCATGAGACCAGGTATCCCTTCCTGTCTCCCTGTTTCTTAATTTCTGGCCCTTTTGTTGTTGTGACCAGGACCTTAGTCAACGCCTTAGTCTGTCTTTTGTTTCTTTTATCCTCACTTTGCTTCCTTCTCTTCCTCAGTTTCTCTCTTAAGGTATATTTTCTTGGCTTTTCTGACTAAATCTCTCAAAGTCATATCTTGTAATCCATCTACGCATTGTAACTTTCTTTTAATATCCAGGGCAGCTTGCCCAATAAAGACCATCATGACTGATGCCTTTTGATCCTCTGCCTGAGGATCGAAAGGAGTATATCTCCTACATGCCTCCATTATTCTCTCTAGAAACATAGAGGGAGATTCATCAGGCCTTTGAATAATCTCTATTTCCTTGGCCAAATTAGTTGGTCGCCTAGTGGACACTCGGATGCCCACTATTAGAACCTTGCGATAAGTGGACAGATGCTTTCTAACTTCAATGGTGTTGGTGTCCCAGTTGGGTTGTTTCAAGGGAAAACCAGCTTTGATTAAGTTGGGAAGATGTGTCACTCTCCAATCTGGTTGGAGGACATTTTTTTATAGCTTCCAGGAAGATTCTCTTTTGTTCCTCTGTCATGAAGAGAGTCCCTAGGAATTGTTGACAGTCATCCCAAGTAGGCAGGTGTGAAAACATCAATGACTCAACCAGACCTGTGAGCCCGGTGGGGTCCTCGGAAAAAGGGGGATTGTTATTTTTCCAGTTATATAGGTCGGAAGAGGAGAAAGGCCAATATTTGTAGGCTTGCATTTCCCCCCCATGGCCTTTGTCAATCAATGGTCCGTAGGGACATAGGGGGAGCATCACAGGAGTTCCAGGGTTTTCAATCATTCGCCACCATCAAGTTCCCTTAGCTGGGCTAGCTTCCTCCTGCGAAGGAGGGGCTATGTGTGCTGCGGGGGAGTAATCTGGAGGGCGCTGGGCCAGCTTAGATTCCTCTAGTGGTAGAGAGGCTGAGTCAGCTGCAGGGGAATCACTTAGAGGGTGTTGGTGGTTGGGGGACGAGGGCAGGGTATAATACGGGGGAAGAGAGTCCAGTAGAGTCAAATCTTGTGACTCAGGGATTACAAAGGGTGGAGGAGGAGGAGGAGCAGAGGGTTTGAGAGATCATGGGGGAAGGAGTAGGAGCAGGGGAAGGGACAAAAAAAGGCTTCACCAATTGAGGAGGAGATTTGCAGAGGTCCTGCAAAGTTAAGATATATGGCTGTTGATCTGGATGACTATGTGTGCCTGGGTGAAAGACAATATCTCTGACTTCTTAAATTAGTGGGAAGTAGAAAGATCCTTCTAGGGGCCATCCAAATTCAAAGGTGGGCCATTCTGAGGCACAGAGATTCTGAAAGGTCCAGCATTTTACTAAAAAAGAAAGATTCTGAGCCCTTAAGCGGACTTTGGTCCAGTGATCAAGGGTCAGGGACAGGGGCATTGAAGTGCTGTGTCCCATAATGAAAGATACACAAAGAGTGAATGCAAGACACACGACACAGACAAGACAAGACAATAAAGACATTCAATGGACATCCAAAACTGAGACCAGGACTGAGTAGCCAGCAAAACCCAATGGGCTGGCAATTCCGAATCCGATACAAAATATTACTGAGTCGTGGAGACTATTGTTCCTCGATTTCCCGAGTCTTTGGGAAGTCCCCCAGGGACGTGGCCTGTATCTCTGTGACACGTCTGTCAGCCACCATCGGAGAGAACTCATGCTCTTCATCGACAGCCATTTTGCCAAGCCCTAACCTTAACACTGAAACAAGAAATAGGCGCCTTACTTAACCCGAGAGGAACCCGTTAGGGTCTTTTTTCTGCCGCTGCCAAAACTCGGTGGAATCTCCATATGTAAAGGTCGGGCGAGCATGGAAGGAAGAGACCACTAACAGACTGTCTTATCCAACAGCAAAGGGTTTATTCTGGGTCCAGCATGCTGGGGCTCGGAGCTCACTTGAATAGAGCAGAGAGCCCTGAGAACAGTTTAAGCAGAACATATATATTTTCCTTGGAGAGGGCAGGGAGGGAAGTTTACTGATGGGTCAGGGCGAGTGGTCGGTTTGTGTGCAACCGGGTGAGGGAGTACATTCTACACTTTGGCAGTTGGAGACAGCACATTCTGGGAACAAGATTAGCAAACAGTTCTCAAGATTTCAACAGTGTTTTGTTAAGCATACAGAAAAACAGGAAGTGACAAGTACCTATTTTATTAACCTTTCACTACCAAATATCCTTTTTGACTGGATTTTCTCTTCTACATTCTATGATCCAAAGTACAAGGTCTTATGCCATTGTATATCAATTTATTCAAAGCTAAGTATCCCAATCAAGGGCCCAGTGTCCTTCTGGGCTTCAAATGTTACTTAGATTTCTGTTTTTATACATATATTTCACCTATATATTTTTATACATATTGCAGGATCCCAATACCATTATTTATTCAGCATAATGATTCCTAACCCAAATCAAACATGTTATTAACCCTAACCATACATGGTTCCCTCAATCTAACTTTACAGAAGAGCAGGAACAGAGTTGTTCTTACAATACAGGAATATAGGGAATCTTCCACCTGCTGATAACCTCAAAGGTCCATGGAGATATAATCTCTGGAGAAGATGTAGGCAACTCTGAAGGACCTGAGAGTGCAAAAGTCATCTTCCATAGAAAACAACCTGGTCAGGGTGAAGGGTTCTGTCTGAATCAGCCTCTCCATTCTTAATGTAGAGAATATGGACCAAATGAGACCTGTGTGGAGAGCTGCTCCTGGGTGCCTATGGATGATATACCATTCTAACTTGTGAAAGTGTCACAGGAAGCAGGGGCAGCCTCCATCTCATGGGAAGCTTGGAAGCAACTCTTAGGACAGATTGGTTGCCAAGGCAGTGAACTCATTCAGTTCCTGACGGAAGTGAACTCACCTCACCTCACTTCCTTGGTGATGGAACTCTGTGAACTTGCGATCCAGGAAGCCAGTCAAACATTGACAGTCCCAGTCCCAGTCTCAGTGGTTATACTTTTTGAATTTCCCAAGGACAGAGTCAGTCTTTCTTGGTACCTACTGATGTTAGGATGGCCAAATGGCAGGAAAACTCTGAAGAGGGGTCTTTCCTGAGAAAACAGGTAGTGGCTCACCGCTGGCTCCTGACAACTTCAGAGAGTTGGCAAAGGACACAAAATCTGAGACAGGACAGGCCATTTCGGGGGAACCTAGAATGGCCCACAGTCAGAGGACACTCCAAATAGTCACAACCTACTTGGAGGAAAGAGGTGCCTTTGTGGGTGTGGGTGTGGGTTTGTGGTTTTGGCTCATGTTCTGAGAAGAGGTAGGAAATGAGGTTTGTTTGGTTTGGGGTGAATTGTTTCTAGTAAGTCATTTGACAATGCGAGTGTTTCTGTGTCGCTGTATCCCACTGTGTCCGTGATTGTAGATATTAGAAAAGAGAAAGCATCAATGGATGTGTCCTGTCTTTTAGAAAGCTTAAAAGCATTCATGCTGCCCAATTTATAAATGGAATGCGGCTTGCCATAATGATGGGCAACACCTACGATCTTCCTAAGTTCCTGTTTTCTTCCTGAAATCTGGCCACTCTCCATAATAAGCTCATGGTTTTTTATCCAAGATATATACCACCTCCATGCTCTGTGACATGGGCATGTACTGAATAACTGAAGTGAATGGCGAGCATCTAAGAAAATTCACATACCAGATTGACCTGTAAAGTCTCATTGGAGAAACCCTGCTTTGGACCTTTTGCTTACCTATTGTTCTGTTTCCCTGAATGTCAGGAAGGTCTTTGCCTCAGGACAACGCTTTGCAAAGTCTGAAGAAAACCTTTTTCAAATAAAAAAGAAGGGGCATCAGCTGTGGCTCTTTGCTTAATTGCTTTGCAAAGAGATGTGTCTGAATCAGCGTCTTGGCCCTGTGTTAGGCTGTAGCTTAGATTCTCAGAAACTGATGGATCTAAAGAAAGATCCCATGAGTGCATCCAAAACAAAAATAGCAAAAGAGCAGTCATTGTGGATGAAGTCTTTTGCCTTCCTCTGTAAGGTTTCTGACATCAGTCAAGTGAGAATAGGAATCCTTTAGGTCAAATGAGTTCTTCAATTCCCTGTAGAGGCTAGCCCATAGGTGGTTGGGTATTCTCATCACTCCAATTCACATAAAGAATCTAAACCCCACAGTCAGTAGGTCTCAAATTTGAGAAGTGGATCAGTATTAACGGCAGGCCTATTTGATCA
Source organism: Callospermophilus lateralis (assembly GCF_048772815.1). Taxonomy (NCBI): domain Eukaryota; kingdom Metazoa; phylum Chordata; class Mammalia; order Rodentia; family Sciuridae; genus Callospermophilus; species Callospermophilus lateralis. The sequence goes on along the minus strand of NC_135313.1, from coordinate 130,379,900 downwards.
CTCCTGGTTCACAGGAAGGGTGTCCAGGTCACGCAGAATTTAGGTAAATGAGGGGAAAGAAAGCGTATTTTGGACACTGTCTTGGGCTGCATTCCTCATGAAAATCTCCAGTCAGGGGTTATGATGAGTGTCTATATGGAAGAAGATGAGGGCCATGTGGGAGTGTTTTGGTTTTAATTGTTGTTATTTTTGCGGCAGTTGGAAGGGATGACTGAGTCCACCTGGGTTTGAACTCTGGTGTGATTCCCCTTAGAGACTGAGTACAGGAACTGAACTTAGAGAAGTATTGCCATGAATTATGTTGGGATTTTAGAAGGCCAAGCATGAGAGTCACCCTTGGAAACTGAGATCTAGGCCCAGGGTGGCTTTCCAGAGACCACTGGGAATCTCAGGCTTGATATCACATGAATTTATTCTTAATGACTTGGCAGTCTTAGTTGAGAGTCAAAACACACATGGACATTACATTGTAGACCTCAGTGGGCCTGGATTTATGTGACCCTTTGGCCAATCTTTGGGAAACCTTGCCTGTGAGAGTTCTCTAGAACTTCATTTGAAATGAACTTCCACAACATTTAATGGTCCCTGAATGAATTGAAACCCACATGCTGCCAACTTCATCCTTGAAAAATTGCTAGATAAATACCATGAAATTTTTGAAATTCCCATGACCAGATGGCACTGGAGAAACTTTGGTTGTCCTGTTGCTGAACATGATTATGCAGGACAATGACTTGATTGACTGAGTTTCATGAAAATGGTGTATAACAGAGATTCCTTGAAGTTTTACCCTGCTGAGTAGTGGGCCTAGTGCAGTGATGGGCAGGTGTGTGATAAAAAACATCTGTGGTGGGGCCATGTGGATCTGCCATTGGCTTCCAATTGGCTTGTGACTGACATGGTGCAGCCAGCAGACGCTTCTATGTAAAGGTATCTTTTTTTATGGAGAGGTTTCAGGCCAATGTTCAGAATCCGGTTGCTATGGTCAAGGAGGCAAGCTATGTGGAATAGAAGCCTGGTTGGTACATTCTCCTGCTGACCCTGACCCACCACAGGTGACAGAACTCCCTCCAGCACTGTGTCCCAGGTGAATTCCTTGTATTTCGTGAAGCAAATACGAAACTCCCAGTGCAGCAGCAAGAAACACCAGGAAAACTGGAGGATGACCAAATGGCTTCAGAGTCCACAAGAGTAGACAATTAGCCCCCAGTGGCCACAGTTTACCTACAAATAGAAAATTAAAGACAGCTTCCTCATGTTTATTAGAAAATAAGAAATCATGTATTCCAGGTCACATAGAAGCATACCCAGATTTAATGGTCTCACTACAAAGGAAGCTAAATCTCCTGACTACAACATATATTTCAAGTGCCCAACCTCAGAGGCAGTTCCTCAAGAAGTCTTTAGTTCAGCAGAGCTCCATGTTTGTGGAGTGTTTACCCTGTCCCTTACTTTTGGAATCTCCTCTACCTCCTCCAAGTTTGTGAACTCGTGAGCATATTTGATTCCAGATATGTATGCACAGATTTTCTAACTCTTCTCCTCTAATTGTGTCTAACTTGGGGCCAAGGTAATCTCAAGGCATTGTTATGGATGAGAGTGGGAAGATACTTTTGTAGCATATATTTGCATAAACATTGGAATCATTTTCCAAATTTTCATTCGAAATACTGAATCCCTGACACAAACCCATGCCAACTAGACTCTGACTACTAATTCTAATATGATGGAGAAAATTAACCCAAACAGAATAGAAATACAAACAGTTCAGAGGAGGAATGGTGTATCATTGGAATTGCCTTTTGCATTATATAGGGTAGGAGTTATAAATCTAGTCAATTTTTTGTTGAAATGGTTCTCCATGTGTTTTTAAAGTTAACAAATATGTGAATTCCTGTCTACCTTTCTCTGTATCCTATTCAGCACATGTATTTTTATATGCACCTATAGAATCCTACCTGGTACCACACGTACATTCTTGTGAGGTGGCTGACTTGGCGGACACAAATTGTGAGAAGAGATCACTCCTCCTAAACGCTGTTGAAACTGAAAATTCAAACTATTAATGAGCTTCCTAGTACAATAAAATTATACATGAATCCTTGTTCAGTAAGACGGATTTATTTGGATCTGTGGATGACATATATTTCGTGGTGAATTTCAATTGGCATATATTGCTACTTTTTAATGTCTGTTTGTGTGCGTGCGTGCGTGTGTGTGTGTGTGTGTGTGTTTATATATATATATACACACACACTCTACAGATTTTTCAAAATATGAAATATATGTGTCTTAATATACACTCCGTAAATTCATTCATATACATGTATGTGGATTAATAATCAACTTTTCACAAGAATATTCTGAGAAATATTCATCCACCTGAACTACATATTTGATTCCTAGTACTGAAAACTAACAGTAAATGGTGCATACAAATCCTAATATTTCTGCAGTAACTGACACAGTTTTATATCAATGCAAGTAGATTCCTATGGGCCGTGATGTGTATTTTGTCATTCATTTTTATTCAATACTGGTACATTACTTTTTCTTCAGCTAATGCACATGATAGGTTATATATTTAATCCACTAGTTCAGAAATTTATAGGCATTTTGTTTTACTTTCCATCACTTCCTAATTCAGAAAACATGTTTTCCACAGGGTTTCTTGACTGATCTTTTCATGAGACTTCTTTCACAAAATGCAAAGGTCACACTTATGTTTGTACCGAAGTCTAAATGGAAAGTGAGTATGAATTACTAAAAACATCTATGTCCAGGTTGCCTAATGCTATCAAATGTCAATCCTATTGGTGACTACATATTTGTTTCTTCCTAAGATTATATATTCAAGCTGAACACTGTTGAAAATGCCTGATCCTATCACTTACTTTATACTTTGCCTGATTTCCTAATGTCTCTATTGATATATGGTTTCCTACATATTTTCCAGAGTTCATCAATGTGACTGGCTCTTCACATGTGCTGATATTTACATTCATTCTCTACCCGAAACCCTACTGTTAAAGAACGTTTGGTTCAAATCCTATACTCACTCTGCTTTCTAAACCTACTGAATATCTTCCTAATCCTACTGACTATCCTTTTGACTGGATGTTCTTTTCGACATTCAATCATCCAAGGTACAAGGTCATATGCCATTGTATACCAATTTATCTGAGACATCTGTGCAGAATATAATTCAAAGCTGAGTATGCCAATCAAGGGCCCAATGCACTTCTGGGCTTCAAATATTACGTAGATTTCTGTGTTCATACTTATATTTCACCTATATATTCTTGTAAATATCGCAGGTTCCCCAAACCATTATTCATCGCACAGAATGATTCCTAACCCAAATCAAACCTGTTATTAACCCTAAGCATACACTGTTCCATCAATCTATCTTTACAATAGAGCAGGGACATAGTTGGTCTTACAATACAGGAATGTAGGGGATCTTCCACCTGCTGAAAATCTCAAAGGTCCATGCAGAAATGATCCCTGGAGAAGACTTAGGCAGCTATGAAGGACCTGAGAGTGCAAAATCATCTTCCATGGCAAAAAAACCGGTCAGGATGAAGTATTGTGTCTGAATCAGTCGCTCTGTTCTTAATGTAGAGAAGATGGACAAAACCAGGCCTGTGTGGAGAGCTGTTCCATGGTGCCTGTGGTTGATATACCATTCTAACTTATGACTGAGTCAGAGAAAGTAGGGGCAGCCTCCATCTCATGGGACCCTTGTAAACAACTGTTAGGACAAAGTGGTTGCCAAGGTATTGACCTCATTCAATTCCTGAAGGAAGTGACCTACCTCACTTCCTTGGTGATGGAACTCTCTGAACTTGGGATCCAGGAAGCCAGGCACCCAGAGCCAGTGCCAGTCCCATTCCCAGTGGGCACACTTTTTGAATTTTCCAAGGACAGAGTCAGTCTTTCTTGGTACCTCCTGATGTGAGGATGACCAAATGCCAGGAGAACTCTGAAGAGGGGCCTTTCCTGAGAAAGCAGGTAGTGGCTCATTGCTGGCTCCTGACAACTTAACAGAGTTGGCAAAAGGGACCTGATCTGATACAGGACAGGCCATTTTGGGGGAACATAGTATGGTCCACCAGTCAGAGGACACTCCGGATAGTCACAGACCTAGTTGTGGGAATGAGATGCCTTTGTGGGTGTGGGTGTGAGTTCGTGATTTTGTCTCATGTTCTGAGAATAGGTAGCAAAGGTGGTTTGTTTGGTTTGGAGTCGACTGTTTCTAGTAAGTCGTTTGAGAAGGCGAGTTTTTCTATGTCTGTGTATCCACTGTGTCCGTGGTTGTAGTTATTAGAAAAGTGAATACATCAATGGAGGTGTCCTGACTAGTAGGAAGCTTCCAGGCATTTATTCTGCCCTTTTTATGAATGGACTGCGGTTTGCCTTATAGATAGACAACACCTACTATCTTCCCAAGTTTCTGTTCACCTCCTGATTTCTGGCCTCTCTCCAGAATAGGCTCATGGCTTTGTGTCCAAGATATGTACCACCTCCAAACTCTGTGACATAGCCATGTACTGGATAGCTGAAGGGAATGGGAACATCTCAGAAATCTCAGAGATCACTGTAACCAGAAAAGTCTCAGTGGAGAAACCCTGCTTTGGGCAATTTGCTTACCTATGGTTCCCTTGCCCTGAATGTTAGGAATGTCTTTGCCTCAGGCCACCCCTTTGTGGGGCCTGAAGAAAACAGATTTCAAATTGAAATGAATGGGCATCACCTGTGGCTCTTTGCTTAATTACTTTGGAAAGGGATGCGTCTGAATCAGCCTCTTGGACCGGTGTGAGGTTGTGGCTTTGATTCTCAGAACCTGATAGATCTAAAGAAAAATCCCATGTGTGCATCCAAAAACCAAAATGGCCAAAAGAGCAGTCATTGCTGATAAAGTCTTTCACCTCCCTCTGTAAGTTTCCTGACCTCTATGAAGTGAGAATAGGGAAGATACACCAAGTCAATTGATGGCTCCTATTGAAAAAATTCTATCACTGATGACAGCATCAGCATAAGTACCCCAACACTACCACAATTCGCTGCACCAGCAGATAGTTCACAATGCATACAAGTGAGTTCACAATGCATACAAGTGATACATAATCCAGGGAAGTTCTGCAAGCAGTTCAGTGATGGCTATTGCAGAATCTGTAGATTGGTTTTATCTTTGTCTTCACCGGCACTGGAATGAAGATAGGAATTCTGGCAATAATGGCTAAAGAAAAATTATGTAACATTCCTGAAGGCACTAAAAGAAAACAATTTTCTTAACAATTTACATTATCTTGAAGAGAATAATTAAATATAATGAAAAGGAAAAGTGAAAGTAAACAAACACGTCTGTTAACCTCCTATTTTTTCACATATTAAAACAATCCTGAACAGTTGTTTACCCAATTTAAATGAAACAATTTAATTTACGTGAATAAAAAATGGATATATTATTTCATTAGCACTCATCACATGTGATATATGGACATGCGCACATTCAAATATATAACACAAAACACAAGTGTGCACACATAATAAATACATACAACACATAATATAATAGTAAAGGCCTTATAACTTTTTACATGTGAAATCATCATTGCAATGTTTAAAAACTCTATAGTCAAAAAATAGAACTGATAAGAAAAACATTAACCTAGGTCTGTATGAGCTCAAAAAAACAAAAGAGAACTTCATGGTGTGGGAAAGGGCAATAATAAAATAGATATTGAAAAAAGCATCCCTGTTCTGTTGCAGATGTAAGGATAGCCAAACTGGAGTTTTGGATATCAGCTGTTATGGATTTGAGCCAAATCATCTTATTTTGGTCTATAGAAATCGCTTCAGTTAATCTCTCTGGAATCCAAATCGGCTGCTGTTCTCCCTGTGGAAACACATAAACAGACCCCCGACTCCAGGCAATCACTGGGTCGGGACCTTAGTTAATCTCTCTTGAATCCAAATCGGCTGCTGTTCTTCCTGTGGAAACCCACAAACAGACCTCCAACTCCAGAAAATTAATGGGTCAGGACCTTTCCATTGTCCTGTTAGAACATCCTTCCAAAGTACCTCGGGCTTATCCACATTTTTTGGACACTTATGCATTTCTGCTGCACTAAGTCCTGAAAATCCAAATTTAAAAATTTAGAGTAAAAAGGGTTATTTTAAGTTTATGTTTGGGGAATTTATATCCCTTCCCAATTCTGTCTTCTTACTTTAATGAGTACATTTTAATAGTGTGATGTGCTCTTTCAACTATGGCTTGTCCCTGTGGATTGTATGGGTTTCCTGTTATATGAGTAATGCCAAATAATGAGCAAAATGGTTTAAAAGAGGTAGAAGTATAACCGGAGGCATTATCAGTTTTTAACTGTTTTGGTATGACCACAGTGGCAACATTTTGTAAGCAATGAGCTATAACATCTTTAGTTTTTTTCCCCCATGAAAGGAGCCCATCAAAAATCCAGAAGAAGTATCAACTGTAACATGCAAATATTTTAATTTTCCAAATTCTGGCAAGTGTGTGACGTCCATCTGCCACATATGGTAAGGTATCAATCCTCTAGGATTGACTCTAGGATTAAAATGTGGTAAAATGGTCACACAATTTTGACATTGTTTTATTATTTGTCTAGCTTGTTCCTTAGTTATTTTAAAATGCTTTTGTAAAGTATTAGCATTGATATGGAACTTTTTATGAAAATTTATAGCTTCTTCTAGTGTAGAGAAAATATGTATGTATGTCATGTGTAGTTTTACCTGCTAAATCATTGCCCAAACTAAGGGCTCCATGCAATCCTGTATGTGCCCAGATATGTCCTATTAAGAATGGATCTTTTCTGTCCCAGATTAGACTTTGTATACTGGAAAGCAAAGAGAAAACAGTAGAGGAGGGGGAAATCCTACCAGCATCTTCAAGGGATACTATAGCATTATCTATATACTGACTATTGGAAAATAAATTAAACACAGAATATTTAAACATCACAAAAGCTTATAATACTGCATTAAGCTCTACCTTTTGAGCTGATTGTTGGGGTGCTAAAAATGTAAAAATTTGATCAGGTGTAACTATTGCTGCTGTACCATTATTTGACCCATCAGTGAATATATTTGGAGCATTCATGATAGGTGTTTTCTTGTAATTTTTGGAAAAATTACAGGATGCAATGACCCAAAAGACAATAAAAGATTAGATGATAAGTGGTTATCAAATGAAACATTAGATTTACACATGATTATTGCCCAAGTATTTAACTCATTAGCTAATTCATCAATTTGATTCATAGTGTATGGAGTAATAATTTTATTGGGAGAAATTCCAAACACTCCCTTTGCTGCTTTTATTCCTATTAGTATTAATTGTCCCTCAGCCTCAGGATATCTAGTAAGAATAGTGTTAGAAGAATAAGATAAATGTATCCATAATAATGGACCTTCTTGCCAAAATACTCCTGTAGGAATATTTTTTGTTGGTAGCACAATAAACAATAAAGGCATTATTTTATCAAATCTATCCAAATGCATATTTCTCATATATGTTTCAATGATTTTTAATGCCTTTCTTGCTTCAGGCATTAACGTTTTGGGTGAATTTGGATCAGATGGACCTTTTAGGATATCAAATATAGGTCCCAACTCTCCTGTTGGTATACCTAGATAAGGCCTTATCCAATTAATGTCTCCTAATAACTTTTGAAAGTCATTAATTGATTTGAGTTGATCTACTCGTATTTGAATTTTTGGTGGACTGACCATTGTTGAGGATAATAGAACTCCTAAATAATTAATTGAAAAATTTAATTGTACTTTATCAATTGATATCCCTAGATTATAATTTTTTAATAAGTTTGTAAGTGTGGCATAACATTCTAGCAATGGGTTTTTAACTTGTGTACTAATAACACATCATCCATATTGTGAAATATTTGTAGTTCAGGATTTTGATTTCTAAGTGGCTGGATTACTTTGTTAACATAAATTTGACAAATTGTTGGGCTGTTAGCCATCCCTTGAGGGAGTACTTTCCACTCATACCTCTGATCAGGACCTTCATGATTCAGTGCAGGGATAGTAAATGCAAAACTTGGACTATCCTCAAGAAGAATTGGAAATGAAAAAAAAAATCTTTAATATGTATAACTAAAACATACCAAGTTTTTGGCAAAGCAGACAATTGAGGAATCCTTGATTGAGCAGGTCCCAAAATAACCATCTCATTATTAATGGCTCTTAAATCTTGCAATAATCTCCATTTACCAGATTTCTTTTTGATGACAAAAATGAAAGTATAATGGGGAGATACAAAAGGTTGTATATGTTCTTCCGCTAATTGTTGTTTGACCAGGAACTGGGCTGCTTGTATCTTTTCTTTAGTCAGGGTCCACTGAAGAACCCATACTGGTCTTTCTGATTTCCACGTAATTTTTATTGTCTCAGTGGCCCTTTCTGAAAATCCAACCCATGTCTGTCTGTTGCTTGGTCTATTTGTATTGGTGCTGCTATACCTTGTTCTTGTTTTTCTAATCTTTTTCCTTTCCTAAAACCTTCTCTAGCCATAATAGCGGGTGCATTTTGATTGATTTTATTTGTTAATGTCAAACCTAATTGATCTAGGACATCTCATCCCCATAAATTTACGGGAAGATGATCCAATACATATGGCTGTATAGTTCCTTCACATTCTTCAGAATCCTTCCAATCCAATACCATTGCACTTCTATGGGGATTAGTTGCCACTCCTAGGTCTCAAAGTGTTTGAGTGTATTGTTGTAATGGCCAATGTTTTGGCCATTCTTGATGAGAGACGATGCTAACATCTGCACCTGTATCAAGTAGCCCATTAAATTCATGTCCTTGAATATTTAGTTTTAGCCTGTGGCGAGAATCTAAATTTAAAGAAAGCATAACCAAATCTACACCTGTGGAGCCTAATCCCTTGGAACCTCTTTCTACAGCATGACTGGAAAATTTATCATGCAGACTCCGTATTATTAGTAACTGTGCTATTCTATCTCCTGGTGAAATTACTGATATGTCCTTTGGAGAACTGGCTATAAATTTTATTTCACCTTCATAATTGGGATCAATTACCGAAGGACTTATCATAAGTCCTTTTAGATTAGATGAGCTGCGTCCGAATAATAAGCCTACTGTTCCTTTGAGAAGAGGTCCTTTCACCCTGTGTGAATGATTTGAACCCCCATCTCTACAGTTAGTACTGATCTGACGGAGGTGCAGATGTCTAACCCTGCGCTCCCACTGATTTGTCTGATGAGGCGTCTGATGGCCAATGTCTCCTGGGCACTACACTGATGGGGTTGCTGGGTTCCTCCAGTGCTCCGTATATTTGTGGTTTTGGGCCCCAGAGCATTGGGCTCCCCTGTCCATTTTTTGGCAATGGAGCCTGATGCCTTTCTCCATGATATCATGGATAAACAGCTAGTCCTTGTTCGTTTTTGATAATGAAGTACCCTCTATGGTGGTTTGAGAACGGCATTCATTAGCCCAATGTCTCCCTCTACAGCATCGTGGGCAAATACCCGGTATTCTACTCCTTTGGTACCTTGTTTTGTTAAACACTCTTCCTATAGAGCAATGCCTTTTAAAATGGCCTGTTTGTTCACAATTGTAGCATGTTCCTGGCCTTGCATCTAAAGCCTGTTTTACTGCAGCTGCCACAAATTGCCCTTGTTCATTGATGTCTCTGGCATCTAAAGCCTGTTTTACTGCAGCTGCCATGACTTGCTCTTATTCATTAATGTCTTTACATAATTTAATATATGTGTTTAAATCTTCATGTTTCCAAGGTCTAGTGATATCTCTGCAGCAACGATTCGCTTGGTCATAAGCCAGTTTTTATTAATGGAATTGCTTGTTCTGTATTCCCCAAAACTCTGGTAGCTGTTTGAATAAGCCTATCTACAAATTCAGTATAAGATTTATTAGCTCCTTGTATTACCTTAGATAATTGACCTTGAAAACCTCCATGTCCTTGTAATGTCTTCCATGCCCTAACTGCCTCTGCAGCAATTTTTGCGTATACGCCAGGATCATATGCAATTTGTTGCTGCTGATCCTCATAATGTCCCTTTCCTAACAACATATCTAGATTTCTCTGAGGATAACCAGCTTCTGCATTTCGCCTAGCCGTCTCCTTGCAAAATTCCTCATTGGCAACCTACCATAAAAGGTATTGACCTCCATTTAGCACAGCTTTACACATATTAGCCCAATCTACTGGCGTCATATTCAAGTTGTTAATGGATTCGACCAAGCTTACAATGAAGTGTGCTGGAGGACCATAGGTTGTTACAGCCTCTTTTAGCTGCTTCACTATTTTGAAATTTAAAGCATGGTGAATTCGCTGCCCTCCTACCTCAAATACAGGGCATGTTAATACTTGAGATCGTGTCTCAGGATCCGAACTATCAACTGCGGGGTTTGGGGGCTCCCAGCATATGGATGTGGCCTTGTTATTTGGACATTTACATCCTCTGGTGATAGAAAGTTGTTAGTAACAGTCTCCTGTAGAGGAGGCGCTGTTGGTTGGACACTTACGCCCTCTAGTGATAGAAAGTTGTTTGTAGCAGTCTCCTTTTGTAACTTTGCCCCTGATGGCTTTTTCTGCCCTAAGCTTTGTTCCTCTATCTTTGTCTGAACTGAAGTCTTTGGATTAAGCAAACCAGATATGAACGTCCTCAATGGCAATGTGCCAACTGGCAGAGTCCCTGGGCTGTTCTTTTCCCCCCTCTTAAATCTTCACCATAATGGTTCCATTATGGTATATTTAACAACTCCTTAAAAATCCATGGGCTACATTTTTGTATTGTATCAACGTATGTCCTGACTGTTCTTGACTTTACTGAGATGCCTCCTTCCTCTAACAATTTACTTAACACTCTTCAGTTTGTTTTTTTACTAATTTCTGATTCCGTATTTCTACTATAATACAGCCCAACAAGACGATGCCAAACAAAACCGAGACAAAATAAAATAAAAAGGGAACAACAAAAAGTCATTATAGCCTTTATATCCTACTGACATGTGCATCCCTCCTTTCTCCCTATCTGTTCCTCAGAAGTAAATAATTTTTTCTCAGATTTGAGCGGTTTTTCATCCATCTCACTCATCTCCATGGAGAGGCAACAAAAGTGAAGCAAAACAAAAGACGAATCTTAAAATGGCTACCCATCCTCTCGCCCTTCCCTCAGGGGCAAGCAGTTTACCTTATCACTTACCCTCAGTGGCTCCCCATGCGATCCACCAAATGCTGCAGTCTGGCTGGGCACAATTCAAGACCCACTTTTCAAAAGAAATAAACTTTATTTTTAGAACCACACACTCCAAACAAAACAGCTCCTCAGGAAAAACCCTCAGAGCCCAACTGCCACCACTGGCTTCCTTGCAAAGTTTCTGTCACACCCACAAGCCTCTCCACCTCCCACAATCCTCCTGCTCTTGAGGCCATTTGGCTGGGTCAGGTGGGTGGAGCCAAAAAAGTCCCACAATGAGCAGCTCTGTGGTCTGAAAGGGCAGGGAAACTGCCCAATGAGCATCACCGCAGAGGAGCCAATCAGCTTGATGTTGCTGGGGCTGCTGTGAGCCAATCATCAGCTGGCAGTCGGAAAGAGTGGGAGAAAAAGCTCAATGAGCATCTCCATTGTGCATCACCACAGAGAAGCCAATCAGCTAGATGTTGCTGGGGCCGCTGTGAGCCAATAATCATATGGCAGGGGAATGTTGCTTGTAGCTGGAAGTTTGATGGGGCCCCTTAAGCTGTGGCTCTCAACAAATTGGTGTCTCCTTTCTCTGTAGACTATTCAGCACATGTATTTTTATATGCACATATAGAATCCTACCTGTTATCACACGTACATTTTTGTGAGGTTGCTGACTAGGCAGATTCAAGTTATGAGAAGAGATCACTCCTCTTAAATACTGTTGGAATTGAAAATTCAACCTATGGGTGAGCTTGCTAGTAGAAAAACATTATATATAGATCCATTTTCAGTGAAATCAATATTTTTGCACCTGTGGATGATACATATTTCATGATGAATTTCGATTGGCAAATATATTGCTAGTTTTAATGTCTGTCTCTGTGTGTGTGTGTGTGTGTGTGTGTGTGTGTGTGTGTATATATATATATATATATATATATATATATATATACTCTCCAAATTTTTCAAAATATGAAATATATGAATCTTATTATACACTCCTTAAAATCATTCATATTTATGTATGTGGATTTATGATCAAATTTTCACAAGATTATTCTCAGAAATATTCATCCACCTTAAATACAGATTTGTTTCCTAGTACTGAAAACTAACTTCAGTGAATGGTGCACACAAATCCTAATATTTCTACAGTAAAACCTAGTTCAACATCAATGCAAGCATTTTCCTATGGGACATGATGTGTATTTTGCGGTTCATTTTTATTAAACAGTGGTACATTACTATTTCTTCAGTTTATGCACATAATATGATATATAATTCATCCACAAGTTCACAAATTTATAGGCATTTGTTTCAATTTCAATCACCTCCTGCTTCAGAACACATATATTCCTCCAGGTTTCTTGACTGGTCTTGTCATGAGACTTCTTTCCAAACACATTATTTTTGATTTTCATAATCATATTTGAAGCAAAACTCACACACTCTTCATGATAAACCATAACCCTAATATTACCATTAGATGTATAACTGGTTGTAATGAATGTATGAATATCAATTTAAGATTTCCAGTATATTTTCAGATATCAAATCAATCCACTGTTTAAAGTTGAAACCAGTTATATTATTTATTCACAGTATGGTCTATTCATACATTATTTCTATCTCCATTGACACAGGGTACTCCACTTTGTTCCCCCAATATTTATACGTCTTCAAAATATTGCTCCCAGTAATGGTGGAAGAAATGCTCATGTCACCTGATCTACATATAAATTTTAACACAGTAATATTCTGGACACAGAAAGCAAAAGTCACTGTTATGATTGTAGCAAAGCCTAAAAGGAAAGTGAGCATGGATTACTAAAAATATCCATGTCCCGGTTGCTTAATTCTCTAAAATGTAAATCCTATTGATAAATCCTATGTATTTGTTTCTTTCTAAGATTATATATTCAAACTCAACCCTGTTGAAAATGTCTAATCCTATCCCTCACTTGATACATTGCCTGATTCCTTAATGTCTCTATTGATATCTGCTTTCCTACATATTTTCCCCATTTCATCATTGTGTCTGACTCTTCACATGTGCTGATATTTACATTCACTCTCTTATAGAAAACCAATTGCTAAGAAACTTTTGGTCCAAATCCTATACTAATTGTTGTTTCTAAACCTAGAGAGTATCGTCCTAAATCTACGGACTTTCCCTTTGTGACTGGGTGTTCTCTTCAACTTTCAATCATCCAAGGTACAAGGTCCTATGTCATTGTATATCGATTTATCTGAGACATCTGCGCAGAACATAATTCAAAGCTAAGTAACCCACTCAAGGGCCCAATGCCCATCTGAGCTTCAAATCTTACCTAGATTTCTGTTTTCATACTTTTATTTTACCTATATATTCTTGTAAATATTGCAGATTCCCAGTAAGAATATTCATCCTGCAGAATGATTCCTAACCCAAATTGAACATGTTATTAACCCTAACCATACACTGTTCCCTCAATCTAACTTTACAGAAGAGCAATGACAGTGTGACCAGGAAAGTCTCAGTGGAGAAACCCTGCTTTGGGCATTTTGCTTACCTATTTTTCTGTTGCCCTGAATGTCAGGAAGGTCTTTACCTCAGGCTAAACCTTTGTGAAGCCTGAAGAAATCAGTTTTCAAATGGAATTGAATGGGCATCACCTATGGCTCTTTGCTTAATTTCTTTGGAAAGGGATGTGTCTGAATCAGCCTCTTGGCCCTGTGTGAGGCTGTGACTTAGATTCTCAGCACCTGATGGATCTAAAGAAAGATCCCATGTGCATCCAAAACCAAAATGGCAAAAAGTTCAGTCATTTTGGATGAAGTATCTTCCCTTCCTCTGTTAGATTCCTGACCTCCATCAATTGAGAATAGGGATCCTTTGGGTCATATGAGTTCTTCAATCCCTGAAGTGGTGCTTGGGTTTCTCATGATTCCAATTCACATAAAGAATCTGTACCTATCAATCAGAAGTAGTCAGTCAATATTGCTCCCAGAAATGGTGGAAGAAATACTCATGTCACCTGATTTTCATATACATTTATTCACAGAAATATACTGGACACTAAATTCAAAGTTCACATTTATGATTGTACCAAAGCCAAAATGGAAAATTAACATGAATTACTAAAATCATCCATGTCCAAGATTACTTATGCTCTCAAATGTCAATCCTATTTATGACTACATATTTGTTTCTTCCTAAGATTGCAAATTCAAACACAACCCTTTGAAAATGTCTAAGCCTATCTCTCACTTTTTACTTTGCCTGATTTCATAATGTCTCTATTGATATCTGCTTACCTACATATTTTTCCCACTTCATCATTGTGACAGACTCTTCACATGTGCTGACATTTAAATTCATTTTCTAACCGAAACCCTATTGCTAAAGAAATTTTGTTCCAAATCATACACTCACCCTTCTTCCTATACCTACCTACTATCTTCCTATTCCTACTGACTATCCCTTTTTGACTGGATGTTCGCTTCTACATTCAATCATCCAAGGTACAAGGTCCTATGCCATTGTATATCGATTTATCTGAGACATCTGTGCAGAATGTAATTCAATGCTAAGTATCACAATCAAGGGCCCAATGCCCTTCTGGGCTTCCAATCTTACTTGGATTTCTGTTTTCATACACACAGTTCACCTCTGTATTCTTATAAATTTCACAGGTTGCCAATACCATTATTCATCCACAAAATGATTCCTAACCCAAATTGAACCTGTTATTAACCCTAAACATACAGTGTTCCCTCAATCTTACTTTACAGAAGAGCAGGGACAGAGGTGGTCTTATAATACTGGAATGTAGGGATCCTCTACCTGCTGAGAACTTCAAAGGTCCATGCTGAAAGGATCCCTGGAGAATATGTAGGCAGTTATGAAGGACCTGAGAGAGCACAAGTCATCTTCCATGGAAACAACCTGGTCAGGATGAAGGGTTGTGTCTTAATCAGCCTCTCTCTTCTTAATGTAGAGAAGATGGACCAAATCAGGCCTGTATGGAGAGCTGTTCCCAGGTGCCTATGGTTGATATACCATTTTAACTTGTGAAATTGTCACATTAAGTACGGGAATCAGCCATCTCATGGGACCCTTGGAAGCAACTGTTAGGACAAAGTGGTTGCCAAGGCAGTGACCTCATTCAGATCCTGAAGGAAGTGACCTCACCTCACTTCCTCGGTGATGGAAATTGGCATGCAGGAAGCCAGGCACACAGAGCCAGTCCCAGTCCCACTCCCAGTGGTGTCACTAGTTTTGAATTACCAACGACAGAGTCAGTCTATCTTGGTACCTACAGATGTGAGAATGGTCATATGCCAGGAAAGCTCTGAAGAGGGGACTTGTAAGAGAAAACAGATAGTGGCTCACCACTGGCTTCTGACAAGTCTCAGTGAAGAAACCCTGCTTTGGTACTTTTAATTACCTACTGTTCTGTTGCTCTGAATGTCAGGAAGTTTTTGCCTCAGGCCACCCCTTTGGGAAGCCTGAAGAAAAGAGTTTTCAAATGGAAATGAATGGGCATCATCTGTGGCTCCTTGCTTAATTGCTTTGGAAAGGGATGTGTCTGAATCAGCCTCTTGGCCCTGTGTGAGGCTATGGCTTAGATTCTCAGCACCTGATGGATCTAAAGAAACATCCCACGTTTGCATCCAAAACCAAAAGAGCCAAAAGAGCAGTCATTGTGGATGAAGTCTCTCACCTTCCTCTGTAAGGTTCCTGACGTCCATCTATGAGAATACGGATCCTTTGGGTCCAATAAGTTCTTCAAAGCCCTGCAGAGACTAGACCATACGTTCATAGGTATCTCATGACTCCAATTAACATAAAGAATCTAAACCCCACAGTCATTAGGCCTCAAAATGGAGAATCAGAGCAGTATTAAGGGCTGGCCTCTTTGATCACTCCTGGTTCACAGGAAGGGTGTCCCAGCCACACTGACTTTAGGCAAATGCGGGCAAGGGACCTTATTTTGGATACTGTCTTTGGCTGTGCCCCTCATGAAAAACTACAGCCTGAGGTTATGATGAGTGTCGATATGAAAGAAGATGAGGGCCATGTGGAAGTGTTTTGGTTTTAATTGTGGTCATTTTTGTGGCTGTTGGAAAAGATGATGGGTCCACCTGGTCTTGAACACTGGTGTGATTCCCCTTAGAGACTGAGTTATGGAATGGACCTCAAAGAAGTATTGCCATGTATTGTGTTGGGATTTTAGGATGCCACGCAAGAGAGTTGCCCTTGGAAACTGAGATCTAGGCCCAGGGTGGTTTTCCACAGAGCACTGGGAATCTCAGGAAGAATATCATATGATTTTATTCTTAAAGAATTGGCAGCCATAGTTGCAAGTCAAAACACAAATGGACCACACATTGTAGACCTCAAACGCCTGGCTTAATGTGACCTTTTTGCCTGTCTTTGGGAAGCCTTGCCTGTTAGAATTCTCCAGAGCTTTTATTGAAATGAGCTTCCTCTCCATTTAATGGTTCCTGAATGAATTGAAACCCACAGTGCCTCCAACTTCATCCTTGAAAAATGCCTGATAAATACCATGAAATTTTTGAAATTCCCATGACCACTTCGCACTGTGGGCATCTTTGGATGTCCTATTGATGATCACGAGTGTACCAAACAGTGCCTGAATGACTGGGTTTCATGAAAATGGTGTAGAACAGAGATGGCAGTAATTTGGAGCCTGCTGAGTAGTCAGCCTAGAGAAGTGGTGTGAAGGTGTGTGTTAAAACATCTGTGGTTGGGTGATGTGGATCTGCCATTGGCTTTCAAATGGTTTGTGACTGACATGGTGCAGCCCCCAGACCCTTTAATGTAAAGGCATGTTGTTATATGGAGAGGTTTCAGTGCAATGTTTAGAATCAGATTGCTAAGGTGAAGGGGGCAAGCTATGTCGGATAGAAGCCTGATTAGTTCATTCTCCTGCAGACCCTTACCCACCACATGTGACAGAAATCCCTCCAGTACTGTGTCCCAGTTGAACTTTTCATATTTCATGAAGAAAATACCAAACTCCCAGTGCAGCTGCAAGAAACACAACAAAAAGTGGAGGATGAACAAATGGCTTCCAAACTGGAAGACACTTAGCCCCCAGTGACAACAGTTTACCTACAAAGAGAGAATTCAGCACTGCTGCCTCATGTCCTTTGGAAAATAAGAAACCATGTCCTCCAGGTCACATATATGCAGACCCAGCTTTATGGTCTCACTACAAAGGGAGCTAAATCTCCTGGCAACAACATATATTTCAAGTGCTCAACCTCAGAGGCAGTTTCTCAAGAAGTCTTTAGTCCAGCAGAGCTCCATGTTTGTGGAGTTTTACCCTCTCCCTTACATTTGGAAACTCCTCTACCACCTCCAAGGTTGTGAACTCCTGAGCATTTTGCATTCTTCATGTGTATTCACAGATTTTCTAACTCTTCTCCTCTAATTGTGTCTTACTTGGAGTGAAGGTAATGTCAAGGCATTGTTCTGAATGAGAGTGGGAAGATTTTTGGGTAGCACATATTTGCATACACATTGGATTCTTTCTCCAATTTTCCATTTGAAATACTGAATCCCTGACTGTAAGGGGTAGAAGGAATTCTCCTTCAAAGAATAGACTGACACTTACAAGAAACAGCCCCCAGGGAGACATCCTGTCTGGGAGACATCCTGTAGTCATCTGTGTTCCTGAGACATCCTGTGGCCATCTGTCTTCCTGAAATATCCTGAGGTTATCTCACCTTGTGAAGACATCCAGGAACTGCCGATAAGAGAGCTTTCAAATCTCCAGCATATAAATTCCCCTGTGTGAACAATAAAAGTTTGCAGCTTGATCAGAAGTTTTTTCTTGCTGTCATCTCTCGTGTCTATTGTCCCTTCATTCATCCCCATCTAGGTTCGCAACCCACGTTGATGTGTCCTGCAGGCCGGGACAACTGGCGCCCAACGACTGGGGCTCGAGCCTTTGACTGAGGGGGAACCCCGTCCTCCTGGAAGATTTGGACAAGCGGAGCTTGCGATTGCCTCAGCAGACATCACTGAGAGACAGATCCAGGAGGAGAGTGGGGATTACGCAGAGTGAGTGACCCACCAGGGGACAAGGCAAGCGGTTTCGTCACATGATTTGTTTTTGTCAGGCCACAAGGAATCCTTAAATACATGGTGGGCACGTGTTAAGAAAAATGACTTAAAATTTTTCTTTTCATACATTGAAGAATTGTTTCCATGGTTTCCCCTTGAAGGGACCATTGATAGTAAAAGATGGCTTAGAGTAGGAGACATTTTAAAAGATTATTATGAATCCTTTGGCCCAGAAAAAGTGTCTGTTCCTAACTTTCTTTCTGGATATAAATTAGTGAAATTCTTAAAAGTTCACCCTTTGACAATGGTACCTTAATACTTGTCAGGATTGGGGAAGAGACTATGCAAAAGACCTCTCGTCCCTTCTCGGCATGCCCATCAGTTAGTATAGACATAGACCCTTCTTAGTCTCCCCAAAACCCTGGGAACCTTCCTGATCTTCCTCAAAATCCCACCCTAATGAATAAGGCTCCAATGGTTTCCAACTGCCTTTATGCAGTTTTAAATCCCAGAGAAACATTGACCCCTGGGGAGGAGGCTACCTTGGAGAAGGAAGCAGCTCGCTACCATTCAGAAGACCCGCCACCTCTCAGGACCCTGCCACAGCCTATCGGACTTACACATTCCCCTCCCTCCTATATCCCTCCTGCCTTTTGTGCTCTGGCCCTTCAGGGGCCAAATGTCCCCCCAGATATTTTTTCCCCACTTCCCTTGCCTAACCTGGCTCCCTTGAGAGAGTCTCTCCAACATGGAAGGGAACAGATCCAATTTTTAAAAGAATAAAGATCCCTTGACTCTGAGCTCTCTTCATTAGCCTTAGGAATGGAGTCAACACAAGCTGGCCCACAGTGGTCTAATACAAAGGCGAAGCCGCTCCATCGGCCTGTGCTTGCCTTCCCAGTCACCACCAGTCAGATAGATAAGCCTGCCAAGGCTGAGGTCAAAGACTTAGAAGAGGATCAAGAGGAGGAAGCGGGGGAAATGGATCAAGGAGATCAGGACTTAGAGGATGAGGAGTTCACCCCTAGGCAGGAAGGAACTCAGAGTGTCTACAAAAAATTTAGCCTCCATTTTCTTGAAAAACTTAAAAAGGCTTGTGCTCACTATGGCCCCACTGTGCCCTACACGTTGGCTTTATTAGAAAGCCACAGCACACAATTTCTTACTCCCAATGATTGGAAATTTTTAGACCGAGCTGCCCTCAGTGCTGGAGACTTCCTGCTATGGAATGCATATTTCAAAGAGCCCTGTCAGAAACTGCTCAAAAAAATTTAACAAAGGCCTCCTCTAAATCCTGGACTTATGTTAAGCTAGTGGGCAATGCAACTTTTGACACTAAAACTAAACAGGCACATTTCCCTGCTGGACTTTTTGCGCAGATTTAGATGGCTGGCTTACATGCTTGGAGACGCCTCCCTGAAAGGGCCTCGGCTATCACTTCCCTGGCAAGAATTCGACAAGGGCCCAACGAGCCTTATAGCGACTTTGTTCCCCGGCTTAACCTAGCTGCGGAATGCTTGCTTGGACCAAGCGAAAGCGAAAGCACCATTGTAAAACATGTTGCCTTTGAAAACGCCAACCCGGCATGTCAGGATGTTCTTCGACATCATAAGAATAAAGGGAAATTTTCTGACTTTATTAGAGTCTGTGCAGGGGTGGGTGCAGCCCATGCCATGGGTCTCACTTTAGTGCCGCATTTTCCAAGGCCTTTTACAATCCTGGCTCACGTATTTGCTTTACTTGTAAACAACCAGGCCATTTTGCACACAAGTGTCCGACAGGCAAACAAAGAGTAAGAATAGCGTCTCCTCAAACTGGAGCTAAACCTCCGCCAGCTACACTTTGTCCTTGATATGGTAAAGGTCATCACTGGGCCAGTGAGTGTAGATCAATGACAAATGCCCTCGGACAGCCTATTTCTTCCTGCTTTTCAGGAAACTCCCTGGGGCAATAAGGTTTGTTCCCTCCCAAACTCCCAACCTACCTCAAAATCCTTCTCCACAATTGGCTCCCTCCAACTACCCACTCCAGGCAGTGCAGGATTGGACCTCTGTGCCACCACTGATACAATATTAGACTCAATGCAAGGGCCCCAGATAATACCAACTGGAATTACGGGTCCCCCTCCATCTCAAACGTGTGCCCTTATTCTTGGAAGAGCCTCTACTACCTTACAAGGTGTTCAGGTCTTCCCTGGCATTAATGATAATGATTTCACTGGAGAAATAAAAATACTTTCCACAGTTATTAATAGAGTTGCGGCCATCCCAGGAGAAAAAAGTCTTGCACAATTAATACTCCTTCCCTTAGATTAAGGGGCACTTCCACCACCCAAACCTACTGTGGGGGACTGCCTCCTTGGGCTCCTCTGAGGTATATTGGGTTCATCCCATTTCTCATAATAGACACACCCTTACCTTACTTATTGAAGAAACGGAATTCCAAGCAATTTTAGTTACTGGAGCTGATGCGACAATTATTTCTCAAAAATACTGGCCATCAGGTTGGCCCCTCACCCCATCCTTGACTGACCTTAAAGGGATAGGAAAGTCAAAAAATCCTCTGGTCAGCTCTACTGCTCTTAGCTCGACTGATAAAGAGGGTAATAAGGGAACTGTCACTTCTTTCGTTGTTCCTGACCTCCCTGTTTACCTATGGGCCCGAGATATTTTGAGTCAAATGGAAGTTATTCTTGCCAGTCCCAATTCCATGGTGACTCATCAAATGCTCCGTATAAATTTTGTCCCTGGTACAGGCCTTGGGAGGCTGAGACAAGGACTGGTGGAGCCTATACAACCCATAAAAAAATACATATGGACTTGGATATTTGAATTTTTAGTGTCGGTCCCTGACCCTCCTGTACCACATGGAGATAAAATTATTTGGGAGACTCAGACTCTTGTGTGGGTGGATCAGTGGCCCCTTACCCAAGAAAATTTGGAGGCTGCCTCCATGTTAGTGAAGGAACAGCTGGCAGCCCGCCATGTAGAGCCCTCAACCTCACCATCGTACACTCCTATTTTTGTTATCAAGAAAAAAATCAGGCAAGTGGCGCCTTTTACAAGATTTGTGTGCCATTAATAAAGTTATACTCCCGATGGGAGCACTACAGCCAGACATTCCCACACCAGTGGCTATTCACAAAAACTGTTGTAAAATGGTTATGGACTTAAAAGATTGCTTTTTTACCATTCCTTTACATCCTGAGGATAGACACTATTTTGCCTTTAGTCTTTCTTGCATTAATATTCAGGGCCCTATGCAGAGACTTCAATGGAAAGTTCTTCCCCAAGGTATGGCCAACAGCCCTACTCTTTGCCAAAAATACGTTGCTCAAGCAGTAGACCCTGTGAGAGAGCGAGGGCCACAAATTTATATTTTACATTATATGGATGATTTGTTAATTGCTGCACCTAATAACCATGACCTTAATAATTGTTACTTGGACTTTTACAAAATCCTCACTACCTTGGGACTACAGATAGGTTTTAATAAGGTTCAAACACAGGACTCTTATAAGAGTTTGGGCCTTAAAATTCTAGAAAATCAGATCCAAATTTCTAAAATACAACGACGTGTGGACCATCTTCACACCCTTAAAGATTTTCAGAAATTACTGAGAGATATTCAATGGCTAATAACATATTTAAAATTATTCACTTGTGTACTTTTGACCCTTAATGATATTTTGAGAGGTAATTCCCACCCCTCCTCCCCTCAAAATCTTACTCCCAAGGCATGACAGGCATTAAACCAAGTCACAGAAGCCATTGCCCAACAATTTGTTACACAAATTTCTTATAACCTTCTTCTGGTTCTGGTTATTTTACACACTCCTCATACACCCACAGGAATATTTTGGCAGTGAGATCCACATTTTAAAAATAAAGACTGCCCTTTGTTTTGGGTCCATTTACCCACCACATCCTCAAAGGTTATTACTGTTTATCTTGCTCAGGTAGCTTCTATTATTTTTAAAGGTCATTTGATTTCTCTACAACATTTTGGTAAAGACCCTGATAATATTTTTATTCCATATACTAAGGACCAAACCCAATTTTTACTAGAGAAAAGGGATGAATGGGGTATTGCCCTATCAGGCTTTTGGGAACAATTGATCACCACCTCCCCAATGACCCCCTTTTACATTTTGTCCAGTTACATCCATTTACTTTTCCTGAAATTACTCAAACGGCTTCCATTCCTCAAGCCCTTACTGTCTTTACAGACGGTTCCTGTAATGGCCGAACGATCTTTGTTGTCAATAACCAGCCTACCACCTTTGATACTGTCTATCAGTCACCACAGTTTGTGGAATTGTTTGACATAACACAAGTTTTTATAACATTTTTGATAATCCTGTTAATATTTGTAAAGACAGTGCCTACATTGCTCATTCTGTGCACCTGCTGGTGATTTCACCCCCCATTAAAGCTTCTAACAATGCGGCCTTTCTGTTTCACCAGCTTCAGCAGCTAATTCAGGCCAGACAACACTCATTTTTCTTAGGACACATCAGGGCACACTCTGATCTTCCCAGCCCTCTAATTCAAGGTAATGCCCAGGCTGATGCAGCAACTTGTTCCATCTTTCCAATTTTTGTTGGCTCCATTCAAAAGGCCACGGAATTACACAATCTACACCATTTAAATTTCCAGAGCCTTTGATTACTTTGTAAAATTACCAGGCAACAGGCATGAGAAATAGTAAAAGCATGCCCTGGTTGCGCTGTCTCCCTCCCCATTCAACACTTGGGAGTTAACCCCCAAGGATTACTGCCCGATCAGTTTTGGCAAATGGATGTTACTCATTTTCTTGAATTTGTAATAACCAAATATATACACATTTCTGTAGATACCTTCAGCGGCTTTATTTTTGCATCACCACATTCTGGCGAGGCTACCAAAGATGTCCTATCTCATCTTGTTTCAGCCTTTTCTGTTATGGGTAAACCAATACATATTAAAACAGATATTTATCCTACATATACCATTGCCAAGTTTAAACAGTTTTGTGCTACCTTGCAAATTTGTCATACTACTAGAATTCCATACAACCCTCAGGGCCAAGGCATTGTGGAACTTGCCCACCTTAACTTAAAAACTTGGCTAACCCTCCTTAAAGCTTCCTCCCTTGTATTTACCACACCCAGGCATCGCCTTAACAATGCATTATTTGCCCTTATTTTTCTTACCCTAGACAATGAAGGCCATTCGGCAGCAGACAGACACTGGCATCCCTCGTCCAATTCTGTTCGCCCATCTGTTATGTGACACAATCCCCTTACAAATAAATGGAAAGGCCCAGATCCTGTCCTCATCTGGGGAGGAGGCTCAGCTTGTGTTTTGGACCAAGATCAAACAGCCCCAAGATGGTTACCAGAACTCCTGGTTAAACAAGTTAATGACTTACCTCAAAACAGCGACATAGGCACTCCTCATGAGGACAAAATTTCCTCTTTTTCAGATGCAGCCAACAATCTGCCAGCCTTGGAATAACAGTACCTGTGGGCAGAGGTACACTGGCTTAGGCACGTCTATTCACTCTTACCATCGCTTGTCTCGACAAATTATAAACTCTATCAGGAACAACTGATAAAAACTCTATCAGGAACCATTAAAGATTTGCAGGACCAAATAGACTCCCTGGCAGAAGTGTTCCTTCAAAAAAGACGAGGCTTAAATTTGCTGACAGCTATCCAGGGAGGTATTTGCTTGGCCTTAGGGGAACGATGGTGCATTTATGCCAATAATTCTGGCATAGTATGCACTAAAATTAAGCAGCTTCAAGAAGATCTAGAAAAGAAATGAAGGGAAATATTTGAAAACCCCCTCTGGACTGGACTTAATGGATTTTTACCCTACCTTCTTCCCCTATTAGGCCCTTTGTTGGTTTTACTTTAAATGGTGTCCCTAGGACCCTGCATTATAAAGAGGCTGGTACAATTAATTAAAGAACAGATTAATATTTTGGCCTCTAAGCCCATACAGGTCCACTATCATCGCCTGGATATGGAAGACCGTGCTGCCAACATTTAAAAGGTTGTTCTACCCTCCTCACAAGCTTATTTCTTAAGTTTACATGCCCACAGATCTCTCTTTCTTACATAAAACTCTAAGTAACAGCTCTGACCAACCATCTTCTGCCCTTGCCATAAGGGTTCGTCCTCCTTGGGCCCCTCTGCTTGGGGGAGGACGCACCCATGGAGTGAGGACGTTAGGCCATAATAACGGAGGGTGCAGGAAGGACTGCAGGAGGATGGATCCATGGTTCCCAAAACCCAAGTCTTCTGAGTGACACGCTCTGGTGCATGGCAGTTGGCATGCTTCCCCCTCAAAGCCGTCTCCTCAAAAAACATGCCAAGGCCACCACGAAATCTCCTAGTAAACATGCTCGATCAGATCAGGAGATATTCTAAGGCCTGCTAGAGAAACAGAGCCTCTATAACCCCCTAAAACATTGGCCTGTAAGGTATGGTCAAATATTTTATATAAGAAAGGGAGGAGATTTCAGGGGCTAGAAGGAAGTTCTCCTTCAAAGAATAGCCTGACACTTACAAGAAATATTCCCCTGCGAGATATCCTGCCTGGGAGACATCCCGCAGCAATGTATCACCCTGAGACATCCTGCAGCTATCCGTCTTCCTGAAATATCCTGAGGTTATCTCACCCTGTGAAGACATCCAGCAACTGCCGATAAGAGAGCTTTCTCATCCGCAGCATATAAATACACTGTGAGAAGTATAAAAGTTTTCAGCATCATCAGAACTGTTGTCTTGCTATCATCTCTCATGACTCTTGTCCCTTCATTCCTCCCCAACAAGGTTCAACGCCCACGTTGAGGTGTCCAGCCGGCCCGGACACCTGACACTAAACCATAACCTACTAGACTCTGACTACTAATACTAATATGATGGAGAAAAATAATCCAAACAGAATGGAAATACAAGCAGTACAGAGGAGGCATGGTGAATAGTTGGACTTGCCTTTTGAATGATATAGGGTAGGTGTTATAAATCTAGCTAATTTTTAATTGAAATAGTTCTCCACATCTTTTTGAAGTTAACAAATATGTGAATACCTGTCTCCCTTTCTCTGTAGCCAATTCAGCACATGTATTTTTATATGCACATATAGAATCCTACCTGGTATCACACGTATATTCTTCTGAGGTGTCTGACTTGGCAAATACAAATTGTGAGAAGAGATCACTCCTCCTAAACTCTGTTGGAACTGAAAATTCAACCTATGGGTGAGCCTCCTAGTAGAACAACATTATACATAAATCCATGTTCAGTAAAATAAATATTTTTGCATCGGTGGCTGATGTACATTTCATGAAGAATTTCGATTGGCATATATATTACTACATTTTATTGTCTGGTATTTTTTAATATATATATATATACACATATATATGTACACTCTCCAAATTTTTCCAAATATAAAATATATGTGTCTTATATACACTACCTAAATTCATTCATGTTCATGCATGTGGATTTATAATCAGCATTTCACAAGATTATTCTCAGAAATATTCATCCACTTGAAATACATATTTGTTTCTTATTACTGAAAACTAACTTCAGTGAATGGTGCATACAATCCTAATATTTCTACATTAACTGACCCTGTTTAACATCAATGCAAGTAGATTCCTATGGGACATGATGTGTATTTTGAAGTTCATTTTATTCAACACTGGTACAATACAATTTCTACAGTATACGAACATCGTAGGACATATATTTCATCCATAAGTTCACAAATTTATAGGCATTTGATTCACTTCCAATCATTTACTGATTCAGAACACATGTATTCCTCCAGGTTTCTTGACTGGTCTTTTCATGAGACTTCATTTCAAACACATTGTTTTCGATTTCCATAATCATTTTGCAGCAAAACTCACACACTCTTCTTGATAAAACATAACCCTAATATTACCATTAGATGTATTACTGGTTGGAATGAATAATTGTATATCAATATAAGATTTTCTGTATATATTCAGATATCAATTCAATCCATTATTTAAAGTTGGAACCAATTATATTATTTATTCACAGTATGGTCTATTCATGCATTATCTCTACATTCATAGACACAGGGTACATCTATTTGTAACCCCAATACTAATTTATTCGTGTTCAAAATGTTGCTCCCAGAAATGGTGGAAGAAATACTTATGTCACCTGATCTATGTATGCATTTATCACAGTAATATTCTGGACACAAAAAGCAGAGGTCACACTTATGATTGTACCAAAGCCTAAATGGAAAGTGAGCATGGATTACTAAAAACATTCATGTCCAGATTGCCTAATGCTCTCAAATGTCAATCCTATTTATGACAACATATTTGTTTCTTCCTAAGACTATATATTCAACCTCAACCCTGTTGCAAATGTCTAATCCTATCACTCACTTTATACTTTCCCTGATTTCCTAATGTCTTTATTGATGTCTGCTTTCCTAAATATTTTCACCAGTTCACCATTTTGACTAACACTTCACATGTGCTGACATTTACATTCACTGTCTATGTGATACCCTATTGCTAAAGAACTTTTGGTCCAATTCCTGTACTCACTCTTCTTCTGAAACCTACAGAATATCTTCCTAATCCTACCGACTACCCCAGTTTGAGTGGATACTCACTTCTACATTCAATCATCCAAGGTACAAGGTCCTATGCCATTGATTATTGACTTATTTGGAACATCTTTGCAGAACATGTATCAAAGCTAATTATCCCAATCAAGAGCGCAATGCCCTTCTGGGATTCCAATCTTACCTAGATTTCTGTTTTCATACTTATATTTCACCTATATATTTTTATAAATATCACAGGTTCCCAATACCATTATTCATCAAGCAGAATGATTCCTAACCCAAACCAAACCTGTTATTAAGCAAAACCATACACTGTTCCCTCAATCTAACTTTACAGAAGAGCAGGGACAGTGTTGGTCCTAAAATTGAGGAATTTAGGGAATTTTCCACCTGTTGAAAAACTCAAAGTTTCATGCAGAAGTGATCCCTGGAGAAGATATAGGCACCACTGAAGGACCTGAGAGAGCAAAAGTCAACTTCCATGGCAAACAACCTGGTCAGGATAACAGGTTGTTACTGAATCTGCCTCTCTGTTCCTTTTTTTTAGTATTGGTTGTTCAAAAACTTACAAATCTTTTGACATAACATATTCATATATTAGCATACATTAGCTTGAAGTGATTTATGAACTCCCATTTTTACCCCAGATACAGATTGAAGAATCACATCGGTTACACATTCACATTTTTACATAAAGCCATACTAGTAATTGTTGTATTCTGCTACCGTTCCTATCCTCTACTATACCCCCTCCCCTCCCCTCCTATCTTCTCTGTCTACGCCATCTACTGTAATTCATTTCTCACCTTGTTTATTTTCCCATTCCATTCACAACCTCTAATATGTAATTTAGTATAACAATGAGGGTCTCCCTCCATTTCCATGCAATTCCCCTTTTCTCTCTCTTTCCCTCCCACCTCATGTCTCTGTTTAATGTTAATCTTTTCTTCCTGCTCTTCCTCCCTGCTCTATTCTTAGTTGCTCTCATTATATCAAAGAAGACATTTGGTATTTTTTTTTAGGAATTGGCTAGCTTCACTAAGCATAATCTGCTCTAGTGCCACCCAATAGAATATGGACCCAAACAGTCCTGTTTGGAGAGCTGGTCCCGGGTGCCTATGGTTGATATACATTCTAACTTGTGAAAGTGTCACAGGACGTAGGGGCAGCCTCCATCTCATGGGACCCTTGGAAGCAACTGTTAGGACAAAGTGGTTGCTAAGGCAGTGACCTCATTCAGTTCCTGAAGGAAGTGACCTCACCTCACTTCCTTGGTGATGGAACTCTAAGAACTTGGGATGCAGAAAGACAGGCACCCAGAGCCTGTCCCAGTCCCAGTCCCAGTGGTTTCACTTGTTTGGATATACCAAGGACAGAGTCAGTCTTTCTTGGTACCTACTAATATGAGAATGGCCAAATGCCAGAAAAGCTCTGAAGAGGGGCCTTTCCTGAGAAAGCAGATAGTGGCTCACCACTGGCTCCTGACATCTTCACAGAGTTGGTTAAGGAGACCAGATCTGAGACAGGACAGGCCATTTTGGGGAAACATACAATGGCCCACCAGTAAGAGGACACTCTGGATAGTCACAGACCTACTTTGGGGAAGGAGGTGCCTCTGTGGGTGTCGCTGTGTGTTTGTGGATTTGTCTCATGTTCTGAGAATAGATAGAAAAGGCGGTTTGTTTGGTTTTGAGTGAACTGTTTCTAGTAAGTCATTTGACAAGGCGAGTGTTTCTATGTCTGTGTATCACACTGTGTCCATGGTTATAGACATTAGAAAAGAGAATGCATCAATTGATGTGTCCTGTCTAGTAGAAAGCTTCCCATAATTTATTCTGCCAAATTGATGAATGGATTTTGGCTTGCCTTATCGATGGGCAACACGTGCTATCTTCCAAAGTTCCTGCATTCTTCCTGAATTCTGGCCACTCTACAGAATAGGCTCATGGTTTTGTGTCCAAGATATGTACCACTTCCAAGCCCTGTTACATGGCCATGTACTGGATAGCTGAAGGGAATGGCGAGCATCTCAGAAAACTCAGATATCACTGTGACCAATAAAGTCTCAGTGGAGAAACCCTGTTTTGCTTACCTATTGTTCTGTGGCCCTGAATGTCAGGAAGGTCTTTGCCTCAGGCCACCCCTTTGTGAAGCCTGAAGAAAACAGGTTTCAAATGAAATGAATGGGCATCACCTGTGCCTCTTTGCTTAATTGCTTTGGAAAGGGATGTGTCTGAATCAGCCTCTTTGCCCTGTTTGAGGCAATGGCTTAGATTCTCAGGACCTGATGTATCTTAAGAATGATCCCATATGTGCATCCAAAACCAAAATGGCCAAAAGAGCAGTCATTGTGGATGAAGTCTCTCCCCTTCCTCTGTTAGGTTCCTCACATCCATCAAGTGAGAATAGGGATCCTTTTGGTCAAATGATTTCTTCAAATCCCTGCAGAAGCTAGCCGATAAGTGCTTGGGTTTTCTAATGACTCCAATTCACATAAAAAATTAACCCCACAGTCAGTAGGCCTCAAATTGGAGAAGCAGAGAAGTATTAACAGCAGGCATATTTGATCACTCCTGGTTCACAGGAAGTGTGTCCAGGCAACCCTGATTTTAGGCCATTAAGGGGCACAGGAGATTATTTTGGAGACTGTCTTGGGCTTCGCCCCTCATGGAAACATCCAGCCAGAGGTTATGATGAGTGTCTATATGAAAGATCATGAGGGTCATGTGGGAGTGTTTTGGTTTTAATTGTGGCCATTTGTTTGGTGGTTGGAAGAGATGACTGGGTCCACCTTGACATGAACTCTGGTGTGATTCCCATTAGAGACTGAGTTCTGGAACTGAACTCAGAGAATTATTGCCATGAATTGTGTTGGGATTTTAGCAGGCCATGCATGAGAGTCCCCCTTGAAAACTGAGATCTGGGCCCAGGGTGGCTTTCAACAGAGCACTGGGAATCACAGCCAAGATATCACGTGATTTTATTCTGAAAGACTTGGCAGCCATAGTTGAGAGTCGAAACACACATGGACCTCATTGTAGACCTCAATGGGCCTGGATTCATGTGACCATTTGGCCACTTTTTGAGAAGCCTTGCCTGTGAGAATTCTCCAAAGCTTTCATTGAAATGTGCTTCCTCTACTTTTAATGGTTCTGGAGTGAATTTTAACCCACAGTGCCTCCAACATCATCATTGAAAAATGGCTACAAAAATACCATACAATTTTTGAAATTCCCATGACCAGGTGGCAATGGAGGACCTTTGGATGTCCTGTTGCTGATCATGAGTACACCAGACAGTGCTTTGATTGACTGGGTTTTATGGAAATCGTGTAGAACAGAGATGCTAATAAGTTGGAGCCTGCTGAGTAGTGGGCCTAGAGCCGTGGTGGTCAGGTGTGTGATAAAACATCTGTGGTGGGGCCTTGTGGATCTTCCATTGGCTTCCAAATGGCTTGTGACTGACATGGTGCAGCCAGCAGTCCCTTCTATGTAAAGGCATCTTGTAATATTGAGAGATTTCAGGGCAATGTTCAGAATCAAGTTGCTATGGTCAATGGGGCAATATATGTGGGCTAGAAGTATGTTTGGTGCATTCTCCTGCAGAAACTGACCCACCACATGTGACAGCACTGTGACCCATCTAGAACTCCTTGTATTTTTGTGCACTCCCTTATTGTGCACTCCCCAAAATTCATCCAGCACTGTGACCCACTAGAACTCCTTGTATTTTTGAATCAAAAAGCAAACTCCCAGTGCAGCAGCAAGAAACACCATGAAATTTGGAGGATGACCAAATGGCTTCACAGTCCACATGGGGAGACACTTAGACCCCAGTAGTCACAGTTTACCTACAAAGAGCAAATTCAGCACTGCTGCCTCATCTTCACTGGAAAATAAGAAACCATGTCCTCCATGTCACATAGATGCAGACCCAGCTTTGATGGTCTCACTAAAAATGAAGCTAAAGCTCCAGAAAACAACATATTTTTCAGATGCCCAACCTCAGAGGCAGTTCTTCAAGAAGTCTTTAGGCCAGCAAAGCTCCATGTTTGTGGAGTGTTTACCCTGTCCCTTACTTTTGGGAACTCCTCTACCACCTCCAGTGTTGTGAACTACTGAGCATATTCCATTCCAGATATGTATTCACAGATTTTCTAACACTTCTCCTCTAATTGTGTCTTACTTGTGGCAAAAGTAATGTCAAGCCATAGTTCTTGATGAGAGTGGGAACATTTTTGTGTAGCACATATTTGCATACACATTGGATTCATTTTCCAATTTTCCATTTGAAATACTGAATCCCTTACACTAACCCCTACCCTACTAGACTCTGACTGCTAATCGTAATATCATGGAGAATAATAACCCAATCAGAATAGAAATACAAGCAGTTCAGATGAGGCATGTTTGGTATTGTTGGACTTGCCTTTTGCATTATATACGGTAGGAGTTATAAATCTAGTCAATTTTTTGTTGAAATAGTTCTCCATGTGTTTTTAAAGTTAACAAATATGTGAATTTATGTCTCCCTTTCTCTGTAGCCTAGTCAGCAAATGTATTTTTATATGCATATATAGAAACCTATCTGGTATCAAACGTACATTTTTGTGAGGTGGATGACTTGGCAGATACAAATTGAGAGAAGGTATCACTCCTCCTAAATGCTGTTGAAACTGAAAATTCAACCTATGGGTGAGCCTCCTATTTGAACATTATACATAAATCCATGTTCAGTAAAATTAATATTTTTGGATCTGTGGATGATATGTATTTCATGATAAATTTTGGTTGGCATACATAATGCTACATTGTAATGTCTCTCTGTGTCTATATATATATATATATATATATATATATATATATATATATATGCTCTCCAGATTTTTCAAAATATGAAATATATGTGCCTTATTGTGCACTCCCCAAAATTCATTCATATTCATGTATGTGGATTTATAATCAACTTTTCAAAAGATTATTCTCAGAAATATTCATCAACCTGAAATACATATTGGTTGCCTAGTACTGAAAACTATCTTCAGTAAATGGTGCATACAAAACCTAATATTTCGACATTGCAAGTTGGTCCCGAATAGAGTGCATCACACCCAGTGTTCCACGCCACATTGCAGGTGAATAACGAGTTAGAATGACAAAAGACTATCTTGTTAGGATCTTACAGAAAAATGGGTGTGCACCGAAACCTAAAAGAATGATTTCCACCAACGAGGTCCGGTAATTGAGTCTCAAACGCGAGCCGAATATGCAACCGGAGATCCGGGCTTACTGATCCGTGCGGCCCGCCCCGTTGCTGCAGACGTCGGGGCACCACCGAGAAGCGACTAGCATCCAGGGAGAAACGTTGCTGCAGATTCTGTGGAATCCTGCCCGCTGACCCCCCACTGAGCCCCAGGCCGAGTTCGGGATTTCAGTCAGGGAAGGAAGCACTACAGTTCTATCCCCCACAACGGAAACTCCACCAAGGAAACCAACGGCCACAATATTGGAGAGCTGAAGTAACCACCACCACTCTCCGACAGATTGCAACAATAAAACAGTTGTGTGTTTTCCCCTCATCCCCCATACAGTAGGAAATTTGCATAAAATCTCTCCTAAGCTTTCCAGGGGAGGGATTTTCAGAGAGAGCCTGCATAAAGATGGGGGGAGGGGAAACTAGAGGCACCTGACCTTCAACTCCCCCTCCCATCAGTGGTGAAAACAAAATCTGTCTAGCCAGCGATGGGGGAGGGGCAAAGGGAAAAAATAAAAACAATAGAGTGCTGGGGTTCCCAATAGACACAATCCACACCCAAGAAACGGCAGGCCAGAGTACAGTTTGAGCTGCTGAGGGCATTACTCAGGGGAAATCTGGTCTAGCAGGAGAAACCAGGACTAGCAGGAGAAACCAGGGGACTAGAGGCCAGGCCCGTGTGACTGGGCGCCTGGAGAACGCTCGCCCACCGGGAACAGCCGGCCCGCTGCAGGTGCGACTGGACGGCTGGAGACCGCCTGCCCACCAGCGACCAATCGCCTGCCATATGCCCGCCCTAAGGGGTGGCTAGAGATCTCACAATCGCCGGTGACAGCCCGCCCACTGACTGCGCGACTGGACAGCTTGTGACCACCTGCACGCCGGTGACCGGGAGCTGAAACCAAACAGAGACAGTACAGTCCCACACCCCCATGTGAACACCCGGGCACAGAGCCTGGGGCCCACCATAGCAGAGAGGTGACATCACTGGAGCTCGGCCGTCGGAATTCCTTCCCAGTGGAATCCACTTTATCATGCACAGTCTACCAACACATAGGAGAGACAATAGAGATATATAAAACCAAAACAAATATATAAAAGAGAGCAGAAACACAGCAATCAAATGGAGCTGGAAAGTAATGTGAACTTCAAGAAAAAACAAGGGAAAAAGGTGTACAAATAATGCCGGACAACTTAATTCTACAGGAGGACCTAGAATCATCAGAAACAGGGATAGGGAAAAAACTCAATGCATCCCTAACTCAGATGGAAAGAAATATTAGAGAAGACATGAGGCAGCAAGTCCAAGAAATAAAAGAATATTTTGAAAATGAATTAAACAAACAAATTCAAATGGCAAAGAACGAGCTTTACCAAAAGACAGAGATCTTAAAAAAAATCAAACAGTAATCCTAGGAATGCAGAAAAAATATAAACCACATTAAAAACTCAAACGAGAATATTGTAAATAGACTAGATCAAGTAGAAGTCAGAAGATCAGATAATGAAGACAAAGTTTATCAACTTGAAAAGAATATAGTCAACACAGAAAACATGCTTATATCCCATGAGCAATCTATTTAAGAGATATGGGATGTCATAAAAAAACAAATTTGAGAGTCATCAGGATAGAAGAAGGCATAGAGATTCAAACCAAAGGAAAGGACAACATATTAAATAAAATAATTCTAGAAAATTTCCCATAGATGAAAGATGGAATGGATTGCCAAATCCTTGAAGCCTACATGACCTCAAACATTCAAAACCATAATAGACCAACTCCAAGACATAGAATTATGAAGATAGCCAACATACAGAACAAGGAGAGAATATTAAAAGCTAAAAGAGAAATGAGGCAGATTACATTCTGGGGTAAACCAATTAGGTTAACGACTGATTTTTCATCACAAACTTTGAAAGCGAGTAGATCCTGGAACAATGTATTTCAAATACTGAAAAATAATGGATTCCAACCAAGAATACTGTATCCAGCAAAATTAAGTTTGGGATTTGACAATGAAATTAGTGTCTTTCACGATAAATAAAAGTTAAAAGA
This sequence comes from Callospermophilus lateralis, assembly GCF_048772815.1. NCBI lineage: Eukaryota > Metazoa > Chordata > Mammalia > Rodentia > Sciuridae > Callospermophilus > Callospermophilus lateralis. Next base: position 130,345,655 of record NC_135313.1, on the reverse strand, counting down.
ATTTGGAGAAAGAACACCAGCACTGCAAAACATTTTGAGCAAAATACTACAAGAAGAGGAATTGAAAAATAGTGCCCCAAACTAACAGCGGGAGGTATCTCAGTAAAGGGGGAGGAAAATAACCAAAAAGTAAAAACTAGCCAAACTAAAAAAAATAAATAAATAAACATGAATGAAAGTAAAAATCATATTTCAATTGTAACCTTAAATGTTAATGGCATAAAATCACCAATCAAGAGACATAGGTTAGTAACCTGAATCAAAAAAAAAAAATCCAACAGTCTGCTGCCTTCAGGAGACTCATATGATAGGTAAAGACATACACAGGCTGAAAGTAAAAGGTTGGGATAAATCATACCACTCACATGGCCCTCGGAAGCAAGCAGGAGTAGCCATACTCATATCAAAAAAAATCAATTTCAAACCTACGTTAATCAAAAGGGATAACGAAGGACACTATATACTGTTAAAAGGAACCATCCACCAACAAGACATAACAATTATCAATTTGTATGCACCAAACAATTGAGCTGCAACGCTCATGAAACAAACTCTCCTCAAGTTCAAGCGTCAAATAGACTACAACACAATAACTACGGGTGACTTCAACACACTGATCTCGCCATTAGACAGATCCTCTAGACAAAAACTGAATAAAGAAACTATGGAATTCAACAGCACAATAAATAACCTAGACTTAACCAACATATATAGAATATATCAACCATCATCAAGTGGATACACGTTCTTCTCAGCAGCACAAGGATCCTACTCAAAGATAGATCATATATTATGCCATAGGGCAACCCTTAGTAAATATAAAGGCGTGGAGATAATACCATGAACCATATCTGATCGTATTGGAATGAAACTGGAAATCAATGATAAAAGAAGGAAGGAAAAATCCTACATCATATGGAAAAATGAACAATATTCTACTGAATGATCAATGGGTTACAGAAGACATAAAGGAGGATATAAAAAATTCTTAGAGACAAATGACAATACAGACACAACATTCTGGAATCTATGGGACACAATGAAAGCACTTTTAAGAGGGAAATTCATTTCTTGGAGTTCTTTCCTCAAAAAAAAAAAATAAAAAAAATAAATGAACTCACAATACAAATCAAAAACCTAGAAAAAGAAAAGGAAAACAACAGCAAATGTAGTAGAAGACAATAAATAATTAAAATTAGAGCAGAAATCAACGAAATTGAAACAAAAAACCATTGAATAAATTGATAAAACTAAAAGTTGGTTCTTTGAAAACATAAATAAGATTGACAGGCCCTTAGCCATGCTAACGAAGAGAAGAAGAAAGACAACTCAAATTACTAACATACGGCATGAAAAAGGCATTATCACAACAGACACTACAGAAATACAGAAGATAATTAGAAAGTATTTTGAAACCCTATATTCAAATTAAATAGAAGATAGTGAAGATATCAATAAATTTCTTAAGTCATACGATGTGCCCAGATTGAGTCAGGAAGACACACACAATTTAAACAGACCAATAACAAAGGAAGAAATACAAGAAGCCATCAAAAGACTACCAACCAAAAAAAGCCCTGGAGCGGATGGGTATAGAGCGGAGCTCTACAAAACCTTAAAAGAAGAATTAATACCAATACTTTTCAAGCTATTTCAAGAAATAGAAAAAGAAGGTGCTCTTTCAAATTCATTCTATGAGGCCAAAATCACCCTGATCCCGAAACCAGACAAAAACACTTCAAAGAAAGAAAACTACAGACCAATATCTCTAATGAAATAGGATGCAAAAATTCTCAATAAAATCCTGGTGAATGTAATACAAAAGCATATCAAAAAATTGTGCACCATGATCAAGTAGGATTCATCCCAGGGATGCAAGGCTAGTTCAATATACGGAAATCAATAAATGCTATTCACCACATCAATAGACTTAAAGACAAGAACCATATGATCATCTTGATAGATGCAGAGAAAACATTCGACAAAGTTCAGCCTCCCTTTATGTTCAAAACACTAGAAAAACTAGGTATAACAGGAACTTACCTCAACATTGTAAAAGCTATATATGCTAAACCTCAGGCTAGCATCATCGTAAAGGAGAAAAACTGAAGGCATTCCCTCTAAAATCTGGAACAAGACAGGGATACCCTCTATCACCACTTCTATTCGATTTAGTTCTTGAAATACTAGACAGAGCAATTAGACAGAAAAAGAAATTAAAGACATAAAAATAGGAAAAGAAGAACTTAAATTATCGCTATTTGCAGATGACATGATAATATATTTAACAGACTCAAAAGGGTCTACAAAGCAACTGCTAGAGTTAATAAATGAATTCAGCAAAGTGGCAAGATATAAAGTCAACACGCATTAATCAAAGGCATTCCTGTATATCAGCAGCAAAACTTCTGAAATGGAAATGAGGAAAACCACTCCATTCACTATATCCACAAAGAAAATAAGATACTTGGGAATCATCCTAACGAAAGAGGTGAAAGATTTATATAATGAAAACTACAGAACCCTAAGGAGAGAGATAGAAGAAGATCTTAGAAGATGGAAAAATGTACCCTGTTCATGGATAGGAAGAACTAACATCATCAAAATGTTGATATTACCCAAAGTTCTCTACAGGTTTAAATCGGTGCCAATAAAAATCCCAACGGCATTTCTTGTAGAAATGATAAAGCAATCATGAAATTCATATGGAAAAACAAAAGACCCTGAATACCAAAAGCAATTCTAAGCAGGAAGTGTGAATCTGGAGGTATAGTTATACAAGAGTTCAAACTGTACTACAAAGCAATAGTAATAAAAACATCGTGGTACTGGTACCAAAACAGGCAGCTGGACCAATGGTATAGAATAGAGGACACAGAAACCAATCCACAAAATTACAACTTTTTATATTTGATAAAGGGGCTAAAAACATGCAATGGAGGAAAGATAGCATCTTCAACAAATGGTGCTGGGAAAATTGGAAATCCATATGCAACATAATGAAACTGAATCCCTTTCTCTCACCATGCACAAAAATTAACTCAAAATGGATCCAGGAGCTAGATATCAAATCAGAGACACTGCGTCTAATAGAAGAAAAAGTTGGCTACGATCTACATACTGTGGGGTCGGGCTCCACATTCTTTAATAGGATGCCCATAGCCCAAGAGTTATTAACAAGAATAAACAAATGGGACTTACTTAAACTAATTTTTTTTTTCTCAGCAAGAGAAACAATAAGAGAGGTAAATAGAGAGCCTACATCCTGGGAACAAATTTTTACCCCTCACACTTCAGATAGAGCCCTAATATCCAGAATATACAAAGAACTCAAAAAATTAAACAATAAGATAACAAATAACCCAATCAACAAATGGGCCAAGGACCTGAAGAGACACTTCACAGAGGAGGACATTCAATCAATGAACAAGTAAGTGAAAAAATGCTCACCATCACTAGCAGTCAGAGAAATGCAAATCAAAACCACCCTAAGATACCATCTCACTCCAGTAAGATCGGCAGCCATTAGAAGCCAAACAAAATAAGTGTTGGTGAGAATGTGGGGAAAAGGGTACACTTGTACACTACTGGTGGGACTGCAAATTGGTGAGGCCAATTTGGAAAGTACTATGGTGATACCTGGGAAAGCTGGGAATGGATCCACCATTTGACCCAGCTATCACCCTTCTCGGACTATTTCCTGAGGATCTTAAAAGAGCGTACTATAGAGATACTGCCACATCAATAATCATAGCTGCACAATTCACAATAGCTAGACTGTGGAACCAACCTAGATGCCCTTCAATAGATGAATGGGTAAAAAAAAATGTGGCTTTTATACAAAATGGAGTATTACTCTTCATTAAAAAATGACAAAATCATAGATTTTGCAGGGAAATGGATGGCATTAGAGCAGATTATGCTAGGCGAAGCTAGCCAATCCTTAAAAAACAAATGCCAAATGTCTTCTTTGATATTAAAAGAGCAACTAAGAACAGAACATCGAGGAAGAGCATGAGGAAAAGTTTTTCATTAAACAAAGACGAGTGGGGGGAGAGAAAGGGAGAGAGAAGGGAAAGCATATGGAAATAGTAGGAGACCCTCAATGTTACACAAAATTACATATAAGAGGATTTGAGGGGGAAATGGGGGGGGAAACAATGGAGAGAATTGAACAACAGCAGATGAGGTAGAGAGGGAAGATCGGAGGGGAGGGGAGGGGGGATAGTGGGGGATAGGAAAGGTCGCAGAATACAACAGTCACTAATATGCTATTATGTAAAAATGTGAATGTGTAACCAATGTGATTCTGCAATTCATATTTGGGGGAAAAATGGGAGTTCATAACCCAATTGAGTCAAATGTATCAAAGATGATATATCATGAGCTTTGTAATGTTTGGAACAACCAATAGAAATAAATAAATAAATAACGGTTTAAAATTGAGTGGGAAGAAATCAGCTAAAAATGGGTTGAGATGCATTCATTTTGCTAAGCAGAAACTTTGTTTTGTTTAGTTGTAACTATCACAAATTTATTTTACCAGGAAATTGGCTTTTGCAAATGCACATAAATTGAGATGAAAGGATAATTCACCTACCTTCATGAAAAATTCATAGCATTTCCTATATTTTTCATATTTCATTTTTTTCGTGAATATTTTGTCATGGACCAGGTCTAGTCTTAGGCTATTCTTCCAGAACACTACCTCATCTGACAAATTCGTACAATGTGTTGGATTGTTGTTTTCACCTTTTATTTAATAGTTTCTAGCTGATAATGTGTATTTTCTTTATCTTTATTTGGACATATATACCCAACAATATCTTTGCATTTTATGTTTTTCTGGGGAAGAGACTGATCAAAAGCTCTTTGTTATATGTATCAACAATCAGACATTTAGAGCACGCAATTATTCTTAATTTTGCATGAAAATATCTTTGTACTATTTTCTTATACAGATTTAGAATTATTAATAATGTCCCTACTGTAATAAGTAATTACTTACAAGAAGAATTAAACAATTGACTTTTTATCAATTATGAATATGAAAAGTACTAAAATAAGCATTTGGCAATTAATACACAATAGATAGAAATTGAAATCACAAGAAAGCCATTTAAAATGTCAGTGCATATGGTCCTTAAATTATAGGTTATTCAAAAAACTTTTTCTAATTCATAAGATTTAATATGCCGTATTACAACTTAATGTGATATAAAACCTTAAATTATCAGTATTGATAAAAAAGAATGATACCTGTTTATTTTAATATGTTTATTTGATTTTCACTGTAACATGTTAATTCTGGAAGGCTTGAGAATTAAGAAAGTTTTGGTCTATATTATTTTTAAAAGGCTAATCAAAGTACTTTTAAATATATATGTGTATATATATATATATATATATATATATATATATATATAATATGTAATGCATATGCATGAATATAGATGCATATGTATAAAAATGTATTTTTATATATCTATCAGGTGATTATAATTATTAAATTTTCTCAAGAAAAAAATGACTATAAAAAACAGTCTTAAATTTAAATTTCATAGCATACTACTGTTTGTAATGACATGAGAGAAAAACAGATATGAAAGGAAAACGAAAAAGGAAGAGAGAGAAGGGGGAAAATGAGGAAGAAAGTGAGTAAAGATGAGAGAGAGGCGTGTTCGATGTAAAGATAAAAGTGGAGGGGCTGGGTTTGTGGTTCAGTGGTAACATGTTTTTCTAGCATGTGTGGGACACTGGGTTCTATTCTAAGCACCACATACAAATAAACAAAATGAAGGTCAATCACAACTGAAAAAATAAAAAATAAAAAAGTAGAAATATTACCAAAACTCCAAGCTTTTATGAATGTTAAATTAAAAAAAATTATGTTACATAGCCTTATGTAATTTCTAGACTATCCAAAAGAGTCATTAAATGTTAGATTATTAGTGCGATAACTAAAAATCCATTGCTCTTTCCTCAACATTCTGTGGCATTCTAGTGGTAAAATAAATTCTATTATAACACCAAAAAAAAAATCTAATATTTCTATAGTAACTGACCCAGTTTAATATCAAGGCTAGTAGATTCCTATGGGACATGATGTGTATTTTGACATTCATTTTTATTCAACACTGGAACATTACTATTTCTTCAGTTTATGCACATCATAGGATATATATTTCATCCACAAGTTCGCTAATTTATACGCATTTGTTTCACTTTCAGTCACTTCCTGCTTCAGAACACATGTATTTCTCTATGTTTCTTGACTGCTCTTTTCATGAGACTTCTTTCCAAACACATTATTTTCGATTTCCATTATCACAATACTAATACCCCCAATACTAATTTATACGTCTTCAAAATATTGCTCCCAGAAATGGTGGAAGAAATGCACATGTGACCTGATTTACATATACATTTTATCACAGTAATATTCTGGACACAAAAAGCAAAGGTGACACTTATGATTTTACCAAACCTAAATGGAAAGTGAACATGGATTACTAAAAACATCCATGTCCAGGTTGCCTAATGCTCTCAAATGTGAATCCTTTTCTTGACTACATATTTGTTTCTTCCTAAGATTATATATTCAACCTCAAGCCCCTTGAAAATGTCTAATCTTATCACTCACTTTATCATTTGCCTGATTTCCTAATGTCTCTATTGATATCTGCTTTCCTACTTATTTTCCCCAGATTATCATTGTGACTGACTCTTCACATGTGCTCACATTTACATTCAATCTCTACCAGAAACCCTATTGCTAAAGAACTTTTGGTCCAAATCCTATACTCACTCTTCGTTCTAAACCTACCGACTATCTTTCTAATAATACCGACTATCCCTTTTTGACTAGAAGTTCTCTTTGACATTCCATCATTCAAGGTACAAAGTCCAATGCCATTGAACATCGATTTATCTGAGACATTTCTGCAGAACATAATTCAAAGCTAAGTATCCCAATCAAGGGCCCAATGCCGTTCTGGGCTTCAAATCTTACCTAGATTTCTGTTTTCATTCTTATATTTCACTTTTACATTCTTGTAAATATTACAGGTTCTCATTACCATTATTCATCCCGCAGAATGATTCTTAACCCAAATCGAACTTTTATTAACCGTAACCATATACTCTTCCCTCAATCAAACTTTACAGAAGAGCAGGGATAGAGTTGCTTTTACAATACAGGAATGTAGGGGTTCTTAAACCTGCTGAGGTCCTCAAAGGTCCATGCAGAAATGATCCCTGGAGAAGATGTAGGCAGCTATGAAGGAGTTGAGAGAGCAAAAGTCATCTTGCATGGCAAACCCCCTTGTCAGGATGAATGGGATGTGTCTGAATCAGTCTCTCCATTTTAAATGTAGAGAAGATGGACAAAACCAGGCCTGTATGGGGAGATGTTCCCAGGCGCCAATGTTTGATATACCATTCTATCTTGTGAAATTGTCACAGAAAGTAGGGGCAGCCTCTATCTCATGGGACCCTTGGAAGCAAATGTTAAAACAAAGTGATTGCCAAGGTAGTGACCTCATGCAGTTCCTGAAGAAAGTGACCTACCTCACTTCCTTGGTGATGTAACTCTCTGAACTTGTGATCCAAGATGCCAGGCTCCAGAGCCAGTCCCAGTCCCAATCCCAGTGGGCTCACTTGTTTGGATGTACCAAGGACAGAGTCAGTATTTCTTGGTATCTACTGATGTGAGGATTGCCAAATGCCAGGACAGATCTGAAGAGGGGCCTTTCCTGAGAAAGCAGGTAGTGGCTCACCGCTGGCTCCTGTAAACTTCACAGAGTTGGCAAAGGAGATAGATCTGAGACAGGACAGGACATTTCATTGGAACATAATATGGCAAAACAGACAGAGGACACTACAGATAGTCAGAGACCTACTTGCGGGAAGGAGATGCCTTTGTGAGTGTGAGTGTCAGTTTGTGGTTTTGTCTCATGTTCTGAGAATAGGTAGGAAAGACAGTTTGTTTGGTTTGGAATAGACTGTTTCTAGTAAGTCTTTTGACAAGGTGAGTGATTCTATGTCTGTGTATCCAACTGTGTCCGTGGTTGTAGACATTAGAAAAGAGAATGCATCAATGGATATGTCCTGTCTAGTAGAAAGCTTCCCAGCATTCATCCTGCCCAATTTATGAATGAACTTCAGCTTGCCTTATGGATGGACAACACCTACTATCTTCCTAAGTTTCTGTTTTCTTCCTGAATTCTGGCCACTCTGCAGAATAGGCTCATGGTTTTGTGTCCAAGATATGTACCACCTCCAAGCTCTGTGACATGGCCATGTACTGGATAGCGGTAAGGAATGGGAGCATCTCAGAAAACTCAGATATCAGTGTGACCAGGAAATTCTCAGTGGAGAAACCCTGCTTTGGGCCATTCTCTTACCTATGTTTCTGTTGCCCTGAATATCAGGAAGGTCTTTTCCTCAGGCCACCCCTTTGTGAAGCCTGAAGAAAACAGTTTTCAAATGAAAATGAATGGCCATCACCTGTGGCTCTTTGCTTAATTTCGTTGGAAAGTGATGTGTCTTAATCAGCCTCTTGGACCTGTGTGAGGTTGTGGCTTAGATTCTCAGCACCTGATGGATCTAAAGAAAGATCCCATGTGTGCATCCAAACAAAATGGCAAAAAGATCAGTTATGCTGGATGAAGTGTCTTGCCTTCCTTTGTTAGGTTCCTGACCTACATCAAGTGAGAATAGGGATCCTTTGGGTCAAATGAAATCTTCACAGCCCTAAAGAAGAACTTGGGTTTTCTCATTATTCCAAATCACATAAAGAATCTATACCTGACAGGCAGTAGGCTTCAAAATGGAGAAGCAGAGCATTATTAACTGCAGTCCTATTTTATCACTCCTGGTTCAAATTCAGGGTGTCCAGGCCCCCATGACTTTAGGCAAATGAGGGGTAAGAGAGCTTATTTTGGACACTAACACATACCCCACTAGACTCTGACTACTAATCCTAACATGATGGAGAATAATAATCAAAACAGAATAGAAATACAAGCAGTTCAGAGGAGTCATGTTATTTAATTGGACTTGCCTTTTGCATTATATAGGGTAGGAATTATAAATCTAGTCAATTTTTAATTAAAACAGTTCTCCATGTGTTTTAAAAGTTAAAAAATATGTGAATTCCTCTCTCCCTTTCTCTGTGGCCTATTCAACACATGTGTTTTTATATGCACATATAGAATCCTACCTGGTATCACATGTACATACTTGAGAGGTTGCTGACTTGGCAGATGCAAATTGTGAGAAGAGATCACTCCTCTTAATGCTGTTGGAACTGAAAATTCAAACTATTGGTGACCTTCCTAGCTGAACAAAATTATATATAAATCCATGTTCAGTAAAAAGTATATTTTGGGATGTGTGGATTATATATATTTCATGATAAATTTCGATTGGCATATATATTGCTACTTTTTAATGTCTGTGTCAGTGTGTTTGTGTGTATATATATATATATATATATATATATATATATATATAGGCATATATATGTATCTATAATATATATATATATATATATATATATATATATATATATATATATATATATATATATACACTCTCCAGAATTTTGAAAATATGAAATATATGTTTCTTATTATACACTCCCTAAATTTATTTATGTTCATGTATGTGGATTTATTATCAACTTTTCACAAGATTATTCTCAGAAATATTCATCCACCTGAAATACATATTTGTTTCCTAGTACTGAAAACTAACTTCAGTGAATGATGCATACAAATCCTAATATTTCTACAGTTACTGACCAAGTTTAACATCAATGCAAGTAGATTCCTATGGGACATGGTATGTATTTTGATGTTCATTTTTATTCAACACTGGTACATTACTATTTCTTCAGTTTATGCACATCATAGGATATATATTTCATCCACAAGTTCGCTAATTTATATCAATTTGTTTCACTTTCAATCACTTCCTGCTTCAGAACACATGTATTCCTCCATGTTTCTTGACTAGTCTCTTCATGAGACTTCTTTACAAACACATTATTTTCGATTTCCATAATTACTTTTGAAGCAAAACTCACACACCCTTAATGACAAACCATAACCCTAATATTACCATTAGATGTATAACTGATAGGAATGAATGACTGTGTATCAATATAAGATTTCTTATATATTTTAAGATATCAATTTAATCCATTATTTAAAGTGGAATCAGTTATATTATTTATCCACAGTATCATCTATTCATGCATTATCTCTATATTCATAGACACAGGGTACACCTCTTTGTACCCGCAACACTAATTTATACATCTTCAAAATATTGCTCCCTGAAATGGTGGAAAAAATACTTATGTCACCTGATCTACATATACATTTTATCACAGTACTATTTTGGATTCAAAATGCAAAGATCACAAATATGTTTGTACAAAAGCCTAAATTGAATGGGAGCATGGATTACTAAAAACATTGATGTCTAGGTTGCCTAATTCTCTCAAATGTCCATCCTATTGGTGACTACATATTTGTTTCTTCAAAGATTATATAGTCAATATCAACCCTGTTAAAATGTCTAATCCTATAACTCACTTTATACTTTGCCTGATTTCCTACTGTCTCTATTGATGTTTACTTTCCTACATATTTTCCCCAGTTTACCTATGTGACTGACTCTTCACATGTGCTGACATTGACATTCATTCTATTACTGAAACCCTATTGATAAAGAACTTTCTGTCCATATCCTGTACTCACACTTCTTGCAAAACCTACCGACTATCTTCCTAATCCTATGGACTATCCCTGTTTGAGTGGATGTACTTTTCTACAATCTATCATCCAAGGTACAAGGTCCTATGTCATTGATTATCGATTTATCTGAGACATCACTGCAGAACGTAATTCAAAGCTAAGTATCCCAATCAAAGGCCCAATTCCAATATGGACTTTAAATCTTACTACATTTCTGTTTTCATACATATTTTTCAACTCTATATTCTTATATATATCACAGATTCCCAATACCATTATTCATCCAGCAAAATGATTCCTAACCCAAAACAAACATGTAATTAACCCTAACCATAAACTGTTCCCTCAATCTACCTTTACAAAAGAGCAGGGACAGAGTTGGTCTTACAATACCAGAAAGTAGGGGATTGTCCACCTGCTGAGAACCTCAAAGGTCCATGCAGAATTGATCCCTGGAGAAGATGTAGGCAGGTATGAAGGTTCTGAGAGATCAAAAGTCATCTTCCATGGCAAACAACCTGGTCAGGATGAAGGCTTTTGTCTGAATCAGCCTCTCTCTTCTTAATGTAGAGAAGATGGACCAAATGAGGCCTTTGTGGAGAGCTGTTCCTGGGTGCCTATGGTTGATATACCATTCTAACTTGTGAATGTGTCACAGAAATACGGTCAGCCTAAATGTCATAGGACCCTTGGATGCATGTGTTAGGACAAACTGGTTGCCAAGGCAGTAACCTCATTCAGTTCCTGAAAGAAGTTACCTCACCTCACTTTTTTGGTGATGGCACTTTCTGAATTTGGGATCCAGGAAGCCAGGCACCTAGAGCTTGTCTCAGTCACAGGGCTAGTGGTCTCACTTGTTTGATTTAACAAGGACAGAGTCAGTCTTTCTTGGTATCTACTGATGTGAGGATGGACAAATGACAGGAAAGCTCTGAAGAGGGGCCTTTCCTGAGAAAGAAGGTAGTGGCTCACTGCTGGCTCCTGACAACTTCACAGAATTGGCCATGGAAACCAGATGTGAGATAGGAGAGGCCATTTTGGGGGAACATAGTATGGCCTATCAGTCAGAGAACACTCCGGATAGTCACAAACCCACTTGGAGGAAGGAGGTGCTTATCTGGCTGTGGGTGTGGGTTTGTGTTTTTTTTCTCATGCTCTGAGAATATGTCCGAAAGGCGGTTTGTTTGGTTTGGAGTAAAGTGTTTCCAGAAAGTCGTATGAAAAGGCGAGTGTTTCTATGTCTGTGTATCTCAGTGTGTCCGTGGTTGTAGACATTAGCAAAGAGAATACATCAATGGATGAGTCTTGTCTAGTAGAAAGCTTCCCAGCATTCATCCTTCCCAGTTTATGAATGGACTGCGGCTTGCCTTATGGATCGGCAACACCTGCTATCTTTCTAAGTTACTGTTTGCTTCCTGAATTCTGGCCACTCTCCAGAATAGGCTCATGGTTTTGTGTCCAAGATATGTACCACCTCCAAGCTCTGTGACACGGCCATGTATTGGTTAAATGAAGGGCATGGCGAGCATCTCAGAAAACTCAGATATCACTGTGACCAGTAAAGACTCAGTGGAGAAACCATGCTTTGGGCTTTTTCCTTACCTATTGTTCTGTTGCCCTGAATGTCAGGAAAGTCTTTGCCTCAGGCCACCCTTTTTGAAGCCTGAAGAAAAGTTTCCAACTGCAAATGAAGGGGTATCAACTGTGGCTCTTTGCTTAATTGCTTTGGAAAGGGATATGTCTTAATCAGCCTCTTGGCCTTGTGTAATTCTGTGGCTTAGATTCTCTGCACCTGATGGATCTAAAGAGAGATCCCATGTATGCTTCCAAAAGCAAAATGTCCAAAAGAGCAATCATTGTGGATGAAGTCTCTCTCCTTCCTTGGTAAGGTTCCTAACCTCCATCAAGTGAGAATAGGGCTCCTTTGGGTCAAATAAGTTCTTCAAAGCCCTGCAGATTCTAGCCCATAGGTGATTGGGTTTTCACATGAAGAATCTAAATCCCACCATCAGTAGGCCTCAAATTTAAGAAGCAGAGCAAAATAAACGGCAGGCCTATTTGATCACTCTTAGTTCACAGGAAGGGTGTCCAGGCCACCCTGACTTTAGGCAAATGAGGGGCAAGGGAGCTTATTTTGGACACTGTCTTGGGCTGCACCCCTCAAGGAAACCTCCAGCCAGAGGTTATGATGAGTGTCTGTATGGAAGAAAATGAGGGCCATGTGGGAGTGTTTTGGTTTTAATTGTAGTCATTTTTGTGACGGTTAGTAGAGATGACATGGTACACCTTGGCTGTAACTTTGGTGGGATTCCGCATAAAGACTGAGTTCTCGTACTGAACTCAGAGAAGTATTGCCATGAATAGTTTTGCAATTTTAGGAGGCCACGCATGAGAGTCGCCCTTGGAAACTGAGATCTAGGCCCAGGCTAGCTATTCACAGAGCACTGGAAATCTCAGCCAGGATATCACATGATTTTATTCTGAAAAACTTGGCAACCATTGTTGAGAGTCAAAACACACATGGACCTCACATTGTAGATCTCAATGTTCCTGGATTCATGTGACCTTTTGGCCACTCTTTGGGAAGCCTTTCCTGTGAGAGATCTCCAGATATTTCATTGAAATGAGCTTCCTCACCATTTAATAGTTCCAGAATGCCTCCAACTTCATCCTTGAAAAATGGCTAGGTCAATATATCATGAAATTTTTAAAATTCCCATGACAAGTTGGCACTGGAGATTCTTTGGATATCCTGCAGCTGATCATGAGAATAACAGTCAGTGCCTTGATTGACTGGTTTTCATTAAAATTGTGCAGAACAGAGATGCCAGGAAGTTGGAGCCTGCTGAGGAGTGGGCCTAGAGCAGTGGTGGGCAGGTGTGTGATAAAACACCTGCGGTGTGGTCATGTGGATCTGCCTTTGGCTTCCAAATGGCTGGTGACTGATATGGTGCAGCCAGCAGTCCCTTCAATGTAAAGGCATCTTGTTATATGCAGAGGTTTTAGGGAAATATTTAGAATCAGGTTGCTATGGTCAAGGGGGCAACTATGTGGGATATAAGCCTGGTTGGTGCATTCTCCTGCAGACCCTGACCCACCACACGTGACAGAACTCCCTCACGCACAGAGTAACAGTTGAATTCTTTGTATTTCGTGAAGCTAATACCAAAATCCCAGTGCAGCGGCAAGAAACACCACGAAAAGTGGAGAATGACCAAATAGCTTCACAGGCCCATGTGGATACACTTAGCCCCCCGTGTCCACAGTTTACCTACAAAGAGAGTATTCAGCACTGCTGACTCATGTTCAGTGGAAAATAAGAAACCATGTCCTCCAGGTCACATAGATGAAGACCCTGATTTGATGGTCTCACTACAAATGAAGCTGAAGCTCCCGACAACAACATATATTTCAAGTGGCCAACCTCAGAGGCAGTTTCTCAAGAAGTCTTTAGGCCAGCAGAGCTCCATGTTTTTGGAATGATTACACTGTCCCTTACTTTTGGAATCTCCTCTACCTCCTCCAAGGTTGTGAACTCCTGAGCATATTCCATTCCAGATATTTATTCACAGATTTTCTAACTCTTCTCTTCTAATTGTGTCTTACTCTGGGCGATTGTAATGTCAAGGCATTGTTCTGGATGAGAGTGGGAAGATTTTTGTGTACCACATATTTACATACACATTGGATTCATTTTCCAATTTTCCTTTAAAAATACTGAATACCTCACACTAACACCTACCCTACTAGACTCTGACAACTAATCCTAATAAGATGGAGAAAAATAAACCAAAAAAAAAATAGAAATACAAGCAGTTCAGAGAAGGCATGGTGTATAGTGGAATTGCCTTTTGCATTATTTAGGGTAGGAGTTATAAATCTAGTCAATTATTTGTTAAAATATTTCTCCATGTGGTTTAAAGTTAACAAATATGTGATTTCCTGTTTCCCTGTCTCTGTAGCCTATTCAGCACATGTATTTTTCCATGCAATTATAGAATCTTACCTGATACCACACGTACATTCTTGTGAAGTGGCTGACTTGGCAGATACAAATTTTAAGAGATCACTCCTCCTAAACGCTTTAGAACTGAAAATTCAACCTATGCATGAGCTTCCTAGTTGAACAACATTATACATAAATCCATGTTAAATAAAAAAAAATATTTTTGGATCTCTGGATGATATAAATTTCATGGTGAATTTCATATAGCGTATATTATGCTAGTTTTTAATTTCTGTGTGTGTTTGTGTGTGTGTATGTGTGTGTATATATATATATATATATATATATATATATATATATATATATATATATATATTCTCCAGATTTTTCAAAATATGAAATATGTGTCTTATTATACACTCCCTTAACTCATTCATATTCAAGTATGTGGATTTATAATCAAATTTTCTCAAGAGTTTTCTCAAAATATTTATTCTCCTGATATACATATTTGTTTCTTAGTACTGAAAACTAACTTTAGTGAATGGTGCATACAAATTCTAATATTTCTACAGTAACTGACCTAGTTTAACATCAATGCAAGTACATTCCGATGGGACATGATGTGTATTTGGATGTTCATTCTATTCAACACGGTACATTACTATTTCTTCAATTTATTCACATCATGGGATATATATTTCATCCACAAGTTCACAAGTTTATAGGCATTTGTTTCACTTTCAATCATTTTCTTCTTCAGATCACATGTATTCCTCCATGTTTCTTTACTGGTCTTTTTATGAGACTTCTTTCCAAACACATTATTTTCGATTTCTATGATCACTTTTGAAGCAATACTCACACACCTTTCATGATAATCCATAACCCTAATATTACATTTAGATATATTACTGGTTGGAATGAATGATATTATACCAATACAGATTTCTTATAATATTTCATATATTAATTCAATCCATTATTTAAAGTGGGAACAGTTAAATTATTTATTCAAAACCTGGTCTATTCATGCATTATGTCTATATTCATGGACACAGGGTACACCTTTTTGTACCCCCAATACTAATTTATAGGTCTTGAAAACCTTACTCCCAGAAATTCTTGAAAAAATGCTCATGTCACCTGATCCACATATACATTCTATGACAGTAATATTCTGAACAAAAAATTCAAAGGTCACACTTATGATTGTACCAAAGCCTAAAAGGAAAGTGAACATCGATTACTAAAAGCATCCATGTCCAGGTTTCCTAATGCTCTCAAATGTCAATCCTAATGGTCACTGCATATTTGTTTCTTCTTAAGATTATATATTCAAACTCAACAGTGTACAAAATGTCTAATCCTATCACTCACTTTATACTTTGCCTGATTTTGTAAAGTCTCTATTATTATCTGCTTTTCTACATATTTTTCAAAGTTCATCATTGTGACTGAATTTTCATATGTGCTGACATTTACATTCACTCTCTAACTGAAACCCTATTGGTAAAGAAATTTCCGTCGAAATCCTGTACTCACTCTTCTTCCTAAACCTACCAACTATCTACCTAATCCTACCGACTATCCCTTTTTGACTGGATGTTCTCTTCCTCATTCAATCATCCAATGTACAAGGTCCTATGCCATTGTAAATGGATTTATCTGAGACATCTGTGCAGAACTTAATTCAACACTACGTATCCCAATCAAGGGCCCAATGCCCTTCTGGGCTTCAAATCCTAGATTTCTGTTTTCATACATATATTTTACCAATATAATTTAATAAATATCGCAGGTTCCCAATACCATTATTCAACGCGCAGAATGATTCCTAACCCAAATCGAACCTGTTATTACCCAAACCATACACTGTTCCCTTAATCTAACTTTACAGAAAAGCAGCGACAGAGTTGGTCTTACAATACAGGAGTGTAGGGAAACTTCCACCTGCTGAGAACCTCAAAGGTCCATGCAGAAATGATCCATGGAGAAGATGTAGGCAGCTATGAAGGACCTGAGGGAGGAAAAGTCAACTTCCATGGTAAACAACCTGGTCAAGATGAAGGGATGTGTCTGAATCAGCCTCTTTCATCTTAATTTAGAGAAGATGGACCAAACCAGGCCTGTGTGGAGAGCTGTTCCCGGGTGCCTATGGTTGATATACCATTCTAACTTGTGAAAATGTCAGAGCGAGTAGGTGCATCCTCCATCTCATGGGACTCTTAGAAGCAACTTTTAGGACAAAGTTGTTGTCAAGGCAGTGACCTCATTTAGTTCCTGAAGGAAGTGACCTCACCTCACTTCCTTGATGATGAAACTCTCTGAACTTGGGATACAGGAAGTCAGGCACCCAGAGCCAGTCCCAGTTCATGTCCCAGTGGTCAAACTTGTTTGGATTTTCCAAGGACAGAGACAGTCTTTCTTGGTACCTACTGATGTGAGGATGGCCTAATGCCAGGAAGGTCTGAGGAGGGGCCATTCCTGAGAAAGAAGGTAGTGGCTCACCGCTGGCTCCTAACAGCTTCACAGAGTTGGACACGGAGACCAGATCTGAGACAGGACAGCCCATTATGGGGGAATATATTATGGCCCACCAGTCAAAGGACACTCCATATTTTCACAGACCTACTTGGGGGTCTGTGTGGGTGTGGGTGTGGGTGTGGGTTTGTGGTTTTGTCTCATGTTCTGAGAATAGGTAGGAAAGTTGTTTTGTTTGGTTTGGTGTGAATTGTTTCTAGTAAGTCTTTTGACAAGGCGAGTGTTTCTATGTCTGTGTATCCCACTGTGTCCGTGGTTGTAGACATTAGAAAAGAGAGCGCATCAATACATATGTCCTATCTAGTGGAAATCTTACCAGCATTCATCCTGTCCTATTTATGAATGGTCTGCGGCTTGCCATATGGATCGGCCACTCCTAATATCTTCCTAAGTTCCTATTTTCTTTCTGAATTTTGGCCAAACTCCAGAATAGGCTCATGATTTTGTGTCCAAGATATGTACCACCTTTAAGCTCTGTGACATGGCCATGTACTGGATAGCTGAAGGCAATGGTGAGCATCTCAGAAAACTCAGATATCAGTGTGACCAGGAAAGTCTCAGTGGAGAAACCCTGCTTTGGGCCTTTTGCTTACCTATTGTACTATTGCCCTGAATGTAGGGAAAGTCTTTGCCTCAGGCCACCCCTTTGTGAAGACTGAAGAGTTTTCAAATGGAAATGAATGGGCATCCCCTTTGGCTCTTTGCTTAATTGCTTTGGAAAGGGATGTGTCTGAATCAGCTTCTTGGCCCTGGGTGAGGTTGTGGCTTAGATTCTCAGCACCTAATGGATCTAAATAAATCCCATGTGTGCATCCAAAACCAAAATAGCCAAAAGAGCAGTCATTGTGGATGAAGTCTCTCACCTTCCTCTGTAAGGTTCCTGACCTCCATCTTTGAGAATAGGGATCCTTTGGGTCAAATGAGTTCTTCAAATCACTACAGAGGCTAGGCCATAGGCCATAGGTGCTTGGGTTTTCTCATGACCCCAATTAACATAAGGAATCTAAACCCCACAATCATTAGGCCACAAAATGGAGAATCAGAGCAGTATTAAGGGCAGGCCTCTTTGATCACTCCTGGTTCACAGGAAGGGTTTTCCTGCCACACTGATTTTAGGCAAATGGGGGAAAGGGACCTTATTTTGGATACTGTCTTTGGCTTTGGCCCTCATGGAAACCTAAAGCCTGAGGTTATGATTAGTGTCTATATGGAAGAAGATGAGGGCCATGTGGGAGTGTTTTGGTTTTAATTGTGGTCATTTTTGTGGCCGTTGGAAGAGATGACTGGGTCCACCTGGGCTTGAACACTGGTGTGATTCCCCTTAGAGAATGAGTTATGGAACTGACCTCAAAGAAGTATTGCCATGTATTGTGTTGGGATTTTAGGAGGCCACTCATGAGAGTCGCCCTTGGAAACTGAGATCAAGGCCCAGGGTGGTTTTCCACAGAGCACTGGGAATCTCAGGAAGGATATCACATGATTTTATTCTTAAAGAATTGGCAGCCATAGTTGCAAGTCAAAACACAAAAGGATCACACATTGTAGACCTCAAACGCCTGGCTTAATGTGACCTTTTAGCCTGTCGTTGGGAAGCATTGCCTGTTAGAATTCACCAGAGATTTCATTGAAATGAGCTTCCTCTCCATTTAATGGTTCCTGAATGAATTAAACCCCACAGTGCCTCAAACTTCATCCTTGAAAAAAGGCTAGATAAATACCATTAAATTTTTGAAATTCCCATGAACAGGTGTCACTGGAGAACCTTTGGATGTCTTATAGATGATCATGAGTGTACCAGACAGTTCCTTGATTGACTGGGTTTCATGAAAATCGTGTAGAACAGAGATGCCTGTAATTTGGAGCCCGATGAGTAGTCGGCCTAGAGCAGTGGAGTGTAGGTGTTTGTTAGAACATCTGTGATGGGGTCATGTGGATCTGCCCTTGGCTTCCAAAGGGATTGTGACTGACATGGTGCAGCCCCCATACCCTTGTATGTAAAGGCATCTTGTTATACGGAGAGGTTTCAGGGCAATGTTTAAAATCAGATTGCTATTGTCAAGGGGGCAAGCTATGTGGGATAGAAGCCTGGTTGGTGCACTCTCCTGCAGACCCTTAACCAACACACGTGACAGAACTCCCTCCAGCACTCTGTCCTAGTTGACCTCCTCGTATTTCATGAAGCAAATACCAAACTCCCAGTGTAGCTGCAAGAAACACCATGAAAACTAGAGGAAGACCAAATGGCTTCAAAGTCCACACTGGGAGACACTTTCCCCCCAAATGGCAACAAATTACCTACAAAGAGAGAATTCAGCCCTGCTGCCTCTTGTTTATTGGAAAATAAGAAACCATGTGCTCCAGGTCACACAGATGCAGACCCAGATTTGATGGTGTCACTAAAAAGGAAGTTAAAACTCCTGACAACAACATATATTTCAAGTGCCCAACCTCAGAGGCAGTTTCTCAAGAAGTCTTTAGGCCAACAGAGCTCCATGTTTGTGGAGTTTTTACCATGTACCTTACTTTTCGAAACACCTCTACCACCTCCAAGGTTGATAACTACTGAGCATTTTCCATTCCAGATGTGTATTCACAGATTTTCTAACTCTTCTCCTCTTATTGTGTCTTACTTGGGGTGAAGGTAATGTCCAGGCATTGTTCTGAATGAGAGTGGGAAGACTTTTGGGTAGCATATATATGCATACACGTTGGATTCATTTTCCAATTTTCTATTTGAAATACTGAATCCCTGACTGTCAGAGGTAGAAGGAATTCTCCTTCAAAGAATAGCCTGACACTTAAAAGAAACAGCCACCAGGAGACATCCTGTCTGGGAGACATCCTGTAGCCATCTGTCTCCCTGAGACATCCTGCGGCCATCTGTCTTTCTGAAACTTCCTGAGGTTATCTCACCTTGTGAAGACATCTAGGAACTGCCGATAAGAGAGATTTCCCACATCTAGCATACAAATACCCCTGTGTGAATAAAAGTTTGCAGCTTGATCAGAACTCCTGTCTTGCTGTCATCTCTCGTGTCTCTTGTCCCTTCATTCCTCCCTATCTAGGTTCGCTGCCCACGTTGATGTGTCCTGCCAGCCGGGACATCTGGCGCCCACCGATTGGGACTCGAGCTTTTGATTGAGGGGGACCCCGTCCTCCTGGAAGATTTGGTCAAGCGGAGCTTGCAATAACCGCAGAAGACACCGCCGAGAGACAGATCCAGGAGGAGGGTGGGGATGACGCACGGTGATTTACCCACCATGGGACAAGCAGTTTCGTCACATGATTTGTTTTTGTCAGGCAACAAGGAGTCCTTCCAGACATGGGGGCGCGTGTTAAGAAAAAAGACTTAATTTTGTTTCTTTTCACAGATAAGAGAGCAGTGTCCATGGTTTCCTCTTGAAAGGACCATTGATGGTAAAAGATGGCTTAGAGTAGGAGACTGTTTAAAAGATTATTATGAATCCTTTGGCCCAGAAAAAGTGCCTGTTCCCACCTTTTCGTACTGGAACTTAATTAATGAAATTCTTAAAAGTTCACCCTTTGACAATGGTACCTTAAACCTTGTGAAGGTTGGGGAAGAGACTATGCAAATACTTCTCATATTACCTCGGCATGCCCATCAGTTAGTATAGACATAGACCCTTCTCAGGCTCCCCAGGACCGTGGGAACCTTCCTGGTCCCCCTCAAAATACCACCCTAATGAATAAGGCTCCAATGGTTACCATCTGCGTTTATCCAGTTTTAAATCCCGGAGACTCATTGACCCCTGTAGAGGAGGCTACCTTGGAGAAGGAAGCAGCTCGCTACCATTCAGAAGACCCTCCACCTCTCAAGACCCTGCCACAACCTATAGGACTTACACATCCACCTCAATCCTATATCCCTCCTGCTTTTTGTGCTCTGGCCCTTCAGGGTACAAATGCCCCCCCCAGATATTTTTTCCCCACTTCCCTTGCCTAAACTGGCTCCTTTGTGAGCATCCTTCCAACATAGACAGGAACAGATCCAACCTTTAAAAGAATTAAGATCCCTTCACTCTGAGCTCTGTTCATTAGCCTTAGGTATGGAGTCAAAGCAACTGGCCTACAGTGGTCTAAAACAAAGGCGAAGCCACTCCATCGACCTGTGCTCGCCTTCCCAGTCACCACCAGTCTGATAGATAAGCCTGCCCAGGCTGAGGTCAAAGACTTAGACGAGGATCAAGAGGAGGAAGCGGGGAAATGGATTAAGGAGATCAGGACTCAGAGGATGAGGAGTTCAGCCCTAGGCGGGCAGGAACCCAGAGTCTACAAAAAATTAAGCCTGCATTTTCCTGAAAAACTTAAAAAGGCTTGTGCTCACTATGGCCCCATTGCACCCTACACGTTGGCTTTATTAGAAAGCCACAGCACACAATGACTTACTCCCAATGATTGGAAATTTTTAGACCAAGCTACCCTCAGTGCCAGAGACTTCCTGTTATGGAATGAAGATTTCAAAGAGCACTGTCGGGAAACTGCTCAAAAAATTTTAACTAAGGCCTCCTCTAAATCCGGGACTTATGTTAAGCTAGTGGGCAATGAGCCTTTTGACACTAAAACTAAACAGGCGCATTTCCCTGCTGGACTTTTGATGCAGGTTCAGATGACTGGCTTACATGCTTGGAGACAGCTCCCTCAAAAACCTCGGCTATCACTTCCCTGGCAAAAACTCGACAAGGGCCCAACGAGCCTTATAGCGACTTTGTTCCCCGGCTTAACCTAGCTGTGGAATGCTTGCTTTGACCAAGCGAAAGCAAAAGCGCTTTTGTACAACATCTTGCCTTTGAAAACGCCAACCCGGCATGTCAGGATGTTCTTCAAACACATAAGGATAAAGGGAAACTTTCTGACTTTATTAGACTCTATGCAGGGGTAGGTGCAGCCCATGCCATGGGTCTTGCCCTAGGTGCCACCTTTACCAAGACCTTTCACAATCCTGGCTCACGTACTTGCTTTACTTGTAAACAACCTGGCCATTTTTCACGCAAGTGTCCCACAGGCAAACAAAGCCTAGGAATAGCGTCTCCTTCAACTGGGGCTATACCGCCCCAAGCTACCCTTTGCCCTAGATGTGGTAAAGGTCATCACTGGGCCAGTGAGTGTAGATCTAAGACAAATGCTCTCAGACAGCCTATTTTTTCCTGCTTCTTGGGAAACTCCCTGTGGGGCCAGCCCCGGGCCACGACATACCCCAGGACAAACCCAGGGGCAATTAGATTTGTTCCCTCCCAAACTCCCAACCTACCTCAAAATTCTTCTCCACAATTACCTCCCTCCAACTAGCCACTCCAGGCAGCGCAGGATTGGACCTCTGTGCCACCACCGATACTATATTAGACTCAATGCAAGGGCCCCAGATAATACACACTGGAATTATGGGTCCCCCTCCATCTCATATGTGCGCTCTTATTTTTGGAAGAGCCTCTACTAACTTACATGGTGTTCAGGTCTTCCATGGCATTAATAATAATGATTTCACTGGAGAAAAAAAATATCGGCCACAGCTATTAATGGAGTTGTGGCCATCCCAGCACGAACAAGTCTTGCACAATTAATACTCCTTCTCTTGAATCCCGGAGGCACTTCCACAGCCCAAACCTACCGTGGAAGACTGCCTCCTTGGGCTGCTCTGATGTAAATTGGGTTCAACCCGTTTCTCACAATAGACCCACCCTTTCCTTACTTATTGAAGGAAAGGAATTCCAAGGAATTCTAGATACTGGAGCTGATGCCACAATTATTTCTCAAAAATATTGGCCATCAGCTTGGACCCTCACCCCATCCTTGACTGACCTTAAAGGGATAGGACAGTCAAAAAATCCTCTGGTCAGCCCTATGGCTCTTAGATGGACTGATAAAGAGGGTAATAAGGGAATTGTCACTCCTTTCGTTGTTCCTGACCTCCCTGTTAACCTATGGGCCAGAGATATTTTGAGTCAAATGGAAGTTATTCATGCCAGTCCCAATTCCATGGTGACTCATCAAATGCTTCGTACAAATTTTGTCCCTGGTACAGGCCTTGGGAGACTGAGACAAGGACTGGTTGAGCCAATAAAACCCATACAAAAAACAAATACATATGGACTTGTGTATTCTGATTTTTAGTGTCGGTCTCAGACTCTCCTGTACCCCATGGAGATAAAATTATTTGGGAGACTCAGACTCCTGTGTGGGTGCATCAATGGCCCCTTACCCAAGAAAATTTGGAGGCTGCCTCCATGTTAGTGCAGGAACAGCTGGCAGCCGGCCATGTAGAGCCCTCAACCTCACCATCGAATACTCTAATTTTTGTTATCAAGTAAAAATCAGGCAAGTGGTGCCTTTTACAATATTTGTGTGCCATTAATAAAGCTATGTGCCCAATAAGAGCACTACAGCCAGGCATTCCCACACCAGTGGCTATTCCCAAAAACTATGGTAAAATGATTATTGACTTAAAAGATTGTTTTTTAACCATTCGTTTACATCCTGAGGATAGACAATATTTTGCCTTTAGTCGCCCTCGCATTAATTTTCAGGGCTCTATGCAGAAATTTCAATGGAAGGTTCTTCCCCAAGGTATGGCCAACAGCCCTAGTCTTTGCCAAAAATACGTTGCTCAAGCAGTAGACCCTGTGAGAGAGCTATGGCCACAAATTTATATTTTACATTATATGAATGATTTGTTAATTGCTGCACCTAATAACCATGACCTTAATAATTGTTACTTGGACTTTACAAAATCCTCACTACCTTGGGACTACAGATAGCTCCTAATATGGTTAAAACACAGGACTGTTATACCTATTTGGGCCTTAAACTTCAAGATAATCAGATCCAAATTCCTAAGATACAACTATGGGTGGACCATCTTCATACCCTTAATGATTTTCAAAATTTACTGGGGAATATTCAATGGCTAAAAACATATTTAAAATTACCCACTTGTGTACTTTTGTCCCTTAATGATATTTTGAGAGGTGATTCCCACCCCTCCTCCCCTCAAAAGCTTACTCCTGAGGCATGACAGGCATTAAACCAAGTCACAGAAGCCATTGCCAAACAGTTTTTTACAGAACATTCTTATAACCTTCCTCTGGTTCTGGTTATTTTACACACTCCTCATACACCCACAGGAATATTTCGGCAGCAAAATACACATTTTAGAAATAAAGGCTGCCTTTGCTTTGGGTCCATTTACCCAACACATTCTCCAAGGTTATTACTGTTTTTCTTGCTCAGGTAGCTTCTATTATTTTTAAAGGTCGTTTGCTATCTCGACAACATTTTGGCAAAGACCATGATAATATTTTAATTTCGTATACTAAAGACCAAACCCAATTTTTACTACAGACAGAGGATGAATGACGTATTGCCTTATCAGGCTTTTTGGCAACAATTGATAACCACCTCCCCAATGACCCCCTTTTACATTTTGTCCCGTTACATCCATTTATTTTAGACAAAATTACTCAAAAGGCTCCCATTCCTCAAGCCCTTACTGTCTTTACAGACAGTTCCAGTAATGGCTGAGCAGTCTTTGTTGTCAATAACCAGCCTAACACCTTTGATACTGTCTATCATTCAGCACAGTTTGTGGAATTGTTTGCCATAACACAAGTTTTTAAAACATTTTTTGATAATCCTGTTAATATTTATACATACAGTGCCTACATTGCTCATTCTGTGCCCCTGCTTGAGATTTCCCCCACCATTAAGGCTTCTTCCAATGTGGCCCATCGGTTTCATCAGCTTCAGAAGCTAATTCAGGCCAGACAACACCCATTTTTCTTAGGACACATCAGGGCACACTCTGATCTTCCCAGCCCTCTAACACAAGGTAATGCCAAAGCTGATGCAGCAACTCGTTTCATCTTTCCAATTTTTGTTGGCTCCATTCAAAAGGCCACGGAGTTACACAATCTTCACCATCTAAATTCCCAGAACCTTCAATAACTATGGAAAATTACCAGGCAACAGGCACGAGAAATACTAAAAGCATGCCCTGGTTGCCCTCTCTCCCTCCCCATTCAACACTTGGGAGTTAACACCCAAAGATTACTGTCCAATCAGTTTTGGCAAATGGATGTTACTCATTTTTCTGAATTTGGAAAAACCAAATATATACACGTTTCTGTAGATACCTTCAGTGGCCTTATTTTTGCATCACCACATTCTGGAGAGGCTATCAAAGATGTCCTTTCTCATCTTGTTTCAGCGTTTTCCGTAATGGGTAAACCAATACATATTAAAAAAAGATAATTGCCCTGCATATACCAGTGCCAAGTTTAAACAGTTTTGTGCTACCTCGCAAATTTGTCATACTACTGGAATTCCATACAAGCCTCAGGCATTGTGGAACGTGCCCACCTTACCTAAAGACTTGGCTAACCCGCAATAATGCTTCTGCACTTGTATTTACCACTCACAGGCATCGCCTTAATCATGCATTATTTGCCCTTATTTTTCTTTCCCTAGACAATGAAGGCCATTCAGCTGCAGACTGACACTGGCAATCCTCGTCCAATTCTGTTCACCCACCTGTTATGTGGCACAATCCCCTTACAAATAAATGGAAAGGCCCAGGTCCTGTCCTCATCTGTGGACGAGGCTCAGCTTGTGTTTTCGACCAAGATCAAGCAGCCCCAAGATGGTTACCAGAACGCCTGGTTAAACAGGTTAATGGCTTACCTCAACACGGAGATGGAGGCCCTCCCACTGAGAACAAATTTTCCTCTTTTCAGATCCACCCAACAATCTGTGTGAGGATCCTACTTAAGTCACTTCTGCTGAACAGGATTGTACACGGAGGCTTTGGCCCTCCACCTTCCAACATCATGGAGTATCTTTTTGGCCCTCCCTGTGAATGCAAGGGAGGATCTTGTACTCAGGCTCCCACTAGTTTGACCCAGACTGCTGACTGCATGACTAAGGTGGCTTACCTCCGGGCCGAGGTTGACCATAAATTCAGAGGAGTTCATCAGCCTAAATTGGTATGTGTTAACAAGCCAAAGATTATTCCCCCTAGTACAAGTAAAGCTCTCCAAAATTGTTCTGCAACTTGAACACATACCCAAGCGATGCATGCCACTTGTTATGCATCGGCCTCAATTTGTGTTAACAAGCAGGGAGAACAATTTTTTGAAGCCTCCCTAACTAAAACTCATGCAGCAGGAGGGACCACTATTCATTATACCCCCGTTTTTTTTGACCGGGGAGGAGAAGGCAAATACACCAAGCTACAGTCAGCTGGGTGCCAAGGCCCTGTTGGTAAACCCTCCTGCTGCCCCATTAAGGCACCTACAGGGGTCACTGATGGTGGAGGATTCCCTTATGCTGTCAAGCATCCTCAGATAATCAAACTTTTGAAACCCCAAATCCCTGAGCTCACATATCATTCCTTAATATAGCCAAAATGCCAGCTCCCAGGTTTAGATAACAATACATTAGATATTTTGGAAACTACCTTCTTCTTGCTTAAAAATTCCAACCCCAACTTTGCTGGTGATTGCTGGCTCTCCATGACAACAGGGGAAATCATGCCTATGGCAGTTCCTATTAATTCTACCATAGACAATGATAATACATGCCAACCCAGATTTCCTTTTAAAGTACAGTCTATAGGCACTTTTACAATATGTCTTTTAGGCGCGATGCAAAATAATACCTATGATATTGATGTTGGAGTTACTTCCTTTGGAAATTGCTCAACAGTACAAAACTATTCCTCACCCACCCTATCTCTTTGTCCCTCCAATGGCACAGTTTTTATGTGTGGAGGAAACTCGGCCTTCCCGAGGCTTCCATCGAATTGGACCGTTGGCTGTGTTCTTGCCTTAATACTCCCTGATATAACTATTGTCCCAGGAGACGAAACTCTATGCATTCCTAGTCTAGACACCTTAGTCAAAAGACACAGGTGGGCAATACAGGCCTTACCACTCCTTGCCAACCTTGGAATAACAGCTGCTGTGGGCACAGGTACAGCTGGCTTAGGCATGGCTATACACTCTTAGTGTCGCCTGTCTCAACAACTTATAAATGATGTAAAAACTCTATCAGGAACCATTAAATATTTGCAGGACCTAGTAGACTCCCTGGCAGAAGTGTTCCTTCAAAACAGAGAAGGCTTAGATTTACTGACAGCTAACCAGGGAGGTTTTTGCTTGGCCTTAGGGGAACGATGCTGCTTTAATGCCAATAAATCAGCCATAGTACGCACTAAAATTAAGCAGCTTCAAGAAGATCTAGAAAAGAGATGAAGGGAACTTTTTGAAAATCCCCTCTGGACTGGGTTTAATGGATTTTTACCCTACCTTCTTCCCCTATTAGGCCCTTTGTTGGGTTTACTTTTAATGGTGTCCATAGGACCCTGCATTATAAACAGACTTGTACAATTTATTATAGAACAGATTAATATTTTGGCCTCTAAGCCCATATGGTCCACTATCATCGCCTGGAGATGGAAGACCATGCTGCCAAAATTTAAAAGGATGTTCTACCCTTCTCACAGGCTTATTTCTTAAGTTTACATCCCCACAGATCTCTCTTTCTTACATTAAACTATAAGTAACAGCTCTGACCAACCATCTTCTGCCATTGCCATAAGGGTTCGTCCTCCATGGGCCCCTCCACTTGGGGGAGGATGCACCCATAGAGTGAGGATGTTAGGCCATAATAACGGAGGGTTCAGGATGGACTGCAGGAGGATGGATCCACGGATCCCAAAACAGAAGACCTTTTAGTGACACGCTCTGGTGCATGGTGGTTGGCATGCCTCCCCCTCAAAGTCGTCTTCTCCAAAAACATGCCAAGGCCACGACGAAATCTCCTAGTAAACATGCTCTCTCGAATCAGGAGATATTCTAAGGCCTGCTAGAGAAACAGAGCCTCTATCACCCCCTAAAACATTGGCCGGTAAGGTATGGTCAAATATTTTATATAAGAAAGGGGGAGAGGTCAGGGGCTAGAAGGAAGTTCTCCTTCAAAGAATAGCCTGACACTGAAAAGAAACAGCCCCCTGGGAGATATCCTGCCTGGGAGACATCCCACAGTCATCTATCTCCCTGAGACATCCTGCGGCCATCTGTCTTCCTGCAACATCCTGAGGTTATCTAACTTCCTGAAGACATCCAGCAACTGCCGATAAGAGAGCTTTCCCATCCACAGCATATAAATTCCCATGTGAGAACAATAAAAGTTTTCAGCATGATCAGAACTGCAGTCTTGCTGTAATCTCTCGTGTCTCTTGTCCCTTCATTCCTCCCCAACTAGGTTCCTTGCCCACGTTGATGTGTCCGGCAGGACGGGACAACTGACACTAACCCATACCCTACTACACTCTGACTACTAATCCTAATATGATGGAGAAAAATAACCCAAACAGAATAGAAATACAAGCAGTTCAGAGGAGGCATGGTGTATATTTGGACTTGCCTTTTGCATGATATAGGGTAGGTGTTATAAATCTAGTTAATTTTTAATTTAAATTGTTCTCCATGTGTTTTTAAAGTTAACAAATATGTGAATTCCTGTCTCCATTTCTCTGTACCTATTCAGCACATGTATTTTTATCTGCACATATAGAATCCTACTTGGAATCACACGTACATTCTTGTGAGGAGGCTGACTTGGCAGATACAAATTGTGAGAAGAGATCACTCCCCATAAACACTGTTGGAACTCAAAATTCAATCTATGGGTGAGCTTCCTAGTAGAACAACATTTTACATAAATCCATGTTCAGTAAAATAAATATTTTTGCATCTATGGATGATATATATTTCATGATGAATTTCGTTTGGCATATATATTGCTACTTTTTATTGTCTGTGTGTGTGTTTTGTATATATATACACTCTCCAGATTTTTCAAAATATGAAATATATGTGTCTTATATACACTGCCTAAATTCATTTATGTTCATGTATGTGGATTTATAATCAACTTTTCACAAGATTATTCTCAGAAATATTCATCCACCTGAAATACATATTTGTTTTCTAGTACTGAAAACTAACTTAAGTGAATGGTGCATACAATCCTAATATTTCTACAGTGACTGACACAGTTTAACATCAATGCAAGTAGAAATCTATCGGACATGATGTGTATTTTGAAGTTCATTTTATTCAACACTGGTACATTACAATTTATTCAGTTTATTCACATCATAGGATATATATTTCATCCACAAGTTCACAAATTTATACGCATTTGATTCATTTTCAATCATTTCCTGCTTCAGAAAACATGTATTACTCCTAGTTTCCTGAATGGTCTTTTCATGACACTTATTTCCAAACACATTCATTTCGGTTTTCATAATCATTTTGAAGCAAAACTCACACATTCTTCATGATATACCATAACCCTAATTTTACCATTATATGTGTAACTGATTGGAATGAATGATTGTATATCAATATAAGATTCCCTGTATATTTTCTGATATCAATTCAATCCATTATTTAAAGTTTGAACTACTTTTATTATTTATTCACAGTATGGTCTATTCATGCATTATTTCTATATTTATAGACACAGGGTACATCTATTTGTATCCCCAATACTAATTTATTCATCTTCAAAATGTAGCTCCCAGAAATGATGGAAGAAATACTCATGTGACCTGATCTACATATACATTTAATGACAGTAATATTCTGGACACAAAATGAAAATGTCACACTTATGATTGTACCAAAGCCTAAGTGAAAATGAACATGCGTTACTAAAAACATCCATGTCCAGGTTGCCTAATGCTCTATAATGTCAATCCTATTGGTGAATACATATTTGTTTCTTCCTAAGATTATATATTCAACCTCAATCCTGTTGAAAATGTCTAACCCTACCACACAATTTATACTTTTCCTGATTTCCTAATGTCTCTATTGATATTTGCTTCCCTACATATTATCCCAGTTCATTATTGTGACTGACTCTTCTATACCTGACTGTCAGTAGGCCTCAAATTGGAGAATCAGAGCATTATTAAGAGCAGGCCTATTTGATCACTCCTGGTTCACAGGAAAGGTGTCCCGGCCACAATGACTTTAGGCAAATGAGGGGCAAGGGAACTTATTTTGGACACTGTCTTTGGATGTGCCCCTCATGGAAACCTCCAGCCAGAGCTTATGATGAGTATCTATATGGAAGAATATGAGGGCTATGTGCAAGTGTTTTGGTTTTAATTGTGGTCATTAGTGTGGTGGTTGGAAAAGATGACTGGGTCCACCGGGGTTTAAACTCTGATGTGATTCCCCTTTGAGACTGCATTGTGGACCTGACCTCAGAGAAGAATTGCCATGATTTGTGTTGACATTTTTGGAGGCCACGCATGAGAGTCGCCCTTGGAAACTGAGATCTATACCAAGGGTGGCTTTCCACAGAGTACAGGGAATCTCAGCCATGATACCATATGATTTTATTCTGAAAGCCTTGGCATCCATAGTTGAGAGTCAAAACACACATGGACCTCACATTGTAGACCTCTATGGGCCTGGCTTCATGTAACCTTTTGCCCACTCCTTGGGAAGCCTTGCCCGTGAAATTTCTTCAGAGCTTTCATTGAAATAATCTTCCTCAACCTTTAATGGTTCCTGAATGAATTGAAACACACAGTGCCTCCAACTTCATCCTTGAAAAATGGCTACATAAATACCATGACATTCTTGAAATTCCCTTGACCAGGTGGCACTGGAGAACCTTGGATGTCCTGTTGCTAATTTGAGTGTACAAGACAGTGCCTTGATTGACTGGGTTTCATGATAATGGTGTAGAACAGAGATGTCAGTACGTTGGAGCCTCCTGATTAGTGGTCATAGAACAGTGTTGTGCATGTGTGTGATAAAACATCTGTGGTGGGGCCATGTGGATCTGCCATTTACTTCCAAATGGGTTGTGACTGACATGGTGCAGCCAGCAGAACCTTGTATGTAAAGGCATCTTGTTAAATGGAGAAATTTCAGGGCAATGTTCAGCATCAGGTTGCTATGGTCAAGGGGGCAACCTATGTGGGATAGAAGCCTATTTGGTGCATTCTCCTGCAGACCCTGACACACGACACATGACAGAACTCCCTCCAGCACTGTGTCCCAGTTGAACTTTTTGTATTTCAATAAGCAAATACCAAACTCCCAATGCAGCAGCAAGAAACACCACAAAAAGTGGAGGATGATCAAATAGCTTCACAGTCCACACGGAGAGACACTTAGCCCCCAGTGGCCACAGATATCTATAAAGAGAGAATCAGCACTGCTGCCTAATGTTCATTGGAATATAAGAGACCATGTCCTCCAGGTCACATATATGCAGACCCAGCTTTGATGGTCTCACTACAAAGGAAGATAAAGCTCCTGACAACAACATATATTTCAAGTGCCCAACCTCAGAGGGAGTTTCTCAAAAAGTCTTTAGGCCAACAGAGCTCCATGATTGTGGAGTTTTAGCCTGTCCCTTACTTTTGGAAACTCCTCTTCCACCTCCAAAGTTGTGAACTCCTGAGCAATTTCCATTCCAGATATGTATTCACAAATTTTATAACTCTTTTCCTCTAATTGTCTCTTAATTGGGGCGAAGGTAATGTCAAGTAATTGTTCTGGATGTTAGTGGGAGGATTTTTGTGTAGCACATATTTGCATACACATTGGATTCATTTTCCAATTTTCCATTTGAAATACTGAATCACTGACACTACCCCATACCCTACTAAACTCTGTCTACTAATCCTAATATGATGGAGAAAAATAACCCAAACAGAATTGAAATACAAGCAGTACAGAAGGGGCACAGTGTATAGTTGGACTTGCCTTATGCATTATATAGGGTAGGAGTTATAAATCTACTCATTTTTTTTGTTA
Source organism: Callospermophilus lateralis (assembly GCF_048772815.1). Lineage (NCBI taxonomy): Eukaryota > Metazoa > Chordata > Mammalia > Rodentia > Sciuridae > Callospermophilus > Callospermophilus lateralis. Next base: position 130,313,532 of record NC_135313.1, on the reverse strand, counting down.
AAATAGTTCTCAATGTGTTTTTAAAGTTAACAAATATATGAATTCCTGTCTCCCTTTCGCTGTAGAGTATTCAGCACATGTATTTTTATAAGCACATGTATAATCCTACCTGGTACCACATGTACACTATTGTGTGGTACCTGAATTGGCAGATACAAATTGTGAGAGGAGATCACTCCTCCTAAACGCTGTTGGAACTGAACATTCACCCTATGGGTGAGCTTCCTAGCTGAACAACATTATATATAAATCCATGTTCAGTAAAATAAATATTTTTGATCTGTGGATGATATATATTTCATGGTGAATTTCAATTGGCATATAGTGCTAATTTTTAATATCTGTGTGTTTATATATATATATATATATATATATATATATATATATATATATACTCTCCAGATTTTTCAAAATATGAAATATATGTGTCTTATTATACATTTCCTAAATTCATTCATATTCATGTATGTGGATTTATAATAATCTTTTCACAAGAATATTTTCAGAAATATTCATCCACCTGGAATACCTATTTGTTTCCAACACTGAAAACTAACTTAAGTGAATGGTGTATACAATCCTAATATTTCTACAGTAACTGACTCAGTTTAACAGCAATGCAAGTAGACTCCTATGGGACATGATGTGTATTTTGAAGTTCATTTTTTTCAACACTTGTACATTACTATTTCTTTAGTTTATGCACAACATTGGATATATATTTCATCCATAAGTTTGCAATTTTATTGGCATTTGTTTCACTTTCAATCACTTTCTACTCCAGAACACATATATTTCTCCATGTTTCTTCACTGGTCTTTTCATGAGATTTCTTTCCAAACACATTATTTTTGATTTCCATAATTACTTTTTAAGGAAATCTCACACACCCTAGATAATGAACCATAACCCTAATATTACCATTAGATGTATAACTGGTTGGAATGAATGATTGTATATCAATAAATGATTTCTTATATATTTTCAGATATCAATTCAATACATTATTTAAAGTGGAACCTGTTATATTATTTAAACAAATTATTATCTATTCATGCATTATCTCTATATTCATAGACACAGGATACACGTCTGTATAACCCCAATACTAATTATTAGGTCTTCAAAATATTCCTCCCAGAAATGGTGGAAGAAATACTCATGTCACCTGACCTACATATACATTTTATCACAGTAATATTCTGGACACAAAAAGCAAAGGTCACACTAATGATTGTACCAATGGAATGGTCGAGTGAGCATTTTAGGAAGAGACCACCAAGAGACTGTCTCATGCAACAGCAAAGTGTGTATTGGGGGTCCAGCATGCTGCAGCTCAGAGCTCACTTGAATTTAGCAGAGAGCCCTGAGAACAGCTTAAGCAGAGCTTATATACTTTCTTTGGAGAAGGCAGGCTGTGAAGTTTATTGATGGGTCAGGGTGAGTGGGCAGTTTGCTTACAAATGTGTGAGGGAGTACATTCTGAAGTTTGGCAGTTGGGGACAACACATTCTGGGAACAAGATTAGCAAACAGTTCTCAAGATTTCAACAGTGTTTTGTTAAGCATACAGAAAAACAGGAAGTGACAAGTACCTATTTAATAAACCTTTCATTCCCCACTTCTTGTTCTGGTTACTTTTAATCAAAAAAGTGATCATTGGGGGGTGTCACATTTTATGTCTGCTAGTGAGGTATATTGTTGTCTGATTACCATAAGTTTAACTTGTCCAATTTGAGCTTGGAGAAAGGAAACTACATGGTTGAGCAAACAGGGCCCTACAGTTAGCAATAATATGAGGATTATTAATGGACAGGCCAAGGCAGATAAAAGCATAGTTAACCCCAGGGACTGTGTGAACCAAGACTCAAACCACGCTTTTTGGGCCTCTGTCTCTCATTGACGCTCTTCAAGGCGTTTTCTTAATTTACTCATAGTTTCTTTTACAACTCCAGTATTGTCGGCATAAAAAAAAAAAAAAAAAAAACATTCTTCCCTCATTGCAGCACAAAGTCCCCCTCTCTCATGAAGAGGAGGTCCAACCGTCGCCTGTTCTGTGAAACTACTTCGGAGAGAGAGGTTAAAGATTCCTGTAAAGCTGGGATTGAGGTTTTTAATATCTTTAAGCTTTGGTCTATTGCTGCTTCTCATTGAGTCATTTGTTGTGTCCCATGGACTAGGGCAGTGGTTCCTGTGCCCACCCCTGAAGCAACTCTTATTCCAAATAGGATGGCTAAAGTGAGGGATACAGGTTCCCAGCGGAACCGGGTTTTATGCCCCCCTATTTGAACTTTAATTGAACCTGTGTCAGGATAGAACACTCTGGGAAACATCTGCACCATTACATAATTAATCACAACTGTTGACCATTTTATGAACACATAAACAATAATTAAGTATATAGAATTATACTGTTGTAGGAACAGACAAGGAAAGGCACCTAAGATAGCACCGAAGCTAGGGAAGCAGTCCTATTTGTTTGCAAAAGGATGTAGAGAGCATTGCTTCTGTTGTAATCAATAAATCCTCTGAACCCCAAGTTTAGGTTGTTTCAGAATTTTGTACCCAACATGTAAGGGAATGGGCTCAGAAGATCACAGTCTGCAGAAGTTCACAAAAAGCAGTTTTTGTTTCTGTTTTATTTCTTCTATTTTGGCAAGTTAACTTTTTAAGGACACCTGGGAGGGGGAGAGCTTTTGTCTTCTCTTCTTTTTTTTCTCCCTGCCAGCTGTTAAAATGGAGCCCAGTTGGTAACTTCTTTATCTTAGAAATGTAGCAATCTCTGTGAAGCTCCAGCTCAAGGCCAGAGGCCTTGTTCACATATTTTGTGAAAAACTAGTAAGGGGTGTCTAGCTTAGGAGTGCTGACTTTTCCAGCCAGTGGCAACTAGAACAGGGCAACAAGAAAAGAGGAAGTTTATCTACATTGAACTCTTTCATAGGGATTCTGTTGCTTAAAGTCCTAAAGTCAGTCATGGTGAAGACTTCTGGAGAAGGTCACTTAAGAATTTTCTGTGGTCTTGGTACAGAGGGGGAAGAGTGGAAGGCAGGTGGTGAGAGCAGCTCCGTGGATCTGAGAATCAGGAAGGAGAGATTAAAAGAATAATGGGAAAGGGGTTTGGGATTTTGCTAGCAAAAAAAAACCTTGAGCAGTAGAGCAAGTAGAGCAGAGGGGAAGATGGGAGTGAGTATCTCTAAAAGCCTGTGAGGGATTTTAAATTCTTAGTAACCTGTATTCAGTGTTGACAATGCAACTTTAAAGGCAATTTTCATTACATCATGGATAGGGGTCTGAGGGCTCTTCTCAGCTGGTTTGAGCTTTGGGTTAGCAGGTAAGAAGACCTGTTGGGACCCATTGTGGGCACTGACAGGAGAATAGAGGAGTGTCTGGGTTTAGGGGTACCTAAGTACCTGCTACCTCAGCAAGGGGGCAATGGTCTGAGAAAGGGTAGATGTTTGGGTTTTTGATCTAGTAATTGGAGGGGAGAAATCAATTTCCTGAGGTGGAAGTGACAGCAGAGAGTCTGGAGCAGAAATCTGAGGGTGAGGATGTATTAGAGAAGCATAGTTCAGGATGTGAGCAAAGGAGGAAAAAGGCCTGCACATAGGGGAATTTCCTTCAACCCTTTTGAGCACTTGCCGAAGTTAAAAAGTCCATGCAGAATTTGAGGATCTAGAGACCCCTCTGGGGGACATGGATTTTGGTTGTCTAATTGGTAATATGGCCAATGCTGTGTACTGAATTTGATGAGGAGTTTGGGTTCCAGCAGGCAGCTCCTGCATGCTCACATCGCCATGACTTACAGAAGAAGTTGGCTTTTCCCCACACAGCCATGGCTGTTTGTGGATTTCATAGTCCGCCGGGCAAACATAGTAATCTAGGCTAGCCAACCTGCATCTGGCTCATGTGTCCCTACATCCATAATGTTGGTTTCCATTACCTATGGTACAAAAGGGATTTCATGGAATTTTAGTGGAATCCTGTTCATCAGGTCTATCCCAATATGAAAGACCTATAGGTAGCTGACAAATGTCTGGGTGGAGGGATGGCCACCAGGTCCCTCAGGGGGCTGTATTCGAGGTAGACCATACTTGTTGTCTAGTAGGATTTGTGATCAGCCATTGCTGCTGAACGGGCTGATGATGGTTATGACTACTGGTGGCCAAGGGGAGAGTCTATAGCCTTATCCACATGGCGAACACAAAGTTTGAAAGAGTTACCAGTCTTTTCCAGCTTCCAGCCAGAGTGGGGACATGGCGCAGGCTTGAGATGAGAGGCATTGATCCAGGAGGTGATTCCGTCTACCTTTACCACTGTAGGTGTTATAAGTAGCACCTGGTATGGTCCTTTCCACCGGGGTTTCAGGGATGACACCTGATGTCGTCTTTAGTAGATGAGGTCTCTTACTTGATATTGATGTGGAGTCCCATCATACCCTGGTTGGTAGGAAAGGGCCAGCTGTTTCAACAAGAATCGCTGAGTTCTTTCAAGAGCTTTAAGTCTGTCAAGCAAGGGGGTGTGGAAGGATCGTTAGGTCTTAGAGTTGGGGTTAGGTCCCTTACTGGAGCAGGGGCACCATAGAGAATTTCATAGGGGGTGAGGTTAGACAAAGAAACAGAGAGAGTATTTCTTGCATGAAACAGTGCATAAGGCAGGAGCATAGTCCAATCTTTTATGCCAGTTTCTAAGCTTAATTTCGTTAAGGTCACTTTAATGGTTCTTTTTATTTTTTTACCTGTCCTGAGCTCTGGGGTCTATAAGCACAATGTAACTTCCAATAAATCCCCAGGATTCTGGCTAACCCCTGACTTACCTGGGCCATGAACGCTGGTCCATTATCAGACCCATATTACCTTAGGCAGGCAGAATCTGAGAAAAATATCTTTCAGGATCTTTTTTGACCACCATTTGCGCCATTTTTTTCTTTTCTTTTCTTTTCTTTCTTTTCTTTTTTTTTTTGTTGGGGAGGCTTCAATCCATCCTGAAAATGTATCTACAAAGACTAGGAGATATTTAAGTCCATACATTGCTGGCTTAATTTCAGTAAAGTCAACTTCCCAATTCCCAGAATTGTCCTGGTCTGGTTCCTCATAGGTGCTTTCCTGCAAGAAGCTTGGAAGTGTAAGCATTAACCAATTGACAGATCTGACAGGCTTTTGTTACCCATTCAGTTCTTCCCTTTCTCTGTGAATCGGTTAGTGGAAAACTCTGTTCTTGATCCTTCAGGAATGCCTGCAATTTCTTTGAACCAAGGTGAGTGAGTTGATATACATTTTAACTTAGTGTAGGGCTTTCTGAAATTGCAGGCTGAGCTCAGTGAAGTTGAGGGTTCAGTGTCAGAGTCCTTAGGTGTTATCAAAAGCTTCCTGGTTCTCAGGGGTTCATTGAAAATGGGCATCTCCCTTTAGCACCGGGTATAAAGGAGCAGGTAATGATGCAAACCCAGGTATCCATAACCTGCAAAAGCCAGCAGTCCCAAGAATCTCTCTGAGGTGTCTGCTGTTAGATCTGTGTGGTATCTGCACAACTGTTTGTTTTCTTTGCTCAGTGAGCCATTGTTTACCACTCCTAAGTGAATAGCCTAGGAAGATTACTTCATCCTGGCAAATTTGGGCCTTTTTGGCAGAAGCTCTATACGCCAGTTTAGCAAGCTCAGATAATAGTGCTTGGGTCCCAGATTCACAGTTTTCCTTGGTGTTGGCTGCCAGTAGCAGGCCATCCACATGTTGAAGCAGGGTGTGGAGTTCTGAAGTTGTTGAGATCTCTGTGGAGAGCTTCATCAAAGAGAGTGGGGGAGTTTTTGAACCCCTGTTCGAGTCTAGTCCAAGTTAGTTGACCAGACGTTCCGGTTTCTGGGTCTACTCACTCGAAAACAAACAGCAACTGACTATCTTTATGCAGAGGCAAGCTAAATAAAGCATCTTTTAAGTACAGAACAGTATACCATTTTTGCTCAGGGTTCAGAGTGCTAGGCAGATTGCACAGATTAGGTACCATGGGGTGAATGTCCTGCACTCTGTTGTTGATCTCTCGTAGGTCTTTAACGGGGTGATAGTCCCCGGTTCCTGGCATTTTTTAATGGTAGCAGGGGAGTGTTGCAGGCTGATTAACAGGGCCTTACGACCCCTAAGACCAGATATTTCTGAATATGGGGCCTTATCCCATCTTTAGATTTTTGCCCAGAGTATATTTTTTGACATTGATTGGAGAGGCTGAGGTTTTTAACTCCACTGTTATTGGAGGGTTTTTAATGGGCAGGCCTAAGCCAGCAGTTTTTGTCCAGGCATCTGGGTAATATGTTATCCAATTCTGGAGTAACTTGCCTGTTTGATCAGTCTTGTGGGGTGTGAAGAGTTGATGTTCATCTTCTACTGACAGTTAAAGCTGTGACTATAGGAGTTTTTACTGAAGGATTTATAATTTTCACTTGGGGGCCTTCAGGGTTAAAAGTTATTCTGGCCCGGAGCTTGGTGAGCAGATCTCGAACCATTAATAGGGCCAGGCATCTTGGGATTACTAGGAAGGAGTGATGGATTTTTACTTTCCCCAGGTCCATGATCCTCTTAGTTGTCTATGCCCGATATTTACTGCCATTAGCCCCTTGAAATAGAGACCTTTTATTTGATGGAGGGCCCAATGGGGCTTTAAGGGCTGAGTATACTGCCCCTGTATCCACTTCAAAGTGTACTGGGGTCCCCTCCACTTCAAAAGTTACCCTGAGCTTGGGAAGAGGATCTGAGCCCCGACTTTATTAGTCATCCTCCAGAGTCAGAATGTCTGCCTGGTGTGGCTGTCTCTTTCTAGGGCTCTTTTTGGCCCAGTGTTCTTCTTCTTTTGAGTAGGCACATTGATCTGAGGCCAGGGGTGGCTTTTGGCGTGGCCCCAGGTATCCCTTCCTGTATCCCTGTTTCTTAATTTCTGTCCTATTTTTTGTTGTGACCAGGACCTTAGTCAATGCATTAGTCTATCTTGCTTCTCGCATCCTCTCTTTGCTACCTGTCTTTCTTCCTCCTTTGTTCTTTCTCTTCCTCAGTTTATCTCTTATAGTTTACTTTTTAGGCTTCTCTGACTAAATCTCTCAAAGTCATATCTTGTAGTCCATCTACGCATTGTAACTTTCTTTTAATATCCAGGGCAGCTTGCCCAATGAAGACCATCATGACAGATGGCTTTTGATCCTCTGCCTGAGGATCGAAAGGAGTATATCTCCTATATGCCTCCATAATTCTCTCTAGAAACATAGAGGGAGATTTATCAGGCCCTTGAATAATCTCTCTAACCTTAGCCCCAATAGTTGGTCACCTTAGCGGCTGCTTGGAGTCCCGCTATTAGAGCCCGGCAATAAGTGGACAGATGCTCCCTACCTTCAAACGTGTTGGTGTCCCAGTTGGGTTGGTTCAATGGAAAGCCGCCTTTGATTATGTGGGAAGATGTGTCGGTCATCCATCTTGTCCAAGGATATTTTTTTTTAGCTTCCAGGAGGTTGTTCTCTTGTTCCTCTGTCATGAAGGGAGTCTGTAGGAGTTGTTGGCAGTCATCCCAAGTAGGCAGGTGTGAAAACACCGGCAAGTTCTTTGAGTTCTTTTACTGGGGCCATCTTTGTCCAGGGAAGGAGTGGCTTTGTGGGCTGCAGGGTAGTAATCTGGAGGGCGCTGGGCCGGCCTAGCTTCCTCCAATGGCGGAGAGGCTGAGTCAGCAACAAGGGAATCACTTAGAGGGTGTTGGGTGTTGGGGGAAGAGGGTAGGGGATAAGGAGGGTGCGGAGAGTCTAGTTGAGTCTTGAGACTCAGGAAGAACAAAGGGTGGAGGAGGAGGAGCAGAGGGTTTCAGAGATAGAATCATGGGGGAAGGTGGAGGAGCAGGGGCAGGGACAAGGAAACGCTTCACAAATGGAGGAGGAGATTTGCAGAGGTCCTGCAAAGTTAAGATATATGGCTGTTGATCTGGATGGCTATGTGGCCCCAGTTGAAAGACAATATTTCTGACTTTTTGAATTAGTGGGGAGTAGAAAGTTCTTTCAGGGGCCATCCGACTCCAAAGGTGGGTCATTTTGAGGCACGGAGAGTCTGCCAGTTCCGGCGTTTTACTGAAATAGAAAGATTCTGAGCCCTTAAGTGGACTTTGGTCCACTGAACAAGAGTCAGGGACAGAGGCATTGAAGTGCTCTGTCCCATAATGAAAGATATACATACAGTGAAAGCAATGACACACAACACAGACAAGACAAGACAATAAAGACAGGCAATGGACGTCCAATACAGAGACCAGGACTGATTAGCCAGCAAAACCTGATGTGCTGGCAAAACCGAATCTGAAACAAAAAAATCACTGAGTCGAGGATACTATTGTTCCTCTATTTTCCGAATCCTCTGGGGCATCCCCCAGGAACGTGACCTGTGGCTCTGTGACACGTCTGTCAGCCAGCATCTGAGAGAGCTCACGCTCATCACCGATAGCCATTTTGCAAAGCCCTAACCTGAAACCTGAAACACGAAAGAGGTACCTTACTTATCCTGATAGGAGCTCGTTGGGAGTCTTTCGTACACCGCTGATGGATCTTGCTGGGGGTTTCAGATGTGAAGTTCTGGCAAGCATTGGAAGAAGAGACCACCAACAGACTGTCTCATGCAATAGTAAAGGGTTAATTGGGAGTCCAGCATGCTGGGGCTCAGACCTCACTTGGATAGAGCCTAGAGCCCTGAAACAGCTTAAGCAGAGCTTATTTTCTTTCCATGGAGAGGACAGGGAGGGAAGTTTATTGATGGGTCCGGGCGACTGGTCGGTTTGCGAGCAAATGGGTGAGAGAATACATTCTGCAGTTTGGCAGTTGGGGACAACACATTCTGGGAACAGGATTGGCAAACAGTTCTCAAGATTTCAACAGTGTTTTGTTAAGCATAAAGAAAAATAGGAAGTGACAAGTACATATTTTATTCACCTTTCACCAAAGCCTAAAAGGAAAGTGAGCATGGATTACCAAAAACATCCATGTCCAGGTTGCCTAATGCTCTCAAATATCAATCGTATTGGTGACTACATATTTGTTTCTTCCTAAGATTTTCTATTCAACCTCAACCCTGTTCAAAATATCTAATTCTATCACTCACTTTATACTTTGGCTGAATTCCTAATGTCTCTATTGATTTCTGCTTTCCTACATATTTATCCCAGTTCATCATTGTGATTGACTCTTCACATGGGCTGACATATACATTCACTCTCTACCCGAAACCCTATTGCTAAAAAACTTTTGGTATCAATCCTATACTAACTCTTCCTTCTAAACCTACCGATTATCTTCCTAATCCTACTGACTATCCCTTTTTGGCTGGATGTTCTTTTTGACATTCAATCATCCTAGATACAAGGTCCTATGACGCTGTATGTTGAATTATCTGAGACACCTGTGCAGAACATAATTCAAAGCTAAGTATCCCAATCAAGGGCCAAATGCACTTCTGGGCTTCAAATTTTACCTAGATTTCTGTTTTCATACTTATATTTCACCTCTATATTCTTATTAACAAGGCAGGTTCCCAATACCATTATTCATCCTGCAGAATGATTACTAACATAAATCAAACATGTTATTAACCCTAACCATACACTGTTCACTCAATATAACTTTACAGAAGAGCAGGGACAGAGTTGGTCTTACAATATAGGAATGTAGGGAATCTTCCACCTGCTGGGAACCTCAAAAGTCCATGCAGAAATTATCCCTGGAGAAGATGTAGGCAGCTATGAAGTACCTAAGAGAGCAAAAGTCATCTTCCATGGCAAACAGCCTGGGCAGGATGAAGGGTTGTGTCTGAATCAGCCTCTCTGATCTTAATGTAGAGAGGATGGAACAAACCAGGCCTGTGTGGAGAGCTATTCCTAGGTGAGGAGGGTGGATAAACTATTTGAAGTTGTGAAAGTGTCACAGGAAGTAGGGGCAGCCTCAATCTCATGGGACCCATGGAAGCAACTGTTAGGACAAAGTGGTTGCCAAGGCAGTGAACTCATTCAGTTCCTGAAGGAAGTGACCTACCTCACTTCCTTGGGAAAAGAACTCTCTGACATTGGGGTCCAGTAAGCCAGGCACTCAGAGCCACTCTCAGTCCCAGTTCCAGTAGGCACACTTGTTTGGATTTACCAAAGACAGTGTCATTCTTTATTGGTACCTACTGATGTGAGGATGGCCAAATGCCAGAAGAGCTCTGAAGAGGGCCCTTTCCTCAGAAAGCAGGTAGTGGCTCACCACTGGCATCTGACAACTTCACAGAGTTGACCAAGGAGACCAGATCTGAGACAGGACAGGCCATTTCCGGAAAACATACTAAGGCCCACCAGTCAGAGGATACTCCGGATAGTCACAGACCTACTTGGGGGAAGGACATGACTTTGTGGGTGTGGGTGAGAGTTTATGGTTTTGTCTCATATTCCGAGAATAGGGAGGAAAGGCGGTTTGTTTGGTTTGGAGGGGACTGTTTCTAGTAAGTCGTTTGACAAGATGAGTGTTTCTATGTCTGTATGTCCCACTGTGTTCGTGGTTGTAGACATTAGAGAAGAGAATGCATCAATGGATGTGTCCTGTCTAGTAGAAAGCTTCACAGCATTCATCCTGCCCAATTAATGAATGGAATTTGGCTTGCCTTATGGATGGGTAAAACCTACTATCTTCCTAAGTTTCTGTTTTCTTCCTGAATTTTGGCCACTCTCCAGAATAGGCTCATGGTTTTGTGTCCAATATATGTACCACCTCCAAGCTCTGTGATATGGCCATGTACTGGATAGCTTAAGGGATTGGGGGAATATCAGAAAACTCAGATATCAGTGTGACCAAAAAAGTCTAAGTGGAGAAACCCTGCTTTGGGCCATTTGCTTACCTATTGTTCTGTTGCCCTGAATGTCAGGAAGATCTTTGCCTATGCCACCCCTTTGGGACGCCTGAAGAAAACAGTTTTCAAATGGAAATTAATGGGCATCACCTGTAGCTCTTTGCTTAATTGCTTTGGAAAGGGATGTTTGTGAATCAGCCTCTTGGCCATGTGTGAGGCTGTGGCTTAGATTCTCAGCACCTGATGGATCTAAAGAAAGATTCCATGTGTGCTTCCAAAACCAAAATGGCCCAAAAAGCAGTCTTTGTGGATGAAGTCTCTCGCCTTCCTCTATAAGGTTCCTGACATCCATCTAGTGAGAATAGGGATTCTTTGTGTCAAATGAGTTCTTCAAAACTCTGCAGTGGCAAGTCTTTAGGTGCTTGGGTTTTTTCATGACTCCAATTCAGATAAAAAATCTAAACCCGACAGTCAGTAGGCCTCAAATTGGAGAAGCAGAGCAGTATTTACGTCAGGCCTATGGTCACTCCTGGTTCTCAGGAAGGGATTCCAGGCAACCCTGACATTAGGCAAATGAGGGGCTAGGAAGGTTATTTTGTACACTGTCTTGGGATGAGTCCCTCATGGAAAACTCCAGCCACATGTTATGATGAGTGTCTATATGGAAAAAGATGAGGGCTTTGTGGGAGTGTTTTGGTTTTAATTGTGGTGATTTGTGTGGCGGTTGGAAGTTATGACTGGGTCTACCTGAGCTTGAACTCTGGTGTCATTCCTTTAGAGTCTGAGTTCTGGAACCGATCTCAGAGAAATATTGCCATGAATTGTGTTCGGATTTTAGGAGGCCATGCATGGGATTCGCCCTTGGAAACTGAGATAAAGGACCAGGTTGGTTTTCCACAAAGCCTGAGAATCTCAGCCAGGATATCACATGATTTTTTTTCTGAAAGATTAGGCATCCATAGTTGAGAGTGAAAACACCCATGGATGTCACATTGTAGACCTTAATGGGCCTGGATGCATATGAGTTTTTGGCCACTCTATGGGAAGACTTGCCTGTGAGAGTACTCCACAGCTTTCATTGAAATGACCTTCTTCACCATTTTATCGTTCCTGAATTAACTGAAACCCACAGTGCCTCCAACTTCATCCATGAAAAATTGCTAGTTAAATACCATGAAATTTTTGAAATTCCCTTAACCATGTGGCACTGGAGAGCCTTTGGATGTCTTGTTGCTGATCATGAGTGTACCATAGAATGCCTAGATTGTCTGGGTTTCATGAATATGGTGTAGAACAAAGATGCCAGTAAGTTGGAGCCTGCAGAGTAGTGGGCCTATTGCAGTGGTGGGCAGGTGTGTGATAATACATCTGTGGTGTGGCCATGAGGATTTGCCATTGCCTTCCAAATGGCTTGTGAGTGACATGGTGCAGCCAGCAGGCCCTTCTATGTAAAGGCATCATTTTATATGGAGAGGTTTCAGGGCAAATTTCAGAGTCAGATTGCTATGGACAAGGGGGCAAGCTCTGTGGGATAGAAGCCTGGTTGGTGCATTCTCCTGCAGACTCTGACCCACCACAAGTGACAGAACTCCCTCTAGCACTGGGTCCCAGATGAACTCATTGTATTTCGTGAAGCAAATACCAAAATCGCAGTGCAGCAGCAAGAAACACCACTAAAAGTGGAGGATGACAAAATGTCTTCACTGTCCACACGGGGAGACACTTAGGACCCAGTGGCCACAGTTTACCTACAAAGAGAAAATTCAGCACTGCTGCCTCATGTTCATTAGAATATAAGAAACCATGTCCTACAGGTCACATAGATGCAGACCCAGCTTTGATGGTCCCACTAGAAAGGAAGCTAAAGGTCCTTACAACAACATATATTTCAAGTGCCCAACCTCAGAGGAAGTGTCTCAAGAAGTCTTTAGGCCGGCAGAGCTCTATGTTTTGTGAGTGTTTTCCTGTTAGATCTGGACACAAGAAAAGACCACTGACACCAATAAAAATTAAATTAAATTAAGCTTATTATTTCCACTGGCCATGCTGCCTCTCCCTCCCAAAATGGCGGGAACAAGACAGCAACCCCAGCTTTCCTACAGCCCAGCTTCATGGACCAGAAATTTACACAAAATGGGCATTACAGATAACGGAACTCTGACAAGCATCACACTAATGGTAGTGTGTATATATATATATATATATATATATATATATATATATATATATATATTTTTTTTTTTTTCTGTCCCTACATCAGAAATTATGAGGACCATTAGAGCCTCAGAGAGGGTTGTTGTCTGGCCAGGGAAGGCAAATATTTATGATATGTCACTAAAGTTTCAGAGAGGGCTGCTATCAGGTCGGAGAGCCAGACATGGCTCAGTTCAAAGCACTGGCACGCATTCCAAGCAGGTTCAGAATTTTCAGTAATTCATGCTAAAGCCAAAATTATCTTTTCATGGCTTTGTGGCAATATGGCTCCCAATTTTAATAAAAGATCAGGTTGGGTCTATCATTCCCCCCTTTTCTCTGTGTCCCTTTCAAATCTTTGATAGATTAGGGGTAGACCACTGAGGAAATTTTAATCCCTCAGGTAAAAGTCTCCAAATTTTTAGAACTCACCCAAAACCAGTCTCCCTGATTTTACCTGACTTAATTAATTACTTATATTGATAGTCTATTTATATTTGGCTCCATTGTTGTAAGAAGAGAGGCGTCACCCATTTTGGATTCTTCTGAGCTGAGAGACGATGACATGAGTAGGCATGGTGTGAGAGACATGAGTTGCCTTTTAGAAGTAGTTGAGGGACATGAGTTGCCTTTTAGAAGTCAGTTCGGTTTGATGTCTGGTTGGGGAAGAACAGGTTGTAAAGTCATCTGGGGATTGGTTATTATATGAGAGAAACAAAAACCATGAGTACTGCATAAATGTTGCAGCAGCTGGAACATGTCACTGTATAGAAGTTCCCTCACCAGTCTTTAATATCCCCAGTTATCAAGACTGTCAATTTAATATTTAATTTTTAGTATTAGAGTTGTCCCTCCCCATAAGATATAGTTTAATAATTTAGTGCCATCTGATCTTGCAAAATCCTTTTACCAGTATGACCTCTGTGTCTAATAGAGAAACCTTTAATTTTGATACTCAGGACTGTATAATCGTACTAGCAAACACCAAGCTTACCTGTGTAGGTTAGGAATATCTTTAGGCCTTAAACTGAAAATTTCTGCCTCTGGCAGCTCTTCTTAATAGTCTCTTTTAATAAGTATCAGGCATTCCTGTCAGAGAATCCTTCTTTGTAGCCTCCAGTCTTACTTATTTTGGGAGGTTAACATAAAGTGTGTACCTTAAAATATTATTATTATTATTATTATTATTATTATTATTATTATTATTATTATTCAAAATGCCCAGGAATGGCTGTATTTTGGTTTTCACTGTCTTTGCTAAGTGTTTAAGATGAAGCATTCAAACTGACTTTTGTTTCTATCTATTATTAACAGTCAGGTGAGCTTTTATGGGAGTCATAAACTGGGTAAAATTGAGAGCACTTTCTCAGTTCTGCTAGAGCCATTTGCGCTAGGTGGGTCCAGGTCTTGCTTGACCATGTGGCTTCCCTCGGAAGCATCAGGGATTTCTTCCTTCTCTGATGACTCTTCTCTTCATCGCAAATGCACTGATTGGCTTTCTGTTTTCCAGTGGTCTCATTAATCTCCCTGATGGGGAGTTTATATGGCCCAGAGTTGCAAAACTCTTTAGAGAAGTCCCCTGTTCCCTGGATTCAGACTGACTCAGAGGGCAAGAGCCAAATATTGGTTTCCTTGGCCCTTTTCATTTAATTTTAATTTAAAATAATAATCTTAAATATCCATCAAATAAATTTTAACAGCCTTATATTAAGAGCACTAGGCTTTAATGTCTATAACTTTAAAATTATTTATCTTTTTATTAATTGGGATCTGTATTATTCTGTCTGTCTTGTAGGTGATAACTTACTGTCTGAAATTAACCCATGTTTTGTTCTTAAAGCAACACTTCTTTAAAAAACTAACAGGGAATCTTTAGATCACATATAAGAAAATTACAAAATAAAATTTTTTAGCAACAGTAAAAATACTTAGTTCGTGTAATAGCTACCCTGAATTTTTTGGCTGAGTCATACATTATATCCCCTGTTTGAGATCCTAGGAATCTTGACATTAAAAAAGAACTTTTAACATAACTTTAAAGAAATAAAATCTGACCTACTGCTTTTGTAGTCATTCTCACATGAAATAAGATGGGGCACACAGCCTTATCTCAGGTAAGGCAGGGCTCTTTATAAATCTTAAGTGTTTTAGTTCTAAAGCTGATCCTTATTTTTTAAATATTATTTTAAAAAGTTTACATAAATTGTTTGAGGTCACATGAACATTAGCTAACACCATATAATATTTCTTTAAAATATGAATTAAAGAAATGCTGAAAGTTTTTAACCTTTACATAGATTAGGCTCTCATTAACATAAAGTACATTTAAATTGTTCCCCAATGTAAAAAGTAAGATAAAACTTTACATATCTTATTGATAACAGGTGAATAAATCCCTAATATATTTTTTATCATAAAACTTCAGAACACCAGCTTGATATAATGCTCTTTTAAAATTTTTACCTTACAGACTTGCATACCTGTAAGATATGAGCACATTAGTAGCATCAGAATTACATTGATGTTTCTACATTAACCAAGTTTAGCTTTTAAAGAAATGGCAGTACAGTGCTCTAAAATAACAGTTCTAATTTAATCAGTTGTTTAAATTCTATGGTTGGTTGCACAAGAAAAAATAAAACTTAATAAACACAATGTTATAGGTAAACTTATGTTTTAAGAAATTTTTGTCTCTTTAACACATGATTGATTATTGCAATCTTTTACAGAATTTAGTCAAAGTTATACAGATGTTAGTAAGTCAATCAGATATCTAACAAAAGTACTCATGAATGAGTAATCCCATATCAAATTTACTTTACTTATTTATCAAAATATTAGACACATGTATTGAAGAGTGTAAACCATTTTTATGTTGAAGGAAAAGTCCTAGAACCAAGGCATATTAGACATTTTGTAGATATTAATATTTTATTAGATTTTTGAATACCTAGAAAAACTTGAAAGCTTAAATTTAAAGACATTTATTTTTATCTGTTTATCAAATTTAATTGAACCATTTAAATCACGTGAATTGAAGAACTTTAGATCCACTTTTTAAAATTTGTTTTTATGAGTGCTTTTTTATGAGTGCTCCTTATATATGTTAATTTGTGTATCATATACAAAATATACCGACATATGTATATATAGACATACAACACATAACAAAATTGAGCACACATAATAATAGTAAAGGCCTTGTAGCTTTTCGCAGGTGAAATCTCCATTGCAATGTTTCAAAAAGTCCACAGTTGGTCAAAGATAGTACTGATCAGAAAAACATTAACCTAGGTCTGTATGATCAAAATCATGAGCTCAAAAAAAATAAAGTATCTAAGGAAAAAAATAAGAGTCCTAGAAAAAATGACTGGCCAGTAATTAGTAAATACCATACAATTTACCTTTTTTTCTCTTAGGCCTCAGATCAGTCTCCTACTAAGCTTGCAGGCTTCTTTCATTTGCCTTTCAAAATAAGTCATGGCTGAGGTCTGGAAGGAGCAGGAAAAAACTTCTTTTCTGAGCCAACACCTCAGGCCTAAGGCATTTTAACCATTATTGTCAGGTTAGGATGTTGAAAATTATGGTACAAGTTTAAGATACAATTCACAAAATTTTATATTTTTACATCTTGTTTTGTCAACAGATATCATACTATGATTTACAATCCTTGTCTAGATTAATGCTCTCGAACACACAGTGACATTTTCCCAGGCTACCCAATTCAAAATTGGTGAAAAAAAAAAGACTGAATGATTGGGAATTTACTTGCCAACTTGGAAGTAGAGTTTTTAGTTTTCCATCCTAAGTATTTAAGTTCTCTGGCATGAATTATCTGAAATCATAAACTAAACAATTACCTAAACCCGACTTTTAACTGCAAGATTTTGCAATGCTTCAAAAACCCATTCAGATACCAGATTGTTACAAGAAAACATCATCATTTAGACACAAATTCAGCTAAGATCATTCCCAAGAAACAATTTATAATATCAACACATTATTGCACATGTCTTAAAGGGCCAGAAACAAAGACACAAGACAGACAGAAAGAAGGTCCAGACTATGGCTGTCAGACAGAATCCTTTAAACCTGAGCAGATAAGAAAAAAATCTTCTACACCAGTGGCACCATAGATGTCCACAAGGGGGGGCCAGATGTTTTAACAGAGGGGCAACCTGAAATGTACAATCAAGGGTCTCCATGGTGACTTTAATGCATTTAGTGTCCCCTTTTTCTTTTTCTCTTTTTTAACAAGACAGAGGTGGCATAATCATTACAGTGCAGGGAAGGAAGGAGGGAATTCCCTGAAGCAAAAGGGCTTCAGCAGCTGCTGGGAGTCCCTCAGTCCCTCCTTTTACTTACAGGATTATCTCCTCTGGTTCGGTTCCACCCCAAGCATGTTCCATCTAGTAACATTTCAGTAGTCAGCTCTAAAAATGTTCCGGGATGGGGGGGGGGATTTATCAAAATTTGTAACTTAAAGTTCGGCTCCTGACCTTGAAGCCAATTAATGCCAATTAAATAATGAGGACAAGGTTTTTAGAAAAAGAAAAAGGGAGGTTTATTACTTTGGTAACAAAGAAGAAACACAGGGGACCCTGCCCAGAGGTTGTGACTCTCTTGATCTGGAGGGACAAGGGGTTTTAATGGAGTTTCACTTGTTAACCTGGGAGATACTCAGTTATTAGGTCCCCAGCAGGCATTGCCCTCTGCAGTGGGTGTACTCCAGGCAGCCAGCTAGGAGCTTCTCTCATCCTGCTTAACAAAGGTGGGTAAAGTTCATCGCAGTTCCTTAAAACAGAGTCCGAAGGAATATCAGGCTTACTTTCTTTTTTACCCATTTTCACGTCCAATATTCTTATGTTTTTACCACAGAAATCACAGAAAAAAACACACAAAACAAACAAGAAAAACATATAGAACACAGAACAAAACACAAAATACAGAAACCCGGACTTGAAACAGAAAAACATAGAAGCAATGCAACGTCTTGCTAAAGGTCCGAAGTAGGACCGCGTACATGCCAGTCATCACCTCGCTACCATTCCAGATGAATTCCCTACAGAACAGAATAGAGGACAGAACGATTCTCATTACTGTACCAAAAATGAGTATATGTGAGCCTCCCCAGGACACCTCTATGTCATCAGAACAGATCTCCCTTAAACGGATATCAGATGTTATTAAGGTGCCACTTAATTATTGAGGCCTCCTCCACCAGGTGATTGCTAATAGTTTTAGCGCGATGGTTCACCGCAGTGCTCCTGGGACCGAACGCTCACTCCATGACCTTGGAACATCTCAAGATGTGCACCCCCTAGAGTGGCTCTCCAGCCCGGAGTCCTGGAGGGAAGGCCAGATTCAGAATTTCCAGCAGTCTGGTCTTGTGATCTGGTCAGCAGGGTCATCTTGCTGGGGAACTCAAAAAGGTTAGATGAGGACGCAAAAAAAGAACACTGACTCCAACTAAAATCAAATTGAGGCAAGCTTATTATGTCAACCAGCTGGGCTGCCTCTCCATCCCAAAACAGCAGGAACAAGACAGCAACCCCGCCTTTCCTACAGCACAGCTATATAGCCAAGAAAGTTACACAAAATGGGGGTTACAGATAACAGAACTTTGACAAGCATCACACAAATGGTAGTTTATTTATTTATTTATTTATTTATTTTTTGGTGGCCCCAATATCAGAAATTATGAGGACAAATAGAGCCTCAGAGAGGGTTGTTGTCTGGCCAGGGAAGGCCAAAATTTATGATGTGTTACTAAAGTTTCAGCGAGGGCTGCTATCTGGTCAGAGAGTCAAGCATGGGTGAATTCAAGGCACGGGCAGGCCTTCCAAGCAGGTTCAAAATTTGCAGTTATTTATTGTAAAGCCAAAATTAACTTTTTATGGCTTTGTGGCAAGATGGCTCCCAATTTTAATAAAAGATCAGGTTGTCAACCCATGTCCCTTACTTTTGGAAACTACTCTACCACCTCCAAGGTTGTGAACTCCTGAGCATTTTCCAGTACAGATATGTATTCACAGATTTTCTAACTCTTCTCGTCTAATTGTGTCTTACTTGGGGCAAAGATAATTTCAAGGTATTGTGCTGGATGAGAGTGGAAAAATTATTGTGCAGCACATATTTGCATACACATTGGATTCATTATCTAATTTTCCATTCAAAATACTGAATCCATGACACTAACCAAAACCAGATAGACTCTGACTACTAATCCTAATATGATGGAGATAAACAACCCAAAGAGAATAGAAATAGAAGCAGTTCAGAGTAGGCATGGTGTATAGTTGGACTTGCCTTTTGCCTGATAAAGTGTTGGTGTTATAAATCTAGTCATTTTTTAATTGAAATAGTTCTCCATGTGTTTTTAAAGTTAACAAATATGTGAATTCCTGTCTCCCTTTCTCTGAAGCCTATTCAGCACATGTATTTTTTAGGTTCACATATAGAATCCTACATGGTATCACACATACATTCTTATGAGGTGGCTGACTTGGCAGATACAAATCGTAAAAAGAGATCACTCCTCCTAAACACTGTTTTAACAGAAAATTCAATCTATGGGTTTGCTTCCTAGTTGAACAACATTATACATAAATACAAGTTCAGGAAAATAAATAGTTTTGTATCTGTGAAAGATATATATTTCATGATGAATTTCGATTGGCAAATGTATTGCTACTTTTTAATGTTCCTGTGTGTGTTTTGTGTGTGTGTGTGTGTATATATATATATATATATATATATATATATATATATATACACTCTCCAGATTTTTCAAAATATGAAATATATATGCCTTATTATACACTCCCTACATTCATTCATGTTCATGTATGTGGATTTATAATAAACTTTTCACAAGATAATTTTCAGAAATATTCATCCACCTGAAATACATATTTGTTTCCTAGTACTGAAAACTAACTTTAGTGAATGGTGCACACAAATCCTAATATTTCTACAGTATCTGACCCAGTTTAACATTAATGCAAGTAGATTCCTATGTGACAAGTTGTGTATTTTGACGTTCATTTTAATGCAACACTAGTACATTACTATTTCTTCAGTTTATGCACATCATAAGATATATATTTTATCCACAAGTTCACAATTTTATAGACATTTGTTTCACTTTCAATTACTTCCTGCTTCAGAACACATGTATTCCTCCAGGTTGCTTTTTTTAAAAAATTTTATTGTTGGTTGTTCAAAATATTACATAGTTTTTGATATATCATATTTCACACTTTGATTCAAGTGGGTAATAAACTCCCATTTTTACCCTGCATACAGATTGCAGAAAAACATCAGTTACCCATCCATTGATTTACATTTTGCCATACTAGTGTCTGTTGTATTCTGCAGCCTTTCCTCTCCTCTACTATCCCCCTCTTCTTCCCTCCCCTCCCCTCTTCTCTCTATACCCTCTCTACTGTTATTCATTTCTCTCCCTTGTTTTTTTTTCCTCTTTCGCCTCACTTCTTCTTGTATGCAATTTTGTATAACCCCTAGGGTCTCCTTCCATTTCCATGCAATTTCCTTTCTCTCTTCCTTTCCCTCCAACCTCTGTTCCCTGTTTAGTGTTAATCTTCTCAGGCTCTTTGTCCCTACTCTGTTATTATTTACTCTCCTTATATCAAAGAAGACATTTGGCATTTGTTTTTCAGGGACTGGCTAGCTTCACTTAGCATAACCTGCTCTAATGCCATCAATTTCCCTGCAAATTCTATGATTTTGTCATTTTTTAATGAAGAGTAATACTCCATTTTGTATAAAAGCCACATTTTTTTATCTATTCTTCTATTGAAGTGCATCTAGGCTGGTTCCAAAGTCTTGCTATTGTGAATTGTGCTGCTATGAACATCGATGTAGCCGTGTCCCTGTAGCATGCTCTTTTTAGGTCTTTAGGGAATAGACCGAGAAGGTTAACAGCTGGGTCAAATGGTGGTTCCATTCCCAGCTTTCTAAGAAATCTCCATACTGCTTTCCAAATTTGCTGCACCAATTTGCACTCCCACCAGCAATGTACAAGCGGACCCTTTTCCCCACATCCTCACCAGCACTTGTTGTTGTTTGACTTCATAATGGCTGCCAATCTTACTGGAGCAAGATGATATCTTAGGGTGGTTTTGATTTGCATTTCTCTGACTGCTAGAGATGGTGAGCATTTATTCTTGTACATGTTGATTGATTGTATGTCCTCCTCTGAGAAGTGTCTGTTCAGGTCTTTGGCCCATTTGTTGATTGGGTTATTTGTTATCTAATTGTCTAATTTTTTGAGTTCTTTGTATACTCTGGATATTAGGGCTCGATCTGAAGTGTGAGGAGTAAAGATTTGTTCCCAAGATGTAGGCTACCTATTTACTTCTCTTATTGTTTCTTTTGCAGAAAAAAAACTTTTTAGTTTGAGTAAGTCCCATTTGTTGAATCTAGTTATTAACTCTTGTGCTATGGGTGTCATATTAAGAAATTTGAAGCTCGACCCCACAGTATGTAGATCATAGCCAACTTTTTCTTGTGTCAGACACTGTGTCTCTGATTTGATATCAAGCTCCTTGATCTATTTTGAGTTAACTTTTGTTCATGGCAAGAGAAAGGGATTCAGTTTCATTTTGTTGCATATGGATTTCCAGGTTTCCCAGCAACATTTGTTGAAGCTGCTATCATTTTTCCATTGTGTGCTTTCAGCCCCTTTATCAAATATAAGATAGTTGTAGTTTAGTGGATTGGTTTCTGTGTCCTCTATTCTGTAACATTTGTCCACCCACCTGTTTTGGTACAGTACCATGCTGATTTTGTTACTATTGCTCTGTTGTATAATTTGAAGTCTGGTATCGCTATACTGCCTGATTCACAGTCTTTTCATGAGACTTCATTCCAAACGCATTTTTTTCTATTTCCATAATCACCTTTGAAGCAAAACTCTCACACATTTGATGATCAACCATAACCCTAATATTACCATTAGATGTATAATTGGTTGGAATGAAGGATTGTACATCAATATAGATTTTCTGTATATTTTCAGATATCAATTCAATCCATTATTTAAAGTTGGAAAAAGTTATATTATTTGTTCACAGTATGGTCTATTCATGCATTATGTCTATATTCATAGACACACGGTACACCTTTTTATACCCCCAATACTTATTTATACATCTTCAAAATATTGCTCAAAGAAATGGTGGAAGAAATACTCATATCACCTGATGTACATATACATTTTATCAAAGTAATATTCTGGACACAATTACAAAGATCACACTTAAGATTGTACCAAAGCCTAAATGGAAAGTGAGCATGGATCACGAAAAACATCCATGTCCAGGTTGCCTAATGCTCTCAAATGTCAACCCAATTGGTGACTACATATTTGTTTCTTCCTAAGATTATATATTCAACATCAAGCCTGTTGAAAATGTCTAATCCTATCACTCAGTTTATACTTTGCCTGATTTCCTAATGTCTCTATTATTATCTGCTTTCCTTCATATTTTCCCCAGTTCATCATTGTGACTGACTCTTCACATGTGCTCACATTTACACTCACTCTGTACCCAAAACCCTATTGCTAAAGATTTTTTGGACCAAATCCTATATTCACTCTTTCGACTAATTCCTAATCCTACCGACTATCCCTTTTTGAGTGGATGTTCTCTTCGACATTCAATCATCCAAGGTACAAGGAACGCTACCATTGTATATTGATTAATCTGAGACATCTGTGCAGAATATAATTTAAAGCTAAGTATCCCAGTCAAGGGCCCAAAGACCTTCTGGGCTTCAAATTTTACCTAGATTTCTGTATTCATACTTATATTACACTTATATTCCCATGAATATTGCAGGTTCCCAATACCATAATTCATCCCGTAGAATGATTCCTAACCCAAATGGAACATGATATTAACCCTAACCATACACTGTTCCCTCAATCTAAGTTTATGAAAGAGCAGGGCAGAGTTGGTCTTACAATAAAGGAATGTAGGGGATCCTCCACCTGCTGAGAACCTCAAAGGTCAATAAAGAAATGATCCCTGGAGAAGATATAGGCAGCTATGAAGGACTTGTGAAAGCAAAAGTCATATTCCATGGCAAACAACTTGGTCAGATGAAGGGATGTGTCTGAATCAACAATTCTCTTCTTAATGTATAGAAGATGGACCAAACCAGGCTTGAACTCTGGTGTGATTCCCCTTAGAGACTGAGTTCTGGAACTGACATGAGAGAAATATTGCCATTAATTGTGTTAGGATTTTAGGAGGCAATGCATGAGAGTCGACCTTGGAAAGAAAACTGAGACCTAGGAACAGGGTGGCTTTCCACAGAGCACAGGGAATCTCAGCCAGGATATCACATGATTTTATTTTGAAAGACGTGGCAGCCATAGTTGACAGTCAAAACACACATGAACCTCACATTGTAGACTGCAATAGGCCTGGCTTCATGTGACCTATTTGCCACTTTTTGGGAAGCCTTGCCTGTGAGAGTTCTCCAGAGTTTTAATTGAAATGAGCTTCCCCACCATTTAATGGTTCCTGAATGAATTGTAACACACAGTGCCTTCAACATCTTCCTTGAAAAACGGCTAGATAAATTTCATGAAATTTTTGATATTCCCAAGATCAGGTGGCACTGGAGAACCTTTGGATGTCTTGTTGCTGATCATGAGTGTACCAGAGAGTGCCTTGATTTACTGGGTTTCATGAAAATCGTGTAGAACAGATTTGCTAGTAAGTTGGAGCCTCCTGATTAGTGGGCCTAGAGCAGTGGTGTGCAGGTGTGTGATAATACATCTGTTGTGGGGCCATGTGGATCTGCCATTAGCTTCCAAATGGCTTGTGACTGACATGGTGTAGCCAACAGACACTTATTTGTAAATGCATCTTGTTATATGGAGAGATTTCATGGCAATGTTCAGAATCATGTTGCTATGTATAAGGGGGCAAGCTCTGTGTGACATTAGCTTGGTTGATGCATTCCCCTGCAGACCCTGACCCAACACACGTGACAGAACCCCCTCCAGCACTGTGTCCCAGTTGAACTCCTTGTATTTTGTGAAGCAAATATGAAATTCCCAGTGCAGCAGGAAGAAAAACCACGAAAAGTGGAGGATGAAAAAATGGCTTCACTGTCCACACGGTGAGACACTTAGCCCACAGTGGCCACATTTTACCAACAAAGAGCGAATTCAGCACTGCTGCCTCATGTTCATTGGAAAAGAAGAAACCATGTCCTCCAGGTCTCATAGATGCAGACACAGCTTTGATGGTCTCATTAGAAAAGAATCTAAAGCTTCTGACAACAATATATATTTCAAGTGCCAAACCTCAGAGGCAGTTCCTCAAGAAGTCTTTAGGCCGAAAGAGCTCCATGTTTGTGGAATGTTTACCCTGTCCCTTACTTTTGGAAACTATTCTACCACATCCAATGTTGTGAAACCCTGAGCATTTTCCTTTCCAGATATATATTAACAGATTTTTTTACTCTTCTTCTCTATTTGTGTGTTATTTTGGGCAAAAGTAATGTCAAGGCATTATTCTGGATGAGAGTGGGAAGATTGTTGTGTAGCACATATTTGCATACACATTGGATTCATTTTCCTATTTTCCATTCAAAATACTGCATCCCTGACAATAATTCATACCCTACTAGACTCTGACTACTAATCCTAATATGATAAGGAAAACAACAAAACAGAATAGAAATTCAAAATTTCAGAAGAGGCATGGTGTATAGTTGGACTTGCCTTTTGCAGGATAAAGGGCAGCTGTAAAAAATCTAGTAAATTTTTAATTGAAATAGTTCTCCATGTGTTTTAAAGTTAACAAATATGTGAATTTCTGTCTCCCTTACTCTGTAGCGTCTTCAGCACATGTATTTTTATATGCACATATGGAATCCTACCTGGTATAACATGTACATATTTGTGAGGTGGCTGACTTGGCAAATACAATTGTGAGAAGAGATCACTCCCCAGAAACACTGTTGGAAGTGAGAATTCACCCTATGTGTGAGCTTCCTAAGAGATCAAGATTATACATAAATCCATGTTCAGTAAAATAAATATTTCTTCATCTGTGGATGATATATATTTCTTGATGAATTTCGATTGGAATATATATTGCTAATTGTTAATGTCTCTGTCGTTTTTTTTGTATATATATATACACACTCCCCAAACTATTCAAAATATGAAGTATATGATCTACATATACATTTTATTACAGAAATATTCTGGACAAAAAATGCAAAAGACACAATATGATGGTACCAAAGCCTAAATGGAAAGTGAACATGGATTACTAAAAACATCCATGTCCAGGTTGCCTAATGCTCGCAAATGTCAATCATATTGGTGACTACATATTTGTTGCTTCCTAAGATTATATATTCAAACTCAACCCTGTTGAAAATGTCTAGTCCTATGATTCACTTTATACTTTGCCTGATTTCCTAATCTCTCTAATGATATCTGCTTTCCTACATATTTTTCCAAGTTCACCATTGTTACTGACACTTCACATGTGCTGACATTGACATTCACTGTCTAAACAATACCCTATTGTTAAAGAACTTTTATTCCAAATCCTATACACACTCTTCTTACTAAAACTTCCATCTATCTTCCTATTCCTACCTACTATCCCTTTTTGACTAGATGTTCTCTTCGACATTCAATCATCCAAGGTACAAGGTCCTATGCCATTGTATATCGATTTATCTGAGATATCTTATAGAATGTAATTCAAAGTAAAGTATCCCAATCAAGGGCCCAATGCCCTTCTGGGCTTCAAATCTTACTTAGATTTCTGTTTTCATACATATATTTCACCTCTATATTCTTATGAATCTTAAAGGTTACCAATATTATAATTCATCCAGCAGAATGACTCTTAACCCAAATCAAAAATGTTATTAACCCTAACCATACACAGTTCCCTCAATCTAACTTTACAGAAGAGCAGGGACAGAGTTGGTCTTAAAATACAGGAATGTAGGTGGTCTTCCTCCAGCTGAGAACCTCAATGGTCCATGAATAAATGATCACCTCAGAAGATGTAGGCAGATATGAAGGACCTGAGTGAGCAAAAGTCATCTTTCATGGCAAAAACCTGGTCAGGATAAAGGGTAGTGTCTAAATAAGCCGCTCTTTTCTTAATGTAGAGAAGATGGACAAAACCAGGCCTGTGTGGAGAGGTGTTCCCGGGTGCCTATGGTTGATATTGCATTCTAACTTGTGAAAGTGTCATAGGAAGTAGGGGCAGCCTCCATCTCATGGGACCATTGGATGCAACTATTAGGACAAAGTGGTTGCCAAGGTAGTGGCCTCATTCAGTTTCTGAAGGAAGTGACCTTACCACACATCCTTGGTGATGGAACTCTCTGAACATGGGATCCAGGAAGCCAGGCACCCAGAGCCAGTCCCAGTCCCAGTCCCAGTCCCAGTGGTCTCACTTGTTTGGATTTACCATGGACAGATTCACTCTTTCTTGGTACCTACTGATGTGAGGATGGCCAAATGTGAGAAAAGCTCTGAAGAGGGGTCTTTCCTGAGAAAGCAGGTAGTGGCTCACTGCTGACTCTTGACAACTTCACAGAGTTGGACAAGGAGATCAGTTCTGAGACAGAATAGGTCATTTCAGGGGAACATAGTGTGGCCCACCAGTCAGAGGACACTCCAGATTGTCATAGACCTAGTTGCAGGAAGTAGGTGACTTTGAGGGTGTGGGTGTGAGTTTGCAGTTTTGTCTCATGTTCTGAGAATAGGTAGGAATGGCGGTTTGTTGGGTTTGGAGTGAATAACTTCTGTTCATGTATGTGGATTTATAATCAACTTTTAACAAGATTATACTCAGAAATATTCATTCACCTGAAATACATATTTGTTTCCTAGTACTGAAAACTAACTTCAGTTAATGGTGCATATAACTCCTAATATTTCTACAGTAACTGACCCAGTTTAACATCAATGCAAAAAGATTCTTATGGGACATGATATGTGTTTTGGAGTTCGTTTTAATTCAACACTGGTACATTACTATTTCTTAAGTTTATGGAAATTACAGTATATATATTTCATCCACAAGTTCACAAATTTATAGGCATTTATTTCACTTTCAATCACTTCCTGCTTCAGAAAACATGTATTCCTCCATGTTTCTTGACTGGTCTTTTGATGAGACTTCTTTCCAAACACATTATTTTTGATTTTCATAATCATTTTGAAGCAAAACTCACACATTCTTCATGAAAAGCCATAACCCTAATATTACAATTAGACGTATAACTAGTTGTTATGAATGATTCTATATCAAAATATGATTTCTTATATATTTTCAGTTATCAATTCAATCCAATATTTAAAGTGGAAGCAGTTATATTATTTATTAACTGTATGGTCTAATAATGCATTATCTCTCTATTCATAGACAAGGGGTACACCTATTTTACCTTAGATACTAATTTATACATCTTCAAAATATTCCTAAAAGAAATGGTGGAAGAAATACTCATGTCACCAGATCTACATATACATTTTATCACAGCAATATTCTAGACAAAAAAAAAAAAAAAAAAAAAAGTCACGGCTAAGATTGTACCAAAGCCTAAATGGAAAGTGAGCATGGATTACTAAAAACTTCCATGTCCAGGTTGCCTAATGCTCTCAAATATCAATCCTATTGGTGACTACATATTTGTTTCTTCCTAAGATTATATATTCAACCTCATGCCTGTTGAAAATGTCTAATCTTATTACTCATTTTATTCTTTACCTGATTTAGTAATGCCTCTATTTATATCTGCTTTCCTACATA
Organism: Callospermophilus lateralis; assembly: GCF_048772815.1. Lineage (NCBI taxonomy): Eukaryota > Metazoa > Chordata > Mammalia > Rodentia > Sciuridae > Callospermophilus > Callospermophilus lateralis. The sequence continues at coordinate 130,285,680 of NC_135313.1, read as the reverse complement.
TTTCCCCTGTTCATCATTGTGACTGACACTTCATGTGTGCTGACATTTACATTCACTCTCTAACCGAAACCCTATTGCTTAAGAAGTTTTGGTCTAAATCCAATACTCACTCTTCTTTCTAAACCTACCGACTATCTTCCTAATTCTGCCTACTATCCCATTTTGAGTGGATGTTCTCTTTGACATTCAATCATCAAAGGTACAAGGTCCTATGCCATTGTATATCGATTTATCTGAGACATTTGTGCAGAACATAATTCAAAGCTAAGCATACCAATTAAGGGTGCAATGCCCTTCTGGGCTTCATATCTTTCCTGGATTTCTGTTTTTATACTTATATTTCACCTATATATTCTTGTAAATATTATAATTTCCCAATACCATTATTCGTCGTGCAGAAAGATTCCTAACCCAAATTGAACATGTTATTAACCCTAACCATACACTGTTCCCTCAATCTAACTTTACAGAAGAGCAGGGACAGAGTTGGTCTTACAATACATGAATGTAGGCAATCTTCCACCTGTTGAGAACGTCAAAGGTCCATGCAGAAAGGATCCCTTGAGAAGATGTAGGCAGTATGAAAACTTGAGAGAGAAAAGTCATCTTCTATGGCAAACAACCTGGTCAGCATGAAGGGATGTGTATGAATCAGCCTCTCTCTTCTTAATGTAGAGAAGATGGTCCAAACCAGTCCTAGGTGGAGAGCTGTTCCCAGGTGCCCATGGTTTATATACCATTCTAACTTGTGAAAATGTCACAGGAAGTAGGGGCAGCCTCCATATAATGGGACTCTTGAAAGCAACTGTTAGGACAAAGTGGTTGCCAAGGCAGTGACCTCATTCAGTTCCTGAAGCATTGACCTACCTCACTTCCTTGGTGATGAATCTCTCTGAACTTGGGATCCAGGAAGCCAGGCACCCGGAGCCAGTCACGTCTCAGTCCCAGGGGTTTAACTTGTTTGGATTTACAAAGGAGATTGTTAGTCTTTCTTGGCCCCTTAAGATATGAGGATGGCCAAATACCAGGAGAGCTCTGAATAGGGGCCTTTCCTGAGAAAGCAGGTAGTGGTTGACCACTGGCTCCTGAAAACTTCACAGAGTTGGGAAAGAAGAGCAGATCTGAGACAAGACAGGCCATTTCGGGGGAACATACTGTGGCCCACCAGTCAGAGGACACTCTGGATAGTCACAGAGTTTAATGGGGGAAGAATGTGCCTTCGTGGGTGTGGGTGTGATTTTGTGGTTTTGTCTCATGATCTGAGAATAGGTAGGAAAGGCGTTTTTTTCTTTGATTTGTAGTGGACTGCTTCTAGTAAGACGTTTGACAAGGCGAGTGTTTCTATGTCTGTGTATGCTACTGTGTCCGTGGTTGTAGACATTAGAAAAGAGAATGCAACAATTGATGTGTCCTGTAGAGTAGAAAGCTTCCCAGCATTCATCCTGCCCAATTTATGAATGGACTGCCGCTTGCCTTATAAATGGGCAACACCTGCTATCTTCCTAAGTTCCTGTTTTCTTCTTGAATTCTCGCCACTCTCCAGAATAGACTCATGGTTTTTGTCCAAAATATGTACCACCTCCAAGCTCTGTGACATGTCCATGTACTGGATAGCTGAAGGGAATAGCGAACATCTTTGAAAACTCAGATATCAGTGTGACCAGGAAAGTCTCAGTGGAGAAACCCTGCTTTGGACCTTTTTCTTACCTATCTTTCTGTTGCCCTGAATGTCAGGAAGGTCTTTGCCTCAGGCCACACCTTTGTGAACCCTGAAGAAAACAGTTTTCAAATGGAAATTAATGGGCATCACCTGTGGCTCTTTGCTTAATTGCTTTGGAAAAGGATGTGTCTGAATCAGCCTCTTGGCCCTGTGTGAGGCTGTGGCTTAGATTCTCAGCACCTGATTAATCCAAAGACAGATCCCATGTGTGCATCCAAAACCAAAATTGCCAAAAGAGCAGTTATTGTGAATGAAGTCTCTTGACTTCATTTTTAAGCTTCCTGACTCCCATCAAGTGAGAATAGGCATCCTTTGGGTAAAATGAGTTCTTCAAAGCCCTGCGGAGGCTAGCCCAGAGGTTTTTGGTTTGTCTCATGACTCCCAATCATATAAAGAATCTATACCTGACATTCAGTAGGCCTCAAATTGGAGATGCAGAGCAGTATTAACAGCAGGCCTATTTGATCACTCCTGGTTCACAAGAAGGGTTTCCAGGCCACCCGGACTTTAGGCAATTGAGGGGCAAGAGAGCTTATTTTTCACACTATCTTGGGCTGCACCCCTCATGGAAAACTCCAGCCAGAAGTTATGATGAGTGTTTATATGTAAGAAGATGAGGGCCATGTGGGTGTGTTTTGGTTTTCATTGTGGTCATTTTTGTGGCGGTTGGAAGAGATGCCTGGGCCTACCTGGGCTTGAACTCTGGTGTGATTCCTCTTAGAGACTGAGTTCTGGAACTGACCTCAGAGAAGTACTGCCATGAAATGTGTTGGGATTTTAGAAGGCCACGCATCAGAATCGCCCTTGGAATCTGAGATCGAGGTCCAGGGTGGCTTTCCACAGGGCACTGGGAATCTCAGCCAGGATATCACATGATTTTATTCTTAAAGACTTGGCAGCCAAAGTTGAGAGTCTAAACACACATGGACCTCACATTGTAGACCTCAGTGATCCTGGCTTCATGTGAACTTTTGGCCACTCTTTGGGAAGCTTGCCTGTGAGTGTTCTCCAGAGATTTCATTGAAATGAGCTTCCTCACCATATAATGTTTCCTGCATGAATTGAAACCCACAGTAACTCCAACTTCATCCTTCAAAAATGGCTAAATAAATACCATCAAATTTCTGAAATTCCCAGACCAGGTGGCACTGGAGAACCTTTGGATATCCTGTTGCTGATCATGAGTGAAAGAATTCCCCACATAAAGACACTTCGCTAGGAGAATTCCAATTTTATTGCAAAAAGCTGTGTGCTTATATAGAAGTAAAGGGGTGATGGTAGGGCTTAGATAAATGGCAGGCCACCCGTTTATTGGCAAGTTCTTTCAGATATCAGCTCCGGAGGCAAGGAATTAGTTCTCATTGGGGCTAAGGTTCCGCGCCAGAGAGATTTGAAATTGGTGCTGACGGGAGAGTTCACACGGGCGGGAACTTTTTGCATCACTGCAGAAAAGAGGAAGGTAGGAAGAAGAAATCCTTAGGCACCATGTTGGGGTTTTTACTCTGGGGAATGGCTGACGTTTATACTTTTCCCAATATTCCTCCCTATTTGTTTTCTTAGGAAGTGTGGTGTCGTTGGTCAGATCCGGCTGCTTCTTGCTGTTTGGGGGCGCTGTGGGTCCTAGAATGGGAAGTGGAGGAATTCTTGGGGGGCAGGTCTGGGGATATCATGGCAGCCAGAAAGAAAACCCAGTGGCTACAGACAGCTACTTCCATAGGGGTGAAGTCTATGAAAGTTCCTTGAAGCCACAAGTTGTCAATGGCATTGAACCAGTCCTGGATGGAGGAGTTTGTTGGTATCAGTCACTGGTCCTGTTTCAGAGACTCTGGGAAATACTGGAAGCGTTGCCTGGACATGGCGTCACCAGCACCTGAAGAAGATCAGAGCGAATAAAAACAGAATTAAGATAAAAATTAAAGCAAAGGTAAATTTTTGGCAGAAGTACCATGTTGGGGGACTGACAGAGAAGAGGCCAAGGGCCATGAGGAAACTTAGAAGGACATAAAGACTCATGAATCCAGTATGGCAGATTAAGAGGTTCTCCGAGCTCGTTGTCTCTCGCTGTCTGATGTCCATTGCATTCCATCGTGCCTGGTAGTGAGCTTCAGCACTGAGTGAACTGTTCTCTTGGAGATGTTGGGGGTTCATTGGTCATCAGAGGCTGCTAGTGCCTAAGCAAAAGCTGGTTGAATGTTTGATTAGAAATATTTTTGCAGTTGGGTTTGAAGGCACTTAATTATGCAGGGCAAGAGAGCACAAAAAAGGAGCATCCCAATAAGGGGCCCCAAGATTGGTAGTAAGTACATGGCAAGAAAGGATTGGAAGAACCCCATTATGGGATTGGAGGAGGTAGGTTTGAGCAATTGGGTCGATAATTCCTGTAATTCAACAACATTTTTTTCTATTAGCCCAGATTCATTAACATAATTGCAACATCCTCTCTGAGGAACAGGCATGTTCCCCCTTTTTCTGCAATGAGAAGATCAATTGCCCTTCGGTTCTGTAAAGCCAGTTGTGCCAATGAAGTAACAACCACTGCAAGGAGCCCAGAAACTGAGCAGTGGTATCAAGTGCTTCCTGCAGTTTTTGTTGCAGGTCATTGGATGCCCATAGAGCATGACTTATAGCTTCACCAGAGAGTCCAAGACTCGCCACTGAGTTTGTTACTGTGAGGCCTACCAGAACCGGCAGAAAGACTGCCGTAAGGGTGCAGGAAGGTAGGGCCACCTGTCGGAATTCGGTGGGAGTATACAAAGACAGCTGAGGAACTACAGTAACCAAGAAACAGGTGCCAGAGACATTGATCGTTGAGGTACTTATAGACCCATTACACCAGAGAAAATGTCCAGGTTTCATAAATCAGGGCTCGATGGGGTGCTAAAGCTCAAGGAACAAATGGGTAAAGAATTCATTATTGTCAGGTGGAAACAGATGAAAGGAAATAAAGTATTGGTGGAATAACTTTCCCATAGTGGGATACGTGTCACATGTAGGGGTTTTCCTTTCTTAGAGAAATTGTAGGTTTTTGCTGAAATATTTCCTGCCGCTAATGGGACCGCTGCTAGAAGTGGACGACTAAGTGAAGCACAGAGAAAGAACTGAGAAGTAGGCACAGAAAGAGGGGTGGAGTTTAATAATCAAAGAGTTTGGTGTAGCAAATTGAGCCATGTGGGAGGGGGACCTGAGGGGGTTGAAGGCTCTGAATCCTCTTTGAATGAGCTATGGATAAGATCTCGAAGTTTTGATTCTGACTCCTTAATGTGTTCGACTACCTGGATGGTTGCCTTAGGTGGCGTAATCAGGGTGCGGCCAACAGTCATCCACATTGTGGGTCTGGCTGAGGTTGTCCGAGCATAGACAGCAAACTCAACATAGTCCCAACGTTTGGCCTTGGGGTCAGGTATATCTAAAGTATACCATCCATTGTTATCAGATGAAGAGCCTTTATGCCACTTTAGGTAACTAGAAGTGCACACTTCATGGTAACCAAGTGAGTGGTAAGAATAGCTACCACGTTCATCATGGAACCTGCATGACTTATAGGGGCACCCATTATATATCTCAGACCACCAATGACAATAGTCTTTGGTTTGATGAAAAAGGAAGCAAATGAAAGGCCAGTTCCAGCTACCAGGAACGAAGGTTCTTGAAGGTGACAATTTTAGGGAAATAGATGTGCAGTTGTGGATGAAGCAAGCAGTTGCATCCACTGCGTGGACATTCTGCATGCCATGTTCTGAGTATCATTCCCGAAGTGTGAAAAAATACATGGTAGCAGATGAGGGTAAAGACCAGTCCCGACAGAGCACAGAAAATAAGCAGAGCACAAAAAACAAGCAGTTAGAGAAGACTAGGGTTTTGGGAGAGCTCATTGTGCCTTCTTTAAGAGGAATTGTTCTGCGGGGAACACCATGTTAGCCGCAACTTAAATGGGTGAGATGGGTGTGGAGAGCAGGAGTAAAGGGGAGGTTCAGGAGGTGATTCTTGGAGTTCCTCTGGGGTGGTCCTGTCGTCAGCAGGTGGGGCCTCTTGGTGATATGGCTTCAACCTAGATATGTGAATACAAGGGGTGAGACAGTTGTCTGATAAGGAGAGTTCGGTGGAGTTGGGGGTACAGAGAATGACAGGATAGGGGCCTTCCCATTTTGGGGCAAGAGGCCCGTTCTCCTCTGGGGTATTATAATAGACTAGACTCCCAGGTGTTAAGGGAGGAGTGTTTGGAGCAGAGACTGGGTCCAGAAGAAGCCAGTCCTCATATTTCCAGAGTTCCGAGCGAAGATAAAACAAGAGAGGCAAAGACAAATCTCGGGTGAGGGGTCCTTGTGAAATGACCAACCCAGGGGGGATAAGAGGTCTTGAATACCTTATCTCAAAGGGAGACAGTGAAGATGGTTTCTTAGGTAGAGCTCTGATTCGAAACAAATCCAAGGGAAGGAGTTTGACCCAGTCTAAGTTTAATTCCATTGTCAATTTGGTAAGGACTTCCTTTAGAGTACGATTTACCCTTTCCACTTTCCCTGAAGCCTGAAGGTGATATGGACAGTGAAAATGCCACTTGAAGGAGAGGGCTTGAGAGACCTTTTATGTGATCCTAGAAATAAACTCAGGGCCATTGTCAGATTGTAGGAAAGTGGGCATTCCAAACCTGGGGATGATGTCTGTCAGAAAGATTGAAGCTACAGTGGTAGCCTTTTTATTGGAAATGGGAAATGCCTGAACCCAACCAGAGAAAGTGTCCACAAAGACAAAGAGGTATTTAGTGTGCCATACTTTTGGCATGTTGGTGAAATCTACCTGCCAGTCAGCAGTGGGAATGTGTCCCCGGGCTTGGTGGGAAGGGAAAGGTTTGGGCCTTAAAAAAGTATGAGGGTTGGTCTGCTGACAGATCTGACAATTAGAGGCTATATTCTGTAGCATGGCTTTGTCAGAGGGGGTGAGGGAGAAGAAGCTCTGTTAAAAGAGGGTCAAAGACTGAGAATTGGAATGGAATAGAGTATGAAGGAACTTGAAAAGATCCTTGTTCTTACTGGATGAAGTAGTGGCTTCAGATGAGATGTCTAAAGTGGCCATTATATGTCCCCCAGGGGGGGCAAAAATTGGAAGTAGTGGCAGCCATTCGTGCTGCCTGGTCAGCTTTGGCATTGCTCTCGGTGATAAGAGAGCCGTTTTTCTGATGGGACTTACAATGGACAACTCCCAACTGGGTGGGTAAGTGGGAGGCCTCTATCAGATTGGTTATAAGAGCCGAATTAGTGATCGCATTACCTTTGGTGGTAAGTAGTCCTCACTCCTTTCATATTGCAGCATGGGAAAAAAAGATATGGAAGACATATTTTGAGTCAGTATAAAGGGTGAGGGATTTGCCTTGTGCTAGAAGGCAGGCACGAGTGGCTGTTATAAGTTCAGTCTGCTGGTTGGTAGTTCCTGAAGGTAGAGCTTTGGCCTCTATAATCTCAGTGGCTGAAACTACAGTGTATCCAGAGTAATGAGTGCCCTTCTGCCTAAAGAAACTGCCGTCAGTGAACCAGATAAGGTCAGGCTTGGTGAGTGGTCCCTCAGAAATGGAAGAATGACAGGGGAGGTAATCATCTAAAGTTTTCAAGCAATTATGAATTGTTGTGTTAGACGTGGGAGTCATTGGGAGCAGTGAGGCAGGGTTCAGTGCAGAGCAGGGGAGGAAAGTAATATTAGGGTTTTCCAGAAATGAAGTGAGGAGCGACAGAACTCTGGATGGAGGAAGGGTTTGAAGGCCCTTATAAGCTAAAAGGTCCTTCAAGTGATGTGGGGAGTGAATAGTTAAAGGGGCCCCAAAAGTCAGCTTAGAGGCTTCTTTGTGTAAAATTTGTCCAGCAGCCAGAGCTCTTAAGCAAGGGGCCCACCCACAGATGGTAGGGTCTACTTATTTGGACATACATGCCAGAGGTGCAAATGTAGGCCCATAGTTTGACCTAAGACCCCAAATGTTTGCTCCCCTTTTTCATGGACATATAGATGAAATGGTCTTTAAAGATCAGGAAGGTGAAAGGCAGGTGCCTTTAAGAGGAGTTGCTGAAGCCTGCAGAAGTGGTAGGTAGGGGAGGAGGCAAGAGATTCACTAGGGGGTCCCTTTGCTAGGTCATACAGGTTTTTGGCTAGAAGAGAATAATTTGGGATCTAGGCCCTAAAATAAATGCTAGTCCTAGGAATGATAGTATTTCAGCTTTTGTATGGGGCACTGGAAGATCAGAGGAGTTGCCTCCTATCCAGTGTTATTTCCTTTTTCCAGGTGTAAGGCAAAAAACAAGATAGATGAGAGAAAACTGGAAAACATGGGCCTTGTGGGGAGACACCCTGTATCCCTTGTATGCTAGGAAATTAAGAAGCTGGGCAGTGTGGGATTGAGAGTGTTCCCAAGAGGGACTACATAGAAGAAGGTCATCGACATATTGAAGGAGAGTAGAGTCAGGACAGGTCGGGTGAAAGGATGTGAGGTCCTGGGCAAGAACTTGGCCAAAGAGATGGGGCCTATCCCTGAATCCCTGTGGGAGGACAGTCCAGGTAAGCTGACGAGAATGGCGGGTGTGAGGGTCAATCCACGTAAAAGCAAAGATATCCTGAGATTCTGATGACAAGGGAATAGAAAAGAATGCATCTTTTAAATCTAGGACCGAGAAGTGGGTAGTAGTGGCATGGATCTGAGAGAGGCAGGTGTAAGGCTTGGGCACTAGCGGGTGGATGGGGACCACAGAGGAGTTGACAAGGTGTAGGTCTTGAACCAGCCTGTAGGACACGTTAGGTTTCTTAACTGCCAGAATGGGGGTGTTGAATGGAGATTGTGTAGGCCTAAGATACCCCTTTCATAATAAATCCTGGATGATGGGTTCTAATCCGAGGAGGGCTGTGGTTGTGAGTAGATATTGTGGTTGACTAATGTATCTTGAAGGGTCGTGTAAGACAATATGAATAGGACTGCATTTATCCATAGAGGGTGTAGTTGTGTCCCAAACCTCAGGGTTAACTGGTTTAGATAGTCGTGGGAGACTGCATGAAGGAGGTGTATCTGCCCCTAGGAACATCATGAAGAAATGAGAGGTAGGAGAATGTGGGGTGATATGTGAATGGTAACTTTTAATAGTGAGAGTATGTCATTAAGACATGACGGCCATCTGGGGTTTCTGGGTCGAGTTTTGTGTACTGTTGAAGGGCCTTGGTTAGTCTATCCAGGAAATCTGAAGGTGTTTCCTCCTTCGTTTGAATGACCTCCTGCACCTTTTGAAAGTTAACAGCCTTGCGGGTGGCCTTTTTCAGCCCCTCCAAGAGACAGGATGTAAAAAGGTCACGAAACTGTAAGCCTTCACGGGTGTTGTAATCCCATAGGCGATCCTGCTCTGGGACAGCATGAGGGCCTGTGGGGTGGGTAGGATTGGTCCTATGATTTTCATCAGCATGGGCTTTGGCTAGCTCCCAGACTCATTGCCTTTCCTTGGGGAGAAGTGTATTGGCCAAGAGCATGTAGATGTTATGATGAGTGAAGCTACGTACTTGCAGGACCCATTGAAACTCCCGAATGTAAGTGGTGGGGTCAGTGGTGAAAGAGCCTAACTTTCTCTCTAGCTGAGTAATGTCCGACATGGAAAAGGGAACGTGGACTCTGATGACACCCTCGGGACCAGCTACCTCATGAAGGGGTGCGATTGTCTTGGGGGTGGGAAGGACTCCCTTAGACCTGGTAACAGGAGGACTGAAAGAGGCAGGCGGCGGACAGGAAGGAGAGGGAGAGGAAGGGAGTGTCTCTGTGGAGGAGGAGGAGGTGAAGCAGGCAGAAGAGGGCGGAGGGGAGGGGGATGAAATGGAAGGCAAAGGATCCATGGAATTAGGCAGAGGAAGAGGAAGGTATAGCGGGAGAGAAGGGGCAGATGGGGCTGGGGCATAAGGTGGGGGTTCATCTGCTTGGTCGAATGAGGAAGAATCTGTGAAGTCAGGAATAGAAGTAGGGGAAGAGAGGGGTTTTCAAGCAAAGAGGACCTGAGAGGGAGGGCAAAAGGAGCAGAGAGCAGGGTGCTGTGTGTGAAGGCTAAAACCTTCAATGCAGGAAATCTCCCTCCACTTTTTCAGATGCTGGCAGTAGTTAAAAAGGTCCCAGAAGAGGTTTGGATCTAAGGAGCCTTCTGGTGGCCAATGATTGCCATTATCCAGTGGATATGTAGGCCAATCATGGGTACAGAATTTGATTAAAAGTTTGGGCTTGATGTCTGGTGTGAGAGAGAGTGTGGCCAGATTTTTTATTAAACATTTGAGAGGTGAGTCTTCAGGTGCAGAGGAAGAGGTGCCCATAGTCACAGGGAGAGATGGAAGAGAGAGAGAGAGAGAGAGAGAGAGAGAGAGAGAGAGAGAGAGAGAGAGAGAGAGAGAGAATAGGAGTAAGCGAGAAAGACAAAGAGAAAACCCAGGCTGGAACGGCTCCCAGGAAGCTCAGGGCAAACGGGGGTCAGGTGGGCATCCCCAAAATGACCAGCCATCACGAGGAAACACAGAGGGCACTACCTGGTCATCACCAGTGAAGTGCGATCTGTGTAACCAAAAGGAATTGGAGCCAAGGGCAACCTGACGTCAGGAAAGTTTTCCACTGCAGCAGAAGAAGTCAGTAATGAAAACAAAACTCTGGCTCTGACAGAATGCAGTTCCAGGCCGGGAGTTCAGTTTTCCCAGAGCAGAGAGGCAGCTTCAGCCAGACACAGCAGCCCCACAGGATACAGCAACTCTACCCGGCAGCAGCAGCGGCAGTGGAGCAGGAAAATCCATAAAGCCTCTCGTGTAAACTCAGAAGCCTCATGCCCCAAAAAGAAACGGAACACCAGAGGGTCCACTGCAACTAGTAAAGGTCTTAGTGAAAGGAATTCCCTCTTCCCTACCAGGCGTCTGGAGTGTGCCGGATGATCACAGTCACAAAACCAGTGGCAGCCTGAAGGGAGTTGGTGAGCCGGGGTCAGCGGAGGATTACCTACATCAGATCAGTGGTGAGTGCAGAAAGCTGGCGTCTGAAAAGAGCGGACTAGGGCAGAGTGTCTCGGCGGAGCGGGGGATGGGGCTCTTGTTGGAAAGAGCTCACCTGTATCCTCTCACGGGGCACCAGAATGAAAGAACTCCCCACGCAAAGACACTTCACCAGAAAATTCCAATTTTATTGCAAAAAGCTGTGTGCTTATATATAACTAAGGGGGAGATGGAAGGGCTTAGATAAATGGCAGGCAACCCATTTATTGGCAAGTTCTTTCAGATATCACCTCTGGAGGCCAGGAATTTGTTCTCATTGGGGCTAAGGTTCTCCGCCAGCGAGATTTGAAATTGGAGGATGCGGGAGAGTTCACACGGGCGGGAACTTTTCACACCACTGCAGAAAAGAAGAAGGTAGGAAGAAAAAGTCCTTAGGCGCCATGTTGGAAATTTTCTCTGGGTTATGGCTGCCGTATATACTTTTCCCAACAATGAGTATACGAGACAGTGCCTTGATTGACTGGTTTTCATAAAAATGGTGTTTAACAGAGATGCCAGAAAGTTGCATCCTGCTGAGTAGTGGGCCTAGAGCAATGGTGGGCAGGTGTGTGATAAAACATCTGTGGGGTGGCCATGTGGATCTGCCATTGGCTTTCAAATGGCTTGTGACTGACATGGTGAAACCAGCAGACCCTTATATGTAAAGGCATCTTGATATATGGAGAAGTTTCAGGACATTGTTCAGAATCAGGTTGCTATAGTCAAGGAGGCAAGCTATGTGGGATAGAAGTCTTGTTCTTTTATTCTCCTGCACACCCTGACACACCACACGTTACAGAACTCTCTCCCGCACTGTGTCCCAGTTGAAAACCTTGCATATCGTGAAGCAAATACAAAACTCCCAGTGCAACAGCAAGAAACACCACGAAAATGGAGGATGACCACATGGTTTCACAGTCCACATGGGGAGAGATTTAGCCCCCAGTGGCCACAGTTTACCTAAAAAGAGAATTCAGCACTGGTGACTCATGTTCATTGAAAAAGAAGAAACCATGTCCTCCAGGTCTCATAGATTCAGACACAGCTTTGATGGTCTCACTAGAAAGGAAGCTAAAGCTCCTGACAACAACATATGTTTCAAGTGCCCAAACTCACAGGCAGATTCTCAAGAAGTCTCTAGGCCAGTAGACCTAGATGTTTGTGGAGTGTTTGCCCTGTCCTTTACTTTTGGAAACTCCTCTACCACTTCCAAGGTTTTGAACTCCTGAGCATATTCCATTCCAGATATGTATTCACATATTTTCTAACTCTTCTCTTCTAATTGTGTCTTACTTAGGGCAAAGGTATTCTCAAGGCATTGTTCTGGATGAGAGTGGGAAGATTTTTGTGTAGCACATATTTACATACACATTGGATTCATTTTCAAATTTTCCATTCGAAATACTGAACCCCTGATACTAACCCATACCGTACTACACTCTGACTACAAATCCTAATATGATGGAGAAAAATAACCCAAATAGAATAGAAATACAAGCAGTTCACAGGAGACACGGTGTATATTTGGTCTTGCCTTTTGCATGATATAGGGTAGGAGTTATAAATCTTGTCAATTTTTTGTTGAAATACTTCTCCATGTGTTTGGAAAGTTAACAAATATGTGAATTTCTGTTTCCCTTTCTCTGTAGGCTATTCAGCACATGTATTTCATATGCACATATAGAATCTTACCTGGTATCACACGTACATTCCTGTGAGGTGGCTAACTTGGCAGATACAAAGTGTGAGAAGAGATCACTCCTCTTTAACGCTTTTGGAACTGAAAATTCGAACTGTGAGTGAGCTTCCTAGTTGAACAACATTATACATAAATCCATGTTCAGTAAAATTAATATTTTGGATCTGTAGATGATATATATTTCACGATGAATTTTGATTGGCATATATATTGCTACTTTTTAATATCTTTGTTTGTGATATATATATATATATATATATATATATATATACTCTCCAGATTTTTTAAAATATAAAATATATTCATCTTATTATTCACTCACTACATTCATTCATGTTCATGTATGTGGATTTCTAGTAAACTTTTCACAAGATTATTCTCAGAAATATTTATTCACCTGAAATACATTTTTTTTCCTAGTTCTGAAAACTAACTTCAGTGAATGTTGCATACAAATCTTAATATTTCTCCAGTAACTTACCCAGTTTAACATTAATGCAAGTAGATTCCTATGGGACATGATGTATATTTTGATGTTAGCTTTTATTCAACACTGGTTCATTACTATTTCTTCAATTGATGCACATCATAGTATATATATTTCATCCAGAAGTTAGTAAATTTATACGCATTTGTTTCGCTTTCAATCACTTCCTGCTTCAGAACACATGTATTCCTCCATGTTTCTTGACTGGTCTTTTCATGAGACTTCTTCCCAAACACATTAGTTTTGATTTCCATAATCACTTTTGAAGCAAAACTCACACACTCTTGATGATAAACCATAACCCTAATATTACTATTAGATGTATAACTCGTTGGAATGAATGTATGTATATCAATAGAAGATTTCCTGTAGTTTTTCAGATATCAGTTCGATCCATTATTTAAAGTTGGAACTAGTTATATTATTTATTCACAGTATGGTCTCTCATGCATTATCTCTATATTCATAGACACAGAGTACACCTATTTGTACTCCCAATACTAATTTTATGTCTTCAAAATATTGCTGCAAGAAATGGTGTAAGAAATACTCATGTCTCCTGATCTATATATTCATTTTATCAAAGTAATATTTTGGACACAAAAAGCAAAGGTCACACTTATGATTGTACCAATGTAAAAGTCGTTCTAGCATTGGAGGAAGAGACAACCAAGAGACTGTCTCATGCAACAGCAAAGGGTTTATTGGGGGTCCAGCATGCTGGGGCTCAGAGCTCATTTGAATAGAGCCTAGAGCCCTTAGAACATCTTAATCAGAGCTTACATACTTAACTTGGAAAGGGAAGGGAAGGAAGTTTATTGGTGGTCCAGGCGAATGGACAGTTTGTGTGCAACTGAGTGAGGGATTACATTCTGCAGTTTGGCATTTGGGGACAGCACATTCTGGAAACAAGATTACCAAACAGTTCTCAAGATTTCAATAGTGTTTTGTTAAGAATACAGAAAAACAGGAAGTGACAAATACCTATTTTATTAATCTTTCATTCCCCACTTCTTCTTCTGGTTACGTTTAATCATAAAAGTGATCATTGAGGGGTGTCACATTTTATGTCTGCTAGTGGGGTATATTGTTGTCTGATTACCAAAATTTAATTGGTCCAATTTGAGCTTGAAGAAATGAAACTACACGGTGGAGCAAACAGGGTCTACAGTTAGCAATAATATGATGATTATTAATGGACCGGCCAGAGCTGATAAAAGCATAGTTTACCAGGGGGACTGTGTGAACGAAGACTGTAACCACCCTTTTTGGGCCTCTCTCTCTCGTTGATGCGCTTTAAGGCGTCTTCTCAATTTACTCATAGATAATTTTACAACCAGTATGATCGGAATAAAAACAACATTCTTCCCTCAATACAGCACAATGGCCCCCTTTTCTCATGAAGAGGAGGTCCAACCCTCGCCTTTTCTGTAAAACAACTTCAGAGAGAGATGTTAAAGATTCCTGTAAGGCTGTCATGGAGGTTTAATATCTTTAAGCTTTGGTCTACTGCTGCTTCTAATTGGGTCATTTGTTGTGTTCCATGGACTACGGCAGTGGTTCCTGTGCCCAGCCCTGCAGCAACTTCTATTCCTAATAGGATGGCTAAAGTGAGGAATACAGAATCCCGCCAGAACCGGGTTGTATGCCCCCCGCTATTTGATCTTAATGAACCTGCATCATGATAGAGCACTCTGGGAAACATCTGCACCATTACATAATTAATTGCACCAGTTGACAATTTTATGAAAACATAAACAATGTTTAAGTATATAGAATTATACTCTTGTAGATATGGACAGGGCAAGGCACCTAAGATAGCACCGAAAACAGAGAAACAGTCCTATTTGGTTGCAACCGGATATAGAGGGCATTGCTTGTGTTGTAATCAATTAATCCCTTGAACCCCAAGTTTAGGTAGTTTTAGAATTTTGTACCCAATATGTAATGGAAGGGGCTCAGAAGTTCACAGTCTGCAGAAGTCCACAAAAAGCAGTTTTTGTTTCTGTTTTTTTTTTTTCCTCTGTTCTGGGCAAGTTAACTTTTTAAGGACACCTAGGAGAGGGAGAGCTTTTTTCTTCTCTTTTTTGTTTTCTCCCTGCCAGCTGTTACCATGGGGTCCAATTGGTAACTTCTTTATCTTACAAATGTAGCCATCCCTGTGAAGCCCCATCTCAAGGCCAGAGGCCTTGTTCACATATTTTTTGAAAAATTAGTAAGGGGGTGTCTAGCTTAGGAGTGCTGATTTTTCCAGCCACTTGCCAAGTAGAACAGGCAACACGAAAAGCGGAAGTTTGTCTACATTGAACTCTTTTATAGGGACTCTTTTGCTGAAAGTCCTAATGTCAGCCTTGGTGAAGAATTTTGGAGAAGGTCAGTTAAGACTTTTTTGTGCGCCTTTTATAGAGGGGAAAGACGGGGAAGGCGGGGGGTGAGAGCAGCTACGTGGATCTGTGTATGAGAAAGGAGAGATGTAAAAGAATAATGAGAAAGGGGTTTGGAATTTTCCTAGCAACAAAATCGTGAGCAGTAGAACAGGTAGAGCAGAGGGGACGACGGGAGTGAGTATCCCAAAAAGTCTCTGAGAGACTTTAAATTCTTAGTAACCTGTTTTCAGTGATGACAAAGCAACTTTAAAAGCCATTTTTATTACATCTTGGATAGGGGTCTGAGGACTCTCCTCAGCTGGTTTGAGCTTTGGTATAGCTTGTAAGAGGACCTGGTGGGACCCGGTGCGGGCACTGACAGAAGAAGAGAGGAGTGAGTTGGTCGCGGGGTGCCTCACTACCTACTACCTCAGCAAGGGGGCAATCGTCTGAGAACCGAGGTTTGGGTTTTGATCTAGTAATTGGAGGGGAAAAATCATGTTGCTGAGGTGGGAGTCACAGCAGAGATTCTGGAGCAGAAGGCAGAGGGTGAGGATCTATTGGAGAAGCATAGTTCAGGATGTGAGAGAAGGAGGGAATTGGCCTCCACATAGGGGAATCTCCTTTCACCCTTTTGAGCACTTGCAGAAGTTAAAAAGGTCACACAGAATTTGAGGATCTAGAGACCCATCTGGGGGCCATCAGTTTTGATTGTCTAATTGGTAATATGGCCAATGCTGTGTACTGAATTTGATGAGGAGTTTGGATTCCACCAGGCAGCCCCTGTATGCTCACATCCCCGTGACTTACAGAAGAAGTCGGCTTTTTACCCACACAGCCATGGCTGTTTGTGGTTTTGATAGTCCGCCGGGAAAACATAGTAATCTAGGCTAGCCAACCTGCATCTGGCTCGTGTGTCCCTACATCCATAATGTTTGTTTCCATTATCTATGGTACAGAAGGCATTTAACGGAATTTTAGTGGGATCCTCTTCTTCAGGGATATCCCAATAGGAATGACCTATAGCCAGCTGACAAATGTCTGGGTGGAGAGATGGCCACCAGGTCCCTAAGGGGGCTGTATGTGAGATAGATCATACTTCTTGTCTAGTAGGATTTGTGATTAGCCATCGCTGCTGTACGGGCTGATGAGCATTAGGACTACTCGTGGCCAAGGGGAGAATCTATAGCCTTATCCACCTGGTGAATACACCATTTGAAAGGGTTACCACTCTTTTCCAGTATCCAGCCAGAGTCTGGACAGGGCGCAGGCTTGAGATGAGAGGCATGGATCCAGGAAGTGATTGCGTCTACATATACCACTGTAGGTGTTATAAGTAGCACCTGGTATGGTCCTTTTCAGCCGGGTTCCAGGGATGACACCTGATGTCGTCTTATGTAGACGAAGTCTCTTACTTGATATCCATGTGGAGTCTCCTCGTCCCCAGGGTGGTAGGCAGTGGCCAGCTGTTTCCACAGGTATCGCTGAGTTCTTTCAAGAGCTTTTAGTCTGTCAAGCAAGTATTTCTTGCATGAAACAGTGCATAAGGCAGGGACATACTTTAATCTTTTAAGCCGGTCTCTAAGCTTAATTTCGTTTAGGTCTCTTTAAAGGTTCTATTTATTTTTTTTTCCTGTCCTGAGCTCTGAGGTCTATATGCACAATGTAACTTCCAATTAATCCCCAGGGTCCTGGCTAAGCTCTGACTCACCTGGGCAATGAACACCTTTCAATTAACAAACCCTATTACCTTAGGCAGGCTGTGTCTTGAAAAATATATTTCAGGATCTACTTGACCACCGTTTCAGCCGTTTTTTTTTTTTTTTTTGTGAGAAAGGATTCAATCCATCCTGAAATTGTATTTACAAAGACTAAGAGATATTTAAGTCCATACCTTGCTGGCTTAATTTCAGTGAAGTCCACTTTCCAGAATTGTCTTGGTCTGGTTCCTCGTAGGTGCTTTCCTGCAGGAAACTTGGAAGTGTAAGCATTAACCAATTGACAGAACTGACAGTCTTTTGTTACCCGTTCAGTTATTTCGTTTCACTGTGTGTGAGTTAGTCGAAATCTCTGTTCCTGATCCTTCAGGAATGCCTGCAGTTTCTTTGAACCAACGTGAGTAAGTTGATGTACATTTTTAACGTAGTGTAGGGCTTTCTGAAATTGCAGGCTGGGCTCAGTGAAGTTGAGGAGTTCAGTGTCAGTGTTTTAAATGTTATAAAAAGCTTGCTGGTGCTCAAGGGTCCATTGGAATTGGGCATCTTCATTTAACAGAGGGTATAAAGAAGCAGCAAAGAACACAAACCCAGGTATCCATAACCTGCAAAAGCCAGCAGTCCCAAGAAACTCTCTGTGTTGTCCCCTGTTAGATGGGGGTGGTATCTGCACAACAGTTTGTTTTCTGGACTCAGTGAGCCATCATTTACCACCCCTAATGGAATACCCCAGGAAGATTACTTCTTGCTGGCAAATTTGGGCCTTTTTGGCCGAAGCTGTATACCCGAGTTCAGCAATTTCAGATAATTGTGTTTGGGTCCCAGACTCAAAGTTTTACTTGGTGTTGGCAGCCAGTAGCAGGACATCCACATATTGAAGCAGAGTGACTTCGGGGTGTGTAGTTCTGAAGTTGTTGAGATTTCTGTGGAGGGCTGCATCAAAGGGAGTGGGGGAATTTTTGAACCCCTGTGGGTGTCTAGTCCAAGTTAGTTGACCAGACGTTGCAGTTTCTGGGTCTACCCAGTCAAAAGCAAACAGAAACTGACTATCTTTATGCAGAGTCAAGCAAAAGAAAGCATCTTTTAATTCCAGAAGAGTATACCATTTTCACTCAGCTACAGAAAACGGTTTATTGGGGGTCCAGCATGCTGGGGCTAAGAGCTCACATGAATAGAGTAGAGAGCCCTGAGAACAGCTTAAAGAGAGCTTATATTCTTTCCTTGGAGAGGGCATGGAAGGAAATTTTTGATGGGTCAGGGCGAGTGGGCGGTTTGCGTGCAACCACGTGAGGGAGTACATTCTGCAGTTTGGCAGTTGGGGACAGCACATTCTGGGAACAAAATTAGCAAACAGTTCTCAAGATTTCAACAGTGTTTTGTTAAGCATACAGAAAAACAGGAAGTGACAAGTACCTATTGTATTAACCTTTCACCAAAGCAAAATGCAAAGCGAGCATGGAATACTAAAATCAACCATGTCCAGATTGCCTAATGCTCTGAAATGTCAATCCTATTGGTGTCTACATATTTGTTTCTTCCTAAGATTATACATTCAACTTCAACCATGTTGAAAATGTCTAATCCTATCACTCACCTTATACTTTGCCTGATTTCCTAATGTCTCTATTGATATCTGCTTTCGTACATATTTTCTCCAGTTCATCATTGTGAATGACTTTTCACATGTGCTAATATTTACGTTCACTCTCTAAACGAAACAATATTGCTAATGAACTTTTGGTCCAAATCCTATACTCACTCTTTGTACTAAACCTACGGACTATCTTTCTAATCCTACAGACTATTCATTTTTGACTGGATGTTCTCTTCTACATTCAATCATCCAAGGTACAAGGTCCTATGCCATTGCATATCAATTTATCTGAGACATCTGTGCAGAACATAATTCAAAGCTAAGTATCCCACTAAAGGGCCCAATGCCCTTCAGGGCTTCAAATCGTACCTTGATTTTCTGGTTTCATACTTATATTTCACCGATATATTCTTGTGAATATTGCAGGTTCCCAATACCATTATTCATTCCGCAGAATGATGCCTAACCCAAATAGAATATGTTATTAACCCTAACCATACACTGTTCTCTCAATCTAACTTTACAGAAGAGCATAGACAGAGTTGGTCTTACAATACAGGCATGTAGGTGATCTTCCAATTGCTGAGAACCTCAAAGGTTGATGCAGAAATGATCCCAGGAGAAGATGTAGGCAGATATAAAGGACTTGAGAGAGCAAAAGTCATCTTCCATGGCAAACAAGCTGGTCAGGATGAAACGATGTGTCTGAATCAGCCTCTCTCCTCTTAATATAAAGAAGATGGACCAAACCAGCCCTGTGTGGAGAGCTTCTCCTCGGTCCCTATGGTTGATATACCGTTCTAACTTGTGAAAGTGTCACAGTAAGTAGGGGCAGCCACCATCTCAAGGAACCCATGGAAGCCACTGTTAGGACAAAGTGGTTGCCAAGGCAGTGACCTCATTCCGTTCCTGAAGGAATTGACCTAAGTCACATATTTGGTGATGGAACTCTCTGAACTTGTTATCCAGGAAGCCAGGCACACAGAGCCAGTCCCAGTTCCAGTCCCAGTTGGCTCACTTGTTTGGATTTACCAAGGACAGAGTCTGTCTTTCTTGATACCTAATGATTTGAGGATGGCCAAATGCAAGTGGAGCTCTGAAGACGGGCCTTTCCGGAGAAAGCAGGTAGTGGTCAGCCCAGGCTCCTGACAACTTCACAGAGTTGGACAAGGAGACCAGATCTGAGACAGGACAGGCCATTTTGGGGGAACATAGTATGGTCCACCAGTCAGAGGACACTCTGGAAAGCCACAGACTTACTTGGGGGAAGGAAGGGCCTTTGTGAATGTGGGTGTGAGTTTGTGGATTTGTCTCAGGTTCTCAGAATAGGTAGAAAAGTCAGTATGTTTGGGTTGGAGTGGACTGTTTCTAGAAAGTCGTTTGACAAGGTGAGTGTTTCTATGTCTGTGTATCTCACTGTGTCCGTGGTTGAAAACATTAGAAATAAGAATGCATCAATGGATGTGTCCTGTCTAGTAGAAAGCTTCCCAGCATTCATCCTGCCCATTTTAGGAATGGATTGCAGGTTTCATTATTGATGGGCAACACCTACTATCTTCCCAAGTTCCTGTTTTCTTCCTGAATTCTGGCCACTCTCCAGAATAGGCTCATGGTTTTGTGTCCAAGATATGTACGACCTCCAAGCTCTGTGACATGGCCATGTACTGGATAGCTGAAGGGAATGCGAGCATCTCAGAAAACTCAGATATCAGTGTGACCAGGAAAGTCTCAGTGGAGAAACCCTGCTTTGGGCCTTTTACTAACCTATTTGCCTGTTGCCATGAATGTCAGGAAGGTCTTTGCTTCAGGCCAGCCCTTTGTGAATCGTGAAGAAAACTGTTTTCAAATGGTAATAAATGGGCATCACCTGTGGCTCTTTGCTTAAATGCTTTGGAAAGGGATGTGTCTGAATCTTCCTCTTTGCCCTGTGTGAGGTAGTGGCTTAGATTCTCAGCACCAGTTGGATCTAAAGAAAAATCCAATGTGTGCATCCAAAACCAAAATGCAAAAAAGATCAGTCATGGTGTATGAAGTCTCTCACCTTCCTCTTTTAGGTTCCTGACCTCCATCAAGTGAGAATAGGGTTCCTTTGGGACAAATGAGTTCTTTCAAGCCCTGCAGAGATGATTGGGTTTTCTCATGACTATAAATCACATGAAGAAACTATACCTGACAGTCAGTAGGCCTCAAATTGGAGAAGCAGAGCAGTATTAACGGCAGACCTATGTGATCAATCCTGGTTCACAGAAAGGGTGTCCAGGCTACCCTGAGGTTAGGCAAATGAAGGGAAAGAGACCTTATTTTGGAAACTCTCTTACGCTGTGCCATTCATGGAAACATCCAGCCAGAGTTTATGATGAATGTATATATGGAAGAAGATGAGGGCCTTGGGGGAGTGTTTTGGTTTTAATTGTGGTCATTTGTGTGGAGTTTGGAAGAGATTACTGGGTCCACCTGGGCTTGAACTCTGGTGTGATTCCCCTCAGAGACTGAGTTATGTAACTGACCTCAGAGAAGTAATTGCTTTGGAAAGGGATGTGTCTTAATCAGCCTCCTGGCCCTGTGTGAGGCTGTGGCTTTGATTACCAGCACCGTATGGATCTAAAAAAAGATCCCATGTCTGCTTCCAAAACCAAAATGGCCAAAATTGCAGTCATTGTTGATGAAGTCTCTCGCCTTCCTTTGTAAGGTTCTGAAAGAATAAAAGAAATTGAAATTGAAACGTAAAGAACCAGGTTCTGTAAAGTTTCCAGGCTGCACTCAGAGCCTGAAATTCCTGTGGCAGTTAAGACAATTCCTGCAACTGCCCTTTAGATGTGTGTTGAAATCTTCCCTGACCACCTAGTTACTTAACAACCTCTTCCCCAAAACCGTGCAGCTCAGCACATATACATCTCAGGGCTTCAACCAATCAGTTTAAATGTATACCCCTTCTCAGGGCTGACCAATCACCCCCTGCCTGAACTGTTCCCACCAATGAATGTGCAAATCATGTTTTAGAGTTGTTATTTGATTTTCCCACAGTATACGGTGATTTCCTAAAGGAAGCTATGATGTATGTTAAGTCCCTGTCCTCTCTAAAGAATGTATATAAAATCTGCTCATGTTGTTCTCGGGGCTCTTTGTTCTTTGCTCCTCTGAAGTGAGCTCTGAGCCCCAGCATGCTGGACCCCCAATAAACCCTTTGCTGTTTCATGAGAAATTCTCTTGGTGGTCTTTTCCTCTGACGTTTGGCCCACCTTTTCATCTGGAGGCCCTAGCTGAGAAATCCAGCAGTGACGAACAAAAGACCCCAATGGACTCCTTTCAGAGTAAGTAAGGTGCCTCTTTCTGGTTTCGGGTTTCAGGTTAGGGCTTGGCAAAATGGGTGTCGGTGAAGAACATTAGCTCTCTGCGATGGTGGCTGACAGATGTGTCACAGAGCCACAGGCCACGTCCCTGGGGGACACTCCAGAGGACTCGGGAAATTGAGGATTAGTAGTTTCCTCAACTCGGTTATTTTTTGCTTCAGGATTCGATTTTCCAGCCCATTCGGTTTTGCTGGCTACTCAGTTTTGTTCATTGTCAGGAACTCATGTTGAGTTTACTGTCTGTCTTTATTGTCTAACCCATCAGGTTTTCCCAGTTACTCAGTTCTAATCTTTGTCTTGGACTCATGTTAAACGTTTACTGTTTGTCTTTGTCTGTGTCACGTTTGTGTATTCACTGTCCCTGTTTGAGTAACTCCCATTATGGGACATTATGGGACAAAGCACTTCCATGCCTCTGTCCCTTAACCTTGATCATTGGACTGATGTCCGCTCAAGTACCAAGAATCTTTCTTTTTCAGTAAAATGCCGGACATGGCAGACTCTCTGTGCTTCAGAATGGCGCATCCTAGGAGTCGGATGGCCCCCAGAAGAATCCTTCCACTTCCCTCTAATCCGAAAAGTCAGAGATATTGTCTTTCACCGGGGCCACGTGGCCACCCAGATCAACAGGCATATACCCCTTCCCCCACGATCCTATCTTTCCAATATTCTGCTACTCCCCCTCTTCCCTCCATTCTGAGTCACAAGACTGGACACTCCTCTCTCTCCTTTATCCTCTACCCTCGCTCCCCAACCCACAACATGTTCCAGATGATCCTCCCGCCGCTGACTCAGCCTCACCACTGCTAGAGGCAATTGGGCCAGACCCAAGCCATCCAGGGGACTTCCCCGCAGCAGAAGCAGCCCCTGCTCCCCTGAAGCAAGCTGGGCCACCTAAAGAAACCCGCAGGAGATGGATAATAGAAAACTCGGAAGCCCCTGTGATGCTCCCTCTCCGTCCCTACGGGCCCATAAACCGACCCAACTGGGACCCCAACACCTTTAAATGTAGGTAGCATCTGTCCACTTATGGTCATTCTCTAATAGTGGGTCTCTGAGCGGCCGCCAGAGGGCCGACTAATTTGGCCAAGGTAAGAGAGATTATCCAAGGGCCTAATGAGTCTCCTTCTATGATTCTGGAGAGAATTATGGAAGCCTATAGGAAATATACTCCTTTTGATCCTCAGGCAGAAGACCAAAAGGCATCTGTTGCAATGACCTTAATCAAGAAGACTGCCCTAGATATTAAGAGAAAGTTACAATGTCTAGATGGATTATAAGATATGACATTAAGAGATTTAGTCAGAGAAGCTGAGAAAGTATATTATAAGAGAGAAACTGAGGAGGAAAGGGAATAGAGGAGAGAGAAGTAAAGGGAACAAAATAAGGAGGAAAGAAGCAAATGGCAGAGTAAAGCATTGCCTAAGGTTCTGGTCACAGCAGCAAATAGGCCAGAAGTTAAAAAGCAGGGATACATAAAGGGATAACTGGGCCCACGCAAAAGGCTACCCCTGGCCTCAAATCAATGTGCCCACTGGAATAAAAAAGAACACTGGGCCAAAGAGTGCCCCCAAAAGAAGCAGCCACGCCAGCCCACTGTGCTGACTCTAGAAGAGGACTAGGAAATTCTGAGCTCAGATCCCCTCCCCCAGCTCAGAGTAACATTTGAAGTTGAGGGGAACACAGTGAACTTTGAAGTGATTACAGGAGCAGTATACTCAGCCCTTAAGACCCCACTGGGCCCCCTATCAATTAAATGGTCCCTAGTTCAAGGGGCTAATTGCAGTAGATATCGGGCTTGGACAACTAAGATGAATATGGACCTCGGAAAGGGAAAAGTCCACCACTCTTTCCTAATAATCCCAGAATGCCCGGCCCCATTGATGGGCAGGAATCTGCTTACCAAACTCCGGACTAGAATAACCTTTAACCCTAATGGTCCCCAAGTGGAGGTTCTAAAGCCTTCAGTATAAACTCCCATAGTCACATCTTTGACTATGTCTGTAGAAGATTAACATCAACTCTTCGCGCCCCGTAGGACTGATCAAACAGGCAAACTACCCCATAAATGGATAAAAGATTATCCTAATGCCTGGGCAGAAACTGCTGGGTTAGGTCTAGCCATCAACAACCTCCAATAGTAGTAGAATTAAAAGCCTCTGTGTCTCTAATTAGTGTTAAACAATATCCTCTAAGCAAAGAAGCTAAGGATGGGATAAGGCCCCATATTCATAAATACCTGGCTCTTGGGGTCCTAAGGCCCTGTCAATCATCCTGGAACACCCCCCGGTACCAGTAAGAAAGCCAGGAACTGGGTACTACCGTCCTGTTCAAGACCTAAGAGAGATCAACAACAGAGTGCAGGACATTCACCCCACAGTACCCAATCCATATAATTTGCTTAGCACTCTGAATCCGGAGCGGAAATGGTACACTGTGCTGGACTTAAAAGATGCTTACTTCTGCTCGCCTCTACATAAGGACTGTCAGCTGCTGTTAGCTTTAGAGTGGATAGACCCAGAACCTGGAACATTTGGCCAACTAACCTGGACTAGACTCCCACAGGGGTTCAAAAAATCCCCCACTCTCTTTGATGAAGCCCTCCACAGAGACATCAATGACTTCAAAACTGCACACCCCGAAGTCACCCTACTCCAATAGTGGATGATCTTCTACTGGCAGCCGAAACCAAGGAGACCTATGAGTCTGGGACCCAAGCACTATTATTCGAGCTTGGTCGGCTTGGATATAGGGCTTCTGCCAAAAGGCCCAAATTTGTCAGCAAGAAGTAATCTTCCTGGGTTATTCTCTTAGGGGTGGCAAACGATGGCTCCCTGAGCCCAGAAAAAGAAACTGTTGTGCAGATACTGCCCCCATCTAATAAGAGAAAACTCAGAGAGTTTCTTGGGACTGCCAGCTTTTGCAGGTTATGGATTCCTGGGTTCGCATCTCTGGCTGCCCCTTTATACCCGCTGATAAAGGGGGATGCCCACTTCCAATGGACCCCTGAGCACCAGCAAGCTTTTGATAATGTGAAAAAAAGGTGCTGCTAGCTGCTCTGGCCTTAGCACTCCCAGATGTAGAAAACCCTTCACTCTCTACATCGAGGAAAAGAAAGGAATAGCACGGGGAGTGCTCACTCAGTCTTTGGGACCTTGGAAAAAGCCGGTAGCATATTTATCCAAAAAATTGGACCCAGTGGCTAGCGGGTGGCCCCATTCCTTAAGTGCTATAGCAGCGGCAGCCCTTCTAATAAATGATGCTCATTAATTAACGTTGGGAAAGAAGCTAACCATTATAGCCCCCAATGCCCTGAAGAGCCTCCAGAGAGGCGGCTATCAAACTCCAGAATAAACCACTACCAGAGCATCTTGCTTGACAAAGACAGAATAACGCTGGGACCCCCTGCTCCACTCAACCCAGCTACACTGCTGCCAGAAGAATCATCAGGACCCGTCACTCATGAGTGTCAACACAGACTGGCAAGGAAACCAGTATACAACAAGACTTGAAGGAGCAGCCACTGCCTCGCCCTGAAGTCGTATGGTTTACAGATGGCAGCAGCTTCCTCCAAGATGGTAAGCAGCGGGCTGGAGCAGCAGCAGTTAGCAAAACTAATTTGATCTGATACTCTGGTCTCCCAGAAGGGACATCAGTCCAAAAAGCAGAACTGATTGCCCTTATGAAAGCATTAGAACTAGCAACAGGCAAAAGGGCCACCATATAAACTGATAGCCACTATGCATTTGCCACTGTTCATATGCACGGGACTATTTAAAAACAATGGGGGCTATTAACCTCTGCCGGGAAAGAAATAAAGAATAAAGATGAGATCCTCCACCTTCGCTCAGCAGTGCACGGCCATAAGGAACTATCTATAGTGCACTCTCCAGGGCACCAGAAGAGAAACAACCCCGTGGCAGTTGGAAACAGAAGGGCAGATGAGGAAGCTTAATTGGCAGCCCTAAACGGAGTGACTCTGTTAACTTTTTCCACACCGGGGGGAACAAAAATCAGGAGACTTGGCCGCCCCGGAACATTCAGGCAACTTATCATCTGAGAAGACAGATACAGAACTCTGGGACCCTACAGAGCCAAGTTTACAATTTCAAAAACCCAGCTTTATGTCAAAGATGTACACCAGCTCAACCACTTAGGCTCAAAGAAGTTATAGGCACTCTTAAAGGACCGAAGAAAGGACTTATTATTGACTGACTCACAGAGGAAAAAAATAGCTGAGCAGGTGACTAGAGCTTTTCAAGTCTTCCAGTTAGTTAATACTTTACCATCCAAGATTCCTGCAGGGAAGCGCATGTGAGGAACCAGACCAGGACAATTCTGGGAAGTGGACTTTACTGAAATTAAGCCAGCAAGGTATAGACTTAAATATCTCCTAGTCTTTGTAGATACTTTTTCAGGATGGGTCGAAGCCTTCGCCATGAAGAAAGAAACAGCTCAGATGGTGGTCAAAAAGATCCTAGAAGACAGTTTTCCAAGGTTCGGCCTGCCTAAGGTAATAGGGTCTGATAACAGACCGGCATCCGTGGCCCAGGTAAGTCAGGGATTTTCCAGGACCCTGGGGATTAATTGGAAGTTATATTGTGCTTATAGACCCCAGAGCTCAGGACAGGCAGAAACGATGAATAGAACCATCAAAGAGACTTAACGAAATTAATCTTGGAGACCGGCATAAAAAATTGGACTATGCTCCTACCTCATGCATTTCTTCGTGCAAGAAATACCCCTCCGCCTCTTTGTGTAACCTCACCCCTTATGAAATTCTCTACGGTGCCCCTCCTCCATTAAGGGACCTAACCCCAACTCTGAGATTAATGATTCCTTTCACACCCCCTTGCTAGAGAGACTTAAAGCCCTTGAACAAACCCAGCACCCAGCGATACCTGTGGAAACAGTTGGCCACTGATTATCATCCTGGAGACGAGGGAACTCCACATCGATATCAAGTGGGAGACTTCGTCTACATGAGACAGTATCGGGTGTCATCCCTGGAACCCTGCTGGAAAGGACCATAGCAGGTGCTGCTTATAACACCTACAGTGGTGAAAGTGGATGGGATCACTTCCTGGATCCATGCCTCCCATCTCAATCCTGCGCCCTGTCCAGACTCTGGCTGGAAACTGGAACAGACTGGTAACCCTCTCAAGTTGCATGTCCGTGGTGTGGTTAGGGCTATGGATTCTTCCCCTGACCACCAGGAGTCCTAATCCCCATCAGCCTGTTCAGCAACAATGGCAAGTTATAAATCCTACTGTGCAAGTAGTGTGGTCTATTTCACATACAGCCACCTTATGGACTTGGTGGCCATCTCTCCACCCAGACAATTGTCAGCTTGCCATAGGCCTCTCTGACTGGGATCTCCCTGACATAGTGGACCCCACACAGATCCCACTCAAACCCAAACCAGGGCAACATAGACCAACTTACCCCATGAATTATTGATGTCATCTCCCCCAGCTCAGGTGTAAACTAGCCAGTCTTGTTTATTAAGTGTGCCCAGCTGATTTCTGAAGTTGCAAACAGGCCCAAACCTGTGGAGGACCCAGCGACTTTTATTGTAGATCTTGGGGTTGTGAACACATGAGAGCTACATTGTGAAACCCAAACTCCCCAGACAGTATGATTCGGGTAGGATGAAATGACATCTGGATTGATCCCAATAAATGTGCCGCTATCCAAGTGGTGTCAAAAACTTGCTGTGTAAAAAATAGTCTATGTTACCCCCTCAATATAACTTTCACTTACAAAGGAAGGGGCTACCTCAGAACAACATGGCCTATGGGAAATACTTGGGGAATGCAATTCTATATTAATGGCCCTGGTTATGACTTTGGTCTCTGGTTCACCATCCGGCTTAAAAAGGAAGAAAATCCCACAGCAATAGGGCCCAATCCCCTCAAGTCAGGAATTAAACCTCCTAAACCTCCCATGCCTAGATCTACCAAAACCCCTCTACCATCTCATACTTCGCAGTTTCCGTCTTTGCCTACTTCCCCAGTCCAGAGTACAGCTGACTCCTCCCCCTGGGAACTAATTAAAGGAACCTTTATGGTACTGAACTCCACACAGTCAGAACTCCTTGCATTTCAGCCCAGGTATTTGACAGCTCTGTAAATTATTTTGTAATGGTGAAGATACTCCCCAGGGTGCTCTATCATGATGCAGAATCCTTTGAAGGTCTACTAGGGGGACAAACAACCCGATTTTGCCGGGAGCCAGTGTCCCTTACTCTAGCCATCCTATTGGGGCTAGGAGCTGCTGCAGGAGTGGGTACAGGAACAGCTGATATGATCCATGGGTCACAACAAATGGCCTGATTATAAACAGCAATAAATCAAGTCTTGAAGACGTTAGAGACCTCCATCACAGTTTTGCAGGAATCCTTAACCTCTCTCTCTAAAGTTGTTTTACAGAACAGGCGAGGATTAGACCTCCATTTCATGAGGGAGGGGGGCCTCTGTGTTGTACTGAGAGAAAAATGCTGTTTTTATGCTGACCATACTGGAGTTGTATAATAATCCATGAGTAAATTGAGAAAATGCCTTGAAGAGCACCAGAGAGAAAGGGAGATTCAACAAGTGTGGTTTGAGTCATGGTATACCCAGTCCCCCTGGTTAACTACACTCCTATCAGCCTTAGCTGGACCCCTGATCATGCTTATGGTGTTGATAACTGTGGGACCTCGTTTGCTTAACCGCATAGTTTCCTTTCTCCAGGCTCAGATTGGGCAGGTAAAACTCATGGTAATCAGACAGAAATACACTTCACTGTCAGAAATAGAATGTGAGACCCCACAATAATTATGATTCATTACTTTTAAGATTAAAAGTAGGCAGAAAAAGGAGTGAGAAATGAAAGAATTAAAGAAATTGAAATTGAAACGTAAAGAAACAGGTTTTGTAAAGTTTACAAGCTGTGCTAAGAACCTGAAATTCCTGTGTCAGTGAAGACAATTCCCGGAACTGCCCATTAGATGTGTTGAAATCTTCCCTGACCACCTAGTTACTTAGAAACCCCTTCCCAGAAACCGTGCATCTCGGCACGTATACATCTCAGGGCTTCAACCAATTAGTTTAAATGTATACCCCTTCTCAGGGCTGACCAATCACCCCCTGCCCAAACTGTTCCCGCACATGAATGTGCTAATCATGTTTTAGAGTTGTTATTTGATTTTCCCACAGTATATGATGATTTGCTAAAGGAGGCTATGATGTATATAAAGTCTCTGCACTCTCTAAAGATTGTATATAATCTCTTCTCAAGTTGTTCTCGGGGCTCTTTGTTCTTTGCTCCTCTGAAGTGAGCTTTGAGCCCCAGCATGCTGGACCCCCAATAAACCATTTGCTGTGGCATGAGACAATAGGTGCTTGGGTTTTCTCATGTCTCCAAATCACATAAAGAATCTATACCTGACAGTCAGTAAGCCTCAAATTTGAGAAGCAGTGCAGTATTAGCAGCAGGGCTATTTGATCACTCCTGAATCAAAGGAAGGGTGTTCAGGCCACCCAATGCCCTTCTGGACTTCAAATATTACCTAGATTTCTGTTTTCATACTTATATTTCACCAGTATATTCTTGTAAATATCGCAGGTTCCCAATACCATAATTCATCCCGCAGAATGATTCCTAAACCAAATCGAACCTGTTATTACCCTTAACCATGCAATATTTCCTCAATCTAACTTAACAGAAGAACAAGGATATTGTTGGTCTTACAATACAGGAATGTAGGGGATCTTCCACCTGCTGAGAACCTCAAAGTTCCATGCAGAAATGATCCCTGAAGAAGATGTAGACACCTATGAAAGACCTGAGAGAGCAAAAGTCAACTTCCATGTAAAACAACCTGGTCAAAATGAAGGGATGTGTCTGAAAGCCTCTCTCTTCTTAATGTACATTAAATCGACCAAACCAGGCCTGTGTGGAGAGCTGTTCCCGGGTGCCTATGGTTGATATACCATTCTATCTTGTGAAAGTGTCACAGAAAGTATGGGCAGCCTCCATCTCATGGGACCCTTGGAAGCAACTGTTAGGACAAAGTGGTTGCCAACGCAGTGACCTCATTCAGTTCGTGAAGGAAGTGACCTATCACACTTCCTTGGTGATGGAACTCTCTGAACTCGGGATCCAGGAAGCCAGGCACCCAGAGCCAGTCCCAGTCCCACTCCCAGTGGTCTCACTTGTTTGGATTTACCAAGGATAGCGTCAGTCTTTCTTAGTACCTACTGAAGTGAGAATGGCCAAATGCCAGGAGAGCTCTGAAGAGGGGCCTTTTCTGAGAAAACAGCTAGTGGCTCAACCATGGCTCCTGACAACTTCACAGAGTTGGCAAAGAAGACCAGGTCTGAGATAGGACAGGCCATTTTGTTGGAACATAGTATGGCCCACCAATCAGAGGACACTCAGGATACTCACAGACATACTTGGGGGAAGGAGGTTCCATTGTGGGTGTCGGTGTGAGTTTGTGGTTTTGTCTCATGTTCTGAGAATAGGTAGGAAAGGCGGTTTGTTTGTTTTGACTGGAATGTTTCTAGAAAGTCGTTTGAAAACGCGAGTGTTTCTATGTCTGTGTATCCCACTGAATCCGTTTTTGTAGACATTTGAAAAGCGAATTCATCAATGGTTGTGTCCTGTCTAGTAGAAAGCTTCCCAGCATTCATCTTTCCAAATAAAAGAATGAAGAGCTGCTTGCCTTATGGATGGGCAACACCTATTATCTTCCTAAGTTCCTCTTTTCTTCCTGAATACTGGCCACTCTCCAGAATAGCCTCATGGTATTATTTCCAAGATATGTACCACCACCAAGCTCTGTGACATGATCATGTACTGGATATCTGAAGGGAATAAGAGCATCTCAGAAAACTCAGATATCAGTGCAACCAGTAAAGTCTCCGTGGAGAAAAACTACTTTGGACTTTTGCTTACCTATTGTTCTGTTGTCCTGAATGTCAGGAACGTGTTTGCCTCAGGCCACCCCTGTGTGAAACCTGAAGAAATCAGTTTTCAAATGGAAAAGGATGGGCGTCACCTGTGGCTCTTTGCTTAATTGCTTTGGAAATGGATGTGGCTGAATCAGCCTCTTTGCCCTGTGTGAGGCAGTGGCTTAGATTCTCAGCACCTGATGGATCTAAAGAAAGTTTCCAACTGTGCATCCAAAACCAAAATGGCCAAAAGAGCAGTCATTGTGGATGAAGTCTCTTGCCTTCCTCTGTAAGCTTCCTGACCTCCATCAAGTGAGAATAGGGATCTGTTGGGTTAAACCAGTTCTTCAAAGCTCTGCAGAGGGTAGCCAATAGGTGCTTGGGTTTTCTCAGGACACCAATTCACATAAAGAATCTATACAAGACAGTCAGTTGGCCTCAAACTGGAGAAGCAGAGCAGTATTAAAGAAGGGCTATTTGATCACTCTTGGTTCACAGGAAGGGTGTCCAGGCCACCCTGACATTAGGCAAATGAGGGGCAAGGGAGCTTATTTTGGACACTGTCTTGGGCTGCGCCCGTCATGGAAACCTCTAGCTAGAGGTTATTCAGAGTGTCTATGTTGAAGAAGATGAGGGCCATGTGGGAGTGTTTTGGTTTTAATTGTGGTCATTTGTTGGTGGTTGGAAAAGAATCCTGGGTCCACCTCTGCTGGAATTCTGGTATGATTCCCCTTAAAGACTGAGTTCTGGAACTGACCTCAGAGAAGTATTGCCATTAATTGTGTTGGGATTTTAGGCGGCCATGCATGAGAGTCGCCATTGGAAACTGAGATCTAAGCCTGGGGTGGCTATTCACCAAGCACTGTCAATCTCAGCCAGGACATCACATGATTTTATTCTGAAAGACTTGGAAGCCATTGTTGACAGTCAAAACACACATGGACCTCATATTGTAGACCTCAATGGGCCTGGCTTCATGTGGCCTTTTGGCCACACTTTGGGAAGCCTTGCCTCTGAGAATTCTCCAGAGGTTTCCTTGAAATGTGCTTCCTAAAAATTTAATGGTTCCTGAATGAATTGAAACCCACAGTTTCTCCAACTTCATCCTTGAAAAATGTCTAGATAAATACCATGAAATTTTTGAAATTTCCATGACCAGGTGGCACTGGAGAACCTTTGGATGTCCTGTTGCTGATCAAGAGTGTACCAGACAGTGCCTTCCTTGACTGGGTTTCATGAAAATGGTGTAGAACAGAGCTGCCAGTATGGTGGAGCCTGCTGAGTAGTGGGCCCAGAGCTGTGGTGTGCAGTTGTGTGATAAAACATCTGTGGTGGGATCATGTGGATCTTACTTTGGATTCCAAATGCTTGTGACTGACATGGTGCAGCCAGCAGACCTTTGTATATTAAGCCATCTTGTTAGATGGAGAGTTTTCAGGGCAATGTTCAGAATCAAGTTGCTATGGTCAAGGGGGCAAGCAATGTGGCGTAGAAGCCTGGTTGGTGCATTCTCCTGCAGACCCTTACCCACCACACATGACAGAACTCCCTCCAGCACTTTGTCCCAGTTGAACTCCTTGTATTTTGTGAAGCAGATACCAAACTCCCAGTGCAGCAACAAGAAACACAACAAAATTGGAGAATGACCAAATGGCTTCACAGTCTACACGGAAAGATTCTTAGACCCCAGTGGCCACAGTTTACCCACAAAGAGAGAATTCAGCACTGCTGCCTCATGTTCATTGGAAAATAAGAAATCATGTCCTCCATGTAACATAGATGCATACACAGATTTGATGGTCTCACTACAAAGGAAGCTAAAGCTCCTGAAAACAACATATATTTCAAGTGTACAATCTCAAAGACAGTTTCCCAGATGTCTTGAGGCCTGCACACTTCCATGTTTGTGGAGTGTTTACAGTCTCCATTACTTTTGGAAACTCCTCTACCACCTCCAGTGTTGTGAACTCCAGAGCATTTTCCATTCCAGATATGTATTCATAGATTTTCTAACTCTTCTCCTCTAATTGTATCTTACTTGGGGCGAAGGTAATGTCAATGAATTGTTCTGGATGAGAGTGGGAAGATTTTTTTTTAGCACATATTTGCATACACATTGGATTCATTTTCCAATAATTCATTCAAAATACTGAACCCCTCATAGTAACGCACTCCCTACTAGACTCTGACTACAAATCCTAATATGATGGATAAAAATAGACCAAACCAAATTGAAATACAAGCAGTTCAGAGGATGCAAGGTGTACATTTGGACGTTCCTTTTGCATTATATATGGTAGGAGTTTTAAATCTAGTCAATTTTTTGTTGAAACAATTCTCCATGTGTTTTTAAAGTTAACAAATATGTGAATTCATGTCTCCATTTCTCTGTAGCCTATTCAGCACATATATTTTTATATGCACATATAGAATCCTACCTGGTACCACACGTACATTCTTGTGAGGTGGCTGACTTGGCAGATACAAATTGTGAGAAGAGATCACTCCTGTTAAACACTGTTGGAACTGAAAATTCAACCTATGAGTGAGTATCCTAGCTGAACAACATTATACATAAATTCATGTTCAGTAAAATGAATGTTTTTAGATGTGTGGTTGATATATATTTCATGGTGAATTTCATTTGGCTTGTATATTAATACTTTTTAATTTCTGTATGTGTATTTTAATGTATATATATATATATATATATATATATATATATATATATATATACACTCTCCAGAGTTTTCAAAATATGAAATAAATGTATCTTATTATGTACTCCCTAAATTCATTAATATTTAAGTGCGTATTTATAATCAACTTTTCATAAGATTATTCTAAGACATATTCATCCTCCTGAAATACGTATTTGTTTCCTAGTACTGAAAACTAACTTCAGTGAATTGTGCATACATATCCTAATATTTTTACACTAATTGACCCAGGTTAATATAAATGCAAGTAGATTCCTATGGGACATGATGTGTATTTTGACGTTCATTTTTTTTCAACACTTGTACATTACTATTTCCTCAGTTTATGCACATCATAAGATATATATTTCATCCACAAGTTCACAAATTTAAAGGCTTTTGTTTCACTTTCAATCACTTCCTGCTTCAGAACACATGTATTCCTCCAGGTTACATTACTGGTTTTTCATGAGACTTCTTTCCAAACACATTATTTTCGATTTCCACAATTACTTTTGAAGCAAAACTCACACATTCTTCATGATAAACCATAACCCTAATATTACCATTAGATGTATAACTGGTTTGAATGAAAGGATATATATCAATATAAGGTTTCCTGTATATTTTCAGATATCAATTCGAACCATTATTTAAGTTGGAACCAGTTATATTATTTATTCACAGTATGGTCTATTCATGCATTATTTGTATATTCATAGACACAGTGTACACCTATTTGTATTCAAAATACTAATTTACACGTCTTCAAAATACTGTTCCTAGAAATGGTGAAAGAAATACTCATGTCACCTGATCTACATATACTTTTTATCACAGTAATATTCTGGAAACAAAAAGCAAATGTCACACTTATTATTGTACTAAAGCCTAAATGGAAATTGAACATGGATTACTAAAATCATCCATGTCCAGGTTGCCTATTGCTCTCAAATGTCGATCCTATTGGTGACTACATATTTGTTTCTTCCTAAGATTATATATTCAACCTCAAACCTGTTGAAAATGTCTAATCCTATTACTCACCTTATACTTTGCCTGATTTCCTAATGTCTCTATTGATATATATTTTCCCCAGTTCATCATTGTGACTGCCTCCTAACATGTGCTGACATTTACATTCACTCTCTACATGAAACCCTATTGCTAAAGACCATTTTGTCCAAATCCTATACTCATTCATCTTTCTAAAACTACCGACTATCTTTCTAATCCTACCGAGTATCCCTTTTTGACTGCATGTTCTCTTCGACATTCAATCATCCAAGTTACAATGTCCTATACCATTGTATATTGATTTATCTGAGACATCTGTGCAGAAATTAATTCAAAGCTAAGTATCCCAATCAAGGGCCCAATGCCCTTCTGGGCATCAAATCTTACCTAGATTTCTGTTTTCATACTTATATTTCAACTGTATATTTTGTAAATATCGCATGTTCCCATAACCATTATTCATCCTGCAGAATTATTCCTAACCCAATCGAACATGTTGTTAACCCTAACCATACACTGTTCCCTCAATCTAACTTTACAGAAGAGCAGGGAGAGAGTTGGTCTTCCAATACTGGATTGTAGGGTATCTTCCACCTGATGAGAACCTCAAAGGTCCATGCAGAAATGATACGTGGAGAAGATGAAGGCAACTTTGAAGGACCTGAGAGAGCAAAAGTCATTTTCAATGTTAAACAACCGGGTCAGGATGAAGAGATGTATCTGAATCAGCCTTTCTCTTCTTAATGTAGAGAAGATGGACCAAACCAGGCCTGTGAGAAGAGCTGTTCCCGGGTGCCTATTGTTGATATACCATTCTAACTTGTGAAACTGTCACAGTAAGTAGGGGCAGTCTCCATCTCCTGGGACCCTTAGAAGCAAATATCAGTACACACTTCCTTGGTGATGGAACACTCTGAACTTAGGATCCAGGAAGCCAGGCAGCCAGAGTCAGTCCCAGTCCCAGTCCCAGTAGTCTCAATTGTTTGGATTTACCAAGGACAGAGTCAGTCTTTGTTGGTACCTACTGAAGTGAGAATGGCCAAATGCTAGGAGACGTCTGAAGAGGAGCCTTTTCTGAGAAAGCAGGTAGTGGCTCAACCATGGCTCCTGACAACTTCACAGAGTTGATGAAGGAGACCAGATCTGATTCAGAACAGGCCATTTTGGGGGAACATTGTATGGACCACCAGTCAGAGGACACTCAAGATATTCACCAACATACTTGGGGGAAGGATGTGCCGTTGTGGGTGTTGGTGTGAGTTTGTGGTTTTTGTCTCTTTTCTGAGAATAGGTCGGAAAGACTGTTTGTTTGTTTGGACTGAAATGTTTCTAGAAAGTCGTTTGACAACGCGAGTGTATCTATGTCTGTGCATTCCACTGTATCTGTGGTTGTAGACATTTGAAAAGCGAATGCATCAATGGTTGTGTCCTGTCTAGTAGAAAGCATCCCAGCATTCATCCTGCACAATTTAAGAATGGAGAGAGGCTTGCCTTATGGATGGGCAACACCTACTATCTTCCTAAGTTTTTGTTTTCTTCCAGAATACTGGTCACTCTCCAGAATAGCCTCATGGTTTGGTTTCCAAGATATGTACCACCTCCAAGCTCTGTGACATGGCCATGTACTGGATAGCTGAAGAGAATAGAAGCATCTCAGAAAACTCACATATCAGTGTGACCATTAAAGTCTCAGTGGAAAAACACTGCATTGTGCCTTTTGCTTACCTATTGTTCTGTTGTCCTGAATGTCAGGAAGATCTTTGCCTCAGGCCACCCCTTTGTGAAGCCAGAAGAAAAGAGTTTTCAAATGGAAATGAATGGGCATCACCTGTGGCTCTTTGCTTAATTGCTTTGGAAAGAGATGTGGCTGAATCAGCCTCTTTGCCCTGTGTGAGGCAGTGGCTTAGATTCTCAGCACCTGATGGATCTAAAGAAAGTTTCCAAGTGTGCATGCAAAACGAAAATGGCCAAAAGAGCAGTCATTGTGGATGAAGTCTCTCGCCTTCCTCTGTAAGCTTCCCGATCTCCATCAAGTGAGAATAGGGATCCTTTGTGTAAAATCAGTTCTTCAAAGCCCTACAGAGGCTAGCACATAAGGGCTTGGGTTTTCTCATGACACCAATTCACGTAAAGAATCTATACCAGACAGTCAGTAGGCCTCAAATTAGAGAAGCAGAGCAGTATTAAAAGCAGGACTATTTGATCACTATTGGTTCACAGAAAGGGAGTCCAGGCCACCCTGACTTTAGGCAAATGAGGGGCAAGGGAGTTTATTTGGAAAACTGTCTTGGGCTGTGCCCCTCATGGAATCCTCCAGCCAGAGGTTATGAAGAGTGTCTATGTGGAAGAAGTTGAGGGCCATTTGGGAGTGTTTTGGTTTAATTGTGGTCATTTGTGTGGTGGTTGGAAGAGATGCCTAGGTCCACCTGGGCTTGAACTCTGGTGTGATTCCCCTTACAGACTGAGTTCAGGAACTGACCTCAGAGAAGTATTGCCATGAATTGTGTTGGGATTTTAGGAGACCACGCATGAGAGTTGTCTTTGGAAACTGAGATCAATGCCCAGGGTGGCTTTCCACAGAGCATTGTCAATCTCTGCCAGGGCATCACATTATTTTATTCTGAAAGACTTGGAAGCCATTGTTGACAGTCAAAACACACATGGGCCTCACATTGTAGACCTCAATGGGCCTGGCTTCATGTGTCCTTTTGTCCACTCTTTGGGAACCCTTGCCTCTGAGAGTTCTCCAGAGTTTCCTTGATATGTGCTTCCTCAAACATTAATGGTTTCTGAATGAATTGAAACCCACAATTTCTCCAACTTCATCCTTGAAAAATGGGTAGATAAATACCATGAAATTTTTGAAATTTTCATGACCAGGTTGCACTGCAGAACCTTTCAATGTCCTCTTACTGATGAAGTGTGTACCAGACAGTGCCTTGATTGACTGGGTTTCATGAAAATGATGTAGAACAGAGATGCCAGTATGTTGGAGCCTGCTGAGTAGTGGGCCCAGAGCTGTGGTGTGCAGGTGTGTGATAAAACATCTGTGGTCGGGACATGTGTATCTGCCATTGACTTCCAAATGGCTTGTGGCTGACATTGTGCAGCCAGGAATCACTTATATGTCTGATAACTCTCCATATAAGGCATCTTGTTATATGGAGATGTTTCAGGACAATGTTCAGAATCAGGTGCTATGGTCAAGGGGACAAGCTATGTGGGATAGAAGGCTGGTTGATGCATTCTCCTGCAGACCCTGACCTATCTCATGTGACAGAACTCCCTCCAGCACTGTGTCCCAGCTGAATTCCTTGTATTTTTTGAAGCAAATAACAAACTCCCAGTGCAGCAGCAAGAAACACCACGAAAAGTGGAGGATGACCAAATGGCTTCACAGTCCACACGGGGAGTCACTTAGCCTTCAGTGGCCACAGTTTACCTACAAAGAGTGAATTCAGCACTGCTGCCTCATGTCCTTTGGAAAATAAGAAGCCATGTCCTCCAAGTCACATAGATGCAGATACAGCTTTGATGGTCTCATTAGAAAGAAAGTTGAAGCTCCTGACAACAACATATATGTCAAGTGCCCATCCTCAGAGGCAGTTTCTAAGGAAGTCTTTAGGCCGCCATAGCTCCATGCTTGATAGCGTTTACCTATTAGACCAGGATGCAAGAAAAGACCACTGACTCCAATTTAAAATCAAGTTAAAGCAAGCTTATAATTTCCACTGCCAGGTGGCCTCTCCCTCCCAAAACAGTGGGAACAAGACAGCCACCCAAATTTCCTCCAGGCCAGGTTTATAACCCAGAATTTTACACTACAGGGGGGTTACAAATATCAGAACTCTGACAAGCATCACACTAATCGTAGTTTTATATATATATATATATATATATATATATATATATATATATATATATATATATATATATTTTTTTTTTTTTTTTTTTTTTGCTGGCCCCAACATCAGAATTTATGAGGACCATTAGACCCTCAGAGAAGGTCATTGTCTGCCCAGGGAAGGTCAATATTTATGAGGTGTCAATAAAGTTTCATAGAGGGCTGTTCCTGGTCAAAGAGCCAGGCATGGGTGAGTTCAAGGCCACAGGCAGGCATTCCAAGCAGGTTCAGAATTTGGTGTAATTTATAGTTAAGCCAAAATTTTCTTTTCATGGCTTTGTGGCAAGATGGATCCAAATTTTAATAAAAGATGAGGTTGGGTCTATCATTTCCCCCTTTTCTAATGTGTCCCTTTCAAATCTTTGATAGGGTAGGGGAAGAGCACTGAGGGAATTTTAATAACTCAGGTAACAGTCTCCATATTTTTTGAACTCACACAAAACCAGTCTCCCTGATTTTACCTGACTTAATTAATTACTTAAAATGAAAGTCTATTTATTTTTGGCTCCATTGTTGTAAGAAGAGAGGCGTCACTCATTTTGGCTTCTTCTGAGCTGAGAGAGGGTGACATGAGGGGGCACAGCATGAGGGACATGAGTTGCCTTTTAGAAGTCAGTTCGGTTTGAAGTCTGGTTGTGGTAGAACAGTTTGTAAAGTCATCTGGGGATGGGTTCTTCTATGAGAAAAACAAAAACCATGTGTACTGAATAAATGTTGCAGCAGCTGAAACATGTCACTGTATAGATGTCCCCTCATCTGTCTTCAATATCCCCAGTTATCAGGACTTTCAACTTAATATTTAACTTTTAGTGTCACAGTTGTCCCACCCCATAAGATACAGTTTAATAATTTAATGTCATCTGATCTTGCAAATTCCTATTACTAGTATGACCTCTGTGTGTAATAGAGAAACCTTTAATTCTGTTAGTCAGGGCTGGATAATCGTACTAGCAAACACCAAGCCTACCTGTGTAGGTTAGGAATATCTGTAGGCCTTAAACAAAAAACTTCTGCCTCTGGTAGCTCCTCTTGATAGTCTCTTTTTATATTCATCAGGCATTCCTGTCTGAGAATCCTTCTTTGTAGCCTCCAGTCTTACTTATTTTGGGAGGCTACCATAAAGTGTATACATTAAAATATTATTATAACTATTATTATTTAAAATGCCCAGGAATGGCTGTATTTTGGGTTTATCTGTCTTTGCTAAGTGTCTAAGATGAAGGAGTAAAACTAACTTTTGTTTCTATCTATTGTTAACAGTCAGCTGAGATTTAATGGGAGTCATTCCTGGGGAAACTTGAGAGCAGCTTCTCAGTTCTGCTAGTGCCATTTGCGCTAGGTGAGTCCACGTCTTGCTTGACCATGTGGCTTCTCTCGGAAGCATCAGGAATATCTCCCTTCTCTGATGACTTTCTTCTTCGTAGAAAATGCACTGATTGGCTTTCTGTTCTCCAGTGGTCTCATTAATCTTCCTGATCAGGAGGTTATGTGGCTCAGAGTTGCAAAGTTCTTTAGAGAAGTCTCCTGTTCCCTGGATACAGACTGACTCAGAGGGCAAGAGCCAAATATTTGTTTTATTGTCCCTTTTCATTTAAATTAAATTTTTAATCCTAATCTTAAACATCAGCAAATAAATTTTAACAGCCTTATATTAAGAGTACTGTGCTTTAATGTCTATAATTTAAAATTATTTATCTTTTTATTATTTGGGATCTGTATTTTTCTGTCTGTCTTGTAGGTGATGACTTATTATCTTAAATTAACCAATGTTGTGTTCTAAAAGGAACTCTTTTGTAAAACACTAACAGGGGATATTTAGTTAACTTATAAGGAAATTACAAAATAAAATTAACAAGAGTAAAAATACTTAGTTCGTGTAAGAGCTACCCTGAATTTTTGGCTGAGTTATACATTATATCCCCTTTTTGAGATCCTAGTAATCTTGACAGAAAAAAAAAAAAAAACTTCTGAACATAACTTTAAATTAAATAACATCTGACCTACTGCTTTCGTAGTTATTCTCACATGTTGTAAGATGAGACACAGAGCCTTATCTCAGGTAAGGCAGGGCTCTATATAAATCTTAAGTGTTTTAGTTCTAAAGCTGATCTTTGTTTTTTAAATATCATTTTACACAGTTTACATAAATTGTTTGAGGTCACATGAACATTAGGCGCTCATTAACTTAAAAATATATTTAAATTTTTCCCCAATGTAAAAAGTAACATAAAACTTTACATATCTTATTGATAACAAGTAAATAAATCCCCAATATATATATATTTTTTTTACCATACAACTTCAGAAAACCAGCTTGATGTAATGCTCTTTTAAAGTTTCTACCTTTCAGACTTGTATACCTGGAAGATATGAGCACATTAATAGCATCACAATGACATCGATGTTTTTACATTAACCAAGTTTAGCTTTTAAAGAAATGGCAGTACAGTGCTCTAAAATAACAGTTCTTATTTAATCAGTTGTTTAATTTTTTTGGTTGCTTGCTCTAGAAAAATAAAACTTAATAAACAAAATGTTATGGGTAAACTTTTGTTTTAAGAAATTTGTGTCGCTTTATCACATGACTGATTTTTACAATCTTATACAAACTTTAGAACAAACTTATACAGACCTTACTAAATCAATCAGATATCTAACAAAAGTACTCATGAATGAGTAATCCCATATCAAATTTACTTCACTTATTTATCAAAATATTAGAGAAATGTATTGAACAGTGTAAACCATTTTTTTTGTTAGAGGAAAAGTCCTAAAACCAAGGCATATTAGACATTTTATAGACATTAATATTTTATTAGATTTTTGAGCAGCTAGAAAAATTTGTAAGCTTAAATTTAAAGACACTTATTGTTATTTGTTTATCCAAATTTAAAGTGAACCATTTAAATCACGTGAATTAAAGATCTTTGAATCCACTTTTTAAAATTTGTTTTTATGAGTGCTTTTTTTTAATGATCGCTCCTTATATATGTTAATTTGTATATCATATATATGATATACGAACATATGGATATATAGACATACAACACATAACAAAAGTGTGCACAAATAATAATAGTAAGGCCTTGTAGCTTTTCACAGGTGAAATCTCCATTGCAATGCTTCAAAACTCCACTGTTGGTCAAATATAGAACTGATCAGAAAAATATTAACCTAGTTCTGTAGGATCAAAATAATGAGCTAAAAAAATACAGAATCTAAGGAAAAAAATGACAGTCCTAGAAAAAATGACTGGCCAGTAATTAGTAAATACCATACAATTTACCATTTTTTTCCCCATTTAGACATCAGATCAGTCTCCTACTGAGCTTGCAGGCTTCTTTCATTTACATTTCAACAAAAGTCCTGGCTGAGTTCTGGAAGGAGCTGGACAAAACTGCTATTCTGAGCAGACACCTCAGGCCTAAGGCACTTTAACCATAATTTTCAGGTGAGGATGTTGAAAATTATGATACAATTTTAAGATACAATTCACAAAATTGTATTCCTTAACATCTTGTTTTGTCAACAGATACCATACTATGATTTACTATCCTTGTCCAAATTAATGCACTGATACACACTGTGACATTTTCCCAGGCTACCCAATTAAAATTGGTTAAAAAAAGACTGAATGATTGGGAAGTTACTTGCCAACTTGGAAGTAGAATTCTTTAGTTTTCCATTTTAAGTATTTAAGTTCTCTGGCATGAATTATCTGAAATCATAAACTAAACA
Source organism: Callospermophilus lateralis (assembly GCF_048772815.1). Lineage (NCBI taxonomy): Eukaryota > Metazoa > Chordata > Mammalia > Rodentia > Sciuridae > Callospermophilus > Callospermophilus lateralis. Next base: position 130,243,440 of record NC_135313.1, on the reverse strand, counting down.
ATTCCCTAAACCCAACTTTTAACTGCAAGATTGTGCAATGCTTCAAAAACCCATTCAGATACCATTTTGTTACAGTAAAACATCATCATTTAGACACACATTCAGCTAAGATCATTCCCAAGAAACAATTTATAATATCAACACATTGTTGCACATGTCTTAAATGGCCAGAAACAAATACAAAAGACAGACAGAAAGGAGCTCCAGACTATGGCTGACAGGACAGAAACCTTTAAAACAGCAGATAAGAGAAAAATCTCCTACACCAGTGGCACGATAGATTTCCCCACAAGGGCAACAGATGTTTTCACAGAGGGGCAACCTGAAATGTAATATCAAAGGTCTCCAGGGTGACTTTACTGCATTTAGTGTCTCCTTTTTCTTTTTCTCTTTTTTAAGAAGACAGAGGTGGCATAATACTTACAGTGCAGGGAAGGAAGGAGGGAATTCACTGAAGCAACAGGACTTTGGCAGCTGCTGGGAGTCCCTCAGTCCTGTCTTTTACTTACAGGATTAGCTCCTCTGGTTCGGTTCCACCCCAAGCACGCTGAATCTCCAAACATTTCAGTAGTCAGCTCTCAAAAATTCCGGGGTCAGGGGGGGTATCAAAATTCGTAACTTAAATTTCAGTTCCGGACATTGAAGCCAATTAATACCAATTTAATATAAGGACAGGGTTTGAGAAAAAGTAAAAGGGAGGTTTACTGCTTTGCTAACAAAGGAGAAAAACAGGGGACTCTGTCCAAAGTTGTGACTCTCTTGATCTGGAGGGACAAGGGGTTTTAAAGGAATTTCACTTGTTAACCTGGGAGATACTCAGTTATTAGGTCCCCAGCAGGCATTTCCCTCTGCAGTGGGTGTGCTCCAGACAGCCAGCTAGGGGCTTCTCTCATCCTGCTTAACAAAGGGGGGTATAGTGCATCGCATTTCTTTAAAACACAGTCCAAAGGGGTGTCAGGCTTACATGCTTTATTACCCATTTTCATGTCCAATATCCTTAAGTTTTTACCACAGAAATCACACAACAAAACGCACAAAAACAAACAAATAAAAAACATTTAGAACACAGAACAAAACACACACAAAAAACCAGAAACTCGGCGAATAAACAGAAGACCAGAGAAGCAATGCAGCATCTTGCTAAAGCTCCGGGGTGGGAGCTCCTGCATGCCAGTCGGCACCTCTCTACACTTTCAGAGGTATTCCCTACAGAACAGAACAGAGGAAAGAAGGATTCCTATTACTGTCCCAGACAGGAGTATATGTGTGCCTTCCCAGGCCACCTCTCTGTCATCAGAAGAGTACTCCCTTAACCGGATATCAGATGTTATAAAGGCGCCTCTTACCTATGAAGGCCTCCTCCACCAGGTGCTTGATAATAGTTTTAGTGCGATGGTTCACTGCAGTGATCCACGGATTGAAGGCTCATTCCAAGGCCTTGGTCTTGGCTCTCCAGCCCAGAGTCCTGGAGGATAGGCCAGCTTCAGAATTTCCAGCAGTCTGGCTTTGTGATCTGGTCGGGTCATGTTGCTGGGGAACTCCAAAATGTTAGTCCAGGACAGAAGAAAAGACCACTGACTCCAATTAAAATCAAATTAAGGCAAGCTTTATATTTCAACCAGCTGGGCTGCCTCTCCCTCTCAAAATGGCGGGAACAAGACAGCAACCCCACCTTTCCTACAGCCCAGCTTTATAGCCCAGAAAGTTACACAAAAGGGGGGTTACAGAAAACAGAAATTTGGCAAGCATCACACTAATTGTAGTTTACATTTTTTTCTGGCCCCAGCATCAGAAATTATGAGGACCATTAGAGCCTCAGAGAGGGTCGTTGTCTGGCCAGGGAAGGCGAATATTTATGAGGTGTCATTAAAGTTTCAGAGAGGGCTGTTATCTGGTCAGAGAGCCAGGCATGGGTGAGTTCAAAACATGGTCAGGCATTCTAAGCAGGTTCAGAATTTGCAGTAATTTATAGTAAAGCAAAAATTATCTTTTCATGGCTTTGTGGCAAGATGGCTCACAATTTTAATGAAAGATCATGTTGGGTGATCAACCCTGTCCCTTACTTTTGGAAAATCCTCTACCACCTCCAAGGTTGTGAACTCCTGAGCATTTTCCATTCCAGATATGTATTCACAGAATTTCTAACTCTTCTTCTCTAATTGTGTCTTACTTGGGGCGAAGGTAATGTTAAGGCATTGTTCTGGATGAGAGTGGGAAGAATATTGTGCAGCACATAATTGCATACACATTGGATTCACTTTCCAATTTTCCAATTGAAATACTGAATTCCTGAAAAAACCCATACCCTTCTAGACGCTAACTACAAATACTAATATGATGGAGAAAAATAACCCAAACGGAATTGAAATACAAGCAGTTCAGAGGAGGCATGGTGTATATTGGACTTGCCTTTTGCAAGATAAACGGTAGGTGTTATAAATGTAGTCATTTTTTAATTGAAATTCTTTTATATGTGTATTAAAATTAACAAATATGTGAATTACTATCTCCCTTTCGCTGTAACCTTTTCAGCACATTAATTTTTATATGCACATATAGAATCCTACCTGATATCACACGTACATTTTTGTGAGGTGCCTGACATTGCAGATACAAATTGTGAGAAGAGATCACTCCACCTAAACGCTGTTGGAACTGAAAATTCAAGCTAATGGTGAGCTTCCTAGTTGAATAACATTATACATAAATCCATGTTCAGTAAAATGAATATTTTTGGATCTCTGGATGATATATATTTCATGGTGAAATTCGATTGGCATATATAATTCTACTTTTGAATGTCTTTGTTTGCGTGTTTGTATATATATACACACACACACACACACACACACAAAATAAATCTCCAGATTTTTCAAAATATGAAATATATGTGTCTAAATTCACTCATGTTCATGTATGTGGATTAATAATCAACTTTTCACAAGATTATTCTCAGAAATATTCATCCACCTGAAATACTTCCTAGTACTGAAAACTAACTTCAGTGAAAGGTGCAAACAAATCCTAATATTTCTACATTAACTGACCTAGTTTAACATCAATGCAAGTAGATTCCTATGGGACATGATGTGTATTTTGACATTAATTATTATTCAACACTGGTACATTACTATTTCTTCAGTTTATGCACATCATAGGATATATATTTCATCCACTACTTAGCAAATTTATAGGCAATTGTTTCACTTTCAATCACTTCTTGCTCCAGAACACATGTATTTCCCTATGTTTCTTGACTGGTCTTTTCATGAGACTTTTTTTCAAATATATTATTTTCGATTTCCATGATCAATTTTTAAGCAAAACTCACACACCCTTCATGATAAAACGTAACCCTAAGATGACCATTAGATATATAATGGTTGGAATGATTGATTGTGTATCATTATAACATTTCTTATATATTTTCAGATATCCATTCAATCCATTATTTAAAGTGGATCCAGTTATATTATTTATTCCCAGTATGGTCTATTCATGCGTTATTGCTATATTCATAGACAGAGGGTATACCTATTTGTACCCCAATACAAATTTATATGTCTTCAAAATATTGCTCCTGGAAATGGTGGAAGAAATACTCATGTCACGTGATATACATATACATTTTATCACAGAAATATTCTGGACACAAAAAGCAAAGGTCACACTTTCAATTGTACCAAAGCCTAAATGGAAAGTGAGCATGGATTACTAAAAACATCCATGTCCAGGTTGCCTAATGCTCTAAAATGTCAATCCTATTGGTGACTACACATTTGTTTCTTCCTAAGATTATATATTCAACCTCAAGCCTGTTGAAAATGTCTAATCCTATCACTCACTTTGTACTTTGCTTGATTTCCTAATGTCTTTATTGATATCTGCTTTCCCTCATATTTTCCCCAGTTCATCATTGTGACTGACTCTTCACATGTGCTGACATTTACACTCACTCTCAAACCGAAACCCTATTGCTAAAGAACTTTTTGTCCAAATCCTATACTCACTCTTCATTCTAAACCTAATGACTACCTTCCTCATCGTACTGAATATCGCTTTTTGACTGGATGTTCTCTTCAACATTCAATCATCCAAGGTACAAGGTCTATGCCATTGTATATTGATTTATGTGAGACAACTGTGCAGTACATAACTCAAAGCTAAGTATACCACTTAATGGTCCAATTCCCTTCTGGGCTTCAAATATTTCCTAATTTTCTGCTTTCATACTTATATTTCACCTATATACTCTTGTAAATATCGAAGGTTGCCAATACCATTATTCATCTCGCAAAATTATTCGTAACCCAAATCAAACATGTTATTAACCCTAAACATACACTGTTCCCTCAATATAACTTACAGAATAGCAGGGACAGAGTTGGTCTTACAATATAGGAATGTAGGTGATCTTTCACCTTCTGAGAACCTCAAAGATCCATGGAGAAATGATCCTTGGAGAAGATTTATGCAGCTATGTAGGACCTGAGAGAGCAATAGAAATCTTCCATGGCAAACAACCTGGTCAGGATGAATTGATGGGTCTAAATCAGCCTCTCTCTTCTTTTTGTAGAGAAGTTGGAAGAAACCAGGCCTGTCTGGAGAGCTGTTCCCGGGTGCCTAAGGTTGATATTCCATTCTAACTTCTGAATGTGTCACAGGATTTTGGGGCAGCCTCCATCTCATGGGAACCTTGGAAGCAACTGTTAGGACAAAGTGGTTTTCAAGGCAGTGACCTCATTCAGTTCCTGAAGGAAGTGACCTCTCCTCACTTCCTTGGTGATGGAATTCTCTGAACTTGGGGTCCAGGAAGCCAGGCACCCAAAGCCAGTCCCAGTCCTTGTCCCATTGGGCTAACTTGTTTGCTTTTCCCAAGGACAGAGTCAGTCTTTCTTGGTACCTACTGATGTGAGGATGGCCAAATGCCAGCAGAGCTCTGAAGAGGCACCTTCCCTGAGAAAGCAGGTAGTGGCTCACCGCTGTCTCCTGACAACTTCACAGAGTTGGCTAAGGAGACCAGATCTGAGACAGGACAGGCCATTTCGGGAGAACATAATATGGCCCACCAGTCAGAAGACACTCTGGATAGTCACAGACCTACTTGGGGGAAGGAGGTGGCTTTGCCGTTGTGGGTGTGAGTTTGAGGTTTTTTTCTCATGTTCTGAGAATAGGTAGAAAAGGCGGTTTTTTTGGTGTGGAGTGGACTGTTTCTAGTAAGTCCTTTGACATTGTGAGGGTATCTATGTCTGTGTATCCCACTGTATCCGTGGTTGTAGACATTAGAAAAGAGAATGCATCAATGGATTTGTTTTCTCTAGTAGAAAGATTCCCCACATTAATACTGCCCAATTGATTAATGGACTTCACTTTGCCTTATGTATGGGCAACACCTACTGTCTTTTTAAGTTACTCTTTTCTTCGTGAATTCTGGCCACTCTACAGAATACGCTCATGGTTTTGTGTCCCAGATATGTAACACCACAAGGCTCTGTGACATGGCCATGTACTGGATAGCTGAAGAGAATGAGAGCAACCCAGAAAACTCAGATATCAGTGTGACCAGTAAAGTCTCAGTGAAGAAACCCTTCTTGGGCCATTTGCTTACTTCTGTTTCAATTACCCTGAATGTCAGGAAGGTCTTTGCCTCATGCCAACCCTTTGTGAAGCCTGAACAAAACTGTTTTCATATGGAAATGAATGGGCTTCACCTGTGGCTCTTTGCTTAATTGCTTTGGAATGGGATGTGTCTGAATCAGTCTCTGCTCCTTGTGTGAGGCTGTGACTTAGATTCTCAGCACCCAATGGATCTAAAGAAAAATCCCATGTGCTTCCCAAACCGAAATGGCCAAAAGAGAAGTCAGTGTGTTGATGATTTTTTTTTGCCTTCTTGTTTTAGGTTCCTGACCTCCATCAAGTGAGAATAGGGATCCTTTGGATTAAATGAGTTCTTCAAATCCCTGCAGAGGCTAGCCCATATGTGCTTGGGTTTTCTCATGACTCCAAATCACATAAAGAATCCATACCTCACAGCCAGTAGGCCTCAAATTGGAGAAGCAGAACACTTTAACAGCAGGAATATTTGATCACTCCTGGTTCACAGGAGGAGTGTCCAGGCCACCATGATTTTAGGCAAATGAGGGGCAAGTGAGCTTATTTTGGACACTTTCTTAGGCTGTGCCCCTCATAGAAATCTCCAGCCAGAGGTTATGATGAGTGTCTATATGGAAGAAGATGAGGGCCCTGTGGGAGTGTTTTGATTTTAATTGTGGTCATTTTTGTGGTGGTTGGAAGGAATGACTGGGTCCACCTAGGCTTGAACTCTGGTGTGATTCCCCTTAGAGACTGAGTTTTGGAACTGAATTCAGAGAAATATTGCCATGAATCGTGTTGGGATTTTAGAAGGCCATGCATGAGACTCACACATGGAAACTGAGATCTAGGCCCAGGGTGTCTTTCCACAAAACAATGGGAATCTCAGGCAGGATATCACATGATTTTATTCTGAAAGATTGGCAGGTATAGTTGAGAGTCAAAACACACATGGACCTCACATTGTAGACCTCAATTTGCCTGGCTTCATGTGACCTTTTGGCAACTCTTTGAGAAGCCTTGCCTGTGAGTGTTCTCCAGAGCTTTCATTGAAATGAGCTTTCTCAACACTTAATGGTTCCTGAATGATTTGAAACCCACAGTGCCTCCAACTTAATCTTTGAAAAATGGCTAGATTAATACCATGAAATTTTTGAAATTCCTATAACCAGGTGGCACTGGAGAAACTTTGGAAGTCCTGTGGTTGATCATGTGTATACCAGAGAATGCCTTGTTTTACTGGGTTTTATGAAAATGGTGTAGAACAGAGATGCCAGTAATTAGTATCGTGCTGAGTAGTGGGCCTAGAGCAGTGGTGGGCAGGTGTGTGATAAAACACCATGGTGGGGCCATGTGGATTGGCCATTGGCTTCCAAATGGATTATGACTGACATAGTGCAGACATCAGACACTTATATGTAAAAGCATTTTTTTATATGGAGAGGTTTCAGGGCAATGTTCAGAATCAGTTTACTATGGTTAATGGGGCAAGCTATGTGGGATAGAAGCCTGGTTGGTGCATTCTCCTGCAGACCCTGACCCACCACACGTGACAGAACTCCCTCCAGCACTGTATCCTAGTAGAACTCCTTGTATTTGGTGAAGCAAATATCAAATTCCCAGTGCAGCAGCAAGAAACACCACGAAAAGTGGAGGATGATCAAATGTCTTCAGAGTCCACACGAGGAGACACTTAGCCTCCAGTGGCCACAGTTTACCTACAAAGAGAGAATTCAGCACTGCTGCCTCATGGTCATTGGAATATAAGAAACCATGTCTTCCAGGTCACATAGATGCAGACCCATCTTTGATGGTCTCACTACAAAGAAAGTTAAAACTCATGACAGCAACATATATTTCAAGTGCCCAAACTCAGAGGCAGTTTCCCAAGAAGTCTTAGGCCAGCAGAGCTCCATGTTTGTGGAGTGTTTACCCTGTTCTTTACTTTTGGAAACTCCTCTACCACCTCCAAGGTTGTGAACTCCCGAGCATATTCCATTCCAGATATGTATTCACAGATTTTCACACTTTTCTAATCTAATTGTGTCTTATTTGGAGCCAAGCTAATATCAAGGCATTGTTCTGAATGTGAGTGGGAAGATTTTTGTGTAGCACATATTTACATACACATTCGATTCATTTTTCAATTTTCTATTTGAAATACTGAAGCCCTGAAAATAACACATACCCTACTATACTCTGACTAATAATTCTAATATGATGGTGAAAAATAACCCAAACAGAATAGAAATACAAGCAGTTCAGAGGAGGCATGGTGTATTGTTATAATTGCCTTTTGCATTATATAGTGTAGGAGTTATAAATCTAGTCAATTTTTTGTTGAAATAGTTCTACATGTGTTTTTAAAATTAACAAATATGTGAATTCCTGTCTCCCTTTCTCTGTAGCCTATTCAGCACATGTATTTTTATATGCACATATAGAATTCTACCTGGTACCACACGTACATACTTGTGAGGTAACTGAATTGGTAGATGCAAATTGTGAGAAAGGATCACTCCTCCTAAATGCTGTTGGAACTGAAAATTCAACCTATGGGTGAGCTTCCTAGTTGAATATCATTATACATTAATCCATGTTCAGTAAAATGAATATTTTTCGATCTGTGGATTATATATATTTCATAATGAATTTTGATTGGCATATATATTGCTACTTTTTCTTTTCTTTTATTGGTTGCTCAAAAAATTACAAATCTCTTGACATATAATATTTCTTACATTAGATTCAAGTGGCTTATGAACTCCCATTTTTAGCCCAAATAGAGATTACAGAATCACATAGGTTATACATCCACATTTTTACATAATGCCCTATTACTTTCTGTTGTATTCTGCTACCTTTCCTATACTCTACTATCTCCCCTCCCCTCCCTTCCTATCTTCTCTTTTTCCCCCATCTACTGTAATTCATTTCACTCCATGTTTATTTTCCCATTCCACTCACAACAATATGTAATTTTGTGTAACAATGAGGGTCTCCCTCCATTACCATGCAATTTCCCTTTTCTCTCACTTACCCTCCCACCTCATGTCTCTGTTTAAAGTTAATCTTTTCTTCCTGCTATTGCTCCCTGCTCTGTTCTTAGTTGCTCTCATTATATCAAAGAAGACATTTGGTATTTATTTTTTAGGGATTGGCTATCTTCACTAAGCATAATCTGCTCCAGTGCCATCCATTTTTCTGCAAATTTTATGATTTTGTCATTTGTTAGTGCTGCGTAATACTCCATAGTGTATAAATGCCACATTTTTTTTATCCATTCATATATTGAAGGGCATCTGGGTTGGATCCACAGTGTATTAATTGTGAATTGTACTGCTATGAAAATCGATGTGGTAGTATCCCTGTATTACTCTCTTTTAAGGTCTTCAGGGAATAGTCCGAGAAGGGCAATAGCTGAGTCAAATTTTGGTTCCATTCACAGTTTTCCCAGGAATCTAGATACTGCTTTCCAAATTGGCCACACCAGTTTACAGTCCCACCAGCAATGTACAAGAGTATCTTTTACCCCACATCCTTGCCAGCACTTGTTGTTGTTTGACTTCATAATGGCTGCCAATTTACTGGAGTGAGATGGTATCTTAGGGTGATTTTGATTTGAATTTCTCTGACTGCTAGAAATGGTGAGCATTTTTTATGTACTTGTTGATTGATTTTATATCCTCCTCTGAGAAGTGTCTGTTCAAGTCCTTGACCCATTTGTTTATTGGGTTATTTGTTATCTTATTGTCTAATTTTTTGAGTTCTTTGTATATTAGGGCTCTATCTGAAGTGTGAGGAGTAATAATTTGTTCCCATGATGTATTCTCCTTATTTACCTCTCTTATTCTTTCTCTTGCTGAGAAAAAACTCTTCCGTTTAAGTAGTCCCATTTGTTGATTCTTGTTATTAACTCTTGTGCTATGGGTGTCCTATAAAGGGATTTGGAGCCCGACCCCATAATATGTAGATCAGAGCCAACTTTTTCTTCTATCAGACACAGAGTCTCTGATTTGATTTCTAGCACCTTGATCCACTATGAGTTAACTTTTGTGCATGGTGACAGAAAGGAATTAAGTTTCAATTTACTGCATATGGATTTCCATTTTTCCCAACACCATTTGTTGAAGATACTATATTTCCTCCATTGCATGCTTTTAGCTCCTTTATCAAATATAAGATAGTTGTAGCTTTTTGGATTAGTCTCTGTGTCCTCCATTCTGTACCATTGGTCCACCCGCCTGTTTTGGTACCAGTACCATGCTGTGTTTTTTTTTTTTAAATTAATTTTATTGTAGGTTGTTCAAAACATTACATAGTTCTTCATATATTATATTTCACACCTTGATTCAAGTGGGATTTGAGCTCCCATTTTTACCCCATATACAGATTGCAGAATCACATCAATTGCACAACCATTGAATTACATATTGCCATTCTGGTGACTGTTGTATTCTGCTGCCTTTCCTATCCTCTACTATCCCCCCCTCCCCCCTCCCCTCCCCTCTTCTCTCTCTACCCCCTCTACTGTAATTCATTTCTCCCCCTTATATGTTTCCTCCTTTCCCCTCACTTCCTCTTGTATGTAATTTTCTATACCCCTGAGGGTCTCCTTCCATTTACATGCAATTTCCCTTCACTCTCCCTTTCCCTCCCACCTCTCATCCCTGTTTAATGTTAATCTTCTTCTCATGCTCTTCGTCCCTACTCTGTTCTTAGTTACTCTCCTTATATCAAAGAAGACATTTGGCATTTGTTTTTAAGGGATTGGCTAGCTTCACTTAGCATAACCTGCTCTTATGCCATCCATTTTCCTCCAAATTCTATGATTTTGTCATTTCGTAATGCAGAGTAATACTCCATTGTGTATAAATGCCACATTTTTCTATCCATTCTTCTATTGAAGGGCATCTAGGTTGGTTCCACAGTCTTGCTATTGTGAATTGTGCTGCTATGAACATGGATGTAGCAGTGTCCCTATATTGTGCTCTTTTTAGGTCTTTAGGGAATAGACCGAGTAGGGGAATAGCTGGATCAAATGGTGGTTCCATTCCGAGCTTTCCAAGAAATCTCCATAGTGCTTTCCTAATTGGGCGCACCAATTTGCAGTCCCACCAGTTATGTACAAGGGTACCCTTTTCCCGACATCCTCGCCAGCACTTGTTGTTGTTTGACTTCCTAATGGCTGCCAATCTTACTGGAGTGAGATGGTATCTTAGGGTGGTTTTGATTTGCATTTCTCTGACTGCTAGAGATGGTGAGCATTTTTTCATATACTTATTGATTGATTGTATGTCCTCCTCTGAGAAATTTCTGTTCAGGTCCTTGGCCCATTTGTTGATTGGGTTATTTGTTATCTCATTGTCTAATTTTTTTAGTTCTTTGTATATTCTGGATATTAGGGCTCTGTCTGAAGTGTGAGGAGTAAAGATTTGTTCCCAGGACGGAGGCTCCCTATTTACCTCTCTTATTGTTTCTTTTGCTGAGAAAAAAACTTTTTAGTTTGAGTAAGTCCCATTTTTTGATTCTAGTTATTAACTCTTATGCTATGGGTGTCCTATTGAGGAATTTGTGCCCGACCACACAGTATGTAGATCATAGCCAACTTTTTCTTCTATCAGACGCCATGTCTCTGATTTGATATCAAGTTCCTTGATCCACTTTGAGTTAACTTTTGTGCATGGCGAGAGAAAGGGATTCAGTTTCATTTTGTTGCATATGGATTTCCAGTTTTCCCAACACCTTTTGTTGAAGATGCTAGCCTTCTTCCATTGCATGCTTTTAGCCCCTTTATCGAATATAAGATAGTTGTAGTTTTGTGGATTGGTTTCTGTGTCCTCTATTCTGTACCATTGGTCCACCCGCCTGTTTTGGTACCAGTACCATGATGTTTTTGATACTATTGCTCTGTAGTATACTTTGAAGTCTGGTATAGCTATACCGCCTGATTCACACTTCCTGCTTAGCAATGTTTTTGCTATTCTGGGTCTTTTATTTTTCCAAAAGAATTTCATGATTGCTTTCTCTATTTCTACAAGAAATGCCATTGGGATTTTGATTGGCATTGCATTGAACATATTGAGAACTTTTGGTAATATCGCCATTTTGATGATGTTAGTTCTACCTATCCATGAACAGGGTATATTTTTCCATCTTCTAAGATCTTCTTCAATTCTCTCTTTAGGGTTCTGTAGTTTTCATTGTATATGTCTTACACCTCTTTTGTTAGGTTGATTCCCAAGTATTTTATTTTTTCTGAGGATATTGTGAATGGGGTGGTTGTCCTCATTTCCATTTCAGAGGATTTGTCGCTGTTATACAGGAATGCCTTTGATTTATGCATGTTGATTTTATATCCTGCCACTTTGCTGAATTCATTTATTAGCTCTAATAGTTTCTTTGTAGACCCTTTTGGGTGTGCTAGGTATAAAATCATGTCATCTGCAAATAGTGATAATTTGATTTCTTCTTTTCCTATTTTTATGCCTTTAATTTATTTCACCTTTCTATTTGCTCTGGCCAGTGATTCGAGAACTATGTTGAACAGAAGTGGTGAGAGAGGGCATCCCTGTCTTGTTCCAGATTTTAGAGGGAATGCCTTCAGTTTTTCTCCATTCAGAATGATACTAGCCTGAGGCTTAGCATAGATTGCTTTTACAATATTGAGGTATGTTCCTGTTATCCCTAGTTTTTCTAGAGTTATGAACATAAAGGGATGCTGTACTTTGTCAAATGCTTTTTCCGCATCTATCGAGATGATTATATGGTTCTTATTTTTAAGCCTATTGATGTGGTGAATAACATTTATTGATTTCCGTATATTGAACCAACCTTGCATCCCAGGGATAAATCCTACCTGATCATGGTGCACAATTTTTTTGATATGTTTTTGTATCCGGTTCGCCAGAAGTTTATTGAGGATTTTTGCATCTAGGTTCATTCGAGATATTGGTCTGTAGTTTTCTTTCTTTGGGTTGTCTTTGTCTGGTTTAGGAATCAGGGTGATGTTGGCCTCTTAGAATGAATTTGGAAGTTCTCCCTCTTTTTCATTTTCCTGAAATAGCTTGAAAAGTATTTGTATTAGCTCCTCTTTCAAGGTTTTTAAAACTCTGCTGTATACCCTTCCGGTCCTGGGCTATTCTTAGTTGGTAGTCTTTTGATGGTTTCTTCTAGTTCCTCAATTGATATTGGTCTGTTTAGGTTGTCAGTATCCTCCTGACTCAATCTGGGCAAATCATATGACTTAAGAAATTTATCGATGCCTTCACTATCTTCTATTTTATTGGAGTATAAAGATTCAAAATAATTTCTGATAATCTTCTGTATTTCTGAAGTGTCTGTTGTGATATTGCCTTTTTCATCCCGTATGCTAGTAATTTGAGTTCTCTCTCTTCTTCTCTTCTTTAGCGTGGCTAAGGGTCTGTCAATTTTATTTATTTTTTCAAAGAACCAACTTTTAGTTTTGTCAATTTTTTCAATTGTTTATTTTGTTTCGATTTCATTAATTTCAGCTCTGATTTTAATTATTTCTTGTCTTCTACTTTTTTGCTGTTGTTTTGCTCTTCTTTTTCTAGGACTTTGAGTTGAAGTATTAGATCATTTATTTGTTGGTTTTTTTCTTTTTTTAAGGAATGAAGTCCAAGCAATAAATTTTCCTATTAGAACTGCTTTCAATGTATCCCATAGATTCCGATATGTTGTGTCTGTGTTTTCATTTATCTCTAAGAATTTTTTAATTTCCTCCTTGATGTCTTCTATAACCCATTGATCATTCTGGAACCTATTTTTCATTCTCCAAGTGATGCATGATTTTTCCTTACTTCTTTTATCGTTGATTTTCAATTTCATTCCATTATGTTCAGATAAGATGCATGGTATTATCTCTACTCCTTTATATTGTCTAAGAGTTGCCCTGTGAAATTATATATGATTTATTTTTGAGAAGGATCCATGTGCTTCTGAGAAAAAAGTGTAACTGCTTGATCTGGGGTGGTATATTCTATATATGTCAATTAAGTCTAGGTTATTAATTATGTTATTGAGTTCTATATTTCCTTATTCAACTTTTCTTTGGAAGATCTATCCAGTGGTGAGAGAGGTGTGTTGAAGTCTCCCATAATTATTGTATGGTGGTCTATTTGACTCTTGAACTTGAGAAGAGTTTTTTTGATGAACATAGCTGCACCATTGTTTGGGGCATATATATTTATGATTGTGATGTCTTTTTTGTGTATGGTTCCCTTGAGCTGTATGTAGTGTCCCTCTTCATCCCTTTTGATTAACTTTGGCTTGAAATCTATTTTATTTGATATGAGTATGGACACTCCAGCTCGTTTCCGAAGTCCATATGAGTGATATGATTTTTCCCAACCTTTCTCCTTCAGTCTATGTATGTCTTTTCCTATCAAATGCGTCTCCTGAAGGCAACATATTGTTGGGTCTTGTTTTGTGATCCATTCTACTAGCCTATGCCTCTTAATTGGTGAGTTTAAGCCATTAACATTTAGGGTTATTATTGACATATGGGTTGTTCTTCCAGCCATATTTGTTTATTTATGTTACTAAACATGGTTTGTTTTCCTCTTTGATTATCCCCCTCCCCTTTACTGTACTCCCTCCCGTTGTTGGTTTTCATTGATATTTTCCATTTCCTCTTCCTGTAATATTCTCCCGAGGATGTTTTGAAGAGATGGTTTTCTAGCTGCAAATTCTTTCATTTTTGTTTATCATGGAAGGTTTTAATTTCATCTTCCATACTGAAGCTTAATTTTGCTGGAAACACAATTCTTGGTTGGAACCCATTTTCTTTCTGTGTTTGAAATATGTTATTCCAGGATCTTCTATCTTTCAGAGTCTGTTTTGAAAGATCAGCTGTTATCCTTATTGGTTTACCCCTAAATGTAATCTGCTTACTTTCTCTTGTAGCTTTTAAAATTCTCTCCTTATTCTGTATGTTGGGCATCTTCATTATAATGTGTCTAGGTGTGGATCTCTTATGATTTTGCACATTCGGCGTCCTGTAGGCTTCTAGGATTTGGGATTCTGTCTCATTCTTCAAGTCTGGGAAGTTTTCTCGTATTATTTCATTGAATAGATTGCTCATTCCTTTGGTTTGGACCTCTATACCTTCCTGTATCCCAATGACTCTTAAGTTTGGTCTCTTTATGTTATCCCATATTCCTTGAATGTTCTGCTCATGGTTTTTTATCAGCTTTGCTGAGCTGTCTATGTTCTTCTCCAGTTGAAATACTTTGTCTTCATTGTCTGATGTTCTATCTTCTAAGAGTTCTACACTGCTGGTAGTATTCTCAATTGAGTTTTTAAGTTGGTTTATTGTTTCCTGCATTTCCAGGATTTCTGTTTGTTTGTTTTTTATAACCTCGATCTCCCTGTATAATTGATCATTTGCTTCTTGGATTTGTTTATGTAATTCATTTTCGAAGTGGTTGAAGTGGTCTTTTATTGTCTGATTTTGCTGTCTAATGTCTTCCTTGAGACTCCATATCATCTGAAGCATATATCCTGAATTTTTTATCTGACATTCCATCTGCTGCAGATATTACCTCTTCTAAAGTTGAGTTGACCTGCATTGCTTGTGGTCCTTTCTTTCCTTGTCTTTTCATACTGATCGCGTTTCTTTCTGCTTGGTGAAACTGTTGTGTTATTGATTTTTCCCCCTATATATTTATATTGCTCTTGTATAGTTACAAAGTCTCCCTCGCAGGCTTTGGCAGTGGTTCTTCCCCTCCTCCAATTGGGGCAATGTGCCTACCACGCTGGCAGGCCGCTGTGCCTGTACTTTCGGTGGGCCTGTTCTTTCGGTGGTCACAGGTTCGCCTACCTTTCAGGCGTGAGCAGCGGCTCTGCCCCTCCGCTGGCCGCTAGGCCTGTTCTGTCTGTCGTTTGCAGGTCTGTCTACATAACAGGCGCTGGTGGTGGCTCTGCCCCTCCCCCAACCCGGGTGATGTGTCAGACGGGCCACTGGGCCTGTTTTGTCAGTGGTCACGGAACCCCGTACCTTGCAGGTGCGTGGGGCAGCTGTGCCCCTACGCAGGTTGCTGGGCCTGACCTGCCGGTGGGTGGCAGGTCATTCATTTTATAGTTCTAGTAGTTTTTGTATACCCTTTTGTTTCTTCTATGTATAGAATAATGTCACCTGAAACTAGTGATAATTTACGTTCTTATTTTCCTATTTTAACGCCTTTTGTTTCTTTAGTCTGTCTAATTGCTCTGGCCAGTGTTTCGAGAACTATATGGAATAGAAGTGGTGAGAGAGGGTATCCCGGTCTTGTTCCAGATTTTAGAGGAAATGCCTTCAATTTTTCTCCATTCATAATGATGCTAGCCTGAGGCTTAGCATAGATAGCTTTTACAATGTCGAGGTAACTTCCTGTTATCCCTAGTTTTTCTGATGTTTTGAACATAAAGGGATGCTGTACTTTGACAAATGCTTTTTTTGCTTCTATCGAGATGATCATATGGTTCTTATCTTTAAGTCTATTGATGTGGTGAATAACATTTATTGATTTCCGTATATTGAACCATCGTTGCATCCCAGGTATGAATCTTACTTGATCATGGTGCATAATTTTTTTGATGTGCCTTTGTATTCGATTCGCCAGAATTTTATTGAGGATTTTTGCATGAAGGTTCATCAGATATATTGGTCTGTAGTTTTCTTTCTTTGAGGTGTCTTTTTCTGATTTCAGAATCAGTGTGATGTTGGCCTCATAGAATGAATTTGGCAGAGCTCCCTCTTTTTCTCTATCCTGAAATAACTTGAAAAGTATTGGTATTAAATCTTCTTTAAATGTTTTGTAAAACTCCGCTGTATAGCCATCCGTTCCTGGGCTTTTCTTGGTTTGTAGTCTTTTGATTGTTTCTTCTGTTTCATCCATTGACATTGGTCTGTTTAAATTGTGTGTATCCTCCTGACTCAGTCTGGGCAAATCATATTACTTAAGATATTTATCGATGTCTTTACTATATTCTATTTTATTGGAATATAGGTTTTCCAAATAATTTCTAATTGTCTTCTGTATTTCGGAAGCATCTGTTGTAATATTGCCTTTTTCATCCCATATGTTAGTAATTTGAGTTTTCTCTCTTCTTCTCTTCATTAGCATGGCTAAGGGTCTGTCGAACATATTTATTTTTTCGAAGAACCACCTTTTTGTTTTGTTAATTTTTTCAATAGTTTCTTTTGTTTCAATTTCGTTGATTTCTGCTCTGATTTTAATTATTTCTTGCCTTCTGCTACATTTTCTGTTGTTTTGCTCTTCCTTTTCTACGGCTTTGAGTTGAAGTGTGAGCTCATTTATTTGTTCCTTTTTCCTTTTTTTCAGGAATGACCTCCAGGCGATGAATTTCCCTCTTAAAACTGCTTTCATTGTGTCCCATAGATTCCGATATGTTGCGTCTGTATTTTCATGTATCTCTAAGAATTTTTTGATTTCCTCCTTTATATCTTCTGTAACCCACTGATCATTCAGTAACATATTGTTCATTTTCCATGTGATGTAGGATTTTTCTTTCCTTTTTTTATCATTGGTTTCCAGTTTCATTCCATTATGATCAGAAAAAATTCATGGTATTATCTCAAAACCTTTATATTTACTGAGGGTTGCCCTATGGCATAATATATGGTCTATTTTTGAGAAGGATCCACGTGCTACTGAGAAAAAAGTATATCCACTTGATGATGGTTGATATATTCTATATATGTCAGTTACATGTAGGTTATTGTTTGTGATATTGAGTTCTATACTTTCTTTATTCAACTTTTGTTTGGAGGATCTGTCCAATGGTGAGAGAGGTGTGTTGAAGTCACCCATAATTATTGTGTTGTGGTCTTTTTCATTCTGGAACTTGAGGAGAATTTGTTTTTTGAACGTTGCAGCACCATTATTTGGTGCATAAATATTGATAATTTTCATGTCTTGTTGCTGAATGGTTCCTTTTAACAGTATACAATGTCCTTTCTTATCCCTTTTGATTAAATTAGTCTTGAAGTCGATTTTATTCGATATGATGGTCACCCCTGCTTGCTTACGAGAACCGTTATATGGTATATTTTTTCCAAAACTTGCACCTTCAGCCTGTCTTTTCCATTCAGATGTGTCTCCTAGAGGCAACATATTGTTGGATTCGTTTTTAATCCAAGTTACCAGCCTAGGTCGCGTTATTGGAGAGTTTAAACCATTAACATTTAGAGTCACTATTGATATATGGTTTGTACTGCCACCCATGATTGATGATTCATCTTTTTTTTTAATTTAGTTTGTTTCTCCATGATTAGCTTTTCCCCCACCATGTGTCATTAGTGAGGCACTTCCCACTGATGGTTTTGGTTGTTGATTTTCATTTCTACTTCGTGTATTGTTTTGCTCAAGATGCTTTGCAATGCTGGTTTTCTGGCTACAAATTCTTTTAGCTTTTGTTTATCATGAAATATTTTTATTTCATTGTCGTACCTGCAGCTTAATTTTGCTGGATACAGAATTCTTGGTTGGCATTCATTGTCTTTCAGTGTTTGAAATACGTTGTTCCAGGATCTTCTCGCTTTCAGCGACTGTGATGAAAAATCCGTTCTCAACCTTATTGGTTTACCCCTTAATGTAATCTGCCTCCTTTCTCTTAGAGCTTTTAATATTTTCTCTTTGTTTTGTATATTGGATATCTTCATAACAATGTGTCTTGGTGTTGGTCTACTGTGATTTTGTGTGCTCGGTGTCCTGTAAGCATGTCCAATTTGTATATCCATTTACTTTGTATTTCTGGAAATATTTTTGTAATTATTTCATTCAATAGATTACTCATTTCCTTGGTTTGAATCTGTGTACCTATCCAGATGACTCATAAATTGGTTTTTTTATGTTATCCCATATCTCTTGGATGTTTTATTCATGATTTTTTACCAGCCTTTCTGTGTTGGCTAGATTCATTTCAAGATGATATATTTTGTCTTCATTATCTGACATTCTGTCTTCTACTTGCTCCACAGTGTTAGTGATACTCCCAATTGACTTTTTAATTTGGTTTATTGTTTCCTTCATTTCTAGAATTATTGTTTGATTTTTTTATAATCTCTATCTCCTGATAAAGATGCATAACTTCTTCTTTTATCTGCTTATGTAATTCATTTTCAATGTGTTCTTTCACTGTTTGGATTTGCTGTCTCGTATCCTCTTTAAGTTTCCATTCCATCTGTCTAAGGTATTCCTTGAGTTCTTTACATGACCATTTTTATGATGACTATAGGTCCTCCTGAATATTTAGGCTGTCCTTCATTGTTTGTACTTATTTTATTCCTTGATTTTTTGTGCTGCTCATGTTACTTCTTGCTCTGTTTGACTGCTAAGTTACTGCTTACTCTTATAAATTTATTTGATGCTTGGGAGGAAAGATATTAGAAGGAAAGGGAAGAATCTCTAAAGAGAATGAGAGTAGGCAGGTAGAATTCAAGGAAGGGGAAATAAGAAAATTGAAAAGAAACGATAAGACAAAAGAAAAAAATAGAAAAGAAAGAAAGAAAGAAAAAAATTTTAAAATAATGATCATTTAAAAAATGAAAATTAAAATTTAAAATAATAATAATAATAATAATAATAATAAAATAAAAATATTTAAAAAATGAAAACATTTTAAAAAGTTAAAGTAGAACAACAAAAAAAAATGAATTCACATAAAGAATCTAAACCCCACACTCAGTAGGCCTCAAGTTGGAGAAGCAGAGCAGTATTAATGGCAGGCCTCTTTTTTCACTTCTGTTTCGCAGGAAGGGAGTCCAGGCCACCCTATTTTAGGCAAATGAGGGGCAAGGGAGCTTATTTTGCACACCGACGTGGGCTGTGTACCTCATGGAAACCTCCAGACGGAGGTTATGATGAGTGTCTACATGGAAGAAGATGAGGGCCATGTTGGGGTGTTTTGGTTTTTACTGTGAACATTTGTATGGCGGTAGGAAGAGATGACTGGGTCCACCTGGGCATGAACTCTTGTGTGATTCAACATAGACACTGAGTTCTGGAATTGACCTCAGAGAAGTATTGCCATGAATTGTGTTGGGATTTTAGAAGGCCATGCATGAGAGTCGCCCTTGGAAAGTGAGATCTAGGCCCATGGTGGCTTTCCACAGATCAAAGGGAATCTCAGCCAGGAAATCACATGATTTTATTCTGAAAGACTTGGCAGCCATATTTGAGAGTCAAAGGCACATGGACCTCACATTGTAGACCTCAATGGGCCTGGCCTCATGTGACCTTTTGGCCACCCTTTGGGAAGCCTTGCCTCTGAGAGTTCTCCAGAGCTTTCATTGAAATGAGCTTACTCAACATTTAATGGTTAATGAATGAATTGAAACCCACAGTGCCTCCAACTTCATCCTTGAAAATTGGCCAGATAAAAACCATGAAATTTTTGAAATTCCCAAGACTAGGTGTCACAGGAGAACCTTTGGATGTCCTCTAGCTGATCATGAGAATACAAAACATTGCCTTTATTGACTGGATTTCATGAAAATGGTGTATAACAGAGATGCCAGTAAGTTGGAGCCTGCTGAGTAGTGTTCCTAGAGCCGTGGTGGGCAGGTGTGTGATAAAATATCTCTGGTGTGGCCATGTTTATCTGCCATTGGTGTCCAAATTGCTTGTGATTGACATTTTGCAGGCAGTAGACCCTTATATGTAAAAGCATCTTTTTATATGGAGAGGTTTCAGGGCAATGTTCAGAATCAGGTTGCTACGGTCAATGGAGCAAGCTATGTGGGATAGAAGCCTGGTTGGTGCATTCTCCAACAGAACCCGACCCACCACAAATGACAGAACTCCCTACAGCACTGTGTCCCAGTTGAACGCTTTTTATTTCATGAAGCAAATACCAGACTCCTAGTGCAACAGCAAAAAACACCACGAAGAGTGAAGGATGACCAAATGGCTTCACAGTCCACATGAGGAGACACTTGCCCTCAGTGGCCACAGTGTACCTACAAAGAGAAAATTCAGCACTGCTGCCTCATGTTCATTGGAAAATAAGAAACCATGTCATCCATGTCACATAGATGCAGACCCAGCTTTGATGGTCTCACTACAAAGGAAGCTAATGCTCCTGACAACAAAATATATTTCAAGTGCCCAACCTCAGAGGTAGTTTCTCCAGATGTTAGGCTGGCAGAGCTTCATGTTTGTGGAGTGTTTACCCTGTCCCTTACTTTTGGAAACTCCTTTACCACCTCCAAATTTGTGAACTCCTGAGCATCTTCTATTCCAGATATTTATTCACAGATTTTCTAACTCTTCTCCTCTAATTGTGTCTTACATGGGGCAAAGGTAATGCCAAGGCATTGTTCTGAATGAGAGTGGGAAGATTTTTGTGTAGCACATATTTTCATACACATTGGATACATTTTCCAATTTTCCATTCAAAATACTGAATCCCTGACACTAACAAATTCCCTTATAAACTTTTACTTCTAATCTTAATATGATGGAGAAAAATAACCCAAACAAAATAGAAATACAAGAGGTTCACAGGAGGCATGGTGTATAGTTGGACTTGCCTTTCGTATGGTAAATGGTAGGTGTTATAAATCTAGCCAATTTTAATTGAAATAGTTCTCCATGTGTTTTAAAAGTTAACAAATATGTGAATAATTGTCTCCCTTTCTCTGTAGCCTATTCAGCACATGTATTTTTTTATGCACATATTGAATTCTACCTTTTATCACACGTACATTTTGTGAGATGGCTGACTTGGCAGATACAAATTGTAAGAAAATATCACTCCTACTAAACGCTGTTGGAACTGAAAATTCAACATAATGGTCAGCTTTCTAGTTGAACAACATAAATTGATGTTCAGGAAAATGAATATTTTTGGATCTGTGGATGATATATATTTCATGGTGAATTTCAATTGGCATACATAATGCTACTTTTTAATGTCTGTGTGTGTGTGTGTGTGTGTGTGTGTGTGTGTGTGTATATATATATATATATATATATATATATATATGTATTCACTCTCCAGATTTTTCAAAATATGAAATGTATTTGTCTTATTATACACTCCCTAAATTCATTCATATTTATGTGTGTGGATTTATAATCAACTTTTCACAAGTTTATTCTCAGAAATATTCATCCACCTGAAATACATATTTGTTTCCTAGTACTGAAAACTAACTTCAGGTGATCATATGATGGCAGCGAAAGGAGTGCATCAACCCCATGTCCAGCGTCTCTGTGCAGGAGAATGACGAATTTCCAGCAAAATTTGGGTGCTCCAAAACCTAGTGGAAGTATTTCCATCTCATGAGGATCAGCTACAGGGCTCAAACGTGAGTGATTTGTCTGCATGGAGCGTCATGCTGCTTATTCAGCAAATCGCCCTGCGGCTAGAGTCTGTGGCGCGTGGTGGGAAGCAATGAGATAGCAAAACAAATATTCAGTGGTGCGGATTCTGTGGGCTCCTGCCAGCTGTACAATCACTGTGCTAATTGCTGAATTCTGGGTTTGAGACCGGGGAAGGACGCGGTCCAATTCGGTTTTCCACACCAGTCAGACCACAGAGGAAGCCAGGGGCCACCATCTTGGAGAGCTGACGTCACCATTCCTGTTTTCAACGGATAGCAGCTAATTCAGCTATAGAACAGGTAATCTCAGGCTGCCATTCGCCTGTGTCTCAGAGACAAATTACTCAGGCCTGCTCCTATCAGAACATACACCAAGCCCAGAGCAGCCGAATTCTAGCTCCTGGAACTGATCAGGCCCAGGGCTAAAGAACCTGTGGAAACTGCTTCTCGGTCTAGGTCTTGCTGAATACTGTGGAGGTAAATACCTACCAAGCCTTCATAGGCAGTGGCAACAGGATTGAGACGGGGCTTGTGAGGGCCAGTCAGGACTCACCCATTGCTTTGGTCATCTGGCAAAGGGAACGAAATGCTGCCATTCGCATGGGATACCAACATGTTAGAGATCTGATGTCATCACAAAGTGGCGGAGAAGATAACTTCATCAATACCAGAGGTGACAGAAACAGTTGGTCTCCTGGTAAAAAAAGTGAGTCACAAACACCCGAGTCTCTCTCAATTTGTCTTCAAGCCAGAGGGGCAGAGCAGAGCCGCCGCCCACGCCCGGAACAGGCCCAGTGACCCACAGGCGTGGTAGACACGTCATCCCAATTGGAGTAGGGACAGAGCAGAGCTGCCGCCCATGCCCGGAACAGTCCCATCGACCAGCAGTCATGGTAGTCACGTCACCCCAATTGAAGTAAGGGCACAGCAGAGCCACCGCCTATGCCCAGAACAGGCCCGACCCGCCGGTGTGGTAGACACGGCACCCCTATTGGAGTAGTGGCAGAGCAGAGCCTTCTCCAGTGCTCAGTACAAGCCCAGCGGCCCACCAGCGTGGTTGTTAGGTCACCCCAAAAGGAATAGGGGCAGAGCAGAGCCACTGCCCATGCCCAGAAAAGGCCCAGCGACCCGCCGGCAAGGTAGTCACATCACCCCAATTGGGGTAGGGGCAGAGCAGAGCCTTCGCCCGTGCCCGAAAACGGCCCAGCGACCTGCCGGCATGCTAGTCACGACACCCCAATTGGAGTAGGGGCACGGCAGAGCGACCAACCTCACCCACAACGAAGGCAACCAAACAGCGAAACAGGCCCAGTGGCCTGCCGGCATGGCAGACACATCACCCCATTTGGAGTAGGGGCAGAGCAGATCCACTGCCCGTGCCCACAAAATAGACAGACCTGCGACCGACCAGCGAACAGGCCCAGCGTCCTGCCGGCATGGTAGACACATCATCCCAATTGGATTAAGGGCAGAGTAGAGCTGCCGCCTGCGCCTCCAAGGTAGGCAGATCTGCAATGGATCAGCAGAACAGGCCGAGGGGTCCGTCGGCGTTGTAGACACGTCACACCAAATGGAGGAGGGGCAGAGCAGAGCCACCGCCGGTGCCCACATTGTAGACAGACCTGCGACCAACCAGCAGAACAGGCCCAGAAGCCCGTCAGCGTGGTAGATAGATCACCCCAATTGGAGGAGCATAACAGCCGCCCCCCGCTCCTGCAAGGGAGACTTTTCAACTATACAAGAGCAATATAATTATATAGGGGGAAAATTTCAAAAACACAACAGTTTCAACAAGCAGAGAGAAATGCGAGCAGTATGAAAAGACAAGGAAAAAAAGAACCACAAGCAATGTAGGTCAATACAACTTTAAAAGAGGTAATGGCTGCATCAGATGGAATGTCAGATAAAGAATACAGGATACTCATGCTTTAGATGATCTGGAGTCTCAAGGAAGACATTAGAAAACAAAATCAGACAATTAAAGATCACTTCAACAATGAATTACATAAATAAATCCAAGAAGCAAAAGATCAACTATATAGGGAAATAGAGGTTGTAAAAACAAACAAACAGAAATCCTAGAATTGCAGGAAGCAATAAACCAACTTAAAAACTCAATTGAGAATACTACCAGCAGAATAGAACACTTAGAACATAGAACATCAGACAATGAAGACAAAGTATTTCAACTTGAAAAGAACATATACAGCTCAGCAAGACTGTTAAGAAATCACGAGCAGAACATCCAAGAAATATGGGATAATATAAAGATGCCAAACTTAAGAGTCATTGGGATACAGGAAGGTATAGAGGTCCAAACCAAAGGAATGAGCAATCTATTCAATGAAATAATACGAGAAAACTTCCCAGACATGACAAATAAAACAGAATCCAAAGTCCTAGAAGCCTACAGAAAGCCGAATGTGCAAAATCATAAGAGAGCCACAACGAGACACATTATAATGAAGATGCCCAACAAACAGAAAAAGGAGAGAATTTTAAAAGCTACAAGAGAAAGGAAGCAGATTACATTTAGGGGTAAACCAATCAGGATAACAGCTGATCTTTCAAAACAGACTCTGAAAGCTAGAAGATCCAGGAATAACATATTTCAAACAATGAAAGAAAATGGGTTCCAACCAAGAATTGTGTATCCAGCGAAATTAAGCTTCAGGATGGAAGATGAAATTAAAACCTTCCATGATAAACAAAAGTGAAAAGAATTTGCAGCTAGAAAACCATCTCTTCAAAACATCCTTGGCAAAACATTGCAGGAAGAGGAAATGGAAAATAACAATGAAAACCAACAGTGGGAGGTAGGACATTAAAGGGGGGAAAATAATCAAAGAGGAAAACAAACCATGTGTAGTAAAATAAATAAACAAATATGGCTGGAAGAACAACCCATATCTCAATAATAACCCTAAATGTTAATGGCTTAAACTCACCAATGAAGACCCACTGGCTAGTAGAATTGAACAAAAAACAAGACCCAACAATATGCTGCCTACAGGGGACGCATTTGATAGGAAAATGCATACATAGACTGACGTGAAAGTTTGGGAAAAATCATATCACTCAAATGGACTTCAGAAACAAGCAGGAGAGTCCATACTCATATCAAATAAAAAGATTTTAAGCCAAAGTTAATCAAAAGGGATAAAGAGAGACACTTCATACTACTCAATGAAATCATACACCAACAAGACACAGCAATCATTAATATATATGCCCCAAACAATGGTGCAGCTATGTTCATCAAAGAAACTCTTCTCAATTTCACTAGTCTAATAGACCACAATACAGTAATCATGGGAGACATGAACACACCTCTCTCACCACTGGACAGATCTTCCAAACAAAAGTTGAATAAGGAAACTATAGAACTCAATAACACAATTAATAACCTAGACTTATTTGAGATATGTAGAATATAACACCCAACATCAAGCAGTTACCTTTTTTCTAAGCAGCACATGTATCCTTCTAAAAATAGATCATATATTATGTCACAGGGCAACTCTTAGACAATATAAAGGAGTACAGATAAAAACATGCATATTATCTGATCATAATGGAATGAAACTAAAAATCAATGATAAAAGAAGGAAGTAAAAACCATGCATCACTTGGAGAATGAACAATAGGTTACTGAGTTATCAATGGGTTATAGAAGACATCAAGGAGGAAATTAAAAAATTTTTAGAGATAAATGAAAACGCAGACACAACATATCAGAATCCATGGGACACATTGAAAGCAGTTCTAAGAGGAAAATTCATTGCTTGGAGTTCATTCCTTAAAAAAAGAAACAACCAACAAATAAATGATCTCATACTTCATCTCAAAATCCTAGAAAAAGAAGACAAAAGCAAAAGCAAATGAAGTAGAAGGCAAGAAATAATTAAAATCAAAGCTGAAAATAATGAAATTGAAACAAAAGAAACAATTGAAAAAACTTGACATAAGTAGAAGTTGGTTCTTTGAAAAAATAAATAAAATTGACAGACCCTTAGCCATGATAACAAAGAGAAGAAGAGAGAGAACTCAAATTACTAGCATAAGGGATTAAAAAAGGAAATATCACAACAGATATTTCAGAAATACAGAAGATAATCAGAAATTATTTTAAATCCTTATACTCCAATCAAATAAAAGACAGTGAAGGCATCGATAAATTTCTTAAGTCATATGATCTGCCCATATTGAGTCAGGAGGATATAGACAACATAAACAGACCAATATCAATTGGGGAAATAGAAGAAACCATCAAAACACTACCAACTTAGAAAAGCCCAGGACCGTATGGGTATACAGCAGAGTTTAACAAAACCTTTAAAGAGGAACGAATACCAATATTTTTCAAGGTATTTCAGGAAAGTGAAAAAGAGGGAGATCTTCCAAATTCATTCTACGAGGCCAACATCACCCTGATTATTACAGCAGACAAAGACACTTCAAAGAAAGAAAACTACAGACCAATATCTCTAATGAACCTACATGAAAAAATCCTCAATAAAATTCTGGCGAATTGGATACAAAAACATATAAAAAAAATTGTGAATCCTGATCAAGTAGGATTCATCCATGTGATGCAAGGCTGGTTCAATATATGGAAATCAATAAATGTTATTCACCACATCAATAGACTTAAAAATAAGAACCATATGATCATCTCGATAGATGCAAAAAAAGCATTCAATAAAGTACAGCATTCTCTTATGTTCAACACTCTTGAAAAACTAGTGATAAGAGGAACATACCTCAATATTGTAAAAGCAATCTATGCTAAGCCTCAGGCTAGCATCATTCTGAATGGAGAAAAAATGAAGGCATTCTCTCTAAAATCTGAAACAAGACAGGGATGCCCTCTCTCACCACTTCTGTTCAACATAGTTCTCGAATCACTGGCCAGAGCAATTAGACAGACGAAAGAAATAAAAGGCATAAAAATTGGAAAAGAAGAACTTAAATTATCACTATTGCAGATCACATGATTCTATATCTAGCAGTCCCAAAAGGGTCTACAAAGAAACTAATGGAGCTAATAAATGAATTCAGCAAAGTGGCAGGATATAAAATCAACATGCATAAATCAAAGGCATTCCTGCATATCAGCGACAAATCCTCTGAAATGCAAATGAGGACAACCACTCCATACACAATATCCTAAAAAAGATAATAATAATTAGGAATCAACCTAACAAAAGATGTGAAAGTCTTATACAATGAAAACTACAGAACCCTAAAGAGAGAAATAGAAGAAGATCTTAGAAGATGTAAAAATATATCCTGTTCATGGAGGCAAAACTAACATCATCAAAATGGTGATATTACCAAAAGTTTTCAATAGGTTTAATGCAATGCCAATCAAAATCCAAACGGTATTTCTTCTAGAAATAGAGAAAGCAATCATGAAATTCATATGGAAAAATAAAAGACACAGAATAACAAAAACAATACTAAGCATGAAGTGTGAATCAGGCGGCATAGCGATACCAGACTTCAAACTATACAACAGAGCAATAGTAACAAAAATAGCATGGTACTGGTACCAAAACAGGACGGTGGACCAATGGTTCAGAATAGAGGACACAGAATCCAAGCCAGGAAACTACAACTATCTTATATTTGATGGAGGGGCTAAAAGCATGCAATGGAGGAAAATAGCATCTGCAAAAAATGGTGCTGGGAAAACTTGGAATCCATATGTAACAAAATGAAACTGAATCCCTTTCTCTCGCGATGCACAAAAGTTAACTCAAAATGGATCAAGGAGCTTGATATCAAATCAGAGACATGGCGTCTGATAGAAGAAAAAGTTGGCTACGATCTACATACTGTGGGGTCGGGCTCCAAATTCCTCAATAGGACATCCATAGCACAAGAGTTAATAACTAGAATCAACAAATGGGACTTACTCAAACTAAAAAGTTTTTTCTCAGCAAAAGGAACAATAAGAGAGGTAAATAGGGAGCCTAAATCCTGGGAACAAATCTTTACTGCTCACACTTCAGATAGAGC
This sequence comes from Callospermophilus lateralis, assembly GCF_048772815.1. Taxonomy (NCBI): domain Eukaryota; kingdom Metazoa; phylum Chordata; class Mammalia; order Rodentia; family Sciuridae; genus Callospermophilus; species Callospermophilus lateralis. The sequence goes on along the minus strand of NC_135313.1, from coordinate 130,215,470 downwards.
CCTAATATTCAGAATATACAAAGAACTCAAAAAATAGACAATAAGATAACAAATAACCCAATAAACAAATGGGCCAAGAACCAGACCAGACACTTCTCAGAGAAGGACATACAATCAAAAAACAAGTACATGAAAAAATGCTCACCATCCCCAGCAGTCAGAGAAATGCAAATCAAAACCACCCTAAGATACCATCTCATTCCAGTAAGATTGGCAGCCATTATGAAGTCAAACAACAACAAGTGCTGGTGAGGATGTGGAGAAACAGGTACACTTGTACATTATTGGAGGCACTGCTAATTGGTGCAGCCAATTTGTAAAGCATTATGGAGATTTCTTGAAAAGCTGGAAATGGAACTACCATTTGACCCAGCTATTCCTCTTCTCAGTCTACTCCCTAAAGACCTTAAAAGAGCATGCTACAGGGACACTGCTACATTGATGTTCATAGCAGCACAATTCACAATAGCAAGACTGTGGAACCAACCTAGATGCCGCTCAATAGAAGAATGGATTAAAAAAAATGTGGCATTTATACACAATGGAGTATTACTCTGCTTTAAAAAATGACAAAATCATAGAATTTGCAGGAAAATAGATGGCATTAGAGCAGATTATGCTAAGTGAAGCTAGCCAATCCCTAAAATACAAATGCAAAATGCCTTCTTTGATAAAAGGAGAGTAACTACGAACAGAGTACGGATGAAGAGCATGAGAAGAAGATTAATATTAAATAGGTATGAGAGGTGGGAGAGAAAGGGAGAGAGAAGGGAAATTGCATGGAAATAGAAGGAGAACCTCAGGGTTATACAAAATTACATAAAAGAGGATGTGAGGGGAAAGGGAAAAATAATACAAAAAGGGAGAAATTTATTACAGTAGAGGGGGTAGAGAGAGAAGAGGGGAAGAGAGGGGAGGGGAGGAGGGATAGTAGAGGATAGGAAAGGCAGCAGAATAAAATAGACACTAGTATGGCAATGTGTAAATCAATTGATGTGTAACTGATGTGATTCTGCAATCTGTATACGGGGTAAAAATGGGAGTTCATAACCCACTTAAATCAAAGTGTGAAATATGATATATCAAGAAATATGTAATGTTTAGAACAACCATAAAAAAATTAAAAAAAAAAGAAAACTAACTTCGGTGAATGAGGCACGCGAATCCTAATATTTCTACAGTAACTGACCAAGTTTAACATCAATGCAAGTAGATTCCAATGGGACATGATGTGTATTTTTATGTTAATTTTTATTCAAAACTGGTACATTACAATTTCATCAGTTTATGCAAATCATAGGATATATATTTCATAAACAATTTAGCAAATTTATAGGCATTAGTTTCACTTTCAATCACTTCCTGCTTCAAAACACATGTATTCCTCCATATTTCTTGACTGGTCTTTGCATGAGAATTCTTTCCGAACACATTATTTTCGATTTCCATAATCACTTTTGAAGCAAACTTCACACACTCTTCATGATAAACCAAAACACTAATATTACCATTAGATGTATTACTGGTTGGAATGAATGAATGTATATCAATATAAGATTTATTGTATATTTTCAGATATCTATTCAATCAATTATTTAAAGTTGGAACCAGTTATATTATTTATTCACAGTATGGTGTATTCATTCTTAATCTCTATATTCATGGACACAGGGTACACCTCTTTGTACCCCAAATACTAATTTTATGTCTTCAATATATTGCTCCCAGAAATGGTGGTAGAAATACTCATGTCACCTGATCTACATATACATTTTATCACAGTAATATTCTGGAGAAAAATTGTAAAGGTCACACTTATGATTGTACCAAAGACTAAATGGAAAGAGATCATGGATTACTAAAAACATCCACGTCCAGGTTGCCTAATGCTCTCAAATGTCAATCCTATTGGTTACTACATATTGGTTTCTTCCTAAGTTTATATATTCAAACTCAACCCTGGTGAAAATGTCTACTCCTATCACTCACTTAATACTTTGCCTGATTTCATAATGTCTCTATTGATATCTGCTTTTCTACATATGTTCCCAATTTCATCATAGTGACTGACTCTTCATATGTGCTGACATTTACATTCACTCTCTAACCAAAACCCTATAGCTAAAGAATTTTTAGTCCCAATCCTACACTCACTATTCTTCCTAAACCTACCGACTATCTTCCTAATCCTACCGACTATCCCTTTGGATTGGATGTTCTCTTCTACATTCAAACATCCAAGGTACAAATTGTCTGAGACATCTTTGCAGAATATAATTCAAAACTAAGTATCCCAATTAAGGGCCCAATGCCCTTCTGGGTTTCAAATCATACCTAGATTTCTGTTTTCATACTTATAATTCACCTCGATATTCTTGTAAATATCGCAGGTTCCCAATACCATTATTTATCGCACAGAATGATTGCTAACCCAAATCGAACCTGTTATTAACCCTAAACATACACTGTTCCCTCAATCTCATTTTACAGAAGAGCAGGGATAGAGTCCTTCTTACAATACGGAAAAGTATTGTAGGGGACATTCCACCTGCTGAGAACCTCAAAAGTCCATTCAGAAATGATACCTGGAGAAGATGTAGGCAGCTATGAAGGACCTGAGAGAGCAAATGTCATCTTCCATGGCAAACAACCCGGTCAGGATGAAGGGATGTGTCTGAATCAGCCTCTCTCTTTTTATTGTAGAGAAGATGGACCAAACCAGGCCTGTGTGGAGAGCTGCTGTTGGGTGCCTATGGTTGACATACCATTCTACCTTGTGAAAGTGTCACAGGAAGTAGGGGCAGCCTCCATCTCATGGGACACTTGGAAGCAACTGTTAGGACAAAGTGTTTGCCAAGGCAGTGACCTCATTCAGTTCCAAAGAAAGTGACATACCTCATTTCCTTGGTGATGGATCTCTCTGAACTTTGTATCCAAGAATCCAGGCACCCCGAGGCAGCCCCAGTCCCAGTGGGCTCACTTGTTTGGATTTACCAAGGACAGAGTCAGTCTTTCTTGGTACCTACTGATGTGAGGATGGCCAAATGCCAGGAGAGCTCTGAAGAGGGACCTTTCCAGAAGAAGCAGGTAGTGGCTCACCCCTTTTTCTTGACAACTTCACAGAGTTGGCCAAGGAAACCAGATCTGAGAGAGGTCAGGCCATGTTCTGAGAATAGGTAGGAAAGTTGGTTTTTTTGGTTTGGAGTGGATTGTTTTAGTAAGTCGTTTGACCAGGCGAGTGTTTCTATGTCTGTGTATCCCACTGTGTCCGTTGTTTTAGACATTAGAAAAGAGAATGCATTAATGGATGCGTCCAGTCTAGTATAAATCTTCCCATAATTCATCCTGCCCTATTTATGAATGGACTGCAGCTTGTCTTATCGAGAGGCAACACCTTCTATCTTCCTAAGTTCCTGTTTTCTTCCTGAATTCTGGCCACTCTCCAAAATAGGCTCATGGTTTTGTGTCCAAGATATGTACCACTCCAAGCTCTGTGGCATGGCAATGTACTGGATAGCTGAAAAGAATGGCCAGCCTTTCAGAAAACTCAGATATCAGTGTGAACAGGAACGTCTCAGTGGAAAAACCCTGCTTTGGGCCTTTTGCTTACCTATTGTTCTGTTGCACTGAATGTCAGGAAAGACTTTATCTCAGGCCACCCCTTTGTGAAGCCTGAAGAAAAGAGTTTTCAAATGGAAATGAATGGGCATCACCTGTGGCTCTTTGCTTAATTGCTTTGGAAAGGGATGTGGCTGAATTAGCCTCTTGGCCTTGTGTGTGGCTGTGACTTACATTCTCAGCACCTGATGGATCAAAAGAATGATCCCATGTGTGCATCAAAAATCATAATGGCAAAAAGATCAGTCATTGTGGATGAAGTCTCTTGCCTTCCTCTGTTAGGTTCCTGACCTCTGTCAAGTGAGAAAATGGATTCTTTGGGTCAAATGAGTTCCTCAAAGCCCTGCAGAGGTGCTTGCGGTTTCGCATGACTCCAAATCACAAAGAATCTATACCTGAAAATCAGTAGGCCTCAAATTGGAGAAACAGAGCATTATTAATGACAGGCTTATTTGATCACTCCTGGTTCACAGGAAGGGTGTCCAGGCCACCCTGACTTTAGGCAAATGAGGGGCAAGTGAGCTTATTTTAGACACTTTCTTGGGCTTCGACTCTCATGAAAATCTTCAGCCAGACATTACGATGAATGACAATATGTAAGAAGATGAGGGCCATGTGGGAGTGTTTTCGTTTTAATTTTGGTCATTTGTGTGACGGTTGGAAGAAATGACTGGGTCCAATTGGGCTTGAACTCTGGTGTGATTCCCCTTAGAGACTGAGTTGTGGAACTGACCTTAGAGAAGTATTGCATTGAATTTTGTTGGGATTTTAGGAGGCCACGCATAAGAGTCACCCTTGGAACTGAGATCTAAGCCCAGGGTTGCTTTCCACAGATTTTTCAGTTCCTGAAAGAAGTGCCTCACCTCACTTCATTGGTGATGGAACTCTCTGATCTTGGGATCCAGGAATTCAGGCAAAAAAGCCAGGGCCAGTTCCAGTCTGAGTGGTCTCATTTGTTTGGATTTACCAAGGACAGAGTCAGTCTTTCGTGGTACCTACTCATGTGAGGATGGCCAAATGGCAGGAAATCTCTGAAGAGGGGCCTTTCCTGAGAAACCAGGTAGTGGCTCACAGCTGGCTCCTGACAATTTCATAGAGTTGGCCATGGAGTCCAAATCTGAGACAGGAGTGGCCATTTCGGGGGAACATAGTATGGCCCAAAAGTTAGAGGACACTCCAGATAGTCAAACACCTACTTGGCAGAAGGAGGTGCCTTTGTAGGTTTGGTTGTGGGTTTGTGGTTTTGTCTCATGTTCTGAGAATAGGCAGGGAAGGCGGTTTGTTTGGTTTGGAGTGAACTGTTTCTAGTAAGTCGTTTGGCAAGGCGAGTGTTTCTATGTCTGTGTATCCCACTGTTATCCATGGTTGTAGACATTAGAAAAGATATTGGATCAATGGATGTGTCCTGTTTAGTAGAAAGCTTCCCAGAATTCATCCTGCACAATTTATGAATGGACTGCGGCTTGCCTTATCAATTGGCTACACCTGCTATCTTCCTAAGTTCCACTTTTCTTCCTGAATTCTGGCCACTCTCCAGAATAGGCTCATGGTTTTTTGTGAAAGATATATACCACCTACAAGCTCTGTGACATGGCCATGTACTGGATAGCTGAAGGGAATGGCGAGCATTGCAGAAAACTCAGAAATCACTGTGACCATTAAAGTCTCAGTGGAGAAACCGTTCTTTGGGCCTTTGGTTACCTATTGTTCTGTTGCCCTGAATGTCAGGAAGGTCTTTGCCTTAGGCCACCCCTTTGTGAAGCTTGAAGAAAACAGTTTTCAAATGGAAATGAATGGGCATCACCTGTGGCTCTTTGCTAATTGCTTTGAAAAAGATGTGTCTCATTCAGACAATTGGCCCTGTGTGAGGCTGTTGCTTAGTTTCTCATCACCTGATGGATCTAAAGAAAGATTCCATGTGTACATCCAAAACCAAAGTGGCAAAAAGAGCAGTCATTGTGGATGAAGTCTCTCGTCTTCCTCTGTAAGGTTCGTGACCTCCATCAAGTGAGAATAGGATCCTTTGTGTCAGATGAGTTCCTCAAAGCCCTGCAGATTCTATCCCATAGGTGCTTGGGTTTTATCATGACTCCACTTCACATAAAGAATCTAAAACCCACAGTCAGTAGTCCTCAAATTGGAGAAGTGAAGCAGTATTAATGGCAGGCCTATTTGATCACATCTGGTTCACAGGAAGGGTGTACAGGCCACCCTGAGTTTAGTCAAATTAAGGGGCAAGGGAGCTTATTTTTGACACTGGCTTGGGCAGAGCCCCTTATGGAAACCTCCAGCCAGAAGTTATGATGAGTGTCTATATGGTAGAAGATGTGGGTCATGTGGGAGTGTTTTGGTTTTAATTGTGGTCATTTGGGTGGCGGTTGGAATTGACGACTGGGTCCACCTGGGCTTGAACTCTGATGTGATTCCCCTTAGATACTGAGTTGTGGTACTGACCTCAGAGAAGTATTGCCATGAATTGTGTTGGGATTTTAGGAGGCCACGCATGAGATTTGCCCTTGGAAACTGAGATCTAAGCCCAGGTTGGCTTTGCACAGAGCACTGGGAATCTCAGTCAGGGTATCACATAATTTTATTCTGAAAGACTTGGCAGCCATATTTGAGAGTCAAAACACACATGGACCTCACATTGTAGACCTCAATGCGCCTAGCTTCATGTGATCATTGGCTACTCTTTGGGAAGCCTTGCATATGAGAGTTCTCCAGAGTTTCATTGAAATGAGCATCCTCACCATTTAATGGTTCCTGAATGAAGTGAAACCCACAGTGCCTTCAACTTCATCCTTGAAAAATGGCTAGATAAATACCGTGAATTTTTTTTAAATTTCCATGACCAGGTGGCACTGGAGAACCTTTGGATATCCTGTTGCTGACTATGAGTATACCAGACAGTGCCTGATGGACTGGGTTTCAAGAAAATGGTGTAGAGCAGAGATGCCAGTAATTTGGAGCCTGCTGAGTAGTGGGCATAGAGCTGCAGTCGGCAGGTGTGTGATAAATCATCTGTGGTGGGGCCATGTGGATCTTCCATTGGCTTCCAAATTGCTTGCGACTGACATGGTGCAGCGAGCAGACCCTTATATGTAAAGGCGTATTTTTATTTGGAGAGGTTTCAGGGCAATGTTCAGAATCACGTTGCTATGGTCAAGAGGCAAGCTATTTGGGATAGAACCTTGGTGGGTGCATTCTCCTGCAGATCCTGACCCACCACACGTGAGAAACTCCCTCCAACACTTTGTTCCAGTTGGACTCCTTGTATTTTGTGAAGCAAATACCAAACTACCAGTGCAGCAGCAAGAAACACCACAAAATGTGGAGGATGACCAAATGGCTTCACAGTCCACACAGGGAGACACTTAGCCCCCAGTGACCACAGTTTACCTACAAAGATTGAATAAAGCACTGCTGACTCATGTTCATTGGAACATAAGAAACCATGTCCTCCAGGTCACATAGATGCAGACCCAGCTTTGATGCTCTCATTACAAAGGAATCTAAAGCTCCTGACAACAACATATATTTCAAGTGCCCAACCTCAGAGGCAGTTTCTGAAGAAGTCTTTAGGCCAGCAGAGCTCCATATTTGTGGAGTGTTTACCCTGTCCCTTACTTTAGTAAACTACTCTAACACCTCCAAGGTTATGAACTTTTGAGCATATTAAATTCCAGCTATGTATTCCCAGATTTTCTAACTCTTCTCCTCTAATGATGTATTACTTGGGGCGAGGGTAATGTCAAGGCATTGTTCTGGATGAGAGTGAAATATTTCTCCATGTGTATTTTTTTCAATTATTTTATTTCATATTATTATTTTATTTTTTTAATTGGGTGTTCAAAACATTACAAAGCTCTTGACATATTATATTTCGTACATTAGATTCAAGTGGGTTATGAACTCCCATTTTTATCCCAAATACGGATTGCAGAATCATATCTGTTACACAACCGCATTTTTATAATGCCCTATTAGTAACTGTTGTATTCTGCTACATTTTCTATCCTCTACTATCCCCGCTCCCCTCCCATCTTCTCTCTCTACCCCATCTACTATAATACATTTATATCTTTGTTTATTTTCCCATTCCCCTCACAACCTCTTATATATAATTTTGTGTAACAATGAGGGTCTCCCTCCATTACCATGCAATTTCCTTTATCTCTCTCTTTCCGCCCCCCACCTTATGTCTCTGTTTAATGTTGATCTTTTCTTCCTGCTCTTCCTCCCTGCTCTGTTGTTAGTTGCTCTCATTATATCAAAGAAGACATTTTTATTTGCATTTTAGGGTTTGGCTAGCTTCACTAAGCATAATCTGCTCTAGTGCAATCCATTTCCTTGCAAATTCAATGATTTTGCCATTTTTTAATGCTGCATAATACTCAATGGTGTATAAATGCCACATTTTTTTTATCCATTCATCTACTGAAGGGCATCTGGCTTGGTTCCAAAGTCTAGCAATTTTGAATTGTGCTGCTATGAACATCGATGTGGCAGTATCCCTGTAATATGCTCTTTTAAGGTCTTCAGGGAATAGTCTGAGAAGGGCAATAGCTGGGCCAAATGGTGGTTCCATTCCCAGCTTTCCCAGGAATCTCCATACTGCTTTTCAAATTTGCCACAACATTTTGCAGTCCCACCAGCAATGTACAAGAGTACCCTATTCTCCACATCCTCGCCAGCACTTGTTGTTGTTTGACTTCATAATGGCTGCCAATCTTACTAGAGTAGGATGGTATCTTAGGGTGGTTTTAATTTGCATTTCTCTGACTGCTAGAGATGGTGAGCATTTTTTCATGTACTTACTGATTGATTGTATGTCCTCCTCTGAGAAGTGTCGGTTCAGGTCCATGGCCCATTTTTTGATTGGGTTTTTTGTCATCTTATTGTCTAATTTTTTGAGTTATTGGTATACTCTGGATATTAGGGCTCTATCTGAAGTGTGAGGAGTAAAAATTTGTTCCCATGATTTAGGCTCCCTATTTACCTCTCTCATTTTTTATCCTGCTGAGAAAAAACTTTTCAGTTTAAGTAAGTCCCATTTGATGATTCTTGTTATTAACTCTTCTGCTATGGGTGTCCTGTTAAGGAATTTGGAGCCCAACCCCACATTATGTAGATCGGAGCCAACTTTTTATTCTATCAGATGCAGAGTCTCTTATTTGATATCTAGCTCCTTGATCCACTTTGAGTTAACTTTTGTGCATGGCAAGAGGAGGGGATTCAGTTTCATTTTGTTGCATATGGATTTCCATTTTTTACAACACCATTTGTTGATGATGCTATATTTCCTCCATTGCATGCTTTTAGCTCCTTTATCAAATATAGCATAGTTGTAGCTTTGTGAATTAGTCTTTGTGTCCTCTATTCTGTACCATTGGTCAACCTGCCTGTTTTGGTACCAGTGCCATGCTGTTTTTGTTACTATTGCAATGTAGTATAGCTTTAAGTCTGGTATCGCTATACCGCCTGATTCACACTCCCTGCTAGAATTGCTTTTGCTATTCTGGGTCTTATATTTTTCAATATGAATTCCATGATTGCTTTATCTATTTCTACAAGAAATGCCTTTGGGATTTTGATTGGCATTGCATTAAACCTATAGAAAAATTTTGGTAATTTCGCCATTTTGATGATGTTAGTTCTGCCTATCCAGGAACAGGGTATATTTTTCCATCTTCTAAGATCTTCTTCTACTTCTCTTTTTAGGGTTCTGTAGTTTTCATTGTATAAAACTTTCACCTTTTTTGTTAGGTTGATTTTCAAGTATTCAATTTTTTTGAGGATATTGTTAATGGAGTGTTGTTCCTCATTTCTGTTTCAGAAGTTTTGTCGCTGATATACAGAAATGCCTTTGATTTTTGCGTTTTGATTGTATATCCTGCCACTTTGCTGAATTAATTTATTAGTTCTAGTAGTTTTTTTGTAGACCCTTTTGGGTCTTCTATGTATAGAATCATGTCACCAGGAAATAGTGATAATTTACGTTCTTATTTTCCTATTTTTATGCCTTGGATTTCTTTCGTCTGTCTAATTGCTCTGGCCATTGTTTCGAGAACTATATTGAATAGAATTGGTGACAGAGGGCATCCCTGTCTTGTTCCAGATTTTAGAAAGAATGCCTTCAATTTTTCTCCATTCATAATGATGCTAGCCTGAGACTTAGCATAGATAGCTTTTACAATGTCGAGGTTAGTTCCTGTTATCCCTATTTTTCTAATGTTTTGAACATAAAGAGATGCTATACTTTGTCAAATGCTTTTTCTGCATCTATCAAGATGATCATATGGTTCTTATCTTTAAGTCAATTGATGTGATGAATAACATTTATTGATTTTCATTTACTGAACCATCGTTGCATCCCAGGGATGAATCCTACTTGATCCTGGTGAACAATTTTTTTGATGTGCCTTTGTATTCGATTAGGCAGATTTTTATTGAGGATTTTTGCATCTAGGTTAATCAGATATATTGGTCTGTAGTTCTCTTTCTTTGAGGTGTCTTTTTCTGGTTTTGGAATTAGGGTGATGTTGGCCTCATAAAATGAATTTGGCAGAGCTCCCTCTTTTTCTATTTCCTGAAATAACTTGAAAAGTATTGGTATTAATTCTTCTTTAAAGGTTTTGTTAAACTCCGCTGTATAGCCATCCGTTCCTGGGCTTTTCTTGGTTGGTAGTCTTTTGATTGCTTCTTCTATTTCATCCATTGATATTGGTCGGTTTAAATTGTGTGTATCCTCCTGACACAGTTTGGGCAAATCATATGACTTAAGAAATATATCGATGTCTTCACTATTTTCTATTTTATTGGAATAATGGTTTTCAAAATGATTTCTAATTGTCTTCTGTATTTCTGTAGCATCTGTTGTGATATTGCCTTTTTCATCCCATATGTTAGTAATTTGAGTTCTTTCTCTTCTTTTCGTCTTTAGCATGGCTAAGGATCTGTTGATCTTATTTATTTTTTCGAAGAACCAACTTTTAGTTTTGTTAATTTTTTCAATACTTTCTTTTGTTTCAATTTCGTTGATTTCCACTCTGATATTAATAATTTCTTGCCTTCTGCTAAATTTGCTGTTGTTTTGCTCTTTCTTTTCTAGGGCTTTGAGATGAAGTGTGAGCTCACTTCTTTGTTGGTTTTTCCTTTTTTTCAGGAATGACCTCCAGGCGATGAATTTCCCTCTTAAAACTGCTTTCATTGTGTCACATAGTTTCTGATATGTTGTGTCTGTAATTTCATTTATCTCTAAGAATTTTTTGATTTCCTCCTTTATGTCTTCTGTAACCCATGGATCATTCAGTAACATATTGTTCATTTTCCATGTGATGTAGAATTTTTTCTTCCTTCTTTTATCATTGATTTCCAGTTTCATTCCATTATGATCAGATAAAATGCATGGTATTATCTCCACACCTTTATATTTACTGAGGGTTTCCCTATGGCATCATATATGGTCTATTTTTGAGAAGGATCCATGTGCTGCTGAGAAAAAAGTATATCCACTTGATGATGGTTGATATATTCTATATATGTCAGTTACATGTAGGTTATTGATTGTGATATTGAGTTCTATACTTTCTTTATTCAACTTTTGTTTGGAGGATCTGTCCAATGATGATAGATGTGTGTTGAAGTCACCCATAATTATTTTGTTGTGGTCTATTTCATTCTGGAGCTTGAGGAGAATTTGTTTCATGAACATCGTAGCACCATTATTTAGTGCATAAATATTGAAAATTGTTATGTCTTGTTGGTGAATGGTTCCTTTTAACAGTATATAATGTCCTTCCTTATCCCTTTTGATTAACTTAGTCTTGAAGTCGATTTTATTCGATATGAGGATGTCCACCCCTGCTTGCTTATGAGGATAAGTGTGCATGGTGTATTTTATCCCAACCTTTCACCTTTAGCCTGTGTGTCTTTGCATTTCAGATGTGTCTCCTGGAGGCAACATATTGTTGGATTTGTTTATTTAATCCAAGTTACCAGCCTATGTCGCTTTATTGGAGACTTTAAGCCATTTACATTCAGAGTTACTATTGATGTATGGTTTGTATGCCAGCCATGTTTGATTATTTATCTTTTTTTTAATTTAGTTTGTTTCTCCATGATAAGTTTTCACCCTGCCTCTGTCATTACCAAGGTACTTCCCACTGATGGTTTTGGTTGTTGTTTTTCATTTCTTTCTTGTGTAGTGTTTTGCTCAAGACTCTTTGCAATGCTTGTTTTCTGCCTTCAAATTCTTTTAGCTTTTGTTTATCATGAAAGATTCTTATTTTGTTGTCGGTCCTGATGGTTAATTATGCTGGATACATAATTCTTGGTTGGCATCCATTGTCTTTCAGTGTTTGAAATACGTTTTTCCAGGATTCTCGCTTTCAGCGTCTGTGATGAAATATCTGTTGTTAACCTTATTGGTTTACCACTGATTGTAATCTGCCTCCTTTCTCTGGTAGCTTTTAATATTTTCTCATTGTTCTGTGTATTGGATATCTTCATAAAAATGTGTCTTGGCATTGGTCTACTGTGATTTTGTGTGCTCTTGTCCTGTATGCATCTACAATTTGTATATCCATTTCCTTTTTTATTTCTGGAAAGTTTTCTGTAATTATTTCATTCAGCAGTTTTCTCATTCGCTTGGTTTGAGTCTCTGTACCTTCCTCTATCCTGATGACTCGTAAGTGTGGTTTTTTTTATGTTATCCCAAATCTCTTGGATGTTTTTCTTGTGATTTTTTTGCCAGCCTTTCTGAGTTGGCTGGACTCGTTTCAAGATGATATATTTTGTCATCATTATCTGACGTTCTGGCTTCTACTTGCTCCACTCTGTTAGTGATACTCTCAATGGACTTCTTAATTTGGTTTATCATTTCCTTCATTTCTAGAATTATTGTTTGATTTTTTTTATAATCTCTATCCACTGATAAAGATGCTTAACTTTTTCTTGTATCTGTTTATGTAATTTATTTTCAATGTTTTCTTTTACTGTTTGGATTTTCTGTCTCGTATCCTCTTTAAGTTTCCATTCCATCTGTCTAAGGTATTCCTTGAGTTCTTTATATGACCATTTTTCTGATGACTCTAGGTCCTCCTGAATATTTAGGGTGTCCTTCGTTGTTTGTACTCCTTTTCTTCCTTGCTTGTTTATGCTGCTCATGTTACTTCTTGTTCTGTTTGACTGCTGAGTTACTGTTTACTCTTATAAATTTATTTGATGCTTAAGAGGAAAGATTTTAGAAGGGAAGGGAAAAAGTCACTAAAGAGAATGAGACTAGGCAGGTAGAATGCAAGGAATGGGAAATAAGAAAATTGAAAAGAAATGAAAAGACAATAGAAAAAATTGAAAATAAAGAAAGAAAATGATATTTAAAAAAAGATAATGATAATATAAAATTAAAATTTTAAAAAATAATAATAACAAAATAAAAAATTAAAAAAATTAAAAACATTTTAAAAAAGTTAAAGAACAGCAACAAAAAATTAAAATAAAAGAAAACCAAAAAAACAAAAACAAAACAAAAAAAACAAAGTAAAATAATAATAATAATAATAAATGCAGTCATAGATTGCAATAAACTTCTTTTCCAGTAGGTAGAGCTGTGCCCACTTGCCAAGCTTCTCCTTTCAATAGGTGGGAACCAATCACTGTGCAGCAGCTCTTTCTCCCAGACTGGGTGGGTGTCCAATCCTGAGTGCCTAGGGCCTTCTTTTGTGTTTCCTCAAGACAGGCCCCGCTCACCTGTGACACTCACCACAATACTGGCTACATGCCAGGTCTGCTGCTCCTAGGAGCCCTGTTTTTATGAACGCCTGGGCACACTCTCCCTGTTTGTCTCGCTCAGACCTAAGTTTGTAGAGCTTTGGCCTGAGAACTCGCAGCGAATTTGCTTGCACTCCGGAAGCCATGCCCCCAGAAGCTGGAACAAGAGACTTCAGTTTTAAGCACTGGTGGGAGCGGTGGCCTGGAGGTCTGCACCACGAGTCCCGTGCCACTCCTAATTCCCTCCGTCTGGCTATCATGCTCAAGGGAGAGCTGGGAGGGTCTCTTAAGATTTCCCCACAAGTTTGCAAACTTAGAGGAATTTGTTTCACTTTCAATCATTTCCTGCTTCAGGACACATGTATTCTTCCATGTTTCTTGACAGGTCTTTTCATGAGACTTCTTTCAAGACACATTACTCTCAATTTCCATAATCACTTTTGAAGCAAAACTCACATAAACTTTATGATAAATTATAACTCTGATACTACCATTAGATGTATAACTGTTTGGAATTAATGATTGCATACCAATATAGGATTTCTTATATATTTTCAGATAAAAATTCAATCCATTAATTAAAGTGGAAAGAGTTATATTATTTATTCACAGTATGGTCTATTTATGCATTATCTCTATATTCATAGACACAGTGTACACTTCTTTATACCCCCAATACTAATTTATACGTCTTCAAAATATTGCTCCCTGAAATGGTGGAAGAAATACTCATGTCACCTGATCTACTTATACATTTAATCACAGAAATATTCGGAACACAAAATGCAAAGGTCACACTTATGTTTGTACCAAAGCCTAAATGGAAAGTAAACATGGATTACTAAAAACATCCATGTCCAGGTTGCCTAATGCTCTCAAATGTCAATCCTATTGGTGACTACATATTTGTTTCTTCTTAAGATTGTATATTCAAACTCAACCCTACTGAAAATGTCTAATCCTATCCCTCACTTTATACATTGCCTGATTTCATTATGGCTCTGTTTCTATCTGTTTCCTACATATTTTCCCCAGTTCATCATTGTGACTGACTCTTCACATGTGCTGACATTTACATTAACACTCTAATCGATAACCTATTGCTAATAAACTTTTGTTCCTAATCCTATACTCATTCTTTTTGTAAACCTACCGACTATCTTCCTAATCCTACCAACTATCCTTTTTTGACTGGATGTTCTCTTCTACATTCAATCAAGCAAGGTACAAGGTCTTATGCCATTGTATATTGATCTATCTGAGACCTCTGTGCAGAATGTAATTCAATGCTAAGTATCACAATCAAGGGGCCAATGCCCTTCTGGGCTTCAAATGTTACCTAGATTTCTGGTTTCACACTTATATTTCACATATATATTCTGGTAAATATCGCAGTTTCAAATACTATTATTCATTCTGCAGGATGATTCCTAAACTAAATCCAACATGTTATTGACCCTAAACATACACTGTTCCCTCAATCTAACTTTACAGAAGAGCAGGGACAGAGTTGGTCTTACAATACAGGAATGTAGGGCATCTTCCACCTGCTGAGAACCTCAAAGGTCCATGCAGACATGATCCCTGGAAAAGAGGTAGGCAGCTATGAAGGACCTGAGAGAGCAAAAGTCATCTTCCATGGCAAACAACCTTTTCAGGATGAAGGGGTGTGTCTGAATCAGCCACTTTCTATTAATGTAGAGAAGATGGACCAAACAAGGTCTGTGTGGAGAGCTGTTCCCGTGTGCCTATGGTTGATATACCATTCTAACTTTTGACAGTGTCACAGGAAGTAGGGGCAGCCTCCATCTCATGGGACCCTTGGAAGCAACTATTAGGACAAAGTGTTTGCCAAGGCATTGACCTCATTCAGTTCCTGAAGGAAGTGACCTACCTTACTTCTTTGGTGATGGAACTCTCTGAACTTGGGATCCAGGAAGCCAGGCATCCAGAGCCAGTCCCAGCCCCAGTCCCAGTGGGCTCACTTGTTTGGATTTACCAAGGACAGAGTCAGTCTTTCTTGGTACCTACTGATGTGAGAATGGCCAAATGGCAGGAGAGCTCTGAAGACAGGCCTTTCCTTAGTAAGTATTTAGTGGCTCACCGCTGGCTCCTAACAACTTCACAGGGTTGGCCAAGGAGACCAGATCTGACACAGTACAGGCCATTTCGGGGGAACATAGTAGGGCCCGCCAGTCAGAGGACACTCTGGATATTCACAGACTTACTTGGGGGAAGGAGGTGCCTTTGTGTTTGTGGGTGTGAGTTTGCGGTTTTGTCTCATTTTCTTAGAATAGGTAGGAAAGCTGGTATGTCTGGTTTGCAGTGGACTGTTTATAGATAGTCGTTTGACAAGGCAAGTGTTTCTATGTCTGTGTATAACACTGTGTCCGTGGTTGTAGACATTAGAAAAGAGAATGCATCAATGAATGTGTCCTGTCTAGTAGAAAGCTTCCCAGCATTCATCCTGCCCAATTTATGACTGCACTGCAGGTTGCCTTATCGATGGGCAACACCTACTATCTTCCTAAGTTTCAGATTTCTTCCTAAATTCTGACGAATCTGCAGAATAGTCTCATGGTTTTGTGTCCAAGATAGGTACCACCCCAAGCTCTGTCACATGGCCATCTACTGAATAGCTGAAGGTAATGGCGAGCATCTTAGAAAACTCAGATATCAGTGTTACCAGGTAAGTCTCAGTGGAGAAACCATGCTTTGTGCCTTTTGCTTACCTATTTTTCTGTTTCACTGAATGACAGGAAGGTCTTTGCCTCAGGCCACCCCTTTGTGAAGCATGAAATAAACAGTTTTCATATGGAAATGATTGGGCATCACCTGTGGCTCTTTGCTTAATTGCTTTGAATGGGATGTGTCTGAATCAGCCTTTTGGCCCTGTGTGAGGCTGTGGCTTAGATTCTCAGCACCTGATGGATATAAAGAAAGATCCCATGTGTGCATCCAAAACCAAAATGGCAAAATTCAGTCATTGTGGATGATGTCTCTCTCCTTCCTCTATTAGGTTGCAGACAATCATCAAGTGAGTATAGGGATCCTTTGGGTCAAATGAATTTTTCAAAGCCATGCAGAGGTGCTTGGGTTTTCTCATGATTCCACTTCACATAAAGAATCTAAACCCCACAGTCAGTAGGCCTCAAATTGGAGAAGCAGAGCAATTGTAATGGCAGGCCTATTTGATCACTCCTGCTTCACAGGAATGGTGTCCAGGCCACCCTGACTTTAGGCAAATGAGGGCCAAGAGAGCTTATTTTGAACACTCTCTTGTGCTGCACCCCTCATGGAAATCTCCAGCCAGAGGTTATAATGAGGGTCTATGTGGAAGAAGATGAGGGCCATGTGGGAATGTTTTGGTTTTAATTTTGGTCATTTGTGTGGCAATTGGAAGGGATGACTGGGTCCACCTCGGCTTGTACTCTGGTGTAATACTCCTTAGAGACTGAGTTATAGAACTGACCTCACAGAAGTATTGCCATGAATTGTGTGGGGATGTTAGGAGGCCACGCATGAGAGTCGCTCTTGGAAACTGAGATCTAGGCCAAGGGTGGCTTTCCACAGAACACTGAGAATCTCAGCCAGGATATCACATAATTTTATTCTGAAAAACTTGGCAGCCATAGTTGAGAGTCAAAACACACATGGACCTCACATTGTAGACCTCAATGGTCCTGGCTTCATGTGACCTTTTTGCCACTCTTTGGGATGCCTTGCCTGTGATTGTTCTCCAGACCTTTAATTGAAATGAGTTTCCTTAACATTTAATGGTTCCTGAATGAATTGAAACCCACAGTGACTACAACTTCTTCCTTGAATAATGGCTAGATAAATACCATGAAATTTTTGAAATTTCCATGACCAGGTGGCACTGGAAAACCTTTGGATGTCCTGATGCTGATCATGAGTATAACAGACAGTGCCTTGATTGTCAGGGTTTCATGAAAATGGTGAAGAACAGAGATGACAGTTAGTTGGCGCCTGCTAAGTAGTGGGCCTACAGCAGTGGTGGGCAGATGTGTGACAAAACATCTGTGGTGGGGCCACGTGGATCTGCCATTCACTTCCAAATGCCTTGTGACTGATATGGTTACAGCCAACAAACCCAATAGTTAAAGGCATCTTGTTATATGGAGAGGTTTCAGGGAAATGTTCAGAATCAGGTTGCTATGGTCAAGGGGGCAAGCTATGTGGGATAGAAGCCTGGTTATTGCATTCTCCTGCAAACCTTCACCCACCACACGTGACAGAACTCCCTCCAGCAATGTGTCCCAATTGCTCCTTTATTTCGTGAAGCAAATACCAAACTCCCAGTGCAGCAGCAAGAAACACCATTAAAAGTGGAGGATGAACAAATGTCTTCCCAGTTAACACAGGGAGAAACTTAGCCCCAGTGTCCACAGTTTAGCTACAAAAAAAGAATTCAGCACTGCTGCCACATGTTCAATGAAAAATAAGAAACCATGTCTTACAGGTCACATATATGCAGAACCAGCTTTGATGGTCTCTCTACAAAAGAACTAAATCTCCTGAAAACAACATATATTTCAAGTGCCCAACCTCAGAGGCAGTTTCTCAAGAATTTTTTAGGCCAGCAGAGCTCCATGTTTGAGGAGTGTATACCTTTTGCCTTACTTTTTTGAACTTTGCTACCACCTCCAAGGTTGTGAACTCCTGAGCATATTCCATTCCAGATATGTACTCACAGATTTTCTAACTCTTCTCCTCGAACTGTGTCTTACTTTGGTAAAAGATAATGTCAAGGCATTGTTCTGGATGAGAGTGGGAAGATTTTTGGGTAGCACATATTTGCATAGACACTGGATTCATTTTTCAATTTCCCTTCAAAACATTGAATCTCTGACCCTAACCAATTCCCAACTAGACTCTGACTACTAATCCTAATATGATGGAGAAAAATAACAAAAAACAGAAAAGAAGTACAAGCAGTTCAGAGGAGGCAAGGTGCATACTTGGACTTGCCTTTTGCATAATATAGGGTAGGAGTTATAAATCTTGCAAATTTTTTTTGAAATAGTTCTCCATGTGTTTTTAAAGTTAACAAATATGTGAATTCCTTTCTCCCTTTTCTGTAGCCTATTAAACACATGTATTTTTATATGGACATATGGATTTCTACCTGGTACCACACGTACATTCTTGTGAGGTGTATGACTTGGCAGATACAAATTGTGAGAAGAGATCACTCCTCGTAAATGCTGTTGGAACTGAAATTTCAAACTATGGGTGAACTTTCTAGTTGAACAACATTATACATAAATCCATGTTCAGTATAATGAATATTTTTGGATCTGTGGATGATATATAATTCATGATGAATTTTGATTGGCATATATATTGCTAGTTTTTAACATCTCTCTCTCTCTCTCTCTCTCTCTCTCTCTATATATATATATATATATATATATATATATATATATATATATATATACTCTCCAGATTTTTCAAAATATGTAATATATGTGACTTATTATACACTCCGTAAATTCATTCATATTCATTTATGTGGATTTATAATCAACTTTTCACAATATTATTTTCCAAAATATTCATCCACCTGAAATTCATATTTGTTTCCTAGTACTGACAACTAACTTCAGTGAATGGTGTATACAAATCCTAATATTTCTACAGTAACTGACCCAGTTTAACATCAATGCAAGTAGATTCCTATGGGACATGATATATATTTTGACGTTCATATTTATTCAACAGTGGGACATTATTATTTCTTCAGTTTATGCACATCATAGTATATATATTTCATCCAAAAGCTCAAAAATATATAGGAATTTGTTTCACTTTAATCACTTTCTGCTTCTGAACACATGTATTCCTCCATGTTTCTTTACTGGTCTTTTCATGAGACTTCTTTCCAAACACATTATTTTCGATTTCCATAATCAATTTTGAAGCAAAACTCACACACTCTTCATGAAAATCCTAATGCTAATATTATCATTGATGTATAACTGGTGGTAATGAATGTCTGTATATCAATATTTGATTTCCTGTATATTTTCAGATATCAATTCAATCCATTATTTATAGTGGAATGAGTATATGTTTTATTCAGAGAATGTTCTATTCATGCATTATCTGTATATTCATAGAAACAGGGTACACCTCTTTGTACCCCCAATACTAATTTATACGTCTTCAAAATATTGCTCCCAGAAATGGTGGAAGATATACTCATGTCACCTGATCTACATATATATTTTATCACAGTAATATTATGGACACAAAATGCAAAGGTCACACTTATGATTGTACCAAAGCCTAAATGGAAAGTGAGCATGGATTACTAATAACATCCATGTCCAGGTTGCCTAATGCTCTCAAATGTCAATCCAGTTGGTGACTACATATTTGTTTCTTCTTAAGATTATATATTCAACCTCAACCCTGTTGAAAATGTCTAATCCTATAACTCACATTATACTTTGCCTGATTTCCTTTTGTCTCAATTGATATTTACTTTCCTACATATTTTCCCCAGTTCATCATTGTGAATTGCTCTTCACATGTGCTGACATTTACATTAACTCTCTACCCGAAACCCTATTGCTAAAAAATTTTTGGTCCAAATCCTATACTCACTCTTCTTTCTAAACCTACTGACTATCTTCTTAATCCTACCGACTATCCCTTTTTTACTGCATGTTCTCTTCGACATTCAATCATCCAAGGTAAAAGTCCTATGCCATTGTATAGCAATTAATCAGAGACATCTGTGCAGAACATAATTCAAAGCTAAGTATCCTACCCAAGGGCCCAATACACTTCTGGGCTTCAAAACTTACATAGATTTGTGTTTTCAAACTTAAATTTCACCTATATATTCTTTTAAATATTTCAGGTTCCCAATAACATTATTCATCCCGCAGAATGATTCCTAACTGAAATCGAACCTGTTATTAATCCTAACCATACGCTGTTCCCTCAATCTAACTTTACAGGGGAGCAGGGACAGAGTTGGTCTTACAATACAGGAATGTAGGGGATCTTCCACCTGCCGAGAACCTCAAAGGTCAATGCAGAAATGATCCTTGGAGAAGTTGTAGGCAGCTATGTAGTACCAAAGAGAGCAAAAGTCTTCTGACATGGTAAAGAACCTGGACAGGATGAAAGGATGTGTCTGAATCAGCCTCTCTCTTCTTAATGTAGAGAAGAGGGACCAAATCAGGCCTGTATGGAGAGAAGTTCCCCGGTGCATATGGTTGATATACCATTCTAACTTGTGACAGTGTCACAGAAAGTAGGAACAGCCTCCATCTCATGGGACCCTTGGCAGCAACTGTTAGGACAAAGTGGTTGCCAAGGCAGTGACCTCATTCATTTCATGAAGAAAGTGACTTCACCTCAGTTACTTGGTGATGGAACTCTCTGAACTTGGGATCCAGGAAGCCAGGCATCCAGTGCCAGTCCCAGTCACAGTCCCAGTGGGGTCACATGTTTGGTTTTACCAAGGGCAGAGAGAGTCTTTTTTGGTACCTACTGATGTGAGAATGGCCAAATGCCAGGACAGCTCTGAAGAGGGTCCTTTCCTAAGAAAGCAGGTACTTGGTCATCGCTGGCTCCTGACAACTTCACAGATTTGGCCACGGAGACCAGATCTGAGACAGGGCAGGCCAGTTCGGGGTAACAATATGGTCCACAGTCAGAGGACACTCCGGATAGTCACAGACATATTGGGGGAACGAAGTGCCTTTGTGGGTGTGGGTGTGAGTTTGTGGTTTTGTCTCATGTTCTGAGAATAGGTAGGAAAGGCGGTCTGTTTGGTTTGGAGTGGACTGTTTCTAAAAAGTCGTTTGACAAGGTGAGTGTTTCTATATCTGTGTATCTCACTGTGTCCGTGGTTGTAGACATGAGAAAAGAGAATGCATCAATGGATATGTCCTGTCTAGAAGAAAGTTTTCCAGCATTCATCCTACCCCATTTATGACTGGACTGCAAGTTGCCTTATGGATGGGCAACCCCTACTATCGTCCTAAGTTCCTGCTTTCTTCCTAAATTTTGGCCACTACCCAGAATAGGCTCATGGTTTTGTGTCCAAGATATGTAACACCTCCAAGCTCTGTGACATGGCCATGTACTGGATAGCTGAATGGAATAGCAAGGATCTCAGGAAACTCAGATATGAGTGTGACCAGGAAAGTCTCAGTGGAGAAACACTGCTTTGGGCCTTCTGCTTACCTATTTTTCTGTTGCCCTGAATGTCAGGAAGGTCCTTACCTCAGGCCACTACTTTTTGAAGCCTGAAGTAAACAGTTTTTAAATGCAAATGAATGGGCATCACCTGTGGTGCTTTGCTTAATTGCTTTCGAAAGGGATGTGTCTGAATCAGCCACTTGGCTCTGGATCAGGCTATGGATTACATTCTCAGCACCTGATGGATATAAAGAAAGTTCCCATGTGTGTATTGAAAACAAAAATGGTAAAAATATCAGTCATTGTGGATGAAGTTTCCTGCCTTCCTCTGTTAGGTTCCTGACCTACATCAAGTGAGAATAGGATCCTCTGGGTCAAATGACTTCTTTGAACTCCTGCAGAAGTGCTTGGGTTCTCCCATGATGCCAAATCACATAAAGAATCTATACCTGACAGTCAGTAGGCCTCAAATTGGAGAAGCAGAGCAGTATTAAAGGCAGGCCTATTTGATCACTCCTGGTTCACAGGAAGGGTGTCAAGGCCACCCTCACTTAAGGCAAATGACGGGCAAGGGTGCATATTTTGGACATTGTCTTGGGCTGCGCTCCTCATGGAAACCTCCAGCAAGAGTTTATGATGAGTGTCTATATGGAAGAAGATGAGGGTCATGTGGGAATGTTTTGGTTTCAATTGTGGTCATTTGTGTGGCGGTTGAAAGAGATGACTTGGTCCACATGGGCTTGAACTCTGGTGTGATTCTCCTTCGAGACTGAGTTCTGGAACTGACCTCAGAGAAGTATTGCCATTAATTGTGTTGGGATTGTAGGAGGCCACGCATGAGAGTCACCCTTGAAACCTGAGATTGGGCCCTGGGTGGCTTTCCACAGAGCACTGAGAATCTCAGCCAGGATATCACATGATTTTATTCTGAAAGACTTGGCAGCCATAGTTAAGAGTCAAAACACACATGGACCTCACATTTTAGACCTCAATGGGCCTGTCTGCATGTGACATTTTGACCACTCTTTGGGAAGCCTTGCCTGTGAGAGTTCTCCAGAGGTTTCATTGAAATGAGCTTCCTCACAATTTAATGGTTCTTGGATGAATGGAAACCCCAAAGTGCCTCCAACTTTATTATTGAACAATGGATAGATAAATACCATGAAATTTTTGAAATTCCCAATGACCAGGTGGCACTGGAGAACCATTGGATGTCCTATTGCTGCTCATGAGTGTACCAGACAGTGCCTTGATTGACTGGATTTCTTGAAAATGGTGTAGAACAGAGATGCCAGTAAGTTGGAGCCTGCTGAGTAGTGGGCCTAGAGCAGTGGTGTGCAGTTGTCTGATAATATATTTGTGGTGTGGCCATGTGGGTGTGTCATTGGCTTCCAAATGGCTTGTGACTGACTTGGTGCAGCCAGCAGAAAATTATATGAAAAGGCATCTGGTTATATGGACAGGTTTCAGGGCAATGTTCAGAATCAGGTTGCTATGGTCAAGGGAGCAAGCAATGTGGGATAGAAGCCTGGTTGGTGCATTCTCCTGAAGACCCTGACCCACCACAACTTACAGGACTCCCACCAGCACTGTGACCCATTTGAAATCCTTGTATGTTGTGAAGCAAATACAAAACACCCAGTGCAGCAGCAAGAAACACCACGAAAATTGGAGGATGACCAAATGGCTTCAAACTCCACACAGGGAGACACTTAGCCCCCAGTGGCCACAGTTTATCTAAAAAGAGAGAATTCATCACTGCTTTCTCATGTTCATTAGAAAATAAGAAACCATATCCTCCAGGTAACATAGATGCAGACCCAGCTTTGATGGTCTCCGTACACAGGGAGCTAAAGCTCCTGACAACAACATATACTTCAAGAGTCCAACCTCAGAGGCAGTTTCTCAAGAAGTCTTAATGCCAGCATAGCTCCATGTTTGTGGAGTGTTTACACTGTCCCTTACTTTTGGAAACTCCTCTACCACCTCCAAGGTTGTGAACTCCTGAACATTTTCCAATCCAGGTATGTATTCACAGATTTTCTAACTCTTCTTCTCTAATTGTGTCTTACTAGGGGCGAAGATATTGTCAAGGCATTGTTCTGGATGAAAGTGGGAATTTTTTGTAGCACATATTTGCATACACATTGGATTCATTTTCCTATTTTCCATTTGAAATACTGAATAACTGACACTAACCCATACCCTAATAGACTCTTACTACTAATCCAAATATGATGGAGTAAAATAACCCAAACAGAATAGAAATACAAGCATTTCAGAGGAGGCATGGTGTATAGTTAGACTTGGCTTTTGCATGATAAAGTGTAGGTGTTATAAATCTAGTTAATTTTTAATTGAAATAGTTCCATGGGTACTTAAACTTAACAAATATGTGAATTCCTGTCACCCTTTCTCTGTAGCCTATTCAGCACATGTATTTTTATATGCACATATAGAATTCTACCTGGTACCACAGGTACACTCTTGTGAGGTGGCTGACTTGGCAGATAGAAATTGTGAGAATAAATCACTCTGCCTAAACGCTGTTGAAACTGAAATTTCAAACTATGGGTGAGCTTTCTAGTTGAACAACATTATACATAAATCCATGTTCAGTAAAATGAATATTCTTGGATCTGTGGATGATATATGTTTCATGGTGAATTTCGATTGGCAAATGTATTGCTAATTTTAAGTGTCTGTGTGTGTGTGTGTGTGTATATATATACACACACACTCTAAATTTTTTTAAAATATAAAATATATGTGTCTTATTATACCCTCCCTAAATTCATTCATATTCATGTGTGTGGATTTAGAGTTAACATTTCACAAGATTATTCACAGAAATATTCATCCACCTGAAGTACATATTTTTTTCCTAGAAATGAAAACTAACTTCAGTGAATGGTGGATACAAACCCTAATATTTCTACAATAATTGATCCAGTTTCTCATCAATGCAAGTAGATTCCTATGGGACATGATGTGTATTTTGATGTTTATTCTTATTCACCACTGGTATGTTACAATTTCTTCAGTTTACGCTCATTATAGGATATATATTTCATCCATACGTTAGCAAAATTATAGGCATTTGTTTCACTTCAATCATTTTCTGCTTTAGAACAGATGTAATCCTCCATGTTTCTTGACTGGTTTGTTCATGAGACTTCATTCCAAACATATTATTTTCGATTTCCATAATCATATTTGAAGCAAAACTCACACACCCTTCATGATAAACTATAACCCTAATATTACTATTAGATGTATAACTGGTTGGAATGAATGATTGTATATCAGTATAAGATTTCTTATATATTTTCAGATATCAAATCAATCCATTATTTAAAGTGGAACCAGTTATATTATTTATTCACACTATTATCTATTCATGCATTGTCTCTATATTCATAGACACAGGGTACACCTCTTTGTAAACCCAATACTAATTTATACGTCTTCAAAATTTTGCTCCCAGTAATGGTGGAAGAAATACTCATGTCATCTGATCTACATATACATTTTATCACAGTAATATTCTGGACACAAAAAGAAAAGGTTACACTTATGTTTGCACCAAAGCCTAAATGTAAAGTGAACATGGAATACTAAAACCATCCATGTCAAGTTTGGCTAATGCTCTCAAAAGTCAACCCTATTTGTGACAACATATTTGTTTCTTGCTAAGATTATATATTCAAACTCAACCCTGTTGAAAATATCTAATCCTATCTCTCACTTTATACTTTTCCTGATTTCATAATGTCTCTACTTATATCAGCTTTCCTACATAATTTCCTCAGTTCATCATTGTGACTGACTCTTCAATTGTGCTGACATTTACATTCACACTCTAATCCAAACACTATTGCTAAGGAACTTTTGTTCCAAATCTTACACTCACTCTTCTTCTTAAACCTACTGACTATCTTCCTAATCCTACCCATTATCCCTTTTTGACTGGATGTTCTCTTATACATTCAATAATCCAAGGTACAGGGTCTAATGCCATTGTATATCGATCTATCTCAGACATCTGTGCAGAACATAATTCAATGCTAAGTATCACAATCAAGGGCCCATCCCCATTCTGCACTTCAAATCTTACTTAGATTTCTGTTTTCATACATATATTTCACCCATATATACTTATAAAGGTCACAGGTTCCCAGTACCATTATTCATCCAGCAGAATGACTCCTAATTCAAATTGAACATATTATTAACCCTAACCATACACTGTTCCCTCAATCTAACTTTACAGAAGAGCAGGGACAGAGTTGGTCTTAAAATACAGGAATATAGGGTATCTTCCACCTCCTGAGAACCTCAAGGTCCATGCAGAAATGATCCCTGGAGAAGATGTAGACAACTATGAAGGACCGGAGAGAGCAAAAGTCAGCTTCCATGGCAAACAACCTGGTCAGGATGAAGGGTTGTTTATGAATCAGCCTCTCTCTTCTTAATGTAGAGAAGATGGACCAAACCAGGTTGGTGTGGAGAGCTGTTCCTAGGTGCCTATGGTTGATATACCATTCTACCTTGTGAAAGTGTCACAGAAAGTAGGGGCAGCCTCCATCTCATGGTATTCTTGGAAGCAACTGTTAGGACAAAGTGGTTACCAAGGCAGTGATCTGATTCAGTTCCTTAAGGAAGTGACCTCACCTCACTTCTTTGTTGATGGAACTCTCTGAACTTGGTATCCAAGAAGCCAGGCACCAAGAGGCAGCCCCAGTCCCAGTGGTCTCACTTGTTTGGATTTACCAAGGACAGAGTCAGTCATTCTTGGTACCTACTGATGTGAGGACGCCCAAAACCAGGAAAGCTCTGAAGAGGGGCTTTTCCTGAGAAAGTAGGTAGTGGCTCACTGCTGGCTCCTGACAACTTCACAGAGTTGGCCAAGGAGACCAGATCTGAGACAGGACAGGCCATTTCATTGGAACATAGTATGGCCCACCAGTCAGAGGACACTCCGGATAGTCACAGACCTACTTGGGGGAAGGAGGTGTCTTTGTGGGAGTGGGTGTGTGTTTGTGGTTTTGTCTCATATTCTGAGAATAGGTAGGAATGGCGGTTTGTTTGGTTTGGAGGGAACTGTTTCTAGTAAGTCATTTGACAAGGCGAGTGTTTCTATGTCTGTTTATACCACTGTGACCCTGGTTGTAGACATTAGAAAAGAAAATGCATCAATGGGTGAGTCCTGTCTAGTAGAAAGCTTCTCAGCTTTCATCCTGCACAATTCATGAATGGACTGCAGCTTGACTTATCGATGGGAAACACCTGCTAACTTCTTAAGTTCCTGTTTTCTTCCTGAATTGTGTGCACTCTCCAGAATAGGCTCATGGTTTTGTGTCCAAGATATGTACCACCTCAAATCTCTGTGACATTGCCATGTACTAGATAGCTGAAGGGAATGGCGAGCATCTCAGAAAGCTCAGATATCAGTGTGACCAGGAATGCCTCAGTGAAAAAACCCTGCTTTGGACATTTTGCTTACCTATTCTTCTGTTGCCCTGAAAGTCAGAAAGGTCTTTGCATCAGGTGGGTCATGTGGGAGTGTTTTGGTTTTAATTGTGGTCATTTTTGTGGCCGTTGGAAGAGATGACTATGTCCACCTGGGCTTGAACACTTATGTGATTCCCCTTAGAGACTGAGTTCGGGAACTCACCTCAAAGAAGTATTGCCATGTATTGTGTTGGGATTTTAGGAGGCCACGCATGAGAGTCGCCCTTGGAAACTGAGATCTAGGCCCAGGGAAGCTTTCCGAAGAGCACTGTAAATCTCAGGAAGGACATCACATGATTTTATTCTTAAAGACTTGGCAGCCATCGTTGCAAGTCAAAACACACATGGACCTCACATTGTAGACCTCAAATGCCTGGCTTAATGTGACCTTTTAGCCTGTCTTTGGGAAGCCTTGCCTGTTAGAATTCTCCAGAGCTTTCATTGAAATGAGCTTCTTCTCCATTTAATGGTTCCTGAATGAATTGAAACCCACAGTGCATTCAACTTCATCCATGAAAAATGCCTAGATAAATATCATTAAAGTTTGGAAATTCCCATCACCTGGTGGCACTGGAGAACCTTTGGGTGTCCTATTGCTGATCATGAGTGTACCAGACAGTGCCTTGATTGACTGGGTTTCATGAAAATGGTGTAGAACAGAGATGCCAGTAACTTGGAGCCTGATGAGTAGTCGGCCTAGAGCAGTGGTGTGCAGGTGTGTGTTAAAACATCTGTGGTGGGGTGATGTGGATATGCCATTGGCTTCCAAATGCCTTGGGACTGATATGGTCATACCCTTGTATGTAAAGGCATCTTGTTATATGAAGAGGTTGCAGGGCAATGTTTAGAATCAGATTGCTATGGTCAAGGGGGCAAGCTATGTGGGATATAAGCCAGGTTGGTGCATTCTCCTGCAGACCCTTACCCAAGACACGTGACCGAACTCCCTCCATCACTGTGTCCCAGTTGAACTTCTCATATTTTGTGAAGCAAATACCAAACTCCCAGTGCAGCTGCAAGAAACACCACGAAAAGTGGAGGATGACCAAATGGCTTCACAGTCCACACTGGAAGACACTTAGCCCCCAGTGGCAACAGTTTACCTATAAAGAGAGAATTCAGCCCTGCTGCCTCATGTTCATAGGAAAAAAAGAAACCATGTCCTCCAGGTCATATAGATGCAGACCCAGCTTTGATGGTCTCACTACAAAGGAAGCTAAAGCTCCTGTCATCAACATATATTTTAGGTGCCCAACCTAAGAGGCAGTTTTTCAAGAAGTCTTTAGGCCAGCAGAGCTCCATGTTTTTGGAGTTTTTACCCTGTCCCTTACTTTTTGAAACTCCTCTACAACCTCGAAGGTTGTGAACTCCTGAGCATTTTCCATTACCGATATGTATTCACAGATTTTCTAACTCTTCTCCTCTAATTGTGTCTTACTTGGGGTGATGGAAATGTCAAGGCATTGTTCTGAATGGGAGTTGGAAGATTTTTGGGTAGCACATATTTGCCTACACATTGTATTCATTTTCCAATTTTCCTTTCGAAATACTGAATCCCTGACTGTCAAGGGTAGAAGGAATTCTTCTTCAAAGAACAGCCTGACACTTACAAGAAACAGCCCCCAGGAGACATCCTGTCTGGAAGACATCCTGTAGCCATATGTGTCCCTGAGACATCCTGTGGCCATCTTTCTTCCAGAAACATCCTGAAGTTATCTCACATTGTGAAGATATCCAGGAACTGCCAATAAGAGTGCTTTCCCAAATCCAGCATATTAATACCCATGTGTGAACAATAAAATTTTGCAGCTTGATCAGAACTCCTATGTTGCTCTCATCTCTCGTGTCTCTTGTCCCTTCATTCCTCCCCATCAAGGTTCGCTGCCCACGTTGATGTGTCCTGCCGGCCGGGACATCGGGCGCCCACCGACTGGGGCTCAAGCCTTTGACTGAGGGTTCCCCCTGGAACCTTCCTCCTGGAAGACTTGGTCAAGAGGAGCTTGCGATCGCCTCAACAGACACCACCCGGAGACATATCCAGGAGGAGGGTGGGGATGATGCACGGTGAGTGACCCACCATGTGACAAGCAGTATCGTCACATGATTTGTTTATTTCAGGCCTCAAGGAGTCCTTCAAGACATGGGGGGCACATGTTAAGAAAAAGAACTTAAAATTTTTCTTTTCATACATAGGAGAATTGTGTCCATGGTTTCCTCTTGAAGGGACCATTGATGGCAAAAATGGCTTAGAGTAGGAGACTGTTTAAAAGATTATTATGAATCCTTTGGCCCAGAAAAAATGCCAGTTCCCACCTTTTCTTACTGGAACTTAATTAATAAAATTCTTAAAAGTTTTCGCTTTGACAATGGTACCTTACAACTTGTCAGGATTGGGGAAGAGATTATGCAAAAGACCTCTCGTCCCCCCTCTGCATGTCCATCATTAGTATAGACATAGACCCTTCTCAGTCTTTCCAGGACCCTGAGAACCTTTCTGGTCCCCCTCAAAATACGACCCTAATTAATAAGGCTCCAATGATTAAAAACCACCTTTATCCAGTTTTAAAACCCAGAGACACATTGACCCCTGGGAAGGACGCTATCTTGGAGAAGGAAGCAGCTCTCTACCATTCAGAAGACCCGCGACCTCTCAGGACCCTGCCACAGCCTATAGGATTTACACATAAACCTCCCTCCTATATCCCTCCTGCCTTTTGTGCTCTGGCCCTTCAGGGGCCAAGTGCCCCCCCAGATATTTTTTCCCCACTTCCCCTGCCTAACCTCGCTCCCTTGCCAGCATCCTTCCAACATAGACGGGAACAGATGCAACTTTTAAAAGAATTAAGATCCCTTGACTCTGAGCTCTCTTCATTAGCCTTAGCTACGGAGTCAATACAAGCTGGCCCACAGCGGTCTAATACAAAGGCGAAGCCGCTCCATTGGCCTGTTCTCACCTTCCCAGTCACCACCAGTCAGATAGATGAGCCTGCCCAGGCTGAGGTCAAAAACTTCGATGAGAAACAAGAGGAGGAAGCGGGGGAAATGGATCAAGGAGATCAGGACTCAGAGGATGAGGACTTCACCCCTGGGCAGGAAGGAACCCAGAGTCTAAAAAAAATTAAACCTATGTTTTCTTGAAAAACTTAATAAGGCTTGTGCTCACTATGGCCCCACTGTGCCCTACACGTTGGCTTTATTAGAAATCCACAGCGCACAATGGCTTACTCCCAATGATTGGAAATTTTTAGACCAAGCTACCTTCAGTGCCAGAGACTTCCTGTTATGGAATGCAGATTTCGAAGAGCAATGTCGGGAAACTGCTCAAATAATTTTAACTAAGGCCTCCTCTGAATCTGGGACTTAATTTTAGCTAGTGGGCAATGTGCCTTTTGACACTAAAAATAACAGGCACGTTTCCCTCCTGGACTCTTGGCGCAGACTCAGATGGCTGGTTTTCCTGCTTGGTGACACCTCCCTCAAAAGGCCTAGGCTACCAATTCCCTGGCAAAAATTTGACAAGTGCCCGATGAGCCTTATAGGTAGTTTGTTCCCCGGCTTAACCTAGCTGCGGAATGCTTGCATGAACCAAGCGAAGGTGAAAGCACCTATGTAAAACATCTTGTTTTTGAAAATGCCAACCCAGCATCTCAGGATGTTCTTCAACCACATAAGGATAAAGGGAAACTTTCTGAATTTATTAGACTCTGTGCAGGCCTGGGTGCAGCCCATGCCATGGGTCTCGCTTTAGGGGCCACCTTTACCAAGGCCTTTCACAATCCTGGCTCACGTACTTGCTTTACTTTTAAACAACCTGGCCATTTTGCATGTGGGTGTCCGACAGGCAAACAAAGCCTAGGAATAGCGTCTCCTCAAACTGGGGCTTAACTGCCCCCAGCTACCCTTTTCCATAGAAGTGGTAAAGGTCATCACTGGGCCAGTGAGTGTAGATCTAAGACAAATGCCCTCAGACAGCCTATTTCTTCCTGCTTCTCGGGAAACTCCCTGCAAGGCCAGCCCCTGGCCACAACATCCCCCAGGACAAACACAGGAGCAATAAGGTTTGTTTCCCCCCAAACTCCCAACCTACCACAAAATCCTTCCCCACAATTGCCTCCCTCCAACTAGCCACGCCAGGCAGCGCAAAATTGGACCTCTGTTCCGCCACAGATACAATATTAGACTCAATGCAAGGGCCCCAGATAATACCCACTGGAATTATGGGTTCCCCTCCATCTCATACATGTGCCCTAATTTTTGGAAGAGCCTCCACTACCATACAAGGTGTTCAGGTCTTCGCTGGCATTAATGATAATGATTTCACTGGAGAAATTAAAATACTGGCCACTGCTATTAATGGAGTTGCCGCCATCCCAGCAGGAACAAGACTTGCACAATTAATTCTCCTTCCCTTGGATTCAGGAGGCATTTCCACCACCGAAACCTACCTCGGGGGACTGCCTTCTTGGGCTTCTCTGATGTGTATTGGGTTCAACCCATTTCTCACAATAGACCCACCCTTACCTTACTTACTGAAGGAATGGAATTCCAAGGAGTTCTAGATATTGGAGCTGATGCCACAATTATTTCTCAAAAATAATAGCCATCAGGTTGGCCCCTCACTCCACCCTTGACATACCTTAAAGGGATAGGAAAATAAAAAATCCTCTGGTCAGCTCTAGGTCTATTAGCTGCACTGATAAAGATGGTAATAAGTCAACTGTCACTCCTTTCGTTGATTCTGTCCTCCCTGTTAACGTATAGGGTGGAGATATTTTGAGTCATTGGAAGTTATTCTCGCCAATCCCAATTCCATGGTGACTCATCAAATGCTTCCTATGAATTTTGTTCCTGGTACAGGCCTGGGGATACTGAAACAAGGACTGGTGGAGCCTATACAACCCATACAAAAAACAAATACATGTGGACTTGTGTATTCAGATTTTTAGTGTCGGTCCCTGACCCTCCTGTACCCCATGCAGATAAAATTATTTGGGAGACTCAGACTCCTGTGTTGGTGGATCAGTGGCCCCTTACCCAAGAAAAATTGGAGGCTGCCTCCACGTTAGTGCAGGAACAGCTGGCAGCCGGCCATGTAAAGCCCTCAACCTCACCATGGATTACTCCTATTTTTATTATCAAGAAAAAATCAGGCAAGGGGCGCCTTTTACAATATTTGTGTGCCATTAATAAAGTTATGTGCCCGATGGGAGCACTACAGCCAGGCATTCCCACACCAGTGGCTATTCCCAAAAACTATTGTAAAATGGTTATTGACTTAAAAGATTGCTTTTTTACCATTCCTTTACATCCTGAGTATAGACCCTATTTTGCCTTTAGTCTCCCTCACATTAATTTTCAGGACCCTATGCAGAGATTTCAATGGAAGGTTCTTCCCCAAGGTAGGGTCGACAGCCCTAGTCTTTGCCAAAAATACGTTGCTCAAGCAGTAGACCCTGTGAGAGAGCAATGACTACAAAATTATATTTTACATTATATGGATGATTTGTTAATTGCTGCACCTAATACCCATGACCTTTATAATTGTTACTTGAACTTTTACAAAACCTCACTACCTTGGGACTACAGATAGCTCCAGATAAGTTTCAAACACAGGACCCTTATACCTATTTGGGCCGTAAACTTCAAGATAATCAGATCCAAATTCCTAAAATACAACTATGTGTGGACCATCTTCACACCCTTAATGATTTTCAAATATTACTGGGGGATATTCAATTGCTAGGAACATATTTAAAATTACCCACTTGTGTACTTTTGCCCCTTAATGATATTTTGATAGGTGATTCCCACCCCTCCTCCCCTCAAAAGCTTACTCCCGAGGCATGACATGCATTAAACCAAGCCACAGAAGCCATTTCCCAAAAGTTTGTTACACAAATTTCTTATAACCTTCCTCTGGTTCTGGTTATTTTCCAC
Source organism: Callospermophilus lateralis (assembly GCF_048772815.1). Lineage (NCBI taxonomy): Eukaryota > Metazoa > Chordata > Mammalia > Rodentia > Sciuridae > Callospermophilus > Callospermophilus lateralis. The sequence goes on along the minus strand of NC_135313.1, from coordinate 130,182,446 downwards.
ACTCCTCATACACCCACAGGAATATTTTGGCAGCGAGATCCACATTTTAAAAATAAAGGCTGCCCCTTGCTTTTGGTCCTTGTACCCACCACATCCTGCAAGGTTATTACTGTTTATCTTGCTCAGGTAGCTTCTCTTATTTTTAAAGGTCGTTTGCTTTCTCGACAACATTTTGGCAAAGACCCTGATAATATTTTAATTCCATATACTAAGGACCAAACCCTTACTACAATTTTTACTACAGACATGGATGAATGGGGTATTGCCCTATCAGGCTTTTTGGGAACAATTCATCACCACTTCCCCAATGACCCCCTTTTAAATTTTGTCCAGTTACATCCATTTATTTTTCCCAAAATTATTCAAAAGGCTCCCATTCCTCAAGCCCTTACCGTCTTTACAGACGGTTCCAGTAATGGCCGTGCAGTCATTGTTGTCAATAACAAGCCTACCACCTTTGATACTGTCTATCAGTCAGCTCAGTTTGTGGAATTGTTCGCCATAACACAAGTTTTTATAAAGTTTTTTGATAATCTTGTTAATATTTATACAGAGAGTGCCTACATTGCTCATTCTGTGCCCCTGTTGGAGATTTCACCCACCATTAAGGCTTCTTCCAATTCCCCCTTTCTGTTTCACCAGCTTCAGCAGCTAATTCAGGCCAGAAAACATCCATTTTCCTTAGGACACATCATGACACACTCTGACCTTCTGAGCCCTCTAACACAAGGTAATGCCCAAGCTGATGCAGCAACACGTTCCATCTTTCCAATTTTTGTTGGCTCCATTCAAAAGGCCATGGAGTTACACAATCTTCACCATCTAAATTCCCAGAGCCATCGATTACTTTGGAAAATTACCAGGCAACATGCATGAGAAATAGTAAAAGCATGCCCTGGTTGCACTGTCTCCCTCCCCATTCAACACTTGGGAGTTAACCCCCGAGGATTACTGCCCAATCAGATTTAGCAAATGGATGTTATTCATTTTCCTGAATTTTGAAAAACCAAATATGTATACGTTTCTATAGATACCTTCAACGGCTTTATTTTTGCATCACCACATTCTGGAGAGGCTACCAAAGATGTCCTTTCTCATCTTGTTTCAGCCTTTTTCGTAATGGGTAAACAAATACATATATAAAACAGATAAATGTCCTGCATATACCAGTGCCAAGTTTAAACAGTTTTGTGCTACCTTGCAATTTTGTCATACTACTGAAATTCCATACAACCCTCAGGGCCAAGGCATGTGGAACTTGCCCAGCTTACCTTAAAAACTTGGCTATCCCGTCTTAAGGCTTCCGCCCTTGTATTTACCACTCCCAGAGATCGCCTTAACCATGCATTATTTGCCCTTATTTTTCTTACCCTAGACAGTGAAGGCCATTTGGCCACAGACAGACACTGGCATCCTTCGTCCAATTCTGTTCGCACACCTGTTATGTGGTGCAATCCCATTACAAATAAATGAAAACGCCCACATCCTATCCTCATCAAGGGATGAGGATCAGCTTGTGTGTTGGACCAAGAGCAAGCATCCCCAAGATGGTTACCAGAATGCCTGGTTAAACAGGTAAATTACTTACCTCAACCCAGGGATGGAGGCCCTCCCCCTGAGGACAAATTTTCCTCCATTTCAGATACAGCCAACAATCTGTGCGAGGATCCTGCTTAAGGCACTTCTGCTGAACAGGTTTGAACACGGAGGCCGTAGACCTCCACCTTCCAACATCATGGAGTACCTTTTTGCCCCCCCCCTCCTTGTGAATGCAAGGGAGGATTTTGGACTGAGGCTCCCACTAGTTGGACCCAGACTGCTGACTGCATGACTAAGGTGACTTACCTCCGTGGCGAGGTTGACCATAATCTCGGAGGAGTTCATCAGCCTAAATGGGTATGTGTTAACAAGCCAAAGATTATTCCCCCTAATACAAGTAAAACTCTCCAAAATCGTTCTGCAACTTGTACGCATATCCAGGCGATGCATGTCTCTTGTAATGCGTCGGCTTCAATTTGTGTTATTAAACAGGGAGAACAATTTTTTGAAGCCTCCCTAACTAAAACTCATGCAGCAGGGGGACCACTATTCATTATACCCCCGTTCTCTTTGACCAGGGAGGAGATGGCAAATACACCAAGCTACAGTCAGCTGGGTGCCAAGGCACTGTCGGAAAACCTTCCTACTGGCCCATTAAGGCCCCTACAGGGGTCTCTGACGGTGGAGGACCCACTTATTCTGTCAAGCATCCTCAGATAATAAAACTTTTGAAACCCCAAATCCCTGAGCTCACATATCATCCCTTAATGTAGCCTAAATCCCACTTCCCAGGTTTAGATACCAATACATTAGATATTTTGCAAACTACATTCTCCTAGCTTAATAATTCGAACCCCACCCTTGCTGGTGATTGCTGGCTCTGCATGACAACAGGGGCAATCATGCCTATGGCAGTTCCTATTAATTCTATCATGGACAATGATAATACATGCCAACCCGGATTTCCCTTTAAAGTACAGCCTATAGGCACTTTAACATTATGTCTTTTAGGCGCGATGCAAAATAATACCTATGATATTGATGTTGGACTTACTTCCTTTGGAAATTGCTCAACAGTATAAAATTATTCCTCACCCACCCCATCTATTTGTCCCTCCAATGGCACAGTTTTTATATGTGGAGGAAACTCGGCCTTCCCAGGCTTCCAGCGAATTGGACCATTGGTTGTGTTCTTGCTTTTTTACTCCCTGATATAACTATTGTCCCAGGAGATGAACCTCTACCAATTTCTAGCCTAGACACTTTAGTCAAAAGACATAGGTGGGCAATACAGGCTTTACCACTCATTGCCAGCCTTGGAATAACAGCTGCTGTGGGCACAGGTACAGTGGCTTAGGCACGGCTATTCACTCTTACCATCGCCTGTCTCAACAACTTATAAATTATGTACAAACTTTATCAGGAACCATTAAAGATTTGCAGGACCAAATAGATTCCCTGGCAGAAGTGTTCCTTCAAAACAGACGAGGCTTAGTTTTGCTGACAGCTAACCAGGAAGGTATTTGCTTAGCCTTAGGGGAACGATACTGCTTTTATGCCAATAAATCAGGCATAGTACGCATTAAAATTAAGCAGCTTCAAGAAGATCTAGAAAAGAGACAAAGGGAACTATTTGAAAATCCCCTCTGGAATGGGCATAATGGATTTCTACCCTACCTTCTTCCCCTATTAGTCCCTTTGTTGGGTTTACTTTTAATGGTGTCCATAGGCCCCTGCATTATAAACAGGCTGGTACAATTTATTAGAGAACAGATTAATATTTTGGCCTCTAAGTCCATACAGGTCCACTATCATGGTCTGGAGATGGAAGACAGCACTGCCAACATTTAAAAGAATGTTCAACCCTTCTCACAGGCTTTTTAAGTTTACATCCCCACAGATCTCTCTTTCTTACAAAAAACTATAAGTAACAGCTCTGAGCAACCATCTTCTACCCTTGCAATAAGGGTTCATTCTCCATGGGCCCCTCCGCTTGGGGGAGGACACACCCTTGGAATAAGGACGTTAGGCCATAATAATGGAGGGTCCAGGAAGGACTGCAGGAGGATGAATCCACGGATCCCCAAACACAAGACCTCTGAATGACACGCTCTGGTGCATGGCGGTTGGCATGCTATCCCCTCAAAGACGTCTCCTCCAAAACATGCCAAAGCCAACACGAAATCTCCTAGGAAAGATGCTCGCTCGAATCAAGAGATATTCTAAGGCATCCTAGAGAAAGAGAGCCACAATCACCCCCTAAATCCATGGCCTGTAAGGTATGGTCGAATATTTTATATAAGAAAAGGGGAGATGTCAGGTGCTAGAAGGAAGTTCTCCTTCAAAAAATAGACTGACACAACAAACAGGCCCCTGGGACACAACCAGCCTGGGAGACATCCCACAGCCATCTATCTCCTTTTGACATCCGGCTACCATCTGTCTTCCTGAAACATCCTGAGGTTATCTCACCCTGTGAAGACATCCAGCAACTGCCGATAAGAGAGCTTTCCCATCCGCAGCATATAAATACCCTCTGAGAATAATAAAAGTTTGCAGCATGATCAGAACTCCTTTCTTGCTGTCATCTCTAGTGTCTCTTGTCCCTTCATTCCTCCCCAACTAGGATTGACAACCAAGATGATGTGTCCTGCAAGCCGGGCCATCTGACACTAACCCATACCCTCCTAGACTCTGATGACAAATCCTAATATGATGGAGAAAAATAACCCAAACAGAATAGAAATACAAGCAGTTCAGAGGAGGCATGGTTTATAGTTGCACTTGCCTTTTGCATGATATAGGGTAGGTGTTATAAATCTAGTTAATTTTTAATTGAAATAGTTCTCCATGTGTTTTTAAAGTTAACAAATATGTGAATCCCTGTCTCCTTTTCTCTGTAGCCGATTCAGCACATGTATTTTTATATGCACATATAGAATCCTGCCTGGTATCAGACGTACATTCTTGTGAGGTGGCTGACTTGGAAGATACAAATTGTGAGAAGAGATTACTCCTCCTAAATGCTGTTGGAACACAAAATTCAACCTATGGGTGAGCCTCCTAGTAGAACAACATTATACATAAATCCATGTTCAGTAAAATAAATATTTTTGCATCTGTGGATGATACATATTTCATGATGAATTTCGATTGGCATATATATTGCTACATTTTATTGTCTGTGTGTGTGTGTTGTGTGTGTGTGTGTGTGTGTGTGTGTGAGTATATATATATACACTCTCCAAATATTTCAAAATATGAAATATATGTGTCTTACATATACTACCTAAATTCATTCATGTTCATGTATGTGAATTTATAATCAACTTTTCACAATATTATTCTCAGAAATATTCATCCACCTGAATTACATATTTGTTTCCTAGTACAGAAAACTAACTTCAGTGAGTGGTGCATACAATCCTAATATTTCTACAGTAACTGACCCAGTTTAACATCAATGCAACTAGATTCCTCTTGGATATGATGTCTATTTTGAAGTTCATTTTATTCAAAACTGGTACATTACTATTTGTTCAGTTTATACACATCATAGGATATATATTTCATCAACAACTTCAATAATTTATAGGATTTTGATTCACTTTCAATCATTTCCTGATTCACAACACATGTATTCCTCCAGGTTACTTGACTGTTTTTTCATGAGACTTCTTTCCAAACGCTTTTTTTTCGATTTCCATAATCATTTTGAAGAAAAACTCACACACTCTTCATGATTAACCATAACCCTAATATTACCATTAGATGTATTTCTGGTTGGAATGAAGGATTGCATATAAATATACGATTTCCTGTTTATTTTCAGATATCAATTCAATCCAATATTTAAAGTTGGAACAAGTTATAATATTTAATCACAGTATCGTCTATTCATGAATTATATCTATATTCATAGACACAGAGTAAATCTATTTGTAACCCCAATACTAATTTTTTCATCTTCAAAATGTTGCTCCCGGAAATGATGGAAGAAATACTCATGTCACCTAATCTACATCTACATTTTATCACAGTAATATTCTGGACACAAAAAGAAGAGGTCACACTTATGATTGTATCAAAGCCTAAATGGAAAGTGAGCATAGATTACTGAAAACATTCATGTCCAGTGTGCCTAATGCTCTCAAATGTCAATCCTATTGTTCACTACATATTTGTTTCTTCGTAAGACTATATTTTGAACCTCAACCCTGTTGCAAATGTCTAATCCTATCACTCAATTTATACTTTGCCTGATTTCCTAATGACTCTATTGATGTCTGCTTACCTAAATATTTTCACCAGTTCACCATTGTGACTGACCCTTCACGTGGGCTGACATTTACATTCACTCTCTACCCGACACACTATTGCTAAAGAACTTTTGGTCCAAATCCTGTACTCAGTCTTCTTCTGAAACTTATTGAATATCTTCCTAATCCTACCGACTATCCCTGTTCTAGTGGATGTTCACTTCTACATTCAATCATACAAGGTACAAGGTCCTATGCCATTGATTATCGATTTATCTGAAACACCTGTGCAGAACGTATATCAAAGCTAAGTATCCCAATCAATAGCGCAATGCCCTTCTGGGCTTCAAATCTTACCTAGATTTTTGTTTTCATACTTATATTTCACCTATATATTCTTATAAATATCACAGGTTCCCAATACCATTATTCATCAATTAGAATAATTCCTAACCCAAATCGAACCTGTTATTAACCCTAACCATACACTGATCCCTCAATCTAACTTTACAGAAGAGCAGGGACCAAGTTGGTCTTACAATACAGGAATGTAGAGAATCTTCCACCTGTTGTAAAACTCAAAGGTCCATGAAGAAGTGATCCCTGGAGATGATCTAGGCAGCCATGAAGGACCTGAGAGAGCAAACGTCATCTTCCATTGCAAACAACCTGGTCAGGATGAAGGGTTGTGTCTGAATCAGCCTCTCTGTTCATAATGTAGAGAAGATGGACACAAACAGTCCTGTTTGGAGAGCTGTTCCTGGGTGCCTATGGTTGATATACCATTCTAACTTGTGAAAGTGTCACAGGAAGTAGGAGCAGCCTCGATCTCATGGGACCCTTGGAAGCAACTGTTAGGACAAAGTGGTTGCCAAAGCAGTGACCTCATTCAGTTCCTGAAGGAAGTGACCTCACCTCACTTCCTTGGTAATGGAACTCTCAGTACTTGGGATCAGGAAGCAAGGTACCAAGAGCCTGTCCCAGTCCCAGTTCCAGTGGGCTCACTTGTTTGGATTTACCAAGGACAGAGTCAGTCTTTCATGGTACCTACAGATATGAGGATGGCCAACTGCCAGGAAAACTCAGAAGAGGGGCCTTTCCTGAGAAAGCAGATAGTGGCTCACCGCTGGCTCCTGACAAGTTCACAGAGTTGGTGATTTCCGGGGAACATAAGTTGGCCCACCAGTCAGAAGACACTCTGGATAGTCACAGACATACTTTGTAGAAGGTGGTGCCTCTGTGGTTGTTGGTGTGGGTTTGTGGTTTTGTCTCATGTTCTGAGAATAGGTAGGAAAGGTGGTTTGTTTGGTTTGGAGTGAACTGTTTATAGTAAGTCGTTTGGCAAGCAAGTGTTTCTATGTCTGTGTATCCCACTGTGTCCATGGTTTTAGACATTAGAAAACAGAATGCATCAATTGTTGTGTCCTGTCTAGTAGAAAGCTTCCCAGCATTCATCCTGCCGAATTTATGAATGGATTTCAGCTTGCCTTATCGATGGGCAACATGTGGTATCTTCCAAAATTCCTGCATTCTTCATGAATTCTGGCTACTTTCCAGAATAGGCTCATGGTTTTATATCCAAGATATGTAGCAGTTCCAAGCCCTGTGACATGGCCATGTACTGGATAGCTGAAGGGAATGTCGAGCATCTCAGAAAACTCAGATATAAGCGTGACCATGATAGTCTCAGTGGAGAAACCCTGCTTTGGGCCTTTTGCTTACCTATTGTTCTGTTGCCCTGAATGTCAGGAAGGTCTTTGCCTCAAGACATCCGTTTGTGAAGCCTGAAGAAAACAGGTTCAAATGGAAATGAATGGACATCACCTGTGGATCTTTGCTTAATTCCTTTGAAAATGGAAGTGTCTGAATCAGCCTCTTGGCCCTGTGTGAGGTCGTGACTTAGATTCTCAAGCCCTGAAGAATCTAAAGAAACATCACATGTGTGCATCCAAAACAAAAATGGCCAAAAGTGCAGTTATTGTGGATGAAGTCTCTCCCCATTCTCTGTGAGGTTCCTGACCTCCATCAAGTTAGAATAGGGATCCTTTGGGCCAAATCACTTCTTCAAAGCCCTAAAGAGGCTTGCCCATAATTGCTTGAGTTTTCCCGTGACTACAATTCACATAGAGAATCCAAACTGCACAGACAATACGCCTCAAATTGGAGAAGCAGAGAAGTATTAACAGCAGGCCTATTTGAACACTCCTGGTTCACAGGAATGGTGTCCAGGCCACCCTGAATTTAGGCAAATTAGGGGCAAGAGAGATTATTTAGGAGACTGTCTTGGGCTTCAACCCTCGTGGAAACTTCCAGAGATAGGTTATGATGAGTGTCTATATAAAAGAACATGAGGGCCATGTGGGAGTGTTTTGGTTTTTATTGTGGTTGTTAGTGTGGTGGTTGGAAGAGATGACTGGGTCCACCTTGACATGAACTCTGGTGTTTTTCCCCTTAGAGACTGAGTTCTGGAACTGACCTCAGAAAAGTATTGCCATTAATTGTGTTGGGATTTTAGGAGGGCATGCATGAGAGTCGCCCTTGGAAACTGAGATCAAGGCCCAGGGTGGCTTTCAACAGAGCACTGGGAATCACAGCCTAGATATCACATAATTTTCTTCTGAAAGACTTGGCAGGCATAGTTGAGAGTCAAAAGACACATGGACCTCACATTGTAGAACTCAATGGGCCTGGCTTCATTTGACCTTTTGGCCATTCTTTGGGAAGCATTGCCTGTGAGATTTCTCTAAAGCTTTCATTGAAATGAGCTTCGTCAACATTAATGGTTCTGGAATGAACTGAAACTCACAGTGCCTACAACTTCATTGTTGAAATATGGCTAGAAAAATACGATGAAATTTTTGAAATTTCCATGACCAGCTGGCACAGGAGAACCTTTGGATGTCCTGTTGCTGATCATGAGTATAACAGACAGTGCCTTGATTGACTGGTTTTAATGAAAATTGTGTAAAACAGAGATGCCAATAAGTTGGAGCCTGATGATTAGTGGGCCTAGAGCAGTGGTAGGCAGGTGTGTGATAAAACATCTGTAGTGGGGCCATGTGGATCTGCCATTGGCTTCCAAATAGCGTGTGACTGACATCATGCAGCCAGCAGTCCCTTCTAAGTAAAGGCATCTTGTTATATGGAGAGGTTTCAGGGCAATGTTCAGAATCGATTTGCTATGGTCAATGGGGCAAGATATGTGATATAGAAGCATGGTTGGTGCATTCTCCTACAGAAATTGAAATACCACACGTGACAGAACTCCCTCCTGCACTGTGTCCCAGTTGAACTCCGTGTATTTCATGAAGCAAATACCAAACACCCATTGTAGCAGAAAGAAACACCATGAAAATTGGAGGATGAACAAATGGCTTCACAGTCCACACAGGGAGACACTTAGAACCCAGTGGCCACAGTTTACCTACAAAGATCAAATTCAGAACTGCTGCCTCATGTTCATTGGAAAATAAGAAACTATGTTTTACAGGTCACATAGGTGCAGACCCAGCTTTGATGATCTCAGTAAAAAGGAAGCTAAAGCTCCTGATAACAACATATGTTTCAAGTGCCCAACCTCAGAGGCAATTTCTCAAAAAGTCTTTAGGCCAGCAGAGCTCCATGTTTGTGGAGTGTTCACCCTGTCCCTTACTTTTGGAAACTCCTCTACCACCTCCAAGGTAGTGAACTCCTTAGCATATTCCATTCCAGATAAGTATTCACTGATTTTCTAACTCTTCTCCTCTAATTATGTCTTACTTGGGGCGAAGATAATGTCAAGCCATTGTTCTGGAGGAGTGGGAAGATTTTGTGTAGCACATATTTGCATACACATTGGATTCATTTTTCAATTTTCCATTCGAAATACTGAATCCCTGACTCTAACCCCTACCCTACTAGACTCTGACTCTAATCATAATATGATAGAAAATAATAACCCAAACAGAATAGAAATACAAGAAGTTCAGAGGAGGCATGGTGTATAGTTGGAATTGCCTTTTGTATTATATATGGTAGGAGTTAAAAATCTAGTCAATTTTTTGTTGAAATAGTTCTCCATGTGTTTTGAAAGTTAACAAATATGTGAATTCCTGTCTCCCTTTCTCTGTAGCCTATTCAGCACATGTAATTTTATATGCACATATAGAATCGTACCTGGTATCACACGTACATTTTTGTGAGGTGACTGACTTGGCAAATACAAATTGTGAGAAGAGATCACTCCTCCTAAATGCTGTTGGAACTGAAAATTCAACCTATGGGTAAGCCTCCTAGTTTAACAACATTATACATAAATCCATGTTCAGTATATGAATATTTTTGGGTCTGTGGATGATATGTATTTCATGATGAATTTCGATTGGCATGTATATTGCTAGTTTTTAATGTCTGTGTGTGTGTGTGTGTGTATATGTATATATATATATATATATATATATATATATATATATATATATACTCTCCAGATTTTTCAAAATATGAAATATTTGTGTCTTATTTTGCACTCCCTAAATTCATTCATATTCATGTATGTGGATTTATAATCCACTTTTTAAAAAATTATTCTCAGAAATATTCATTCACCTGAAATACATATTTTTTTCCTAGTACTGAAACAGTTTTCAGTAAATGGTGCATCCAAATACTAATATTTCAGCATTGCAAGATGGCTGTGAAGACAGTGTATCACACCCAGTGTACCCTGCCACTGCGCATGTGAATAACGAGTTAGAACGATGAAAAACTATCTTGTTAGGATCTTACAGGAAAATGGGTGTTTACCGAAACCTAGAAGAATGATTTCCACCTCGAGGTCCGGTAATTGAGTCTCAAACACAAGCCACTTGTGCAACCGGAGATCGATTCTGATTGATCCGCGTGACCTGCCCCATGTCTACAAATGGTGAGGCACCACCGAGAAGTGACCAGCAAGCAGGGAGAAACGTTGCTGCGGATTCTGTGGAATCCTGCTGGCTGAGCACCCACTGAGCCCCCAGCTGAATTCGGGATTTCAGACAGGGAAGTTAGAAATACATTTCTATCCCCCAAAGCGGAAACTCCACAAAGGAAACCAACAGCCACCATCTTGGAGAGCTGAAGTAACCACCACCACTCCCCGACAGATTGCAACAATAAAACAGGTGTGTGTTTCTCAGGTCATCTCACATACAGAGGGGAATTCGCATAAAATCTCTCCTAGGCTTTTGGGGGAGGGATAATCAGAGCAAGTCTGAATAAAGACTGGGGGAAAACTAGAGGCACCTGACCTTCATCTGCCCTTCCCATCAGCGGCAAAAATGAAACTTGTCTAGCCAGTGCGGGGCTAGGGGCAAGTGGAAAAAATTAAAACAATAGAGTTCCAGGGTTCCCAATAGACACCCTCCACACCCAACAAACGGCAGACCCAGAGAACAGTTTGAGCTGCCGAGAAGCATCACTCAGGAGAAATCTGGTCTAGCAGGAGAAATCAGGACTAGCAAGATAAACAAGGGGACTAGAGGCCATGCCCTCCTGTCTGGGTGGCTGGAGACCACCTTCCTGCTGGCGCCAGCCCACCTGCTGACGCTATGTCTTGAAGGCTGTAGAATGCGTGCCTGCCGGCGACCGAACGCGCAATTGTGTGGCTAGAGATCACCCACGCGCCGGCGACAGCCCACCCGCTGCCTGCGCTACTGGGTGGCTGGAGACTGCCGGCCTGCCAGCGATTGGGAGCTGAAACCAACCAGAGACAATCCAGTCCACCCCCCCAATTCGGACACTCTGGCAAGGAGCCTGGGGCCCACCACAGCAGAGAGGTGACATCACTGGAGCTCGGCCGTCAGAATTCCTTAACAGCGGAATCCACTTAAGCAGGCATAGTCTACCAACACAAAGGAGAGAAAACAGAGATATATAAACCCATAACAAATCTATAGAAGAGAGCAGAAACACAGCAATCAAATAGAGCTGGAAAATAACATGAACATCATGAAAAAACAAGGGAAAAAAAGGTGTACAAACAATAAAGGCCAACTTAATACTACAGGAGAACCTAGAAGCATCAGAAACAGGGATAGGGAAAAAACTTAAGTCATACCTAACTCAGATGGAAAGGAATAATAGAGATGACATGAGGCAGCAAGTCCAAGCAATAAAAGTATATTTTGAAAATGAATTAAACAAACGAATTCAAATGGCAAAGAACAAGCTTTACCAGCAGATAGAGATCTTTTAAAAAATCATAAAGTAATTCTAGAAATGCAGGAAACTATAAACGAAATTAAAAACTCAAACAAGAATATTACAAATAGACTAGATCAAGTAGAAGTCAGAACATCAGATAATGAAGACAAAGTTTGTCAACTTGAAAAGAATATAGTCAACACAGAAAACATGCTTAAATCCCATGAGCAACTATTCAAGAGATATGGGATGTCATAAAAAAAACAAAATTGGGAGTCATCGGGATAGAAGAAGTCATAGAGATTCAAACCAAATGAATGGACAACATATTAAATGAAATAATTCTAGAAAACTTCCCATAGATGAAAGATGTAATGGATTGCCATATCCTGGAAGCATACAGAACCTCAAACATTCAAAACCATAATAGACCAACTCCAAGACATATAATTATGAAGATAGCCAACATACAGAACAAGGAGAGAATATTAAAAGCTACGAGAGAAAGTAGGCAGATAACATTCAGGGGTAAACCAAGTAGGTTAACAATTGATTTTTCATCACAGACTTTGAAAGCAAGAAGATATTTGAACAATGTATTTCAAACACTGAAAAATAATGGGTTCCAACCAAGAATACTGTATCCAGCAAAATTAAGCTTCAGATTTGACAATGAAATTAAGTCTTTCCTGATAAACAAAAGCTAAAAGAATTCGCAGACAGAACACCAGCCCTGCAAAGCATTTTGAGCAAAATACTACAAGAAGAGGAATTGAAAAATAGTGCCCAAAACTAACAGCGGGAAGTATCTCAGTAAAGGGGTAAGAAAATAACCAAAAAGTAAAAACTACCCAAATTAAAATAAATAAATAAATAAACATGACTGGAAGTACAAATCATATTTCAATTGTAACCTTAAATGTTAAAAATCTAAACTCACCAATCAAGAGACATAGGCAAGTAACCTGGATCAAAAAAATAAATCCAACAATATGCTGCCTTCGGGAGACTCATATGATAGGTAAAGACATACACAGGCTGAAAGTGAAAGGTTGGGAAAAATCATACCACTCACATGGCCCTCGGAAGCAAGCAGGAATGGCCATACTCATATCATATAAAATCAACTTCAAACCTACGTTAATCAAAAGGGATGAAGTAGGACACTATGTATTGTTAAAAGGAACCATCCACCAACAAGACATAACAATTATCAATTGGTATGCACCAAACAATTGAGCTGCAACGCTCATAAAACAAACTCGCCTCAAGTTCAAGAGTCAAATAGACTACAACACAATAATTATGGGTGACTTCAACACACCGCTCTCGACATTAGACAGATCCTCTATAAAAAACTGAATAAAGAAACTATAGAATTCAACAGCACAATCAATAACCGTGACTTAACCGACATATATAGAATATATCAACCATCATCAAGTGGATACACTTTATTCTCAGCAGCACATGGATCCTACTCCAAGTTAGACCATATATTATGCCATTGGGCAACTCTTAGTAAATATAAAGGCGTGGAGATAATACCATGCACCATATTTGATCATAATGAAATGAAACTGGAAATGAATGAGAAAAGATGGAAGGAAAAATCCTACATCACTTGGAAAATGAACAATATTCTACTGAATGATCAATGGGTTACAGAAGACATAAAGGAGGAGATAACAAAATTCTTAGAATCAAATGACAATACAGACACAACAAACTGGAATCTTTGGGACACAAAGAAGACAGTTTTAAGAGGGAAATTCATTTCTTGGAGTTCTTTCCTCAAAAAAAGAATAAAACAACAAATAAATAAACTCACAGTACACATCAAAAACCTAGAAAAGGAAGAGCAAAACAACAGCAAATGTAGTAGAAGACAAGAAATAATTAAAATTAGAGCAGAAATCAATGAAATTGAAACAAAAAAACATTGAAAAAATTGATAAAACTATAAGTTGGTTCTTTGAAAAAATAAATAAGATTTACAGGCCCTTAGCCATGCTAAGAATGAGAAGAAGAGAGAGAACTCAAATTACTAACATACGGAATGAAAAAGGCAATATCACAACAGACAGTACACAAATACAGAAGATAATTAGAAAGTATTTTGAAACCCTATATTCCAATAAAATAGAAGATAGTTAAAATATCGATAAATTTCTTAAGTCATACGATCTGCCCAGATTCAGTCAGGAAGACACACACAATTTAAACAGACCAAAAACAAAAAAAGAAATAGAAGAAGCCATCAAAAGACTACCAACCAAAAAAAGCCCTGGACCTGATGGGTATACAGCGGAGTTCAACAAAACCTTCAAAGAAGAATTAATACTAATACTTTTCAAGCTATATCAAGAAATAGAAAAATAAGGAGCTCTTCCAAATTTATTCTCGGAGTCCAAAATCACCCTGATCCCAAAACCAGACAAAGACACTTCAAAAAAGAAAACTACAGACCAATATCTCTAATGAACTTGGATGCAAAAATTCTCAATAAAATCCGTGTGAATTGAATATAAAAGCATATCAAAATAGTTGTGCACCAAGATCAAGTAGGATTCATCCCTGGAATGCAAGGCTGGTTCAATATACGGAAATCAATAAATGCTATTCACCACATCAAGAGACTTAAGGACAAGAACCATATGATCATCTCGATAGATGTAGTAAAAATATTCGACAAAGTTCAGCATCCCTTTATGTTCAAAACACTAGAAAAACTAGGGAAAACAGGAACTTACCTCAACATTGTATAAGCTATATATGCTAAACCTCAGGCTAGGATCATCCTAAATGGAGAAAACTCAAGGCATTACCTCTAAAATCTGGAACAAGACAGGGATGCCCTCTATCACCACTTCTATTCAATTTAGTTCTTGAAATACTAGCAAGAGCAAGTAGACAGACAAAAGAAATTAAAGGCATAAAAATAGGAAAAGAAGAACTTGAATTATCGCTATTTGTGGATGTCATGGTAATATATTTAACAGATCCAAAAGGGTCTACAAAGAAACTGCTAGAGTTAATAAATGAAGGATATAAAACCAACACGCATTAATCAAAGGCATTCCTGTATATCAGCAACAAAACTTCTGAAATGGAAATGAGGAAAACCATTCCATTCACAATATCCTCAAAGAAAATAAGATACTTGGAAATCAACCTAACAAAAGAGGTGAAAACCACAGAACCCTAAAGAGAGAGATAGAAAAAGATCTTAGAAGATGGAAAAATGTACCCTGTTCATGGATAGGCAGAACTAAATTCATCAAAATGGCAAAATTACCCAAAGTTCTCTACAGGTTTAAAGCAATGCCAATCAAAATCCCAACGACATTTCTTGTAGAAATGATTAAGCAATCATGAAATTCATATGGAAAAACAAAAGACACAGAATAGCAAAAGGAATTCTAAGCAGGAAGTGTGAATCGGGAGGTATAGCGATACCAGAGTTCAAACTTTACTACAAAGCAATAGTAACAGAAACAGTGTGGTACTGGTAACAAAACAGGCAGGTGGACCAATGGTATAGAATAGAGGACAGAGAAACCAATCCACAAAATTAAAACTTTCTTATATTTGATAAAGTGGCTATAAACATGCAATGGATGAAGGATAGCATCTTCAATAAATGGTGCAGGGAAAATTAGAAATCCATATGCAACAAAATGAAACTGAATCCCGTTCTCTCACCATGCACAAAAGTTAACTCAAAATAGATCAAGGAGCTAGATATCAAATCAGAGACACTGCGTCTCATAGAAAAAAAAGTTGGCTACGATCTATATACTGTGGGGTCGGGCTCCAAATTCTTTAATAAGACATCAATAGCCCAAGATTTAATAACAAGAATAAACAAATGGGAGTTACTTAAACTAAAAAGTTTTTTCTCAAGAAGAGAAACAATAAGAGAGGTAAATAGAGAGCCTACAACCTGGGAACAAATTTTTACCCCTCACACTTCAGATAGAGCCCTAATATCCAGAATATACAAAGAACTCAAAATATTAAACAATAAGATAACAAATAACCCAATCAACAAATGGTCCAAGGACCTAAACAGACACTTCACAGAGGAGGACATACAATCAATCAACAAGTACATGAAAAAATGCTCACCATCTCTAGCAGTCTTAGAAATGCAAATCAAAAACACCCTAAGATACCATCTTACTCCAGTAAGATGAGCAGCCATTATGAAGTCAAACAAAAATAAGTGTTGGCGAGGATGTGGGGAAAAGTCTACACTTGTACACTGCTGGTGGGACTGCAAATTGGTGAGGCAAATTTTGAAAGAAGTATGGGTATTCCTGGGAAAGCTGGAAATGGATCCACCATTTGACCCAGATATCACCCTTCTTGGACTGTTTCCTGAGGATCTTAAAAGAGCGTACTATAGGGATACTGCCACATCAATGATAATAGTGGCACAATTCACAATAGCTAGACTGTGGAACCAACTTAGATGCCCTTCAATAGATTAATGGATAAAAAAAAATGTGGCATCTATACACAATGGAGTATTACACAGCACAAAAAATGACAAAATCATAGAATTTGCAGGGAAATGGATGGCATTAGAGCATATTATGCTAAGCGAAGCTAACCATGAGCAAATAAGAACAGAACAGGGAGGAAGAGCATGAGGAAAAGATTAACATTAAACAAAGACGAATGGGGGGAGAGAAAGGGAGAGAGAAGGGAAAGCTTATGAAAATTGTAGGAGACCCTCAATGTTACACAAAATTGCATATAAGATGTTGTGAGGGGAAGTGGGGGGGAAACAATGGAGAGAATTGAACAATAGCAGATGAGGTAGAGAGGGAAGATGGGAGGGGAGGAGAGGGTGGAAAGTAGGGGATAGGAAAGGTAGCAGAATACAACAGTCACTAATTTGCCATTTTGTAAAAATGTGAATGTGTAATCGATGTGATTCTACAATTCGTATCTGGGGAAAAAATGGGAGTTCATAACCCAATTGAGTCAACTGTATGAAAGATGATATATCTTGAGCTTTGTAATGTTTTGAACAACCAATAAAAATAAATAAATAAATAAAGTTTTAAAATTTAGTGGGAAGAAATCAGCTAAAAATGGGTTCAGATGTATTCATTTTGCTATGCAGAAACTTTGTTTTGTGTAGTTGTAAATATCACAAATTTATTTTACCAGAAAATGCACATAAATTGAGATTAAAGGATAATTCACCTACCTTCATGAAAAATTCATAGCATTTTTTACACTTTTCATATTTCATTTTTTTCGTGAATATTTTGTCATGGACAAGGTCTAGTCTTAGGCTATTCTTCCAGAATACTACCTCATCTGACAAGCTCGTACAATGTGTTGGATTCTTCTTTTCATCTCTTATTTAATAGTTTCTAGCTGATAATGTGTATTATTTTTTATCTTTATTTGGACATACAAACCTAACTATATCTTTGCATTTTATGTTTTACTGGGGAAGAGACTCATCAAAAGCTCTTTGTTATATGTATCAACAATCAAACATTTAGAGCATGCAATTATTCTTAATTTTGCATGAAAATAAATTTGTACCATTTTTCTTATAAAGATGTAGTATTATTAATAATGTCCCTACTGTAATAAGTAACTACTTACAAGAAGAATTAAACAATTGACTTTATATCAATTATGAACTTGAAAAGTACTAAAATAAGTATTTGGCAATTAATACACAATTGATAGAAATTGAAATCACAAAAAAGCCATTTAAAATGTCAGTGCATATGGTCCTTAAATAATAGGTGGTTCAAATAAAATTTCTCTAATTCATAAGAGTTAATATGCCATATTACAGCTTAATGTGATATAAAACCTTAAATTATCAGTATTGATAAATAAGAATGATACCTGTTTACTTAAATATGTTTATTTGATTTTCACTGTAAGATGTTAATTATGGAAGAATTGAGAAATAAGAATGACTTGGTCTATATTATTTCTAACAAGAAAATCAAAGTACTTTTAAATATATATATATATATATATATATATATATATATATATATATATATATATATATATATATAATACATGTAATGCATATGCATGAATATAGATATATATGTATAATAAATGTATTGTAATATATCTATCAGGTGATTATAATTTTTAAATTTTCTCAAGAAAAAGAATGACTATAAAAAACAGTCTTAAATTTAAATTTCATAACATACTACTGTTTGTAATGACATGAGAGAAAAATAGATATGGAGGGGAAACGAAAAAGGAAGGGAGAGAATGGGGAAAATGAGGAAGAAAGTGAGTAAAGAAGAGGGACATGAGTGTATGATGTTAAGATAAAAGTGGAGGGGCTGGGTTTGTGGCTCAGTGGTAACATGCTTTTCTACCATGTGTGAGGCACATGGTTCTATTCTCAGCACCACATACAAATAAACAAAATTAAGGTCAATCAACAACTGAAAAAATAAAAAATAAAAAAGAAGAAATATTACGAAAATTCCAAGCTTTGATGAATGTAAAATAAAAAAAAATTATGTTACATAGCCTTATGTAATTTCCAGACTATCCAAAATAGTCACTAAATGTTAGATTATTAGTGCTATAACTAAAAATCCATTGATCTTTCCTCTACATTCTGTGGCATGCTAGTGCTAAAATAAATTGTATTATTAATCCCCCCAAAATCCTAATATTTCTACAGTAACTGACTCAGTTGAACATCAATGCAAGTAGACTCCTATGAGACATGATTTGCATTTTGACGTTCATTTTTATTCAACACTGGTACATTACTATTTCTTCAGTTTATGCACATCATAGCATATATGTTTCATCAAAATTTCGCAAATTAATAGGCATTTGTTTCACATTCAATCACTTCCTGCTTGAGAACACATGTATTCCTCCATGTTTCTTGACTGCTCTTTTCATGAGACTTCTTTCCAAACACATTATTTTCGATTTCCATTATCACATTTGAAGCAAAACTCACAAACCTGTCACAATAAACCATAACACTAATATTACCATTAGATGTGTAACTGGTTGGAATGAATGGTTGTATATCAATATAAGATTTCTTACTTAGTTTCAGATATGAATTCAATCCATTATTTAAAGTGGAACCAGTTATATTATTTATTCACAGTACAGTCTATTCACGAATTATCTCTATATTCATAGACACAGGTACACCTCTTTGTACCCCCAATACTAATTTATACATCCTCAAAATATAGCTCCCAGAAATGGTGGAAGAAATACTCATGTCACCTGATCTACATATACATTTTATCACAGTAATATTCTGGACACAAAAAGCAAAGGTCACACTTATGATTGTACAAAACCTAAATGAAAAGTGAACATGGATTACTAAAAACATCCATGTCCAGGATTCCTAATGCTCTCAAATGAAAATCCTATTGGTGACTACATATTTGTTTCTTCCAAAGATTATATATTCAAACTCAACCATGTTGAAAATGTCTAATCCTGTCACTCACTTTATACTTTGCCTGATTTTGTAATGTCTCTATTGATATCTGCTTTCCTACATATTTTCCCCAGTTAATCATTGTGACTTCCTCGTCACATGTGCTGATATTTACATTCACTCTCTTAGCGATACCCTACTTCTAAATAACTTTTGTTCCAAATCCTACACTCATTCTTCTTCCTAAACCTACCGAATATCTTCCTAATCCTACCGACTATCACTTTTTGACTGGATGTTCTCTTCTACATTCAATCATCCAAGGTGAAAGGTCCTATGCCATTGTATATCGATTTATCTGAAACATCTGTGCAGAATGTAATTCAACGCTAAGTATCCCAATCAAGGGACAAATGACCTTCTGAGCTTCAAATCTTACTTAGATTTCTGTTTTTATACATATATTTCACCTCTATATTCTTATAAATATCACAGGTTCCCAATACCATTATTCATCCAGCAGAATGGTTCCTAACCCATATTGAACATGTTAATAACACTAATCATTCACTGTTCCCTCAATCTAACGTTACTGAAGAGCAGCGACAGTGTTGGTCTTACAATACAAGAATGTATGGGATCTTCCACCTGCTGAGAACATCAAAGGTACATGCAGAAATGATCTCTGGAGAAGATGTAGGCAGCTATGAAGGACCTGAGAGAGCAAAAGACATCTCCAAGGCAAACAACCTGGTAGGATGAAGGAATGTGTCTGAATCAGCCTCAATCTTCTTAATGTAGAGTAGACCAAACCAGGCCTGTGTGGAAAGCTCTTCCCATGTGCGTATGGTTGATATACCATTCTAACATATGAAAGTGTCACAGGAAGTAGGGGCAGCCTCCATCTCATGGGACCCTTGGAAGCCACTGTTAGGACAAAGTGGTTGCCAAGGCAGTGACCTCATTCATTTCCTGAAAGAAGTGATCACACCTCACTTCCTTGGTGCTGAAAGTCTCTGAACTTGGGATCCAGGAAGCCAGGCACCCAGAGCCATTACCAATCCCAGTCCCAGTGGTCTCACTTGATTGAATTTACCAAAGACAGAGTCAGTCTTTCTTCTTACCTGTTAAGGTCTGTAAACAAGTCAGATTGGCACCTGTTATTTTGCCAGAGAAATGTTAGAGTCTGTAAACAAGTCTGGATGGCACCTGGAAAAATGCCAGAGGGAGTGGTTTGTGAAGTAACAAAAGCGAGCCATTAAGTGTGGAGATTCCTTATTGGTTGACTGCTGTATCTATTTTATGCTAATTAGATAGGCTGTATAAAAAGTATAAATATCGCTCAGATCTTACAATTAACGGCTCTCATTCCTGCTGCATCAACGTACACAAGTTATTCGTCACCCCCCAGGTTATTCTGCTGCAGCGGGACTGCGGCAGATGGTGGCCCGTTATGGGGAGCCCCGGGACACTCACGGGTAAGGGACAAAAAAAGCATTCTGTCCATAGATAGAAAGGGAGCAATCTGCTTGTTCCTAGGCAGATAGGGCGATAGGAAAAATGGCCATTTCGAGAAAATGGAGAAGATTGATGCAGTATGTTTGTGTCTTGTTTTGTCTTGAAATGTTGTATTGTCTTTGTGATGAAAATATGGAAAGGGTGAGAAGTAAATTGATAAGAGAAAAAGGCACCCCAGTGGAACCAAGAATAGTTAGGGCATGTGTTGATAAAAGCCCAGAAACTCTAGTCAGAAAGAAAAAGAAAGTTCAGAAAAAGAAGGATTATCAGGAAAAAAGTTGCAGCAAAAGGCTACTACTGAATACTTTTCGATACTGGAGGGTGCGTGAAATGACAAGGCGGCTGCCACCAGCCCAAGCCGATCATGGCACAGCAAGAATTTTCCAAGAGGCAGTTGCGGGCTCTTCCCCGCCCCCCTGCCTGGGGGAGCGGATCACCACTGTGAGCCCAAATCTAGACCTGACCTGGAGGCACAGTCTCGCAGCCTTTTGCTCCCTGTGCCTGGAAGCAGTTTGAGCCCAGGAGTCTCCCTGGGGCCATCTGGGGCTGCCCAGGATGCTACAGCTGGCAGAAGATGCTACTGGCATCCCTGAAGTTTGATCATTTCCAAGGCCAGTAACTACAATGGGTCTCCCACACCTGCAGGCTGATGAGTAATGAGTACTATTAAGGCTTATTTCAAATGTAAAAAACCTTGAGATAATGTACTAAAATTGTTCAGAAGGTTGTTTTCTTAGTGAAATGCTACAGGATTTTCTTTAGCCATCTGGAGTTCCTGCCTTCGTCCAAGTGCCGGTGAAAACAAAGGTGGAAGAATTTACAATGTTGCTGAGAACTGGAGGAAACTTCGGCTGAGAACCCGAGGAGACTTCGGAGCTATCGCTGTTTCTGCTACTACAACTTAAGCTAGCTGCCTGCAGAACTTACCTGGACTGTGATTTACCTGAACTCTGAGTTAATCTATTGAGACACTGCTTTATCTGGACTGAGACAACAAACTGTAATCTACAACAACTTTTAACTCGGTATCTTTGCTAACGGTGTCATTGCTGGTATAAGTTTTCCAAGGGCTTCTTGCATGGAGCAATCAATTGGCTTGGTATTGTAACATTTTGTATCCTCCCTTTCTGTTTCTAGCACTTTATTTATGGTGTTTCTGTAAAAAACACTATGGTCCTTATTTAAATTAAACAAAAGGGGGAAATGTTAAGGTCTGTAAAGAAGTCAGATTGGCACCTGTTATTTTGCCAGAGAAATGTTAGAGTCTGTAAACAAGTCTGGATGGCGCCTGGCAAAATGCCAGAGGGAGTGGATTGTGAAGTAACAAAAGCGAGCCATTAAGTGTGGAGATTCCTTATTGTTTGACTGCTGTATCTATTTCATGCTAATTAGATAGGCTGTGTAAAATGTATAAATACCGCTCTTATTCAACAATAAATGGCTTCCACTCCTGCTGCATCAGTCTACACAAGTTGTTCGTCACCCTCCCGGTTATTTTGGCCAGCCAGCTGGGCTGCGGCACTTACCTACTGATGTGAGGATGGCCAAATGCCAGGGAAGCTCTGAAGATGGTTCTTTCCTGATAAAGCAGGTATTGGCTCACCGCTGACTCCTGACTACTTCAAGAGTTGGCAAAGGAAAGCAGATTTGAGACAGGACAAGCAATTTTTGGGAATATAGTATGGCCCATCAGTCAGAGGACACTCTGGATAGTCACAGACCAACTTGGAGGAAAAAGTTGCCTTTGTGGGTGTGGTTGTGGGTTTGTGTATCCCACTGTGTCTGTGGTTATAGACATTAGACAAGAGAAGGCATCAATGGATGTGTTCTGTCTAGTAGAAAGCTTCTCAGCATTCATCCTGCCAAATTTATGAATGGACTACGTCTTTCCTTATGAATGGGCAACACCTGCTATCTTCCTAAGTTCCTGTTTTCTTCCTGAATTCTGGCCACTCTCAAGAATAGGCTCATGGTTTTGTGTAAAAGATATGTACCACCTCCAAACTCTGTAACATGGCCTTGTACTGGATAGCTGAAGGGAATGGAGAGGAACTCAGAAAACTCAGTATGACCAGTAAAGTGTCAGTGGAGAAACACTGATTTGGGCCTTTTGTTTACCTATTGTTCCATTGCCCTGAATGTCTGGAAGGTCTTTGCCTCTGTCCACCCCTTTGTGAAGCCTGAAGAAAACAGTTTTCTAATGGAAAATAATGAGCATCACCTGTGGCTCTTTGCTTAATTGCCATGGAAAGGGATGTGTCTGAATCACCCTCTTGGCCCTGTGTGAGGCTGTGACTTAGATTCTCACCACCTGATGAATCTAAGGAAAGATCTCATGTGTGCATCCAAAACCAAAATGGAAAAAGAGCAGTCTTGTGGATGAAGTCTCTCGCCTTCCTCTGTAAGGTTCCTGACTTCCATCAAGTGAGAATAGGTATCCTTTGGTTCAAAATGTTTTCAAAGCCCTGCAGAAGCAAGCCCATAGGTGCTTGGATTTTCTCATGACTCCAATTCACATAAAGAATCTAAACCCCACAGACATTAGGCTCAAATTGGAGAAGCAGAGCAGTATTAATGGCAGGCCTATTTGATCACTCCTTGTTCACAGATAGGTTGTCAAGCCACCCTGACTTTAGACAAATGAGGGTAGGGAGCATATTTTGGATACTGTCTTAAGCAGCGCCCCTCATGGAAAATTCCAGCCAGAGATTATGATGAGTGTCTATGTGGAAGTAGTTGAGAGCCATGTGGGAGTATTTTGGTTTTAATTGTGGTCATTTGTTTGGCTGATGGAAGAGATGACTGTGTCCACCTTGGCTTGAACTCTGGTGTGAGTCTTCTTAGAGACTGAGTTCTGGAAATGACTGCAGAGATGTATTGCCATGAATTGTGTTGGGATTTTTGGAGGCCACGCATGGTAGTGGCCTTTGGAAACTGAGATCTAGGCCCAGGGGGCTTCCCACAGAGCACTGGGAATCTGAGCCAGAATATCACATGATTTTATTCTTTAAGACTTGACAGCCATAGTTGAAAGTAAAAACACACGTGGACCTCACATTGTAGTCCTCAATGGGCCTGGCTTCATTTGATCTTTTGGCCACTCTTTGGGAAGTCTTGCCTGTGAGAGTTCTCCAGATCTTTCATTAAAATGGGCTTTCTCACCATTTAATCTTTCCAGAATGAATTAAATCCCACAGTGGCTCCAACCTCATCCTTGAAAAATGGCTAGATAAACATCATAAAAATTTGAAATTCCCATCACCAGGTGACACTGGATACACTTTGGATTTTCTGTTGCTGATCATGAGTGTACCAGACAGTGCCTTGATTGACTGGGTTTCATGAAAATGGTGTAGAACAGTGATGCAAATAAGTTAAAGTCTGCTGAGTAGTGGGCCTAGAGGAGTGTTTTGCAGGTCTGTGATAAAACTTCTGTGGTGGGGTCATGTGGATCTGCAAAAAGGCTTGTAACTGACATGGTGCACCCAGCAGACACTTGTATGTAAAGGCATCTTGTTGAATGGAGAGTTTTCAGGGCAATGTTCAGAATCAGGTTGCTATAGTCAAGGGGGCAAGCTATGTGGGATAGAAGCCTGGTTGGTGCATTCTCCTGCAGACCCTGACGCACAACACGTGACAGATCTCCCTCCAGCACTGTGACGCAGTTGAATTCCTTGTATTTCCTGAAGCCAATACCAAACTCCCAGTGCAGCAGCAAGAACACCATGAAAAGTGGAGGATGACCAAATGGCTTCACATTCCACAAGGGGCTACACTTAGCCTTCAGTGGCAAGAGTTTACTTACAAAGACAGAATTCAGCCTTGCTGCCTCACGTTCTTTGGAAAATAAGAAACCATGTTCTGCAGGTCACATAGATGGAGACCCAGCTTTGGTGGTCTCACTAGAAAGGAAGCCATAGGTCCTGACAACAACATATACTTCAAGTGGCCAACCTCAGAGGCAGGTCCTCCAGAAGTCTTTAGGCTGGCAGATCTCCATATTTATGCAGTATTTACCCTGTCTCTTACTTTTGGAAACTCCTCTACCACCTCCAAGATTGTGAACTCATAACCATGTTCCATTCCTGATATGTATTCACAGATTTTCTAACTCTTCTTCTTTTATGTTGTCTTACTTGGGGCAAAGATAGTGTCAAGGTATTGTTGTGAATGAGAGTAGAAAGATTTTGTGTAGCACATATTTGCATACACATTTGATTCATTTTCCTATTTTACATTCAAAATACTGAATCCCTGACACTAACCCATACCCTACTAGACTCTGACTACTAATCCTAACATGGTGGAGAGAAATAATGCAAACATAATTGAAATACAAACAGTTCAGAGAAGGCATGGTGTATAGTTGGATTTGCCTTTTGCATGATAAAGTGTAGGTGTTATAAATCTAGTAAATTTTTAATTAAAATAGTTCACCATGGGTTTTTGTAGTTAACAAATACGTGAATTCCTGTCTCCCTTTCTCTGTAGCCTATTCAGCACATGTATTTTTATATGCACATATAGAATCCTACCTGGTATCACACGTACATTTTTGTGACTTGGCTGACTTGGAGATACAAATTGTGAGAAAAGATAACTCCTCCTAAACGCTGTTGGAACTGAAAATTCAACCTATGTGTGAGCTTCCTAGGAGAACAACATTGTACATAAATCCATGCTCAGTACAATAAATAATTTTGCATCTGTGGATGTTATATATTTCATGATGAATATTGATTGGCTTATATATTGGTACTTTTTAATATCTCTGTGTGTGTTTTGGGTGTGTGTGTGTGTGTATATATATATATATATATATATATATATATATATATATACACTCTCAAGATTTTTCAAAATATGAAATATATGTGTCTTATATACACTACCGAAATTCATTCATGTTCATGTATGTGGATTTATAATAAAAATTTCACAAGATTATTTCAGAAATATTCATTCACCTGAACTGCATATTTGTTTCCTAGTACTTAAAACTAACTTCAGTGAATGGTGCATACAAATCCTAATATTTCTACAGTAATTGACCCAGTTTAACATCAATGCAATTAGATTCCTATGGGACATGGTGTGTATTTTGATGTTCATTTTTATTCAACACTGGTTCGTTAATTTTTCTTCAGTTTATGCACATCATAGGATATATATTTCATCCACGAATTCACAAATTTATAGGCATTTGTTTCACTTTCAATCACTTCCTGCTTCAGAACACATGTATTCCTCCAGGTTTCTTGACTGGTCTTTTAATGAGACTTCTTTCCATACACAATTTTTTCGATTTCCATAATCACTTTTGAAGCAAATCTCACACAATCTTTATAATAAAACATAACGCAATTTTACAATTAGATGTGTAACTGGTTGGAATGAATGATTGTATATCAATATAAGTTTTTGTGCATATTTTCACATATCAATTCAATCCATTATTTAAAGTGGAAACAGTTATATTATTTATTCACATTATTGTCAATTCATGCATTAATTCTATATTCATAGACACAGGGTACATATCTTTGTACCGCCAATAATAAATTATACATCTTCAAAATATTGCTCCCTGAAATGGTATAAGAAATACTTATGTCACCCGATCAACATATACATTTTATCATAGTAATATTCGGGACACAAAATGCAAAGGTCAAACTTATGATTGTACCAAAGCCTAAATTGAAAGTGAGCATGGATTACTAAAAACATCCATGTCCATGTTGCCTAATGTTCTCAAATGTCAATCCTATTTGTGACAACATATTTTTTTCTTCCTAAGATTATATATTCAATCTCAACCCTGTTGAAAATATCTAATCCTATCACTCACTTTATAGTTTTCCTGATTTCTTAATGTCTCAATTGATATCTGCTTTCCGACATATGTTCCCCAGTTCATCATTGTGACTGACTCTTCACATGTGCTCACATTTAAATTCACTCTCTATCCGAAACCCTATTGCTAGAGAACTTTTTGTCCAAAACCTATACTCACTCTTCTTTCTGAAACTGAATATCTTCCTAATAATTCCAACTATCCCTTTTTGACTAGAACTTCTCATCAACATTTCATCATCCAACGTACAAGGTCCTATGCCATTGTACATCGATTTATCTGAGACATCTCTGCAGAAAATAATTCAAATCTAAGTATCCAAATCAAGGGCCCAATGCCCTTCTGGGCTTCAAATCTTACCTACATTTCTGTTTTCATACTAATATTTCACCTATATTTTCTTGTAAATATTGCAGGTTCCCAATCATTCCTGCAGAATGATTCCTAATTCAAATCGAACATGTTATTAATCCTAACCATACACTGTTCCCTCAATCTAACTTTACAGAAGATTAGGGACAGAGTTGGTCTTTCAATTCAGGAATCTAGCGGATCTTCCACATGCTAAGATCCTCAAAGGTCCATACAGAAATGATTCCTGGAGAAGATGTAGGCAGCTATGAAGGACCTGAGAGAGAAAAAGTCATCTCAATGGAATGGCTCACTGCTGACTCCTAATAACCTCACAGAGTTGGCCAAGGAGACCAGATCTGAGACAGGACAGGCCATTTCTGGGAACATAGTATGGCCCACCAGTCAGAGGACACTCCGGATAGTCACAGACCTACTTGGGGGTAGGAGGTGCCTTTGTGGGTTGGGTGTGAGTTTGTGGTCTTGTCTCATTTTCTGAGAATAGGTAGGAAAGGCAGTTTGTTCATTTTGGAGTGGATGGTTTCTAGAAAGTCTTTTGACAAGGAGTGGGTTTCTATGTCTGGGTATCCCACTGTGTTCATGGATGAAGACATTAGAAAGAGCATGCATCAATGGATGTGTTCTGTCTAGTAGAAAGCTTCCCAGCATTCATCCTTCCCAATTTATAGATGGACATGGCTTGCCTTCTGGATGGGCAACACCTACTGTCTTCCTAAGTTCCTGTTTTCTGCCTGAATTCTGGCCACTAACCATAATAGGCTCATGGTTATTTGTCCAAGATATTTACCACCTCCAAGCTCTGGGACATGTCCATGTACAGGATAGCTGAAGGGAATTGGAGCATCTCAGAAAACTCAGATATCAATGTGACCAGTAAAGTCTCTGTGGAGAAACCCTGCTTTGGGCCTTTTGCATACCTATTCTTCTGTTGCACTGAATAACAGGAAGGTCTTTGATTAGGCCATGCCTTTGTGAAGCCTGAAGAAAACAGTTTTCAAATGGAAATGAATGGGCATCACCTGGGGCTCCTTGCTTAATTGTTTGGAAAGGGATGTGTCTGAATTGGCCACTTGACCCTGTGTGAGTCTGTGGCTTAGATACTCAGCACCTAATGGACCTAAAGAAAGATCCCATGTGTGCACCCCAATCCAAAATGTCCAAAAAGCATTCATTGTGGAGTACGTCTCTCGCCTTCCTCTGTAAGGTTCCTGATCTCCATCAAGTGAGAATAGGGATCCTTTGCATCAAATGAGTACTTCAAAGCCCTGCAGAGTCTAGCCCATTGGTGCTTGTGATTACGCATGACTCCACTTCACATACAGAATCTAAATCCCACAGTCAGTAAGACTCAAATTGGAATTGTGGAGCAGTATTAAAGGCAGGGCTCTATGATCATTCCGTGTTCAAAGGAAGGGTGTCCAGGCAACCCTGACTTGTGACAAATGAGGTGTGAGGGTGCTTATTTTGAACACTGTGTTGGTCTGTGCCCCTCATGGAAACCTCCAGCCAGAGGTTATTATTAGTGCCTATATGGAAGAAGATGAGTGCCATGTGGGAGTCTTTTGTTTTTAATTGTGGTCATTTGTGTGGCGGTTGGAAGAGATGTCTGGTTCCACCTGGGCTTGAACTCTCTTGTGATTCCCCTTAGAGACTGAGTTGTGGAACTGTCCTCAGAGAAGTATTGCCATGAATTGTGTTGGGATTTTAGGAGGCCACACATGAGATTCGCCTTTGGAAACTGAGATCTAGGCCCAGGGTGGCTTTCCACAGAGCACAAGTAATCTCAGCCAGGATATCAAAGGATTTTATTGTTAAAGACTTGGCAGCCATAGTTGAGAGTCAAAACACACATGGAGCTCACATTGTAGACCTCAATGAGCCTGGCTTCATGTGAACTTTTGGCCACACTTTGGGAAGCTTTGCCTGTGATAGTTCTCCATTTCTTTCGTTCAAATGAGTTTCCTCGCCATTTAATGGTTCCTGAATGATTGGAAACCCACAGTGCCTCCAACTTCATCCTTAAAAATAGCTAGATAAATACCACCAAATTTTTGAAATTCCCTTGAGCAGGTGGCACTGGAGAACCTTTGGATTCCTGTTGCTGATCATGAGTATAACAGACAGTGCCTTGATTGTCTTGGTTTCATGAAAATGTTGTAGAACAGAGATGCCAGTAAGTTGGAGCCTGCTGAGTAGTTGGCCTAGAGCAGTGGTGGGGAGGTGTCTGATATAACATCTGTGGTGAGGCCATGTTTATCTGCCATTGGCTTCCAGATGGCTTGTGACTGACATTTTGAATCCAGCAGACCCTTGTATGTAAAAGCATCTTGTTATATGGAAAGGTTTCAGGGCAATGTTCAGAATCAGGTTGCTATGGTCAATGGGGCAAGCTCTGTGGAAAAGAAGATTGCTTGGTGCATTCTCCTGCAGACCCTGACCCACCACATGTGACAGAATTCCCTCCAGCACTTTGGTCAGTGGAACTCTTTGTATTTCAAGAAACAAATACCAAACTCCCAGTGCACCAGCAAGAAACACCACAAAAAGTGGAGGATGAAAAAATGGCTTTACAGTAAACAGGAGGAGACACTTAGTGCGCAGTGGCTACAGTTTACCTACAAAGAGAAAATTCAGCACTGCTGCCTCATGTTCATTGGGAAATAAGAAAAAATGTCCTCCAGGTCACATAGATCCAGACCCAGTTATGATGGTCTAACTAGAAAGGAAGCTAAATCTCCTGACAACAACATATATTTCAAGTGCCCAAACTCAGAGGCAGTTTCTCAAAAGTCTTTAGGCCAGCAGAACTCCATGTTTGTGGAGTGTTTACCCTGTCCCTTACTTTTGGAAACTCCTATACCACCTCCAAGGATATGAACTCCTGAGCATATTCCATTCCAGATATGTATTCACAGATTTTTGTAACTCATCTCCTCTAATTGTGTCTTACTTTAAGCGAAGGTGATGTCACGGCATTGTTCTGGATGAGAGTGGGAAGATTTTTTTGTAGCACATATTTGCATAAATATTGAATTTATTTTCCTATTTTCAATTCGAAATACTGAATCCCTGACACTAACCCATAAGCTACTAGACTCTGACTACTAATCCTAATATGATGGAGTAAAATAACCCACACAGAATAGAAATACAACCAGTTCAGAGGAGGCATGGTGTATAGTTATACTTTCCTTTTGCATGATAAAGTGTTGGTGTTATAAATCTTTTCAATTTGTAGTTAAAATAGTTCTCTATGTGTTTTTAAAGTTAACAAATATGTGAATTCCTGTCTCCCTTTCTCTGTAGCCTATTCAGCACATGCATTTTTATCTGCACATATAGAATACTACATGGTATCACACGTACATATTTGTGAGGTAACTGACTTGGCAAATACAAATTGTTAGAAGAAAACACTTCTTCTAAATGCTGTTGGAACTGAAAATTCAACCTATGGGTGAGCTTCCTAGTTGAACAACATAAATCCATATTTAGTAAAATCAATATTTTTGGATCTGTGGATGATATATATTTCATGGTGAATTTCCATTGGCATACATAATGCTACTTTGTAATGTCTGTATTTAGGTGTGTGTGTGTGTGTGTGTGTGTGTGTGTGTGTGTGTATATATATATTCACTCTGCTGATTATTCAAAATATAAAATATATGTGTCTTATTATACACTAACTAAATTCATTTATATTCATGTATTTGGATTTATAATCAACGTTTGAAAAGATTATTCTCAGAAATATTCATCAACCTGAAATACATGTTTGTTTCCTAGTACTGAAAACTAACTTCAGGGGATCATATTATGGCGGTGATGGGAGTTCATTACCCCCTTGTACTGCCTCACATTGCAGGAGAAGGATGAGTTAGAACGGCTAAAATCTATCTTGTTAGAAATTTCCAGGAAAATTGGTGTGCTCCAAAACCTACAGGAAGGATTTCCATTGCACAAGGACCAGCTACGGGGGCTCAAAGCCAGAGATTTGTCCTCACGGAGGGTCACGCTGCTTATTCAGCAAATTGCCCCACGGCTAGTGTCTGCAATGCATGCTGGGAAACGACGAGAGAGCAACGCAAAGATACAGCCCTGTGGATTATGCGGGCTCCCGCCAGCTGTGCAATCACTGTGCTCAGTGCTGAATTCTGGGTTTGAAACGGGGGAAGGAAGCGGTCCAATTCGGTTTTCCACACCGGTGAGACCACAGAGGAAGATAGCGGTCACCATCATGGATAGCTGACGTCACCATCCCTGTTTTCAACTGATCACAGCTCATTCAGATACAGAATAGGTAATTTCAGGCTGCCATTCACCATCATCTTGCAGACAAATTACTCAGGGTCAGTGCTAAAGAACCCACAAAAATTGCTTCTTGGATCCTGCTCCTATCAGAACATACACTGAGCCCGGAGCAGCTGAATTCCGGGTCCCAGAACTGCTCTGGCCCAGGGCTAAAGAACCTGTGGAAACTGTTTCTTGGTCTGGTCCTGCTGAATACTGTAGAGGTAAATGCCAACTGAGCCTTCATAGACAGTGGCAACAGGATTGAGACGGGGCTTGTGAGGGCCGGTCAGGACTCACCCGTTGCTTTGGTCACCCGGCAAAGGGAATGAAATGCTGCCATTCACATGGGATACCAACATGGCAGAGATCTGATGTGATCACAAAGGGGTGGAGGAGATAACTTCATCGATACCAGCGGCGAGAGAAATAGTTGGTCTCCTGGTAAAGAAAGTGAGTCACAAACATCCGAGTCTCCCTCACTTAGTCATCAAGCCAGAGGTGCAGAGCAGAGCTGCCACCTGTGCCTGGAACAGGCCCAGCGACCCACCGGCGTGGTAGTCACGTCACCCCAATTGGAGTAGGGGCAGAGCAGAGCCGACACCCATGCCTGCAAGGTAGGCAGACGTAACCACAGCGGCCGGTCAGCATGGTAGACAGATCACCCCAATTGGAGGAGCAGCACAGCCGCCAACCGCACCTGCAATGGAGACTTTTCCACTATACAAGTGCAATATAAATATATAGGGGGAAAATTTCAAAAACACAACAGTTTCACCAAGCAGAAAGAAACGCAAGCTGTATGAAAAGACAAGAAAAGAAAGGACCACAAGCAATGCAGGTCAACTCAACTTTAGAAGAAGGATTAGATGCAGCATATGGAATGTCAGATAAAGAATTCAGGATATACATGCTTCAGGTGATCTGGAATCTCAAGGAAGACATTAGACAGCAAAAATCAGACAATGAAAGATCACTTCGACAATGAATTACATAAAAAAATCCAAGTATCAAAGATAAACTATACAGGGAGATAGAGGTTATAAAAAACAAACAAACTGAAATCTTAGAAATGCAGGAAGTAATGAACCATCTTAAAAACTCAATTGAGAATACTACCATCAGAGCAGAATACATCAGACAATGAAGACAAAGTATTTCAACTCAAAAAGAACATATACAGCTCAGAAAGACTGTTAAGAAACCATGAGCAAAACTGCAAGAAATATGGGATAACATAAAGAGACTAAACATAAGAGTCATTGGAATACAGGAAAGTATAGAGGTCCAAACCAAAGGAGTGAGCAATCTATTCAATGAAATAATAGGAGAAAAATTCCTAGACTTGAAGAATGAGACAAAATCCCAAATCCTAAAAGTCTACAGGACGCCGAACGTGCAAAATCATAAGAGATCCACACCTAGACACATTATAATGAAGATACCCAACATACAGAATAAGGAGAGAATTTTAAAAGCTACAAGAGAAAGGAAGCAGATTATAGTTAGTGGTAAACCAATCAGGATAACAGCTGATATTTCAACACAGACTCTGAAAGCTAGAAGATCCTTTAATAACATATTTCAAACACTGAAAGAAAATGGGTTCCAACCAATAATCATGTATCCAGCGAAATTAAGCTTCAGATGGAAGATGAAATTAAAACCTTCCACGATAAACAAAAGTGAAAAGAATTTGCAGCTAGAAAACCATCTCTTCAAAACATCCTCGGCAAAACATTACAGGAAGTGGAAATGGAAAATACCAATGAAAACCAACAGTGGGAGGTAGGACATTAAAGGGGGGGGGAAATAATCAAAGAGGAAAACAAACTATGTTTAGTAACATAAATAAACAAATATGGCTGGAAGAACAACCCATATCTCAATAATAACCAAAAATCTTAATGGCTTAAACTCACCAATTAAGAGACACAGGCTAGTAGAATGGATCACAAAACAAGAACCAACAAAATGCTGCCTACAGGAGACGCATTTTATAGGAAAAGACATACATAGACTGAAAGTGATACTTGGAAAAATCATATCACTCTTATGAACTTCGGAAACAAGCAGGAGTGTCCATACTCATATCAAATAAAATAGATTTCAAGCCAAAGTTTATCAAATGGGATAAAGAAGGACACTACATACTACTCAAGGGAATCATACACCAACAAGATGTAACAATCATAAATATATATGCCCCAAACAATGGTGCAGCTTTGTTCATCAAACAAACTCTTCTCAATTTCAAGAGTCTAATAGACCACAATACAGTAATCATGGGAGACATGAACACACCTCTCTCACCACTGGACAGATCTTCCAAACACAAGTTGAATAAGGAAACTATAGAACTCAATAACACAATTAATAACCTAGACTTAATTGACATATATAGAATATACAACCCATCATGAAGAAGTTACACTTTTTTCTCAGCAGAACATGGATCCTTCTCAAAAATACATCATATATTATGTCACAGGGCAACTGTTAAACAATAAAAAGGATTAGAGATAATACCATGCATTTTATCTGATCATAATGGAATGAAACTAAAAATCAACTATAAAAGAAGGAAGGAAAAATCATCCATCACTTGGAGAATGAACAATAGGTTTCTGAATGATCAATGGGTTATAGAAGACATCAAGGAGGAAATTAAACAATTCTTAGAGATAAATGAAAACACAGACACAATATATCGGAATCTATGGGACACATTGAAAGCAGTTCTAAGAGGAAAATTCATTGCTTGGAGTTCATTCCTTAGAAAAAGAAAAAACCAACAAATAAATGATCTCATACTTCATCTCAAAATCTTAGAAAAACAAGAGCAAACAACAGCAAAAGAAGTAGAAGGCAAGAAATAATTAAAATCAGAGCAGAAATTAATGAAATCGAAACAAAAGAAACAATTGAAAAAGTTGACAAAACAATACATTGGTTTTTTGAAAAAATAAATAAAATCGACAGACCCTTAGCCATGCTAACAAAGAGAAGAAGAGAGAGAACTCAAATTACTAGCATATGAAATGAAAAAAGGAAATATAACAAGAGACACTTCAGAAATACAGAAGAAAATCAGAAATTATTTTGAATTAATATACTCCAATAAAATAGAATATAGTGAAGGCATTGATAAATTTCTTAAGTCATATGATGTGCCCAGATTGAGTCAGGAGGATATAGACAACCTAAACAGTCCAATATCAATTGAGGAAATAGAAGAAACCATCAAAATACTACCAACTAAGAAAATCCCAGGACCGGATGGGTATAGAGCAGAGTTTTAAAAAACCTTTAAAGAAGAACAAAAACCAATACTTTTCAAGCTATTTCAGGAAAAATGCAAAAATCCTCAAAAAAATTCTGGCGAATCAGACACAAAAACATATATATATATAAAAAATGTGCACCATAATCAAGTAGGATTCATTCCTGGGATGCAAGGCTGGTACAATATATGGAAATCAATAAATGTTATTCATCACATCAATAGACTTAAAAATAAGAACCATATGATCATCTCGAGAGATGCGGAAAAAGCATTCGACAAGGTACAGCATCACTTTACGTTCAAAACTCTAGAAAAACTAGGGATAACAGGATCATACCTCAATATTGTAAAAGCAATCTATGCTAAGCCTCAGGCTAGCATCATTCTGAATGGAGAACAATTGAAGGCATTCTCCCTAAAATCTGGAGGAAGACAATGATGCCCTCTCTCACCCCTTCTGTTCAACATAGTTCTCGAATCACTGGCCAGAGCAATTAGAAAGACTAAAGAAATTAAAGGCATAAAAATAGGAAAAGAAGAACTCAAATTATCGCTATTTGCAAAAGACATGATTCTATACCTAGCAGACCCAAAAGGGTCTACAAAGAAACTATTAGAGGAAATAAATGAATTCAGCAAAGTGGCAGGATATTAAATCACCACGCATAAATCAAAGGCATTTTTGTATATCAGCAACAAATCCTCTGAAATGGAAATGAGGACAATCACTCCGTTCACAATATCCTCAAAAAAATAAATAAAATACTTGGGAATCAGCCTAACAAAAGAGGTGAAAGACTTATACAATGAAAACTACAGAACCCTAAAGAGAGAAATAGAAGAAAATCTTAGAAGATGGAAAAATATACCCTGTTCATGGATAAGCATAACTAACATCATCAAAATGACGATATTACCAAAAGTTCTCTATAGGTTTAATGCAATGCCAATCAAAATCCCAAGGTCATTTCTTGTAGAAATAGATAAAACAATTATGAAATTCATATGGAAAAATAAAAGACACAGAATAGCAAAAACAGCTCTAAGCAGGAAGTGTGAATCAGTCTGTATACCGATACCAGACCTCAAACTATACTACAGATCAATAGTAACAAAAATACCATGGTACTGGTGCCAAGACAGGCGGGTGGACCAGTGGTACAGAATAGAGGACACAGAAACCAATCCACAAAACTACAGCTATCTTATATTTGATAAAGGGGCTAAAAGCATGCAATGGAGGAAGGATAGCATCTTCAACAAACGGTGCCTCAAAAACTGGAATTCCGTATGTAACAAAATGAATCTGAATCTCCTCCTCTCGCCATGCACAAGAGTTAACTCAAAATAGATCTAGGAGGTTGATATCAAATCAGAGACACTGCATCTGGTGGAAGAAAACTTTTTCCACGATCTACATACTGTGGGGTCTGGCTCCAAATTTCCCAATAGGACACCCATAGCACAAGAGTTAATCACTAGAATCAACAAATGGGACTTACTCAAACTAAATAGATTTTTCTCAGCAAAAGAAACAATAAGAGAGGTAAATACGGAGTCTACATCCTTGGAACAAATCTTTACTCCTCACACTTCAGATAGAGCCCTAATATCCAGAGTATACAAAGAACTCAAAAAAATTAAACAATAAGAAAACGAATAACCCAATCAACAAATGGGCCAATGTCCTGAACAGATACTTCTCAGAGGAGGACATTCAATCAATCAATAAGTACATGAAAAAATGCTCACCATCTCTAGCAGTCAGAGAAAAGCAAAACAAACCAACCCTAAGATACCATCTCACTGCAGTAAGATCGGCAGCCATTATGAAGTCAAACGACAACATGTGCTGTCGAGGATGTGGGGAAAAGGGCACACCTGTACATTGCTGGTGGGACTGCAAATTGGTGCAGCCAATTTGGAAAGCAGTATGCAGATTTCTTGGAAAGCTGGGAATGGAACCACCATTTGACCTATTCCCCTTCTTGGTCTATTCCCTAAAGACCTAAAAAGAGCATGCATCAGAGATACTGATAAATCGATGTTCATAGCAGCACAATTCACAATTGCAAGACTGTGGAACCAACCTAGATTCCCTTCAATAGATTAATGGATTAAAAATGTGGCATTTATATAGAATGGCTTGTGACTCACAAGGTGCAGCCAGCAGACCCTTATATGTGAAGGCAAATTGTTATATGGTTTGGTTTCAGGTAAATGTTCAGAATCAAGTTGCTATGGACACGGGGGCAAACTATGAGAGATAGAAGATTGGATGGTGCATTCTCCTGCAAACCCTGACCATACACACGTGACAGAACTCTCTCCAGCACTGTGTCTCAGTTGAACTCCTTGTATTTCGTGATGCAAATACCAAACTCCCAGTGCAGCAGCAAGAAACACCACGAAAAGTGGAGGATGACCAAATGGCTTCACAGTTCACACGGGGAGACACTTAGGTTCCAGTGTCCACAGTTTACTTAGGAAGAGAGAATTCAGCACTGCGGTCTCATGTTCTTTGGAAAATAAGAAACCATGTCCTCCAGGTCACATAGATGCAGACCCATCTTTGATGGTCTCACTACAAAGGAAGCTAAAGCTCCTTACAACAAAATATATTTCAAGTGCCCAACCTCAGAGGGGCTTTCTCAAGAAGTCTTTAGGCCAGCAGAGTTCCATGTGTGTGGACTGTTTAACCTTTCCCTTACTTTTGGAAACTTCTTTAACACCTCCAATTTTTTGAACTACTGAGCATATTTTATTCCACATATGAATTCACAGATTTTCTAACTCTTCTCCTCTAATTGTGTTTTACTAGGGTCGAAGGTAATGACAAGGCATTGTTCTTGATGAGAGTTGGAAGATTTTTGTGTAGCATATGTTTGTGTACACATTGGATTCATTTTCCTATTTTCCATTCAAAATACTGAATTCCTGACACTAACCCATACCCTACTAGACTTTGACGATTAATCCTAATATGGTGAAGAAAAATAACCTAAAGAGAATAGAAATACAAGCAGTTCAGAGGAGGCATGGTGTATACTAGGTCTTGTCTTTTGCATGATAAAGGGTAGGTATTATAAAAATAGTCAATTTTTAATTGAAATAGTTCTACATGTGTTTTTAAAGGTAACAAATATGTGACTTCCTGTCTCCTTTTCTCTGTAGCCTATTCAGCACATGTACTTTTATACGCACATATAGAATCCTACCTGGTATAACACATAATTTCTTTTGAGGTTACTGACTTGGAAGATAAAAATTGTGAGAAGAGATCATTCCTCCAAAACACTGTTGGAACTGAAAATTCAACCTATATCAGCTTCCTAGTAGAACAACATTATACATGAATCCATGTTAAGCAAAATGAATATTTTTCGATATGTGGATTATATATATTTCATGATGAAATGCGATTGGCATATATATTGCTACTTTTTAATGTCTCTCTGTGTGTGTGTGTGACTCTCCAAGTTTTTTAAAATATGAAATATATGTGTATTATATACACTCCCTAAATTCATTCATGTTCATGTTTGTGGATTTATAATCAACTTTTCAGAAGATTATTCTCAGAAATATTCATCCACCTGGAATACATATTTGTTTCCCATTACTGAAATCTGACTTCAGTTAATGGTTCATACAAATCCT
Source organism: Callospermophilus lateralis (assembly GCF_048772815.1). Lineage (NCBI taxonomy): Eukaryota > Metazoa > Chordata > Mammalia > Rodentia > Sciuridae > Callospermophilus > Callospermophilus lateralis. The sequence continues at coordinate 130,144,065 of NC_135313.1, read as the reverse complement.
AACATTTCTACATTAACTGACCCAGTTTAACATCAATGCAAGTAGATTCCTATGGGACATGATGTCTATTTTGAACTTCATTTCTATTCAACACTGCTACATTACTATTTCTTCAAGTTTAGCCCATCATAGCATATATATTTCATCCACAAGTTCACAAATTTAGAGGCAGTTGGTTCACTTTAAATCCCTTCCAGCTTTAGAACACATGTATTCCTCCAGGTTTCTTGACTGGAATTTTTTGAGACTTCTTTCCAAACACATTATTTTCGATTGCCATAATCCTTTTGAAGAAAATCTCACACACCCTTCATAATAAACCATAACCTAATATTACCATTAGATGTATAACTGGTTGGAATGAATGATTGTATATCAATATTAGATTTCCTGTATATTTTCAGATATCAATTAAATGAATTATTTAAAGTGGAACCAGTTATATTATTTATTCACAGTATGGTCTATTCATGCATTATCTCTATATTCACAGAGACAGCGTACACCTCTTTGTACCCCCAATACTAATTTATTTGTCTTCAAAATATTGCTCCCAGAAATGGTGGAAGAAATACTCATGTCAACTGATTCTACATATGCATGTTATCACAGTAATACTGAGGACACAAAATGCAAAAGTCACACGTATGATTGTACCAAAGCCTAAAAGGGAACTGAACATGGATTACTAAAAACATTCGTGTCCAGGTTGCCTAATGCTCTCAAATGTCAATCCTATTGGTGGCTACATATTTGTTTCTTCCTAAGATTATATATTCAACCTCAAAACTGTTGAAAATGTCTATTTTTTTTTACTCACTTTATACTTTGCCTGATTTCCAAATGTCTCTATTGATATTTGCTTTCCTACATATTTTCCCCAGTTCAACATTGTGACTGACCCTTGAAATGTGCTGACATTGACATTCACTCTCTAACCAAAACCCTATTGCTAATGAACTTTGGTCCAAATCCTATACTCACTCTTCTTCCAAAGCATACTGACTATCTTCCTGATCCTATCGACTATCTCTTTTTGAGTGGATATTCTCTTCTACATTCAATCATCTAAGGTACAAGGTCCTATGCCATTGTTTATCGATTTATCTGAGATATGTATGCAGAATGTAATTCAATGCTACGTATCCCAATCAATTGCCCAATGCACTTCTGAGCTTCAAATCTTACTTAGATTTCTGTTTTCTTACTTATATTTCACCTATATATCCATGTTAAGTAAAATGAATATTTTGGGATCTGTAGATGATATATATTTCATCATGAATTTTCTACTCACCTGATATACATATATATTTATCTCAGTAATATTCCAGACACAAAATGCAAGGGTCACACTTATGATTGTAACAAAGCCTAAATTGAATGTGACCATGTATTACTAACATCATCCATGTCCTTGTTCCCTAACACTCTCAAATATCATTGCTATTGGTGACTACATATTTGTTTCTTCCTAACATTATATATTCAACCTCAACCCTGTTAAAAATGTATTTTCCTATCACACACTTTGAACTTTGCCTGATTTCCTAATGTCTCTATTGATAAATGCTTTCCTACACCTTTTCTCCAGTTCATCATTGTGAATGACTCTTCACATGTGCTGACATTGACATCCACTCTCTCACTGAATCCCCATTGCTAAAGAACTTTTGGTCCAAATGCTTTATTCAGTCTTCTTTTGAAACCTACCAACTATCTTCCTTATCCTACCAACTATCCCAGTTTGAGTGGATGTTCTCTTCTATATTCAATGATCCAATGTACAAGGTCCTATTCCCATGATTATCTATTTAACTGAAACATCTGTGCAGAATGTAATTCAAAGCTATGTATACCAATGAAGTGCCCAATGACCTTCTGGGCTTCCAATCGTTCCTAGATTTCTGTTTTCATACTTATATTTCACCTCTATAGTCGTATAAATATCGCAGGTTCCCAGTAACATTATTCACACAGCAGAACAATTCCTAACCCAAATCGAACATGTTATTAACACTAACCATACACTGTTCCCTCAATCTAACTTTACAGAAGAGCAGGGAAAGAGTTGGTCTTACAATACAGGAATTTAGGGGATCTTCCACCTGCTGAGAACCTCAAACGTCCATGCAGAAATGATCCCTGTAGAAGATGTAGGCAGCTATGAAAGACCTGAGAGAGTAAGAGTCACCTTCCATGGCCAACAACCTGGTCAGGATGAAGGGATGTGTCTGAATCTGCCTCTCTCTTCTTAATGTAGAGAAGATGGACCAAAACAGGCCAGTGTGGAGAGCTGTTCTGGAGTGCCTATGGATGATATACCATTCTAACTTGTGAAAGTGTCACAGGAAGTAGGGGCAGCCTCCATCTCATGGGGCCTTTGGAAGCAACTATTAGGACAATGTGTTTGCCAAGGCAGTGACCTCATTCAGTTCCTGAAGGAAGTGACCTCACGTCACTTCCTTGGTGTTCGAAATCTCTGAACATGTGGTCCAGGAAGCCAGGCACCCAGAGCCAGTCCCAGTCCCAGTCCCAGTGATCTCACTTGTTTGGATTTACCAAGGACAGAGTCAGTCTTTCTTGGTACCTACTGATGTGAGGATGGCCAAATGCCAGTAAAGCTTTGAAGAGGGCACTTTCCTGAGAAACCAGGTTGTGGCTCACCGCTGGCTCCTGTCAACTTCACAGAGTTGGACAAGGAGAACAGATCTGAGACAGAACAGGCCATTTCATGGAAACATAGTATGGCCCACCAGTCAGAGGACACTCCGGATAGTCACAGACCTACTTGGGGGAAGGAGGTGCATTTGTTGGTGTGGGTGTGGGTTTGTGGTTTTGTCTCATGTTCTGAGAATAGGTAAGAAAGGCAGTTTGTTTGGTTTGGAGTTAATTGATTCTAGTAAGTCGTTTGAAAAGGCGAGTGTTTCTAGGTCTGTGTATCCCACTGTGTCCGTGGTTGTAGACATTAGAAAAGAGAATGCTTCAATGGATGTGTCCTGTCTAGTAGAAAGCTTCCCCGGATTCACACTTCCCATTTATGAATGGACTGTGGCTTGCATTATCGATGGGCAACCCCTGATATCTTCCTAAGTTCCTGTTTTCTTTCTGAATTCTGGCCACTTTCCAGAATAGGATCATGGTTTTGTGTCCAAGATGTGTACCACCACCAAGCTCTGTGACGTGGCCATGTACTGGATAGCTGAAGGGAATGGCGAGCATCTCAGAAAACTCAGATATCACTGTGATCAGGAAAGTCTCAGTGGAGAAATACTGCTTTGGTTACCGATTGTTCTGTTGCCCTCAATGTCAGGAAGGTCTTTGCCTCTGGCCACCCCTTTGGGAAGCCTAAAGAAAACAGTTTTCAAATGGAAATCAATGGGCATCACCTGTGACTCTTTGCTTAATTGCATTGGAAAGGGATATGTCTGAATCAGGCTCTAGGTCCTGTGTTAGGCTTTGGCTTAGATTCTCAGCACATGATGGATGTAAAGAAAATCCCATGTTTGCATCCATAACTAAATTGGCCAAAAGAGCAGTCATTATGGAAGAAGTCTCTCGCCTTCCCCTGTAAGGTTCCTGACCTCCATCAAGTGAGAATAGGAACCTTTGGATCAAATGAGTTCTTCAAAGCCCTTTAGAGGCTATCACATAGGTGCTTGGGTTTTCTTCAGAATCCAAATCACGTAAAGAATCTATACCTGACAGTCAGTAGGCCTCAAATTGGAGGAGCAAAGCAATATTAACAGCAGGCCTATTTGATCACTCCTGGTTCCCCGGACGAGTGTCCAGGCCACCCCACTTTAGGCAAATGAGGGGCAATGGAGGTTATTTTGGACACTGTCTTGGGGTGTGTCTCTCATGGAAACCTCAAGCCAGAGGTAATGATGAGTGTCCATATGGAAGAAGATGAGGGCCATGTGGGAGTGTTTTGGTTTTAATTTTGGTCATGTGTGGCCATTGGAAGAGATGACTGGGTCCACCTTGGCTTGAACTCTGTTGTGATTCCCCGTAGAGACTGAGTTGTGGACCTCACCTCAGAGAAGTATTGCCATGAATTGTGTTGGGATTTTAGGAGGATTCACATGAGAGTCACCCTTGGAAAATGAGATCTAGGCCCAGGTTGGCTGTTCACAGAGCACTGGGAATCTCAGCCAGGTTACCACATGATTTTATTCTGAAAGACTTGGCAGCCATATATGAGAGTCAAAACACACATGGATGTCACAATGTAGATCCTAATGCGCCTGGATTCATGTGATCATTTGGCCACTGTTTGGGAAGCCTTGCCTGTGAGACTTCTCCAGAGATTTCATTGAAATGAGCTTCCCAACCATTTAATAGTTCCAGAATGAAATGAAACACACAGTGCCTCCAACTTCAACCTTGAAAAATGGCTAGATAAATACCAAGAAATTTTTAAACTTCCCATGACGAGGTGGCACTGGAGAATCTTTGGATTTCCTGTGGCTGATCATGAGATTACAAGACAGTGCTTTGATTGACTGGTTTTCATGAAAATGGTTCAGAACAGAGATACCAGGAAGTTGGAGCCTGCTGAGGAGTGGGCCTACAGCAGTGGTGGGCAGGTGTGTAATTAAACAACTGTGGTGGGGCCATGTGGATCTTCCATTGGCTTCCAAATGGCTTGTGACTGACATGGTGCAGCCAGCAGACCCTTGTATGTAAAGGCATCTTGTTATATGGACAGGATTCAGGGCAATGTTTAAAATCAGGTTGATATGGTCAAGGGGGAAAGTCATGTGGGATATAAGCCTGGTTGGTGCATTCTCCTGCAGACCCTGACCTACCAAAAGTGACAGAACTCACTCACGCACCGGGTAACTGTTGAGTTCTTTGTATATCATGAAGCAAATACCAAAATCCCAGTGCAGCAGCAAGAAACACCACGAAAAGTGGAGGATGACCAAATGGCCTCACAGTCCACATGTGGATACACTTATCCCCCAGTTGCCACAGTTTACCTACAAAAGAGAATTCAGCACTGCTGCCACATATTCAGTGGAAAATAAGAAACCATGTCCTCCAGGTAACATAGATGCAGACACAGCTTTGATTGTCTCACTACAATGGGAGCTAAATCTCCCGACAACAACATATGTTTCAAGTGCCCAAACTCAGAGTCAGTTTCTCAATAAGGATTTAGGGAACCAGAGCTCCATGTTTGTGGACTGTTTTCCCTGTCCCTTACTTTTGAAATCTCCTCTACCGTCTTCAAGGTTGTGAACTCCTGAGCATATTCCATTCCAGATATTTATTCACAGATTTTCTAACTCTTCTCTAATTGTGCCTTAGTCTCGGTGATTGTAATGTCAAGGCATCCCTTTCTCTGTAGCCTATTCAGCACATGTATTTTTACATGCAATTATAGAATCTTACCTGATACCACACGTACATTCTTGTGAGGTGACTGACTTGGCAGATACAAATTGTAAGAGATCACTCCTCCTAAACGCTTGTTGGAACTGAAAATTCAATCTATGAGTGAGCTTCCTTGTTGAACAACATTATACATAAATCCATATTCAACAAAATAAATATATTTGGATCTGTAGATGCCATATATTTCATGGTGAATTTCAATTGGAATATATTATGCTATTTTTAATGTCTGTGTGTTTGTGTGTGTATATATATACACACCCTCCAGATTTCTCAAAATATGAAATATATGTCTTGTTATACACTCCCTAAACTCATTCATATTCAAGTATGTGTATTTATAATCAAAATTTCACAAGAGTATTGTCAAAATTATTCATTCACCTGAAATACATATTTGTTTCCTAGTACTGAAAACTGTCTTCAGTGAATGGTGCCTACAAATCCTAATATTTCCACAGTAACTGAACCAGTTTATCATCAATGCAAGTAGATTCCTATGGGACATGTTGTTCATTTTTACATTTGTTTTATTCAACACTGGTACATTACTATTTCTTCAGTTTATGCTCATCATAGCAAATATATTTCATCCAAAACTTTGCAAATTTATAGGCATTTTGTTCACTTTCAATCACTTTATTCTACAGAACACATGTATTCCTCCATGTTTTTGATGGGTCTTTTCATGAGACTTCTTTCCAAACACATTATTTTCAATTTCCATGATCATTTTGGAAGCAAAACTCAAAGACACTTCGTGATAAACCATAACCCTAATATTACCATTAGATGTATTGCTGGTTGGAATGAATGATGGTATATCGATATAAGATTTCTTATATATTTTCAGATATCAATTCAATCTATTATTTAAAGTGGGACCAGTTATATTATTTATTCACAATGTGGTCTAATCATGCACTATCTCTATATTCATAGACACAGTGTACACCTTTTTGTACCACCAATACTAATTTATAGGACTTCAAAACATTGCTCACAGAAATGCTGGAAGAAATACTCATGTCACACGATCTACATATACATTTTATCACAGTAATATTCTGGACACAAAATGCAAAGGTCACACTTATGATTGTACCAAAGCCTAAAAGGAAAGTGAACAGGGATTACTAAACACATCCATGTCCACATTGCCTAATGCTCTCAAATGTCAATCCTATTGGTGACTACATATTTGTTTCTTCCTAAGATTATATATTCAAACTCAACCCTGTTCAAAATGTCTAATCCTATCACTCACTTTATACTTTCCCTGATTTTGTAATGTCTCTATTATTATCTGATTTCCTACATATTTTCCAAAGTTCATCATTGTGACTGAATCTTCATATGTGCTGACATTTACCTTCACCCTATAACAGAAACCCTATTGCTAAAGAAGTTTTTTTTTTCCAAATCCTATACTCACTCTCCTTCCAAAACCTACCAACTATCTTCCTAATCTTATCTACTATCCCTGTTTGACTGGATGTTCTCTTCCACATTCAATCATCCAATGTACAAGGTCCTATGCCATTGTATATGAATTTATCTGAGACATCTGTGCAGAAAGTAAGTCAACACTAAGTATCCCAATGAAAGGCCCAATGCCCTTCAGGGCTTCAAATCTTAGATTTCTGTTTTCATACATGTATTTCACCTACATAATCTTATAAATATCGTAGGTTCCCAATAACATTATTCATCCAGCAGAATAGTTCCTAACACAGATTGAACATATTATTAACCCTAACCATACACTCTTCCCTCAATCTAACTTTACAGAAGAGCAGGGACAGAGTTGGTCTTACAAGACAGAAATTAAGGGATCTTTCACCTCCTGAGAACCTCAAAGGTCATTAAAGAAATGATCCCTGGAGAAGATGTAGGCAACTATTAAGGACCTCAGAGAGCAAAAGTCATCTTCCATGGCAAACAACCTGGTCAGGATGAAGGGTTGTGTCGAAATCAGCCTCTCTCTTCTTAATGTAAAGAAGATGCAGCAAACCAGGCCTGTGTGGAGAGCTGTTCCTGGGTGCCTATGGTTGTATACCATTCTAACTTGTGAAAATGTCAGAGTAAGTAGGTGCAGCCTCCATCTCATGGGACCCTTGGAAGCAACTGTTAGGACAAAGTGGTTGCCAAGGTAGGGACCTCATTCAGTTCCTGAAGGAAGTGACCTCACCTCACTTCCTTGGGGATGGAATTCTCTGAACTTGGGATCCAGGAAGCCAGGCATCCAGAGCCAGTCCCAGTCCAAGTCCCAGTGGTCAAAATTTTTCGGATTTACCAAAGACAGAGTCAGTCTTTCTTGGTACCTACTTATGTGAGGATGGCCAAATGTCAGAAAGGTCTGAAGAGGGGCCTTTCCTCAGAAAGCAGATAGTGGCTCACCACTGGCTCCTTACAGCTTCACAAAGTTGGCCACAGAGACTAGATCTGAGACAGGACAGTCCATTATGAGGGAATTTATTATGGCCCACCATCAAACGACACTCCGTATTGTCACAGACGTACTTGGGGGTCTGTGTGGGTGTGGGTGTGGGTATTGGATTGTGGTTTTGTCTCATGTTCTGAGAATAGAGAAGAAAGTCGGTTTGTTTGGTTTGGTGTGAACCGATTCTATTAAGTCGTTTGACAAGGCTAGTCTTTCTATGTCTGTGTATCCCACTCTGTCCATGGTTGCAGACAATAGAAAAGAGAATGCATAAATACATATGTCCTTTCTAGTAGAAATCTTCCCAGCATTCATTCTGCCCAATTTATGAATGGTCTGTGGCTTGCCTAATTGATGGGCAACACCTAATATCTTCTTAAGTTCCTGTTCTCTACCTGAATTATGGGCAATCTCCAGAATACGCTCATGGTATTGTGTCCAAGATATGTACCACCTCCACGCTCTGTGATACGGCCATGCACTAGAGAGCTGAAGGAAATGATGAGCAACTAAGAAAACTCAGATATCAGTGTGACCAGGAAAATCTCAGTGGAGAAACCCCGCTTTGGGCCTTTTGCTTACATATCCTTCTGTTGCCCTGAATTTCAGGAAGGTCTTTGCCTCAGGGTACGACTTTTTGAAGCCTGAAGAAAACAGTTTTCAAATAGAAATGTATGGACATTACCTGTGGCTCGTTCTTAATTGCTTTGGAAAGGGATGTGTCTGAATCAGCCTCTTGGCCCTGTGTGAGGCTGTGGCTTAGATTCTCAGCACCTGATGGATCTAAAGAAAAATCCCATGTGTGCATCCAAATCAAAAAGCCAAAAGAACAGTCATTTTGGATGAAGTCTCTCGCCTTCCTCTGTAAGGTTTCTGACTTCCATCATTGAGAATACAGATCCTTTGGGTCAAATGAGTTCTTCAAAGCCCTGCAGACACTAGACCATATTTTCTTGGGTTTTCTCATGACTCCAATTAACATAAAGAATCTAAATCCCACAGTCAGTAGGCCTCAAAATCGAGAATAAGAGCAATATTAACGGCAGGCCTCTTTGAACACTCCTGGTTCACAGGAAGATTGTCCCGGCCACACTGACTTTAGGCAAATGGATTCAAGGGAGCTTATTTTGGACACTGTCTTGGGTTGTGCCCCTCATGGAAACCTCCAGCCAGAGGTTATGATGAGTGTCTATATGGAAGAAAATGAGGGCCATGTGGGAGTGTCTTGATTTTAATTGCGGTCATTTGTGTGGCGGTTGGAATAGATGACTGGGTCCACCTGGGCTTGAACACTGGTGTGATTCTCCTTAGAGACTGAGTTCTGAAACTTACCTCAAAGAAGTATTGCCTTGTATTGTGTTGGGATTTTAGGAGGCCATGCATGAGAGTCACCCTTGGAAACTGAGATCTAGGCCCAGGTTGGCTTTCCACAGAGCACTGGGAATCTCGGGAAGGATATCACATGATTTTATTCTTAAAGACTTGGCAGCCATAATTGCAAGTCAAAACACACATGGACCTCAAATTGTAGACCTCAATAGGTCTGGCTTCATGGGACCTCTTGGCCTGTCTTTGGGAAGCCTTGCATGTGATAGTTCTCCAGAGCTTTCATTGAAATGAGCTTCCTCTCCATTTAATCGTTCCTGAATGAATTGAAACCCACAGTGCCTCCAACTTCACCCTTGAAAAATGGCTAGATAAATACCTTTAAATTTTTGACATTCCCATGACCAGGTGGCCCTGGAGAACCTTTGTATGTCCTATTGATGACCATCAGTGTATCAGAAAGTGCCTTGATTGACTGGGTTTCATGAAAATGGTGTAGAACAGAGATGACAGTAATTTGGAGCCTGCTGAGTAGTCGGCCTAGAGCAGTGGTGTGCAGGTGTGTGTTAAAACATCTGTGGTCGGGTCATCTGCATCTGCCCTTCGCTTCCAAATGGTTTGTGGCTGACATGATACAAGCCACAGACCCTTGTATGTAAAGGCATCTTGTTATATGGAGAGGATTCAGGGCAATGTTTACAATCAGATTGCTATGGTCAAGGGGGCAAGCTATGTGGGATAGAAGCCTTGTTGGTGCATTCTACTGCGGACCCTTACCCACCACATGTGACAGAACTCCCTCCATCACTGTGTCCCAGTTGAACTTCTTGTATTTCGTGAAGCAAATATCAAACTCTCAGTGCAGCTGCAAGAAACAACACAAAAATTGGGGGATGACCAATGGCTTCACATTCCACACTGGGAGACACTTAGCCACCAGTGGCCACAGTTTACCTACAAAGAGATAATTTAGCACTGCTGCCTCATGTTCATTGGAAAATAAGAAACAATGTCCTCTAGGTCACATAGATTCCGACGCAGCTTTGATCATCTCACTACAAAGGAAGCTAAAGCTCCTAAAAACAACCTCAGATAAAGTTTCTTAAGAAATCTTTAGGCCAGCAGAGCTCCATGTTTGTGGAGTTTTTACCCTGTCCCTTACTTTTGGAAACTCCTATACCACCTCCAAAGTTGTGAACTCCTGAGCATTTTCCATTCCAGATGTGTATTCACAGATTTTCTAACTCTTCTCCTCTAATTGTGTCTTACTTGGGATGAAGGTAATGTCAAGGCATTGTTCTGAATACACATTGGATTCTTTTTCCAATTTTCCATTCAAAATACTGAATCCCTGACTGTCAGGGGTAGAAGGAATTCACCTTAAAGAATAGCCTGACACTTACAAGAAACAGCCCCCATGGAGACATCCTGTCTGGGAGACATCCTGTAGCCAACTGTGTCCCTGAGACATCCTGTTGCCATCTGTCTTCCTGAAACATCCTGAGTTTATCTCACCTTGTGAAGACATCCAGGAACTTCGGATAAGAGAGCTTTCCCATCTCCAGCATATAAATGCCCCTGTGTAAAAAATAAAAGTTTTCAGCTTGATCAGAACTCCTGTCTTGCTGTCATCTCTCGTGTCTCTTGTCCCTTCATTCCTCCGCATCTAGGTTCGCTGCCCCTGTTGATGTGTCTTTCCAGCCGGGACTACTGGCACCCACTGATTGGGGCTCGAGCCTTTGACTGATTGGAAACCCCGTCCTCCTGGAAGACCTCATCAAGTGGAGCTCGTGATTGCCTCAGCAGACACCACCAAGAGACAGATCCAGGAGGAGAGTGGGGATGACGCACGGTGAGTGACCCACCATGGGACAAGCAGTTTTGTCACATGATTTGTTTTTGTCAGGCCTCAAGGAGTCCTTCAAGACATTGGGGGTGCGTGTTAAGAAAAACGACTTAAAATTTTTCTTCTAATACATAGGAGAAGTGTGTCCATGGTTTCACCTTAAAGTAACCATTGATGATAAAAGATGGCTTAAAGTAAGAGACTGTTTAAAAGATTATTATGAAACCTTTGGCCCAGAAAAAGTGCCAGTTCCCACCTTTTCTTACTGGAATTTTATTAATGAAATTCTTAAAAGTTCACCCTTTGACAATGGTACCTTACAACTTGTCAGGATTGGAGAAGAGACTATGCAAAACACCTCTCGTCTCCCCAAGGCATGCCCATCAGTTAGTATAGACATTGACCCTTCTCAGTCTCCCCAGGACCCTGGGAACATTCCTGGTCCCCCTCAAAATACCATCCTAATGAATAAGGCTCCAATGGTTACCAAACGCCTTTATCGAGTTTTAAATCCCAGAGACACATTGACCCCTGGGACGGAGGCTACCTTGGAGAAGGAAGCAGCAAGCTACCATTCAGAAGATGCGCCACCTCTCAGGACCCTGCCACAGCCTATAGGACTTACACATCTACCTACCTCCTATATCCCTCCTGCCTTTTGTGCTCCAGCTCTTCAGGAGCAAAATGCCATCCAGATATTTTTTCCCCACTTCCCTTGCCTAGCCTGGCTCCCTTGTGAGAGTCTCTCCAACATAGACGGGAACAGATCAAACTTTTAAAAGAATTAAGATCCCTTGACTCTGAGCTCTGTTCATTAGCCTTAGGCACGGATTCAATGCAAGCTGGCCCACGGCGGTCTAATACAAAGGCTAAGCTGCTCCATCAGCCTGTTCTCGCCTTCCCAGTCACCCGCAGTCAGATAGATAAGCCTGCCCAGGCTGAGGTCAAAGACTTACACGAGGATCAAGAGGAGGAAGTGGGGAAATTGGATCAAGGAGATCAGGACTCAGAGGATGAGGAGTTCACCCCTAAGCAGGAAGGAACCCAGAGTGTCTACAAAAAATTAAGCCTGCGTTTTCTAGAAAAACATAAAAAGACTTGTGCTCACAATGGCCCCACTGTGCCCTACACGTTGACTTTATTAGAAAGCCACAGCGCACAATGGCTTACTCGCAATGATTGGAAATTTTTAGACCGAGCTACCCTCAGTGCCGGAGATTTCCTGTTATGGAATGCAGATTTCAGGGAGCACTGTCAGGAAACTGCTCAAAAAAAAAATTAACTAAGGCCTCCTCTAAATCCTGAACTTATGTTAAGCTAGTGGGCTATGCGCCATTTGACACTAAAACTAAATAGGCACGTTTCCCTGCTGGACTTTTGGCGCAGATTCAGATGGCTGGCTTACATGCTTGGAGATGCCTCCCTCAAACGGGTTCGGCTACCACTTCTTTGGCAAAAATTTGACAAGGACCCAACGATCCTTATAGAAACTTTGTTCCCCGGCTTAACCTAGCTGCAGAATGCTTGCTTGGACCAAGCGAAAGCGAAAGAACTTTTGTAAAACATCTTGCCTTTGAAAACGCCAACCCGGCATGTCAGGATGTTCTTCGACCACATAAGGAAAAAGGGAAACTTTCTGACTTTATTAGACTCTGGGCAGGGGTGGGTACAGCCCATGCCATGGGTCTCGCCCTACATGCCCCCTTTACCAAGGCCTTTCACAATCCTGGCTCATGTACTTGCTTTACTTGTAAACAACCTGGCCATTTTGCACGCAAGTGTCCGAAAGGCAAACAAAGCCTAGAAATATCGTCTCCTCAAACTGGGGCTAAACCGCCCCCAGCTACCCTTTGTTCTAGATGTGGTAAATGTCATTACTGGGCCAGTAAGTGTAGATCTAAGACAAAAGGCATCAGACAGCCTATTTCTTCCTGCTTCTCAGGAAACTCCCTGAGGGGCCAGCCCCTGGCCACGACCTCCCCCAGGACAAAACCAGGGGCAATAAGGTTTGTTCCCTCCCAAACTCCAAACCTACCACAAAATTCTTCCCCACAATTGCCTCCCTCCAACTAGCCACCTCAGGCAGCGCAGGATTGGACCTCTGTGCCACCACCGATACAATATTAGACTCAATGCAAGGGCACAAGATAATACCCACTAGAATTATGGGTCCCCCTTCATCTCATACAAGTGCCCTTATTCTTGGAAGAGCCTCTGCTACCTTAAATAGTGTTCAGGTCTTAACTGGCATTAATGATAATGATTTCACTGGAGAAATAAAAATATACTGGCAACAGCTATTAATGGAGTTGCGGCCATCCCAGCAGGAACAAGACTTGTACAATTAACATTCCTTCCCTTGGATTCAGGAGGCACTTTCACCGCCCAAAACTACAATGGGGGACAGCCTCCCTCGGCTCCTCTGATGTATATTGGGTTGAGCCCATTTCTCACAATAGACCCACCCTTACCTTACTTATTGAAGGAAAGAAATTCCAAGGAATTCTAGATACTGGAGCTGATGCCACAATTATTTCTCACAAATACTGGCCATCAGGTTGGCCCATCACCCCATCCTTGAATGACCTAAAAGGGTTAAGAGTCAAAAAATCCCCATGTCAGTTCTAGGGCTCTTAGCTGGACTGATAAAGAGGGTAATAAGGTGACTGTCACTCCTTTCATTGTTCCTGACCTCCCTGTTAACCTATGGGGCTGAGATATTTTGAGTCAAATGGAAGTTATTCTTGCCAGTCCCAATTCCATGGTGACTCATCAAATGCTTTGTATGAATTTTGTCCCTGGTACAGGCCTTGTGAGACTGAGACAAGGACTGGTGGGGACTATAAAACCCATAAAAAAAAAACAAATACATATGGACTTGGGTATTCTGATTTTTAGTGTCGGTTCCTGACCCTCCTGTACCCCATGCAGATAAAATTATTTGGGAGACTCAGACCCTTGTGTGGGTGCATCAGTGGCCCCTTACCCCCCCAAAAATTTGAGGCTGCCTCCATGTTAGTGCAGGAACAGCTGGCAGCCGGCCATGTAGAGCCCTCAACCTCACCATGGAATAATCCTATTTTTGTTATCAAGAAAAAATCAGGCAAGTGGCGTCTTTTACAATATTTGTGTGCCATTAATAAAGTTATGTGCCTGATGGGAGCACTACTGCCTGGAATTCCCACACCAGTGGCTATTCCCTAAAACTATTGTAAAATGGTTATTGACTTAAAAGTTTGCTTTTTTACCATTCCTTTACATCCTGAGGATAGACCCTATTTTGCATTTAGTCTCCCTTGCATTAATTTTCACAGCCCTATGCAGAGATTTCAATGGAAGGTTCTTCCCCAAGGTATGGCCAACAGCCCTAGTCTTTGCTAAAAATAAGTTGTTCAAGCAGTAGACCCTGTGAGAGAGTGATGACCACAATTTTATGTTTTACATAATATGGATGATTTTTTAATTGCTGCACCTAATTACCATGACCTTTATAATTGTTACTTGGACCTTTAGAAAACCCTCACTACCTTGAGACTACAGATAGCTCCTGATAAGGTTTAAACACAGGACCCTTATACCTATTTGGGCCTTAAACTTCAAGATAATCAGATCCAAATTCCTAAAATACAACTACGTGTGGACCATCTTCACACCCTTAATGATTCTCAAAAATTACTGGGAGATATTCAATGGCTAAGAACATATTTAAAATTACCCACTTGTGTACTTTTGCCCCTTAATGATATTTTGAGAGGTGATTCCTAACCCTCCTCCCCTCAAAAGCTTACTCCCGAGGCATAACAGGCATTAAACCAAGTCACAGAAGCCATTGCCAAACAGTTTGTTACACAAATTTCTTATAACCTTCCTATGGTTCTGGTTCTTTTACACACTTCTCATATACCCTCAGAAAAATTTTGGCAGTGATATCCATATTTTAAAAATAAAGGCTTCCCCTTGTTTGGGTCCATTTATCCACCACATCCTCCAAGTTTATTACCATTTATCTTGCTCAGGTAGCTTCTATTATTATTAAAGGTCGTTTGCTTTCTCGACAACATTTTGGCAAAGACCCTGATAATATTTAAATTCCATATACTAATGACCAAACCCAATTTTTACTACAGAGAGGGGATGAATGGGGTATTGCCCAATCAGGCCATTTGGGAACAATTGATAACCACGTCCCCAATGACACCCTTTTACATTTTGTCCAGATACATCCATTTATTTTTCCCAAAATTACACAAAAGGCTCCCAGTCCTCAAGCCCTTACTGTCTTTACAGACGGTTCAAGTAATGGCTGTGTGGTCTTTGTTGTCAATAACCAGCCTACCACCTTTGATATTGTCTATCATTCAGCACAGTTTGTGGAATTGTTTGCCATAACACAAGTTTTTATAACATTTTGTGATAATCCTGTTTATATTCATACAGACAGTGCCTACATTGCTCATTCTGTGCCCCTGCTAGAGATTTCACCGGCCATTAAAGCTTCTTCCAATTCGGTCTTTCTGTTTCACTAGCTTCAGCAGCTAATTCAGGCCAAACAACACCCATTTTTCTTAGGACACATCAGGGCACACTCTGATCTTTCCGGTCCTCTAACACAGGTAATGCTCAAGCTGATGCAGCAACTCCTACCATCTTTCCAATTTTTGGTGGCTCCATTCAAAAGGCCACGGAACTAAACAATCTTCACCAACTAAATTCCCAGAGCCTTCGATTACTTTGTAAAATTACCAGGCAACAGGCACGAGAAATAGTAAAAGAATGCCCTGCTTGCGCTCTCTTCCTCCCCATTCAACACTTGGGAGTTAACCCCCAAGGATTACTGCCAAATCAGGTTTGGCAAATGGATGTTACTCATTTTCCTGAATTTGGAAAAACCAAATATATACACGTTTCTATCGATATCTTCAGCAGCTTTATTTTTGCATCACCACATTCTGGAGAGGCTACCAAAGATGTCCTTTCTCATCTTGTTTCAGCCTTTTCCATAATGGGTAAACCAATACATATTAAAACAGATAATTGTCCTCCATATACCAGTGCCAAGTTTAACCAGTTTTGTGCTACCTTGCAATTTTGTCATACTACTGGAATTCAATACAAACCTCAGGGCCAAGGCATTGTGGAACGTTCCACCTTACCTTAAAGACTTGGCTATCCCGCCTTAAGGCTTCCGCCCTTGTATTTACCACTCACAGGCATTGCCTTAACTATGCATTATTTGCCCTTTTTTTTCTTACCCTAGACAGTGAAGGCCTTTCGGCTGCAGACAGACACTGGCATCCCTTTTCCAATTCTGATCACCCACCTGTTATATGGCGAAATCCCCTTACAAATAAATGGAAACCCCCAGATCCTGTCCTCATCTGGGAACGAGGCTCAGCTTGTGTTTTGGACCAAGAGCTAGCAGCCCCAAGATGGTTACCAGAACACCTGGTTAAAGAGGTTAATGACTTACCTCAAACCGGGGATGGAGGCCCTCCCCCTGAGTAGAAATTTTCCTCTTTTTCGGATCCATCCAACAATCTGTGTGAGGATCCTGCTTAAGGCACTTCTGCTGAACAGGTTTGTGCATGGAGGCCTTGGCCCTCCACCTTCCAACATCATGGAGTACCTTTCTGCCCCCGCCCCCCGTGAATGCAAGGGAGGATCTTGGACTCAGGCTCCCACTAGTTGGACCCAGACTGCTGACTGCATGACTAAGGTGGCTTACCTCTGTGCCGAGGTTGACCATAAACTCAGAGGAGTTCATCAGCCTAAATGGGTATGTGTTAACAAGCCAAAGATTATTCCCCCTAGTTCAAGTAAAGCTCTCCAAAATTGTTCTGCAACCCGTACGCATACCCAGGCGATGCATGTCTCTTGTTATGTGTCGGCCTCAATTTGTGTTAACAAGCAGGGAGAATGATTTTTTGAAGCCTCCCTAACTAAAACTCATGAAGCAGGGGAGACCACTATTCATTATACCCCCGTTCTCTTTGACCGGGGAGGAGAAGGCAAATACACGAAGCTACAGTCAGCTGGGTGCCAAGGCACTGTCGGAAAACCTTCCTACTGGCCCATTAAGGCCGCTACAGGGGTCTCTGATGGTAGAGGACCCACTGATGCTGTCAAGCATCCTCAGATAATCAAACTTTTGAAACCCCAAATCCCTGAGCTCACATATCATCCCTTAATGTAGCCGAAATCCCAGTTCCCAGGTTTAGATACCAATACATTAGATATTTTGCAAACTACCTTCTCCTTCCTTAATAATTCCAACCCCACCCTTCCTGGTAATTGCTGGCTCTGCATGACAACAGGGGCAAGCATGCATATGGCAGTTCCTATTAATTCTACTATGGACAATGATAATACATGCCAACCCGGATTTCCCTTTAAAGAACAGCCTATAGGCACTTTTACATATGTCTTTTAGGGGCGATGCAGAATAATACCTATGATATGGATTTTGGAATTACTTCCTTTGGAAATTGCTCAACAGTAAAAAATTATTCCTCACCCATCCCATCTCTTTGTCCCCCCAATGGCCCAGTTGTTATGTGTGGAAGAAATGTGGCCTTCCCCAGGCTTCCAGCGAATTGGACCAGTGGCTGTGTTCTTGCCTTATTACTCCCTGATATAACTATTGTCCCAGGAGACAAACCTCTAGCCTAGACACCTTAGTCAAAAGACAGAGGCGGGCGATACAGGCCTTACCACTTATTGCCAGCCTTGGAATAACAGCTGCTGTGGGCACAGGTACACTGGCTTAGGCACGGCTATACACCCTTACCATCGCCTGTCTCAACAACTTAAAATGATGTACAAACTCTATCAGAAACCATTAAAGATTTGTAGTACCAAATAGACTTCCTGGCAAAAGTGTTCCTTCAAAACAGACGAGGCTTAGATTTGCTGACTGCTAACCAGGGAGATATTTTATTGGCCTTAGGGGAATGATGCTGCTTTTATGCCAATAAATCAGTCATAGTATGCACTAAATTTAAGCAGCTTCAAGAAGATCTAGAAAAGAGATGAAGAGAACTATTTGAAAATCCCCTCTGGACTAAGCTTAATGGATTTCTACCCTACCTTCTTCCCCTATTAGGCCCTTTGTTGGGTTTACGTTTAATGGTGATCATAGGATCCTGCATTATAAACAGTGTGGTACAATTTATTAAAGAACACATTAATATTATGGCCTCAAAGCCCATACAGATCCACTATCATCATCTGGAGATGGAAGACCACGCTGTCAACTTTTAAAAGGATGTTCTACCCTTCTCACAGGCTTATTTCTTAAGCTTACATCCCCACAGATCTCTCTTTCTTACATAAAACTATAAGTAACAGCTCTGACAAACCATCTTCTGCCCTTGCCATAAGGGTTCGTCTCCATGGGCCCTTCGGCTTGGGGTAAGACGCACAAATGGAGTGAGGACGTTAGGCCATAATATTGGAGGGTGCAGGGAGGACTGCAAAAGGATGTATCCACGGATCCCCAAACACAAGACCTCTGAGTGACACGCTCTGGTGCATGGTGGTTGGCATGCTTCCCCTTCAAGGCCATCTCCTCCAAAAACATGCCAAGGCCACCACGAAATCTGCTAGTAAAGATGCTCGCTCGGATCAGGAGATATTCTAAGGCCTCCTAGAGAAACAGAGCCTCTAACCCCCCCTAAAAACATGGCGGGTAAGGTAGGTCAAATATTTTATATAAGAAAGGGGGAGATGTCAGGGACTAGAAGGAAGTTCTCCTTCAAAGAATAGCCTGACACTTACAAGAAACAGCCCCCTGGGAGGCATCCTGCCTGGGAGATGTCCCACAACCATCTATCTCCCTGAGACATCCTGTCGCCATCTGTCTTCCTGAAATATCCTGAGGTTATCTAACCCTGTGAAGACATCCAGCAACTGCCGATAAGAGAGCTTTCCCATCGGCAGCATATAAACACCCTGTGAGAACAATAAAAGTTTGCAGCTTGATCAGAACTCCTGTCTGGCTGTCATCTCTCCTGTCTCTTGTCCCTTCATTCCTCCCCAACTATGTTCAATTCCCACGTTGATGTGTCCTGCTGGCCGTGACCCCTGGCACTAACCCATACCCTACTAGACTATGACTACTAATCCTAATATGATGGAGAAAAATAACCCAAATAGAATAGAAATACAAGCAGTTCAGAGGAGGCATGGCGTATAGTTGGAGTTGCCTTTTGCATGATATAGGGTAGGTGTTATAAATCTAGCTAATTTTTAATTGAAATAGTTCTCCATGTGTTTTTAAAGTTAAAAAATATGTGAATACCTGTCTCCCTTTCTCTGTAGCCTATTCACCACATGTATTTTATATGCACATACAGAATCCTACCTGGTATCACATGTATATTCTTGTGAGGTGGCTGACTTAGCATATTCAAATTGTGAGAAGAGATCACTTCTCCTAAACGCTGTTGGAACTGAAAATTCAACTTATGGGGGAGCCTCCTAGTAGAAAAACATTATACATAAATCATGTTCAGTAAAATAAATATTTTTGCATCAGTGGATGATATATATTTCATGAAGAATTTCGATTGGCATATATATTGCTACTTTTTATTGTCTGTGTTTTTGTTTTGTGTGTGTGTATATATATATATATATCTCCAAATTTTTCAAAATATAAAATATATGTGTCCTATATACACTACCTAAATTCATTCATGTTTATGTATGTGGATTCATAATCAACTTTTCACAAGATTATTCTCAGAAATATACATCCACCTGAAATACATATTTGTTTCCTAGTACTGAAAAGTAACTTCAGTGAATGGTGCATACAATCCTAATATTTCTACAGTAACTGACCCAGTTTAACATCAATGCAAATAGATTCCTATGGAACATGATGTGTATTTTGAAGTTCATTTTATTTAACACTGGTACATTACTATTTCTTCAGTTTATGCACACCATAGGATATATATTTCATCCACAGGTTCACAAATTAATAGGCATTTGTTTCACTTTCAATCATTTCCTGCTTCAGAACACATGTATTCCTCCAGGTTTCTTGACTGTTCTTCTCATGAGACTTCTTTCCAAACACATTATTTTCGATTTCCATAAAAATTTGAAGCAAAACTCCCACACTCTTCATAATATACCATAACCCTAATATTACCATTAGATGTATAACTGGTTGGAATGAATGATTGTATATCAATATAAGATTTCCTGTATATTTTCAGATAACAATTCAATCCATTATTTAAAGTTGGAACGAGTTATATAATTTATGTTGAGTGTCTATATGGAAGAAGCTGAAGGCCATTTGAGAGTGTTTTGGTTTTAATTGTGGTCATTTGTTGGTGTTTGGAAGAGATGACTGGGTCCACCTGGGCTTGAACACTGTGTGATTCCCCATAAGAATGAGTTCTGGAACCGAACTCAGAGAAGTATTGCCATGAAGTCGTGTTGGGATTTTAGGAGGCCACACATGAGAGTCGCCCTTGGAAACTGAGTTCTAGGCCCAGGATGGCTTTCCACATCGCCATGGGAATCTCATCCAGGATATTACATGATTTTATTTTTAAAGAGTTGGCAGCCATAATTAAGAGACAAAACACACATGGATCTCACATTGTAGACCTCAATGGGCCTGGCTTCATGTGACCTTTTGCCCCCTCTTTGGGAAGCCTTGCCTGTGAGAGTTCTCCAGAGGTTTCATTCAAATGAGCGTCCTCAAAATTTTATGGTTCCTGGATGAATGGGAAACCCACAGTGGCTCCAAATTCATCCTTGAAAAATGGCGAGATAAATACCTTGAAATTTTGGACTTTCCCTTGACCAGGTGGCACTGGAAAACATTTCCATGTCCTATTGCTGATCAGGAGTATACCAGACAGTGCCTTGATTGACTGGGTTTCATGAAAATGCTGTAGAACAGAGATGCCAGTAAGTTGGAGCCTTCTGAGTAGTGAGCCTAGAGTAGTGGTTAGCAAGTGTGTGATAATACATCTGTGCTGTGGCCATGGAGATCTGCCATTGGCTTCCAAATGTCCTCTGACTGACATGGTGCAGCCAGCAGACAATTACATGAAAAGGCAGCTTGGTATATGGAGACGTTTCTGGGCAATGTTCAGAATCAGGTTGCTATGGACAAGGGCGCAAGCTATGTGGGATAGAAGCCTGGTTGGTGCATTCTCCAGCAGACACTGACCAACCACATGTGACAGAATGCCGTGCAGCACTGCGACCCATTTGAACTCCTTGTATTTTGTGAAGCAAATACCAAACTCCCATTGTAGCAGCAAGAAAGACCATTAAAAGTGGAGTATGACCAAAGGGCTTCACAGTCCACACGGGGAGACACTTAGCCCCAATGGCCATTGTTTACCTACAAAAAGAGAATTCATCACTGCTGCACCATGTTCATTGGAAAATAAGAACACATGTCCTTCAGGTCACATAGATGCATATCTAGCTTTGATGGTCTCACTACAAAGGAAGCTAAAGCTACTGACAACAACATATATTTCAAGTGCCCAGCCTCAGAGGCAGTTTCTCAAAATGTCTTTAGGCCAGGAAACCTCTATATTCATAGACACAGGGTACAACTCTTTGTACCCCCAATACTAATTTATACGTCTTCAAACTATTGCTCCCAGAAATGGTACGAGAAATACTCATGTCACCTGATCTACATATACATTGTATCACAGTAATATTCTGAACACAAAATGCAAAGGTCACACTTATGATTGTACCAAAACCTAAATGGAAAGTGAACCTGCATTACTAAAATCATCCATGTCCACTTGCCTAATGCTCTCAAATGTCAATCCTATTGATGACTACATATTTCTTTTTTCCTAAGATTATATAATTAAAGTCAACCCTGTTGAATGTGTAATCCTATCTCTAACTTTATGCTTTGCCTGATTTCATAATGTCTCTATTGATATCTGCTTTCCTACATGTTTTCTCCAGTTCATCATTGTGACTGACTCTTCACATGTGCTGAGATTTACATTCACTCTCTATATGAAACCCAATTGCTAAAGGACTTTTTTTCCAAATCCTATATTCACTCTTCTTCCTAAACCTACCAACTATATTCCTAATCTTACTGACTATCCCGTTTTGAATGGATGTTCTTTTCTACATTCAATCATCCAAGTAAATGTCAGGTGAGCGTCGGAGGAAGAGACCACCCAGAATCTATCTCATGCAACATCAAAGGGTTTATTGGGGGTCCAGCGTGCTGGTGCTCATAGCTCACTTGAATAGAGCAGAGAGCCCTGAGAACAGCTTAAGCAGAGCTTATATACTTTCCTTGGAGAGGGCAGGGAGGGAATTTTATTAATGGATCAGGGCGAGTGGGCAGTTTGCGCTCAACGGGGTGAGGGAGTGCATTCTGTAGTTTGGCAGTTTGGGACAGCACATTCTGGGAACAAGATTAGCAAACATTTCTCAAGATTTCAACAGTGTTTTGTTAAGCGTACAGAAAAACAGGAAGTGACAAGTGCCTATTTTATTAACCTTTCATTCCCCACTTCTTCTTCTGGCTATTTTTAGTCATAAAAGTGATCATTGGGGGGTGTCACATTTTATGTCTGCTAGTGGCGTATTAACATAAGTTTAACTTGTCCAATTTGAGATTGGAGAAAAGAAATTACATGGTTCAGCAAACAGAGTTTATAGTTAGCAATAATATGAGGATTATTATTGGACCTGCCAGGGTTGATAAATACGTAGTTAACCAGGGGGACTGTGTGAACCATGACTCAAACCACCCTTTTTTGGCCTCTCTCTCGTTGACACTCTTCAAGTTGTCCTTTTAATTTACTCATAGATTTTTTTACAACTCCAGAATGGTCAGCATAAACACAACATTCTTCCATCAATGCAGAACAAAGGCCCCCTTTTCTCATGAAGAGGAAGTTCAACCCTCGACTGTTCTGTAAAACAACTTCAGAGAGAGAGAGGTTAAAGATTTCTGCAAAGCTGTGATGGAGGTTTCTAATATCTTTAAGTTTTTGGTCTATTGCTGCTTCTAATTGTGTCATTTGTTGTGTCCCATGGACCAAGGCAATGGTTCTTGTGCCCACCTCTGCAGCAACTCCTATTTCTAATAGGATGGCTAAAGTGAGGGATATATGTTCCCAGTGGAACCGGGTTTTATTTCCCCCTATTTGAATTTCAAATGAACCTGCATCAGGATAAAGCACTCTGGGAAACATCTGCACCATTACACAATTAATCATATCTGTTGACAATTTCATGAAAACATAAAAAATGTTTAAGTATATAGAATTATACTGGTGTAGGGACAGACAAGGCAAGGCGCCTAAGATAGTACCGAAGACAGGAAACAGTCCTATTTGTTTGCAACCAGATTCAGAGGGCATTACTTCTGTTGTAATCAGTAAATCCCCTGAAACCCAAGTTTAGGTAGTTTCAGAATTTTGTACCCAACATGTAAAGGAAGGGGCGCAGAAGTTCACAGTCTGCAGAAGTTCACAAAAAGCAGTTTATTTTTCTGTTTTTTTCCTCTGTTCTTGGCAAGTTAAATTTTCAAGGACACCTGGGTTAGGGAGAGCTCTTTCTTCCCTTTAATTTTCACCCTGCCAACTGTTACCATGGAGCCAAGTTTGTAACTTCTGTATCTTAGAAATGTAGCCATCTCTGTGAATCCCTAGCTCATGGCCAGAGGCCTTGTACACATATTTTGTGAAAAACTAGTAAGAGGGTGTCTACCTTAGGAGTGCAGATTTTTTTAGCCAGTGGCCAAGTAGAACAGGGCAACACGAAAAGAGGAATTTTATCTACTCTGAAGTCTTTTATAGGGACTCTTTTGCTGAAAGTCCTAAAGTCAGCCATGATGAAGACTTCTGAAGAAGGTCAGATAAGACTTTTCGGTGGGCCTGGTACAGAGGGGGCAGATGGGGTAGGTGGGGCTGAGAGCAGTTCTGAAGATCTGAGATTGAGGAAGGAGAGATGTAAAAGAATAATGGGAAAGGGGTTTGGAATTTTCCTAGCAACAAAAACTTGAGCAGTAGAACAGGTAGAGCAGAGGAGAAGACCGGAGTTAGTATCACTAAAAGCCTGTAAGGGACTTTAAATTCTGAGTAACCTGTTTTCAGTGATGACAAACTTTTAAGTCCATTTTCATTACATCTTAGATAGGGGTCTGAGGGCTCTCCTCAGCTGGTTTGAGATTTGGGTTAGCTGGTAAGAGGACCTGGTGGGATCCGGTGTGGACACTGATAGGAGAAGAGAGGAGGGAGTTGGTGGAGGGGTACTTCATTACCTGCTACCTCAGCAATTGGTCAATGGTCTGAGAACTGGCAGAGGTTTGGATTTTTGATCTAGTAATTAGAGGGGAGAAATCATGTTGCTGAGGTGATAGTGACAGCAGAGAGCCTGGAGCAGAAGGCTAAGGGTGAGGATCTATTGGAGAAACATAGGTCAGGATGTGAGTGAAGGAGGGAAAAGGCCTCCACATAGGGGAATCTCATTTCACCTTTTTGAGCATTTGCAGAAGTTAAAAATGTCACGCAGAATTTGAGGATCTAGAGACCCCACTATGGGCCATCGGATTTGGTTATCTAATTGGTAATATGGCCAATGCTGTGTACAGAATTTTTTTTATTGGTTATTCAAAACATTACAAAGATTGCAGAATCACATTGGTTACACATCCACATTTTTACATAATTCCATAATAGTAACTGTTGTATTCTGCTACCTTTCCTATCCTCTACTATCCCCCCTCCCCTCCCCTTCCATCTTCTCTCTCTACCCCATCTACTGTAATTCATTTCTCTCCTTATTTTTTTTCCCATTCCCCTCACAACCTCTTATATGTAATTTTGTTTAACAATGAGGGTCTCCTTTCATTTCCATCCAATTTCTCTTTTCTTTCCCTTTTCTCTACAGAATTTGATGAGAAGCTTGAGATCCATCAGGCAGTCCCTGTATGCTCACATCCCCATGACTTACAGAAGAAGTCGGCTTTCCCCCCACACAGCCGTGATTTCATGTGGCTTTGATGGTCCACCAGGCAATCATAGTAATCTAGGCTAGCCATCCTGCATCTGGCTCGCTTGTCCCTACATCCATTATGTTTGTTTCCATTGTCTATGGTTCGGAAGGGATTAATGGAATTTTAGTGGCATCCTCTTCATCAGGGATATCCCAATAGGAAAGACGTATAGCCAGCTGATAAATGTCTGGGTGGAGAGATGGTCACTATTTACCTAGGTGGGCTATATACGAGATAGACCATACTTCTTTTCCAGTAGGATTTGTGATCAGCCATCACTGCTGAAAGGGCTGATGAGGTATAGGACTACTGGTGGTCAAGGGGAGAGTCTATAGCTCTATCCACACGGCAAATACACAATTTGAAAGGGTTACCAGTCTTTTCCAGTTTCCAGCCAGAGTCTCAACAGGCCACAGGCTTGAGATGAGAGGTATGGATCCAGTAAATGATTCTGTCTACCTTTACCACTGTAGGTGTTATAAGTAGCACCTGGTATGGTCCTTTCAAGCGGGGTTCCAGGGATGACACCTTATGTCGTCTTACATAGAAGAAGTATCTTACTTGATGTTGATTTGGAGTCCTCTCGTTCCCAGGTTGTTAGGCAGTGGCCATCTGTTTTCACAGGTATCCTGAGTTCTTTCAAGAGCTTTAAGTCTGTCAAGCAAGGGGGTGTGAAAGGGATTG
The DNA here is from genome assembly GCF_048772815.1 of Callospermophilus lateralis. Lineage (NCBI taxonomy): Eukaryota > Metazoa > Chordata > Mammalia > Rodentia > Sciuridae > Callospermophilus > Callospermophilus lateralis. The sequence goes on along the minus strand of NC_135313.1, from coordinate 130,118,337 downwards.
TTAGGTCTTAGAGTTGGGGTTAGGTCCCTTACTGGAGGAGGGGCACCATAGAAAATTTCATAGGGGGTGAGGTTACACAAAGAAATAGAGGGAGTATTTCTTGCATGAAACAGTTCATAAGGCAGTAGCATAGTCCAATATTTTATGCCGGTCACTAAGCTTAATTTCGTTATGGTCTCTTTAATGGTTCTATTCATTCATTCTGCCTGTCCTGAACTCGGGGGTCTATAAGCACAATGTAACTTTCAATAAATCCCCAAGGTCCTGGCTAACCCCTGACTTATGTGGGTTATGAACGCCGGTCCATTATCAAACCCTATTACTTTAGGCAGGCCGTATCTTGGAAAAATATCTCCCAGGATCTTCTTCACCACAATTTGCACTGTTTCTTTTTTTTTCTTTTTTTTCTTTTCTTTTTTTTTTTTTGGTGGGAAAGGCTTCAATCCATCCTGAAAATGTATCTACATAGACTAGGAGATATTTACGTCGATAACTTGCTGGCTTTATTTCAGTAAAGTACACTTCCCAGAATTCTCCTTGTCTGGTTCCTCATAGGTGCTTTCCTGCAGGAAGCTTGGAAGGATAAGAATTAACCAATTGATGGACCTGACAGGCTTTTGTTAACCATTCAGTTATTTCCTTTAACTGTGAGTCGGTTAGTGGAAAACTCTGTTCTTGATCCTTCATGAATGAATGTAGTTTCTTTAAACTAAGGTGAGTGATTTGGTGTACATTATCTACTGACATAGTTAGAGCTGTGAATATAGGAGTTTTTAGTGAAGGATTTAGAAATTCCACTTGGGGGCCTTCACGGTTAAAAGTTATTTTGACCCGGAGCTTTTTTGAGCAGAACTCTGTCCATCAATGGGGCCGGGCATTCTGGAATTACTAGGAAGAAGTGATGGATTTTTCCTTTCCCCTGGTCCCAGGTCCTCTTAGTTGTCCAAGCCCGATATTTACTGCAATTAGCCCTTTGAATTAGAGACCTTTTATTTGATAGAGGGCAAAATGGGGCCTTAATGGCTGAATATATTGCCCCTGTATCCACTTCAATGTTTACTGGGGTGCCCTCTACTTCAAAAGTTAACCTGAGCTCGGGGAGGGGATCTGATCCCCAACTTTCTTAGTCATCCTCCAGAGTCAGAATGGCTGGCTGGCGTGGCTGTCTCTTACTAGGGCTCTCTTTGGCCCAGTGTCCTTTTTCTTTACAGTAGGCACATTGATCTGAGGCCAGGGGTGGCCTCTAGTTTGGGCCCAGGTATCCCTTCCTGTCTCCATGTTTCTTATTTCTGGCCTATTTGTTGTTGTGACCAGGACCTTAGTCAATTTCTTAGTCTGTCTTTTGTTTCTTTTATCCTCCCTTTGCTTCCTTATCTTCCTCAGTTTCTCTCGTATAGTATACCTTTCTGGCTTCTCTGACTAAATCTCTCAAAGTCATATCTTGTAATCCATCTAAGTGTTGTATCTTTCTTTAAATATCCAGGGCAGCTTGCCCAATAAAGTCCATCATGACAGATGCCTTTCGAGCCTCTGCCTGAGTATCAAAAGGAGTATATCTCCTATATGCCTCCATAATTCTCCCTAGAAATATAGAGGGGGATACATCAGGCCGTTGAATAAACTCTATTACCTTGTCCAAATTAGTTGGTAGCCTAGCAGCCACTAAGATACCCACTATTAGAACCCGGAGATAAGTGGACAGATGCTCCCTACCTTCAAAGGTATTGGGGTCCCTGTTTCGTCAATTCTAGGGAAAGCCGGGTTGAATATGTTGGGAAGTTGTGTCAGTCACCCATCTGGTCTGAGGATATTATTTTCTAGCTTCCAGGAGGATTCTCTTTTGTTCCTCTGTCATGAAGAGAGTCCCTAGGTGTTGTTGGCAGTCATTCCAAGTAGGCTGGTGTGAAAACATCTATGAATCAACCACACCTGAGAGACGAGTGGGGTCCTCGGTAGAAGGGGGATTGTTATTTTTCCAGTTATATAGGTCTGAAGAGGAGAAAGGCCAATACTGGTAGGCTTGCATTTTTTCCCCATGGCCATCATCAATCATTGGCACATAGGGACGGAGGGGGAGCATCACGGGAGTTCCAGGGTTTTCAATCATTCATTGCCGGTGAGTTCCTTTAGCCGGGCCAGGTTCCTCCAGGGGAGGAGGGGCTGTGTGTGCCGCGGGGGAGTTTTCTGGAGGGTGCTTGGCTGGCTTAGCTTCCTCCAATGGCGGAGAGGCTGAGTCAGCAGCAGGGGAATCACTTAGAGGGTGTTGGGGGTTGGGAGACCAGGGCAAGGGATAAGGAGAGGGATGAGAGTCCAGTAGAGTTAAATCTTGTGACTTAGTCAGAAAAGAGGGTGGAGGAGGAGGAGGAGCAGAGGGTTTGAGAGATCGTGGGGGAAGGATTAGGAGCGGGGGTAGGGACAAAGAAAGGCTTCACCCATGGAGGAGATTTGCAGAGGTAATGCTGGGTTAAGATATATGACTTTTGATCTGGATGCCTATGTGGCCCTTCCTGAAAGACAATATCTCTGACTCTTTAAATTAGTTAGAAGTAGAAAAATCCTTCTAAGGGCCATCCAAATCCAAAGGTGGGCCATTCTGTGGCACAGAGAGTCTGCCAGGTCCAGCGGTTTACTGAAAAAGAAAGATTCTGAGCCCTTAAGCGGAATTTGGTCCAGTGATCAAGGGTCAGGGACAGAGGCATTGAAGTGCTCTTTCCCATAATGAAAAATGCACAAACAGTAAAAGCAACGACACATGACACAGACAAGACAAGACAACAAAGACAGGCAATGGACGTCCAACACTGAGACGAGGACTGAGTTGCCGGCAATACCTGATGGGCTGGCAATACCGAATCTGAAACAAAATATCACTGAGTTGAGGAGACTATTGTTCCTCGATTTTCAGAGTCCTCTGGGGTGTCCCTCAGGGTGGTGGCCTGTGGCTCTGTGACACATCTGTCAGCCACCGTGAGAGAGACCTCACGCTCTTTATTGACAGCCATTTTGCCAAGCCCTAACCTGAAACCTGACACCAGAAAGAGGCGCCTTACAAATCTCGAGAGGAGCCTGTTGAGGTCTCCCATCCGCTGCTGCCAGAACTCGGTGGGACCTCCATATGTAAAGGTCGGACGAGCGTCAGGTGAAGAGACCTCCAAGAGACTGTCTTATGCAAAAGCAAAGGGATTATTGGGGGTCCAGCATGCTGGGGCTCAGAGCCCACTTCAATAGAGCAGAGAGTCCTGAGAACAGCTTAAACAGGGCTTATATACTTTCCTTGGGGAGGGCAGGGAGGGAAGTTAAGTATACAGAAAAACATGAAGAGACAACTACCTATTTTACTAACTTTTCACTAACGACTATACTTTGCCAGATTTCCTAATGTCTCTATTGATATCTATTTTCCTACATATTTTTCCAGTTCATCATTGTGACTGACTCTTCACATGTGCTGACATTTACATTTACTCGATACCCAAAAAGCTATAGCTAAAGAACTTTTGGTGCAAATTCTATACTCACTCTCCTTTCTAAACTACCGACTATCTTCTTAATCTTACCGACTATCACTTTTTGACTGGATGTTATCTTTGACAATCAATCATCCAAGGCACAAGCTTCAATGCAATTGTATATTGATGTACCTGAGACATCTGTGCAGAAAATAAATCAAAGCTAAGTATCACAATCAAGGTCCTAATAAACTTCTGGGTTTTAAATCTTACCTAGATTTCTGTTTTCATACTTATATTTTACCTATATATTCTTGTAATTATCGCAGGTTATCAATACCATTATTCATCCAGCTGAATGATTCCTAACACAAATCAAACCTGTTATTAACCCTAACCATTCACTGTTGCCTCAATCTAACTTTACAGAAGAGCAGGGACAGAGATGGTCTTACAATACAAAAATGTAGGATTCCTTCCAACTACTGAGAAACTCAAAGGTCCATGCAAAAATGATCCCTGCAGAAGTTGTAGGCAGCTATGTAGGAACTGAGAGAGCAAAAGTCATCTTCCATTGTAAAAAACCTGGTCAGGATGAAGGAATGTGTCTGAATCAGCCTCTGTCTTCTTAATTTAGAGAAGAAGGACCAAACCAGGCCTGTGTTGAGAGCTGTTCCCGGGTGCCTATGGTTGATATACCATTCTAAGTTGTGAAAGTGTCACAGGAAGTAGGGGCAGCCTCCATTTTATGGGACCCTTTGGAACAACTGTTAGGACAACGTGGTTGCCAAGGCAGTGACCTTATTCACTTCCTGAAGGAAGTGACCTCACCTAACATCCTTGGTGACAGAACTCTCTGAACTTGGGATCCAGGAAGCCAGTCACCCAAATCCAGTCCCAGTCCCACTCCCAGGGGTCTCACTTGCTTGGAATTACCAAGGACAGATTTAGTCTTTCTTGGTACCTACTGATGTGAGGATGGCCAAATGCCAGAAAGCTCTGAAAAGTCGCCTTTACTGAGAAAGCAGGTATTGGATCACCGCTGGCTCCTCAGTACATCACAATGTTGACCAAAGAGACCAGATCTGAGACAGGACAGGCCATTTTAGGGGAAGAAAATATGGCCCGCAATCAGAGAAACTCTGGGTAGTCACAGACCTACTTCGGGGAAGGAGGTACATTTGTGGGTGTGGGTGTGAGTTTGTGGATTTGTCTCATGTTCTCAGAATAGGTAGGAAAGTCTGTATGTTTGGTTTGGTGTAGACTGTTTCGAGTAAGTCGTTTGACAAGGTGAGTGTTTCTATGTCTGTGTATCCCACTGTGTCCATGGTTGTAGACATTAGAAAAGAGAATGCATCAATTGATATGTCCTGTCTAGTTGAAAGCTTCCAGGCATTCATCCTGCCCAATTTATGAATGGATTTCATCTTGCCTTATCGATTGGCAACACTTGCTATCTTTCAAAGTTTCTTCTTTCTTCCTGAATTCTGGCCAGTCTCCAGAATAGGCTCATGGTTTTGTGTCCAATATATGTACCACTTCCAAGCCCTGTGACATCGCCATGTACTGGATAGCTGAAGGGAATGGCGAGCATCTCAGAAAACTCTGATACCAGTGTGATCAGGATAGTCTCAGTGGAGAAACCCTGCTTTGGGCCTTTTAATTACCAATTGTTCTGCTGCCCTGAATGTCTGAATGGTCTTTGCCTCAGGCCACCCCTTTTTGAAGCCTGAAAAAAAACTGTTTTCACATGGAAATGAATGGGCATCACCTGAGGCTTTTTGCTTAATTCCTTTGGAAAGGATGTGTCTGAATCAGCCTTTTGGCCCTGTGTGAGGCTTAGGCTTAGATTCTCAGCACCTGATGGACCTAAAGAAAGATCCCATGTGTGCATCCAAAACCAAAATAGCCAAAAGAGCAGTCATTCTGGATGAAGTCTCTCCCCTTCCTTTTTGAGTTTCCAGACCTACATCAAGTTAGAATAGGAATGCTTTGGGTCAAATAATTTCTTCAAAGCCCTGCAGAGGTTAGCCCGTAGGTGCTTGGGTTTCCTCATGTCTCCAATTCAGACAAAGAATCTAAAGCCCACAGTCAGTAGTCCTCAAATTGGAGAAGCAGAGAAGTATTAACAGCAGGCCTATGTGATCACACCAGGTTCACAGGAAGGTTGTCCAAGCCACCCTGATTTTAGGCAAATTAGGGGCAAGGGAGATTATTTTGGAGACTGTCTTGGTCTGCGCCCCTCATAGAAACATCCAACCAGAGGTTATGAAGAGTGTTCATATGAAATATCATAAGGGCCATGTCGGAGTGTGTTGGTTTTAATTGTGGTCATTTGTGTGGTGGTTGGAAGAGATGACTGGGTCCACCTTGACATGATCTCTGGTGTGATTCCCCTAAGATACTGAGTTCTGGAACTGACCTCAGAGAAGTATTGCCATGAATTGTGTTGGGATGTTAAGAGTCCAAGCATGAGAGTTGCCCTTGGAAACTGAGATGTATGCCCAGGATGTATTTCCACAAAGCACTGGGAATCACAGCCAAGATATCACATGATTTTATTCTGAAAGACTTGGCAGCCATAGTTGAGAGTCAAAACACACATGGACCTCACATTGTAGACCTCAATGGGCCTGGATTCACGTGACCATTTAGCCACTCTTTGGGAAGCCTTGCCTGTGAGAATTCTCCATAGCTTTCATTGACATGAGCTTCCTCAAAATTTAATGGTTCTGGATTGATTTGAAACGCACAGTGCCTCCAACTTCATCTTTCAAAAATGGCTAGATAAATACCAAGAAATTTTTGAAATTCCCATGACCAGGTGGCACTGGAGAACCTTTGGATGTCCTGTTGCTGATCATGAGTATACCAGACAGTGCCTTGATTGACTGGGTTTCATGAAAATGGTGTAGAACAGAGATGTCAATAAATTGGAGCCTGCTGAGTACTGGGCCTAGAGCAGTAGTGGGCAGGTGTGTGATAAAACATTTGTGGTGGGGCCATGTGGATCTGCCATTAGCTTCCAAATGTCTTGTGACTTACATGGTGCAGCAAGCAGTCCCTTCTATGTAAAGGCATCTTGTAATATTGAGAAGTTTCAGGGCAAGTTTCAGAATCAAGTTGCTATGGTCAATGGGGCAAACTATATGGGATAGAAGCATGGTTGGTGCATTGTCCTGCAGAAACTTACCCACCACACGTGACAGAACTCCCTCCAGCACTGTGTCCCAGTTGGCCTCTTTGTATTTTGTGAAGCAAATACCAAACTCTTAGTGAAGCCGCAAGAAACACCATGAAAATTTTAGGATCACAAAATGGCTTCACAGTCCACACGGGGAGACACTTAGACCCCAGTGGCCACAGTTTAGCTACAAATAGCAAATTCAGCACTGCTGCTCATGTTCAGTGGAAAATAAGAAACCATGTCCTCCAGATCACATAGATGCAGACCCACCTTTATTGGTCTCACTAGAAACGAAGCTAAAGCACTTGACAACAACATATGTTTCAAGTGCCCAACCTCAGAGGCAGTTCCACAAGAAGTCTTTAGGCCAGAAGAGCTCCAGTTTGTGGAGTGTTTACCCTGTCCCTTACTTTTGGAAACTCCTTAGCATATTCCATTCCAGATATGAATTAACAGATTTTCTAACTCTTCTCCTCTAATTTTGTCTTACTTGGGGAGTAGGTACTGTCAAGCCATTGTTCTGGATGACAGTTGGAACAATTTTTTGTAGCACATATTTGCATACACATTGGATTCATTTTTCAGTTTTCCAGTCAAAATAGTAAATCCCTCACACTAACCCCTACGCTACTAAACTCTGACTACTAATCGTAATATGATGGAGAATAATAACCCAACCAGAATTGAAATACAAGCAGTTCAGAGGAGGCATCGTGTATAGTTTGACTTGCCTTTTGCATTATATAGGGTAGGAGTTATAAATCTAGTCAATAATTTGGTTGAAAAAATTCTCCATGTTTTTTTAAAGTTAACAAATATGTGAATTCCTGTCTCCCTTTCTCTGTAGCCTATTTAGCACATGTAATTTTATATGCACATATAGAATCATAAATGGTATCACACGTATATTTTTGGTGAGGTGGCTGACTTGGCATATAGAAATTGTGAGAAGATATCACTCCTTCTAAAAGCTGTTGGAACTGAGAAGATATCACTCCTTCTTAAAGCTGTTGGAACTGAGAATTCAACCTATGGGTGATCCTCCTATTTGAATAGCATTATACATAAATCCATGTTCAGTAAAATGAATATTTTTGAATCTGTGGATGATATGTATTTCATGATGAATTTCGATTGGCATATATAATGCTACTTTTTTATGTCTCTCTGTGTGTGTCTGTATATATATATATATATATATATATATATATATATATATATACCCTCCAGATTTTTCAAAATATGAAATATATGTGTCTTATTATGCACTCCCAAATTTTATTCATATTCATGTATGTGGATTTATAATCTACTTTTCAAAAGATTATTCTCAGAAATATTCATCCACCTGAAATACATTTTGGTTTACTAGTACTGAATACTATCTTCAGTAAATGGTGCATAGAAATCCTAATATTTTGACATTGCAAGATGGCAATGAATAGAGTGCATCACACCCTTTGTACTGCGCCACTTCACATGTGAATAAGGAGTTAGAATGACGAAAAAGTATCTTGTTAGGATCTTACAGAAAAATGGGTGTGCCTGGAACCTAGAAGAATGATTTCCACCACCAAGGTCCGGTAATTGAGTCTCAAACAAGAGCCAACCATGCGACCGAAGATCTCGGGTGACTGATCCGTGCGGCCCGTGCCGTGGCTACAGACGGCGGGCCTCCACCGAGAAGCGACCAGCATGCAGGGAGAAACGTTGCTGCGGATTCTGTGGAATCCGGCTGGCTCACCCGCCACTGAGTCCGGGGCTGAGTTCGGGATTTCAGATGGGGAAGAAAGCGCTACAGTTCTATCCCCCACAACCGAAACTCCACCGAGGAAACCAATGGCCACCATCTTGGAGAGCTGAAGTATCCACCACCACTCTCCGACAGATTGCAACAACAAAACAGGTGTGTGTTACTCAGCTTATCTCCCATACAGCAGGTTATTCGCAAAAATTCTCTCTTAGGCTTTCCGTGGGAGGGATTACCAGAGAAAGCCTTCATATAGACGGGGGGAAAACTAGTGGCACCTGACCTTCAACTTCCCCTCCCGTCACCGGGGAAAACGAAACTTGTCTAGCCAGCACAATGGGTGGGGCAAGCGGAAAAAATCAAAAAAATAGAGTGCCAGGGTTCCCAATAGACACCCTCCACACCCAAGAAACGGCAGGCAAAGAGTACAGTTTGAGCTGCCGAGAGGCATCACTCAGGGGAAATCTGGTGTAGCAGGGGAAATCAGGACTCGCAGAGGAAACCAGGGGACTAGAGGACAGACCCGCATGACTAGGCGGCTGGAGAACGCCTGCCCACCAGCAACCAATCACCCGCTGGCTGCCTGCGCAATTGGGCAGCTAGAGATCACCCGCCCGCCGGTGACAGCCCATTTGCTGATTGCACGACTGGATGGCTGGAGACCGCCCGCCCACCAGCGACCGGGAGGTGAAACCAACCAGAGACTGTCCAGTCCCACCCCCCCATTCAAACACCCCGGCAAGGAGCCTGGGGCCCGCCATAGCAGACAGGTGACATCACTGGAGCTCAGCTGTCGGAATTCCTTCCAAGCGGAATATACTTTTGCAGGCATAGTCTACAAACACAAAAGAGAGACAACAGAGATATATAAAACCAAAACAAATCTATTGAAGAGAGCAGAAACACAGCAATCAAATAGAACTGAAAAGTAACGTGAACATCATGAAAAAACAAGGGGAAAAAAAGGTGTGCAAAAAATGCAGGACAACTAAATTCTACAGGAGGACCGAGAAGCATCAGAAATAGGGATAGGGAAAAAACTAAAGGCATACCTAACTCAGATGGAAAGGAATATTAGAGAAGACATGAGGCAGCAAGTCCAAGCAATAAAAGTATATTTTGAAAATCAAATAAACAAACAAATTCAAATGGCAAAGAACGAGCTTTACCAGGAGATAGAGACCTTAAAAAGAAATATCAAACAGTAATCGTATAAATGCAGGAAACTATAAACCAAAATAAAAACTCAAACGAAGAATATTACAAATAGACTAGATCAATTAGAAGTTAGAACATCAGATAATGAAGACAAAGTTTATCAACTTGAAAAGAATAGAGTAAACACAGAAAAGATGCTTAAATCCCATGAGCAATCTATTCAAGAGATTTGGGATGTCATTAAAAAACTAATTTGAGAGTCATCGGGATAGAAGAAGGCATAGAGATTCAAACCAAAGGAATGGACAAAATATTAAATGAAATATTTCTAGAAAATTTCCCAGAGATGAAAGATGGAATGAATTGCCAAATCCTGGAAGCCTACAGGACCCCAAGCATTCAAAACCATAATAGACCAACTCCAAGACAAATAATTATGAAGATAGCCAGAACAAGGACATACAGAACAAAGAGAGAATATTAAAAGCTACGAGAGAAAGTAGGCAGATTACATTCAGGGGTAAACCAATTAAGTTAACGACTGATTTTTCATCACAAACTTTGAAAGCAGGAAGATCCTGGAACAAAGTATTTCAAACACTCAAAAATAATGGATTCCAACCAAGAATACTGTATCCAGCAAAATTAAGCTTCAGATTTGACAATGAAATTTAAGTCTTTCACGATAAACAAAAGCTAAAAGAATTCACAGCCAGAACACCAGCAGTGCAAAGCATTTTGAGCAAAATACTACAAGAAGAGGATTTGAAAAGTAATGCCTGAAACTAGCAGCGGGAGGTATCTCAGTAAAGGGAGAGGAAAATAACCAAAAAGTAAAAACTAACCAAAATAAATAAATAAATAAATAAACATGACTGGAAGTACAAATCATATTTCAAGCCAGGCGAGCGCGCTACCGCTTGAGCCACATCCCCAGTTCATATCCGACTTGAATCAAAGTGTGAAATATGATATATCAAGAACTATGTAATGTTTTGAACAACCTACAATAAAAATTAATTAAAAAAAAAAGAAAAAAAAATCATATTTCAATTGTAACCTTAAATGTTAATGGACTAAACTCACGAATCAAGAGACATAAGCTAGTAACCTTGATCAAAAAAAAAAAAAATCCAACAATATGCTGCCTTCAGGAGACTCATATGATAGGTAAAGACATACAGAGGCTGAAATTAAAAGTTTGGGAAAAATCATATCACTCACATGACCCTCGGAAGCAAGCAGGAGTGGCCATACTCATATCGAATAAAATCAACTTCAAACTTACGTTAATCAAAAGGGATAAAGAAGGACACTATATACTGTTAAAAGGAACCTTGCACCAACAATGCATAACCATTATCAATTTGTATGCACCAAACAATTGAGCTGCAACACTCATAAAACAAACTCGCCTCAAGTTCAAGAGTCAAATAAACTACAACACAATAATTATGGGTGACTTCAACACACCGCTCTAGCCATTAGACAGATCCTCTAGACAAAAACTGAATAAAGAAACTATAGAATTCAACAGCAAAATCAGTAACCTAGACTTCACCGACATATATAGAATATATCAACCATCAAAAAGTGGATACACGTTCTTCTCAGCAGCACATGGATCCTACTCAAAGATAGACCATATATTATGCCATTGGGCAACTCTTAGTAAATATAAAGGCGTGGAGATAATACCATGCACCATATCTGATCATAATGGAATGAATCTGGAAATCAATGATAAAAGAAGGAAGGAAAAATGCTACATCACATGGAAAATGAACAACATGCTACTGAATGATCAATGGTTTACAGAAGACATAAAGGAGGAGATAAAAAAAAATCGTAGAGACAAATGACAATACAGACACAACACACTGCAATCTATGGGACACAATGAAAGCAGTTTTAAGAGGGAAATTCATTTCTTGGAGTTCTTTCCTCAAAAAAAAAAAAAAAAAGAAAAAAAACAGCAAATAAATGAACTCACACTACACCTCAAAAACCTAGAAATGGAAGAGCAAAACAACAGCAAATGTAGTAGAAGACAAGAAATAATTAAAATTAGAGCAGAAATCAATGAAATTGAAACAAAAGAAAACATTGAAAATATTGATAAAATAAAGTTGGTTCTTTGAAAAAATAAATAAGATTTATAGGCCCTTAGCCATGCTAAGGAAGAGAAGAAAAGAGAGAAGTCAAATTACTAACATACGGGATGAAAAAGGCAATATCACAACAGACACTACAGAAATAAGAAGATAATTAGAAAGTATATGGAAACCCTATGTTCCAATAAAATAGATGATAGTGAAGATATCAATAAACTTCTTAAGTCATGCGATCTGCCCAGATTGAGTCAGGAATACACACACAATTTAAACAGAACAATAACAAAGGAAGAAATAGAAGAAGCCATCAAAATACTACCAACCAAAAAAAGCCATGGACCGGATGGGTATACAGCAGAGATCTACAAAACCTTCAAAAAGGAATTAATACCAATACTTTTCAAGCTATTTCAAGAAATAGAAAAAGAAGGAACTCTTCCAAATTCATTCTATGAGGCCAATCTCACCCTGATCCCAAAACCAGACAAAGACACTTCAAAGAAAGAAAACTACAGACCAATATCTCTAATAAACTTGGATGCAAAAATTCTCAATAAAATCTTGGTGAATCAAATACAAAAGCATATCAAAAAAATTATGCACCATTATCATGTAGGATTCATCCCTGGGATGCAAGGCTGGTTCATTATACGGAAATCAATAAATGCTATTCACCACATCAATAGACGTAAAGACAACAACCATATGATCATCTCGATAGATTCAGAAAAAACATTCGACAAAGTTCAGCATCCCTTTATGTTGAAAACACTAGAAAAACTAGGGATAACAGGAACTTACCTCAAGATTGTAAAAGCTATATATGCTAAACCTCAGGCTGGCATCATCCTAAATTGAGAAAAGCTGAAGGCATTCCCTCTAAAATCTGGAACAAGAGGGATGCCCTCTATCACCACTTCTATTTAATTCAGTTCTTGAAATACTAGGCATAGCAATTAGATAGACAAAAGAAATTAAAGGTATAAAACTAGGAAAAGAAGAACTTAAATTATCGCTATTTGCGGATGACAAGATAATATATTTAACAGACCCAAAAGGGTCTACAGAGGAACTGCTAGAGTTAATAAATGAATTCAGCAAAGTGGCAGGATATACAATCAACACGCATAAATAAAAGGTATTGCTGTATATCAGCAGCAAAGCTTCTGAAATGGAAATGAAGAAAACCACTCCATTCAAAATATCCTCAAAGAAAATAAGATAATTGGAAAAACAATTAAATAATTGGGAAACAATCAAACAAAAGAGGTGAAAGATTTATAAATGAAAACTACAGAACCCTAAAGAGATAGAAGAAGATCTTAGAATATGGAAAAATATACCCAATTCATGGATAGGCAGAACTAACATCATCAAAATGGCGATATTACCCAAATTCTCTACAGGTTTAAATTGATGCCAATCAAAATCCCAACGACATTTTTTGTAGAAATGATAAAGCAATCATGAAATTCATATGGAAAAACAAAAGACCCAGAATAGCAACAGCAATTCTAAGCAGGAAGTTTGAATCTGGAGGTATAGCGATACCAGAGTTCAAACTGTACTACAAAGCAATAGTAACAAAAACAGCATGGTACTGGTACCAAAACAGGCAGGTGGACCAATGGTAAAGAATAGAGGACACAGAAACCAATTCACAAAATTACAACTTTCTTATATTTGATAAAAGGAGCTAAAAACTTGCAATATACGAAGGATAGCATCTTCAACAAATGGTGCTAGAAAAATTGGAAATCGATATGCAACAAAATGACACTGAATCCCTTTCTCTCGCCAAGCAAGGAAGTAAACTCAAAATGGATCAAGGAGCTAGATATCAAATCAGAGACACTGCATCTGATAGAAGAAAAAGTTGGCTATGATCTACATACTGTGGGGTCGGGCTCCAAATTCCTTAATAGGACACCCATAGCCCAAGAGTTAATAACAAGAATAAATTAATGGGACTTACTTAAACTAAAAAGTTTTTTTTTTTCTCAGCAAGAGAAACAATAAGAGAGGTAAATAGAGAACCTACATCCTGGGAACAAATTTTTACCCCTCACACTTCAGATAAAGCCCTAATATCCAAAATATGCAAAGAACTCAAAAAATTAAAAAATAAGATAACAAATAACACAATCAACAAATGGGCCAAGGACCTGAACAGACAATTCACAGAGGAGGACATACAATCAATCAACAAGTACATGAAAAAATGCTCACAATCTCTAGCAGTCAGAGAAATGCAAATCAAAACCACCCTAGGATACCATCTCACTCCAGTAAGATCGGCAGCCATTAGGAAGTCAAACAACAGTAAGTGTTGGCGAGGATGTTGGGAAAAGGGGACACTTGTACACTGCTGGTGGGACTGTAAATTGGTGCAGACAATTTGGAAAGCAGTATGGAGATTCCTGGAAAAGCTGGGAATGGATCCACCATTTGACCAAGCTATCACCCTTCTTGGACTATTCCCTGAGGATCTTAAAACAGCGTACTATTGGGATACTGCCACATCAATGATCATAGCGGCACAATTCACAATAGCTAGACTGTGGAACCAACTTAGATGCCCTTCAATAGATGAATGGATAAAAAAAATGTGGAATCTACACACAATGGGGTATTACGCAGCACTAAAAAATTTCAAAATCATAGAATTTGCAGGGAAATGGATGGCATTAGAGCAGAATATGCTAAGCGAAGCTAGCCAATCCTTAAATAACAAATGCCAAATGTCTTCTTTGATATAAAGAGAGCAACTAAGAACAGAAAGGGAGGAAGAGCATGAGGAAAAGATTAACATTATACAAAGACGAGTGGGGGGAGAGAAAGGGAGAGAGAACAGAAAGCATATGGAAATGGTAAGATACCCTCAATGATACACAAAATTACACATAATAGGTTGTGAGGAGAAATGGGGGGGAAATAATGGAGAGAATTAAACAACAGCACATGAGGTAGAGAGGGAAGATGGGAGGGGAGGGGAGGGGGGATAGTAGGGGATAGGAAAGGTAGAAGAATACAACAGTCACTAATATGCCATTATGTAAAAATGTGAATGTGTAACCAATGTGTTTCTGCAATTCTTATTTGGGGAAAAAATGGGAGTTCATAAACCAAATGAGAAAAATGTATCAAAGATGATATATCATGAACTTTGTAATGTTTTCAACAACCAATAAAAATAAATAAATAAATAAAGGTTTAAAATTGAGTGGGAAGAAATCAGCTAAAAAAGGGTTGAGGTGCATTCATTTTTCTAAGCAGAAACTTTGTTTTGTGTAGTTGTAACTATCACAAATTTATTTTACCAGAAATTTGGCTTTTGAAAATGCACATAAATTGAGATTAAAGGATAATTCACCTACCTTCATGAAAAATTCATAGCATTTCCTATATTTTTCATATTTCATTTTTTTAGTTAATATTTTGTCATGGACCAGGTCTAGCCTTAGGCTATTCTTCCAGAATACTACCTCATCTGACAAGTTCGTACAATGTGTTGGATTTTTCTTTTCATCTTTTATTTAATTGTTTCTAGCTAATAATGTGTATTTCTCCTTATCTTTATTTGGACATACATACCCAACTATATCTTTGCATTTTATGTTTTACTGGGGAAGAGACTCATCAAAAGCTCTTTGTTATATGTATTAACAATCAAACATTCAGAGCATGCAATTATTCTTAATTTTGCATGAAAATATCTTTGTACCATTTTTCTTATAAAGATTTAGAATTATTAATAATGTCCCTGCTGTAATAAGTAACTACTTACAAGAAGAATTAAACAATTGACTTTATATCAATTATGAATATGAAAATTACTAAAATAAATGTTTGGCAATTAATACACAATTGATAGAAATTGAAATCACGAGAAAGCCATTTAAAATATCAGTGCATATGGTCCTTAAATAATAGGTTTTTTAAAATTTTTTTCTCTAATTCATAAGATATATTATGCCATATTATAGCTTAATGTGATATAAAACCTTAAATTATCAGTATAGATAAATAAGAAAGATACCTGTTTACTTAAATATGTTTAATTGATTTTCACTGTAAGATGTTAATTCTGGAAGACTTGAGAATTAAGAAAGATATGGTCTATATTATATCTAACAGGCTAATCAAAGTACTTTTAAATATAAATGTATATATACATATATAATATATGTAATGCATATGCATGAATATAGATACATATATATAATAAATGTATAGTAATATATCTATCAGGTGATTATTATTTTAAAATTTTCTCAAGAAAAAAGAATGACTATAAAAAACAGTCTTAAATTTAAATTTCATAGCAAGATACTGTTTGTAATGACATGAAAGAAAAATTGATATGGATGGAAAATGAAAAAGGAAGAGAGAGAAGGGGGAAAATGAGGAAGAAAGTGATTAAAGAAGAGGGAGAGGCATATTTGATGATAAGAAAAATTGGAGGGGCTGGGTTTGTGGCTCAGTGGTAACATGATTGTCTAGCATGTGTGAGGCACTGGGTTCTATTCTCAGCACCACATAAAAATAAACAAAATGAAGGTCCATCAACAACTGAAAAATAAAAAATGAAAAAGTAGAAATATTACCAAAATTCCAAGTTTTTGAATGTTAAATAAAAAACAATATGTTTACATAGCCTTATGTAATTTCTAGACTCCCCAAAATAGTCATTAAATGTTAGATCATTAGTGCTATAACTAAAAATCCATTGTTCCTTCCTCTACATTCTGTGGCATGCTAGTACTAAAATAAATTGTATTATAAAACCACAAAAAAAGCCAAATCATAGTATTTCTACAGTAACTGACCCGAGTTTAACATCAATGCAAGTAGATTCCTATGGGACATGATGTGCATTTTGACGTTCATTTTTATTCAACACTGGAACATTACTATTTCTTCAGTTTATGCACATCATAGGATACATATTTCATCCACAATTTAGCAAATTTATACGCATTTGTTTAACTTCAAATCACTTCCTGCTTCAGTACCCATGCATTCCTCCATGTTTATTGACTGCTCTTTTCATGAGACTTCTTTCCAAACACATTATTTTCGATTTCTATTATCATATTTGAAGCAAAACACCCGTCATGATAAACCATAACCCTAATATTACCATTAAATGTATAAGTGGTTGGAAAGAATGATTGTATATCAATATAAGATTTCTTACTTAGTTACAGATATCAATTCAATCCATTATTTAAAGTGGAACCAGTTATATTATTTATTCACAGTATGGTCTATTCATGTATTATCTCTATATTCATAGACACAGGGTACACCTCTTTGTACCCGCAATACTAATTTATACATCTTCAAAATATTGCTCCCAGAAATGGTGGAACAAATACATGTAACCTGATCTGCATACATTTTATCACAGTAAAATTCTGAACAGAAAAAGCAAAGTTCACACTTATGATTGTACCATACCTAAATGGAAAGTGAACATGGATTACTAAAAACATCCATGTCCAGGTTGCCTAATGATCTCAAATGAAAATCCTATTGGTGACTACATATTTGTTTTTTCCAAAGATTATATATTCAAACTCAACCCTGTTGAATATGTCTAAAGCTGTCACTCACTTTACACTTTGAATGATTCTGTAATGTGTCTATTGATATCTGCTTTCCTACATATTTTCCCCAGTTCATCATTGTGACTGAATCTTCACATGTGCTATCACTAACATTCACTCTCTAACCGAAACCCTATTGCTAAAAAACTTTGGTCCAAATCCTATATTCACTCTTCTTCCTAAACCTACCTACTGTCTTCCTAATCCTACCGACTATCCCTTTTTGACTGGATGTTCTCTTCTACATTCAATCATCCAAGGTACAAGGTCCTATGCCATTGTATATCGATTTATCTGAGACATCTGTGCAGAACGTAATTCAATGCTATGTATCCCAATCAAGGACCAAATGACCTTCTGGGCTTCAAATCTTACTTAGATTTCTCTTTTCGTTCATATATTTCACCTCTATATTCCTTTAAATATCGCAGGTTCCCAATACCATTGTTCATCCAGCAAATTGGTTCCTAACCAAAATTGAAAATGTTATTAACACTAACCATACACTGTTCCCTCAATCTAACTTTACAGAAAAGCAGTGACAGTGTTGGTCTTACAATACAGGAATATATGGGATCTTCCACCTGATGAGAACCTCAAAGGTATGTGCAGAAATGATCCCTGGAGAAGATGTAGGCAGATATGAAGGACCTGAGAGAGCAAAAGTCATCTTCCATGGAAAACAACCTGGTAGGATGAAGTTTGGTGTCTGAATCAGCCTCTGTCTTCTTAATGTAGAGAAGACGGACCAAACCAGGCCTTATGGAGAGCTGTTCCTGAGAGCCTATGGATTATATCCCATTCTAACTTATGAAAGGGTCACAGGAAGTAGGGGCAGCCTCCATCTAAAGGGACCATAAGAAGCAACTGTTAAAACAAAGTGGTTGCCAAGGCAGTGACCTCATTCAGTTCCTGAAGGAAGTGACCTCACCTCACTTCCTTGGTGTTGGAACTCTCGGAACTTGGGATCCAGGAAGCCAGGCACCCCGAGCCAGTCCCAGTCCCAGTCCCAGTTGTCTCACTTGTTTGGATTTACCAAGGACAGGGTCAGTCTCTCTTGGTACCTACTGATTTGAAGATGTCCAAATGCCAGAAGAGCTCTGAAGAGGGGCCTTTCCTGAGAAAGAAGGTAGTGGCTCACCGCTGGTTCCTGTCAACTTCACAGAGTTGGCCAAGGAGACCAGATCTGAGACAAGACAGGCCATTTCGGAGGAACATAGTATGGCCCAGCAGTCAGAGAACACTCCGAATAGTCACAGACCTACTTGGGGGAAGGAGGTGCCTTTGTCGGTGTGGTTGTGGGTTTGTGGTTTGGTCTCATGTTCTGAGAATAAGTTTTTTCAGATATCAGCTCTGGAGCTCAGGAATTAGTTCTCATTGGGGCTAAGGTTCCCCACCAGTGAGATTTGAAATTGGCGCTGGCTGCAGAGTTAACAAGGGTGGGGAATTTTCACGCCACTGCAGAAAAGAAGAAGGTAGGAAGAAGAAGTCCTTAGGCGCCATGTTGGGGTTTTTCTCTGGGGTCTGGCTGCCATTTATACTTTTCCTAACATTCCTCCCTTTTTGTTTTCTTAGAAAGTGGGGTGTTGTTTGTCATTTCTGGCTGCTTCCTGCTGTGTGGGGGTGCTGTGGGGCCTAGAAAGGGAATTGGACGAATGCTCGGGGGGCAGGTCTGGGGATATCATGGCAGCCAGAAATAAAACCCAGTGGTATAGATAGCTACTTCAGTAGGGGTAAAGTCTATGAACGTTCCCTGATGCCACAAGTTGTGGATGGCATGAAACCAGTCCTGGCTGGAGGAGATTGTTGCTATCAGCCACTGGTCCTGTAACAGAGACTCAAGGAAATACTGGAAGCATTGCCTGGACATGGCGTCACCAGCACCTGAAGAAGATCAGAGCGAATGAAAACAGAATGAAGATAAAAATTAAAGCAAAGGTCAATTTTGGGCAGAAGTTCCATGTTGGGGGACTGACATAGAAGAAGCCAAGGGCCATGAGGAAGCTTAGAAGGTCATAAAGACTCATGAATCCAGGATGGCAGATTAAGAGGTTCTCCAAGCTCGTTGCCTCCCGCTGTCTGATGTTTGTTGCATTCCATCGTGCCTGGTAGTGAGCTTCATCACTGAGTGAACTGTTCTCTTGGAGATGTTAGGGGTTCATCCGTCATCAGAGGCTGGTAGTGCCTAAGCAAAAGCTGGTTGAAATTTGGAATAGAAATTTTTTGCAGTTGGGTTTGAAGGAACTTCATTATGCATGGCAAGAGAGCACAAAAAGGGAGCATCAAAATAAGGGGCCCCAAGATAGGTAGTAATTACATGGCAAGATAGGATTGGAAGAATCCTGTTATGGGATTGAAGGAGCTAGGTTTGAGCAATTTGGTCGATAATTCCTGCAATTTAACAACATTTTTTCTATCAGCCCAGATTCATTAACATAATAGCAACATTCCTCTCTGAGGAACAGGCATGTACCCCCTTTTTCTGCAGTGAGAAGATCAATTGCCCTTTGGTTCTGTAAAGCCACGTGTGCCAATGGAGTAACATGGCGCTGCAAGGAGCCCAGAGACTCAGCAGTGGTATCAAGTGCTTCCTGCAGTTTTTGTTGCAGGTCATTGGATGCCCATAGAGTATGACCTATAGCTCCACCAGAGAGTCCGAGACCCACCACTGAGGTTGTTAAATTGAGGCCTACCAGAACCGGCAGAAAGACTGCCCTACGGGTTCAGGAAGGTAGGGCCAACTGTCGTAATTCGGTGGGAGTATACAAAGATAGCTGAGAAACTACAGTAACCAAGAAACAGGTGCCAGAGACATTGATCGTTGAGGTACTTAGAGACCCATTACACCAGAGGAAATTTCCAGGTTGCATAAACGCAGGGCTCGATTGGGTGCTTAAGCTCAAGGAACAAATGGGTAAAGGATTCATTATTGGCAGGTGGAAACAGATGAAAGCAAATAAAGCATTGGTGGAATAACTTTCCCACAGTGGGATACGTGTCACATGTAGGGGTTGTCCTTTCTTAGAGAAATTGAAGGTTTTTGCTGAAATATTTCCTGCTGCTAATGGGACCACTGCTAGACGTGGACGACTAAGTGAAGCACAGAGAAAGCACTAAGAAGGAGGCACAGAAAGAGTGGTGGATTTTAATAATCGAAGAGTTTGGTGTAACAAATTGAGCCATGTGTCAGGGGGACCTGAGGGAGTTGAAGGGTCTGAATCCTTTTTGGATGAGCTATGGATAAGATTTCGAAGTTTTGATTCTGACTCCTTAATGTGTTCGACTACCTGGATGGTTGCCTTAGGTGGCATAATCAGGGTGCGGCCAACAGTCATCCACATTGTGGGTCTGGCTGAGGTTGTCCGAGCATAGACAGCAAACTCAACATAGTCCCAACGTTTGGCCTTGGGGTCAGGTATATCTAAAGTATACCATCCATTGTTATCAGATGAAGAGCCTTTATGCCACTTTAGGTAACTAGAAGTCCACCCTTTAGGGTAACCAAGTGAGTGGTAAGAATAGCTACCATGTTCATCATGAAACCTGCATGACCAATAGGAGCACCCATTATATATCTCAGGCCACCAATGACAATAGTCTTTTGTTTGATCAAAAAGGAAGCAAATGAAAGGCCAGTTCCAGCTACCAGGGACGAACGTCCTTGAAGGTGACAATTTTAGGGAAATAGAGGTGCAGTTGTGGATGAAGCAAGTAGTTGCATCCACTGCACGGACCTTCTGCATGCCATGTTCTGAGTATCATTCCTGAAGAGTGAATAAATACATGGTAGGAGAGGAGGGTAAAGACCAGTCCCAATAGAGCACAGAAAATAAGCAGAGCACAAAAAACAAGCAGTTACAGAAGATTAGGGTGTTGGGAGAGCTCATTGTGACCATTTTAAGAGGAATTGGGCTGCATGGAACACCGTGTGAGCCGCAACTTAAATGGGTGAGATGAGTGTGGAGAGAAGGAGTAAAGGGGAGGTTCAGGAGGTGATTCTTGGAGTTCCTCTGGGTTGGTCCTGTCGTCAGCAGGTTGGACCTCCTGGTGATATGGCTTCAACCTAGAAATGTGAATCCAGGGAGTGAGACGGTTGTCTGGTAAGGAGAGTTTGGCGGCAGTGGGGGTACAGAGAATGACAGGATAGGGGCCTTCCCATTTTGAGGCAAGAGTCCCTTTCTCCTCTGGGGTATTATAATAGACTAGACTCCCAGGTGTCAAGGGAGGAGTGTTTGGAGAGGACACTGGGTCCGGATGAAGCCAGTCCTGATATTTCCAGATTTCCGAGCAGAGATGATACAAAAGAGGCAAAGACAAATCTCGGGTGAGAGGTCCTTGTGAAATGACCAACCCAGGGGGTATAAGAGGTCTTCCATACATTATCTCAAAGGGAGACAGTAAAGATGGTTTTTAGGGAGAGCTCTGATTCGAAGCAAATCCAAGGGAAGGAGTTTGACCCAGTCTAAGTTTAATTCCATTGTCAATTTGGTAAGGACTTCCTTTAGAGTACGATTTACCCTTTCCACTTTCCCTGAAGCTTGGGGGTAATATGGACAATGGGAATGCCACTTGAAGGAGAGGGCTTGAGAGACCTTTTGTGTGACCCTAGAAATAAACTCAGGGCCATTGTCATATTGTAGAGAAGTGGGCATACCAAACCTGGGGATGATGTCTGTCAGTAAGATTAAAGCTACAGTGGAAGCCGTTTTATTGTAAGTGGGAAATGCCTCAATCCAACCAGAGAAAGTGTCCACAAAGACAAGGAGGTATTTAGTGCGCCATACTGTGAGCATGTTGGTGAAGTCTACCTGCCAGTCAGCATTGGGAATGTGTCCCCCGGGCTTGGTGGGAAGGGAAAGGTTTGGGCCTTAAAGGAGTATAAGTGTTGGTCCACTGACAGATCTGACACTTAGAGGCTATATTCTGTAGCATGGCTTTGTCAGAGAGGGTGAGCGAGAAGAAGCTCTGTAAAAAGAGGGTCAAAGACTGAGAATTGGAAAGGAATAGAGTATGAAGGAACTTGAAGAGATCCTTGTTCTTACTGGAAGAAGTAGGGGCTTCAGATGAGCTGTCTAAAGTGGCCATTATATGTCCCCCAGGGGGTCCATCATTGGAAGTGGTAGCAGCCATTTGTGCTGCCTGGTCAGCTTTGGCATTGCCCTCAGTGATAAGAGAGACGTCCTTCTGATTAGACCTACAATGGACAACTCCCACCTGGGTGGGTAAGTGGGGGGACTCTATCAGATTGTTTATAAGAGCCGAATTAGTGATCACATTACCTTTGGTGGTAAGTAGGCCTCGCTCCTTTCATATTGCAGCATGGGATAAGATATGGAAGACATATTTTGAATCAGTATAAAGGGTGAGGGATTTGCCTTGTGCTAGAAGGTCGCACGAGTGGCTACTATAAGTTCAGACTGCTGGTTGGTAGTTCCTGAAGGCAGAGCTTTGGCCTCTATAATCTCAGTGGCTGAAACTACAGCGTATCCAAAGTAATGAGTGCCGTTCTGCCTAAAGGAACTGCCATTAGTAAACCAGATAAGGTCAGGCTTGGCTAGTAGTCTCTCAGAAATGGAACAATGACAGGGGAGGAAATCATCTAAGGTTTCCAACCAATTATGAGTTGGTGTGTTAGACGTGGGAGTCATTGGGAGCAGTGAGGCAGGGTTCTGTGCAGAGCAGGGGAGGAAAGTAATATTCGGGTTTTCCAGAAAGGAAGTGAGGAGCGACAGAACTCTGGATGGAGGAAGGGTTTGAAAGCCCTTATAAGCTAAAAGATCCTTCAAGTGATGTGGGGAGTGGATAGTTAAAGGGGCCCCAAAAGTAAGCTTAGAGGCTTCTTTGTGTAAAATTTGTCCAGCAGCCAGATCTCTTAAGCAAGGGGCCCACTCACGGATGGTAGGGTCAAGTTGCTTGGACAAATATGCCACAGATGCAAATGTAGGCCCATAGTTTTGACCTAAGACCTCAAGTTCTTGCTCCCTTTTTCATGGACATATACATGAAATGGTCTTGAAAGATCAGGAAGGTGAAGGGCAGGTGCCTTTAAGACAAGTTGCTGAAGCCTGTGCAAGTGGTAGTTTGGGGAGGAGGCAAGAGATTCACTAGGCGGTCCCTTTGCTAGGTCATACAGGATTTGTAAAGAAGAGAATAATTTGGGATCCAGGCCCTAAAATAACCTGCTAGTCCTAGGAAATATTGTATTTTGGCTTTTGTATTGGCCTTGTCTGCTAGGAAATTAAGAAGCTGAGCGGTGTGGGATTGAGAGTGTTCCCAGGGGGACTACATAGAAGAAGTTCATCGACATATTGAAGGAGAGTAGAGTCAGGACAGGTCGGGTGACAGGATGTGAGGTCCTGGGCAAGAAACTGGCCAAAGAGATGGGGGCTATCCCTGAATCCCTGTGGGAGGACAGTCCAGGTAAGCTGATGAGAATGGCGGGTGTGAGAGTCAGTGCAAGTAAAAGCAAAGATATACTGAGATTCTGAGAACAAGGGAATAGAACAGAACGCATGTTTTAAATTTAGGACCAAGAAGTGGGTAGTAGTGGCAGGGATCTGAGAGAGGAGGGTGTAAGGGTTGGACACAAGCGGGTGAATGGGGACCACAGAGGAGTTGACAAGGGAAAGGTCTAGAACCAGCCTCTAGGACACTTTAGGTTTCTTAACTGCCAGAATGGGGGTGTTGAAAGGAGAGTGTGTAGGCCTAAGATACCCCTTTCATAATAAATCCTGGATGATGGCTTCTAATCTGAGGAAGGCTGTGGTTGTGAGTGGATATCATGGTTGACTAATATATCTTGAAGGGTCCCGTAAGACAATATGAATAGGACTGCATTTAGCCATAAAGGGTGTAGTTGTGTCCCAAACCTCAGGGTTAACTGGTTTAGATAGTCGTGGGAGAGTGCATGAAGGAGGTGTATCTGCCCCTAGGAACATCATGAGGAAATGAGAGGTAGGAGAGGTGTGGGGTGATATGTGAATGGTGACTTTTAATAGTGAGAGTATGTCCCTTTCCAGAAGGGGAATGGGGCAATGGATCATAACGAGAAAGGAGTGAGTGAAGGACAAAAGGGATTTTGAGGGAGAATATGTTTACCTCCTACCACGACAATAGGAGTTTTTGAGGGTGTGGTAGGACCCCAATACTCTCTGAAGACCGAAAAAGTGGCACCAATATCCAAGAGGAAGGTAATGAAGCGTCCATCCACCAGGAAGGTGACCCTAGGCTCTTGATTCTTGATGGGAATAGTCTGGAGGGAATGCCCAGGGCTCCATCAATCCTCCTCTGCCAAGCCCAGGAGAGGCTGGGGTTGCCGGGTGGCTGACCAACCTCCCTTCCGGGTTGTTGGGTAGTCTGCCCCCCAGTGTCTCCTTTGATGGCATATTGGGCAGGGGTTTTACGGTGTTCTCGGCGAAGGACAATCCTTACCACATTTGAAGCAAGCTCCAGGGGGTGTCACATTGGGACGGCGTGGTGATGGCCTTCTCTGAATGACCTGGGCCAACATTTGGAATTTTGCATTTTCAGCTCTCTGCCTATGGCATTCACTTTCATCCTCTCTACCATGAAAAACCTTTAAAGCGACAGCGAGGATTTCGGTCTGAGGAGTAGCAGGGCCCTGTTCAAGCTTTTTAAGCTTCGCTTTAATATCAGAGTATTTTTGGGCCAGAACATATATCATTAAGACATGACGGCCATCAGGGGTTTCTGGGTCGAGTTATGTGCACTGTTGAAGGGCCTTGGTTAGTCTATCCAGGAATTCTGAAGGTGTTTCCTCCTTCCTTTGAATGACCTCCTGCACCTTTTTAAAGTTAACAGCCTTGCGGGTGGCCTTTTTCAGGCCCACCAAGAGGCAGGATGTAAAAAGGTCATGAGTCTGTAAGCCTTCAGGGGTGTTGTAATCCCATAGGGGATTCTGCTCTGGGACAGCATGAGGGCCCGTGGGGTGGTTAGGATTGGTCCTATGCTTTTCATCAGCATGGGCTTGGGCTAGCTCCCAGACCCATTGACTTTCCTCGGGGAGAAGTGAATTGGCCAAGAGCATGTATATGTCATGATGAGTGAGGCAATATGCTTGCAGGACCCATTGAAACTCCCAAATGTAAGTGGTGGGTTTAGTGGTGATTGAGCCTAACTTCCTCTCTAGCTGAGTAATGTCTGACCTGGAGAAGGGCACGTGGACTCTCATGACACCCTCGGGACCAGCTACCTCACGAAGGGGTGCGATTGTCTTAGGGGTGGGAAGGAGTCCTTTAGACCTGGTAACAGGAGGACTGAAAGAGGCAGGTGGCGGACAGGAAGGAGAGGGAGGGGAAGGGAGTGTCTCTTTGGAAGAGGAGGAAGTGGAGCAGGCAGAAGAGTACGGAGGGGAGGGGGATAAAATGGAAGGCTGAGGATCCATGGAATCAGGCAGAGGATGAGGAGGGTATAGCAGAAGAAAAGGGGCAGATGGGGCTGGGGATAAGGTGGGGGTTCATCTGCTGGGTCGAATGAGGAAGAATCTGTGCAGTCAGAAGTAGAAGTAGGGGAAGAGATGGGATTGCAAGCAAGGAGGACCTGAGGGGGAGGCCAGGAGGAGCAGAGACAAGGTGCTGTGTGGGAAGGCTAGAACCTTCAATGCAGGGAATCTTCCTCCACTTTTTCAGACGCTGGCAGTAGTTAAAAAGGTCCCGGGGGAGGTTTGGATCTAAGGAGCCTTCTGGAGGCCAATGATTGCCATTATCCAGTGGATATGTAGGCCAATCTTGGGTACAGAATTTGATTAAAAGTTTGGGCATGATGTCTGGTGTGAGGGAGAGTGTGGCCAGATTTTTTATTAAACATTTGAGAGGTGAGGCTTCAGGTACAGATGAAGAGGTGCCCACAGTCACAGGGAGAGATGGAAGAGAGAGAGAGAGAAAGAGAGAGAGAGAGAGAGAGAGAGAGAGAGAGAGAGAGAGAGAGAGAGAGAATAAGAGTAAGCGAGAGAGACAAAGAGAAAACCCGAACTGGAACGGCTTCCAGGAAGCTCAGGGCGAACGGGGGTCAGGTGGGTGTCCCCAAAATGACCAGCTGTCACGAGGAAATACAGAGGGTACTACCTGGTCGTCACCAGTGAAGTGCGATCTGGAAGACCCAATGGGTTTGGAGCCACGGGCAACCTGACGTCAGGAAAGTTTTCAAATGCAGCTGAAGAAGTCAGTAATGAAAACAGAACTCTATCTCCAGCAGAATGCAGTTCTAGTACGGGAGTTCAGTTTTCCCTGAGCAGAGAGGCAGCTTCAGCCAGACACAGCAGCCCCACAGGAAACAGCAAATCTAGCCGGCAGCAGCAGTGGCAGCAGAGGAGGAAAAACCACAGAGCCTCTCGTGTAAACTCAGAACCCTCACGCCCCAAAGGGAAACGGATCATCAGAGGGTCCACTGTAACCAGTAAAGGTCTTGGTGGGAGGAATTCCCTCTCCCCTACCGGGCGTCTAGAGTGTGCCGGAGGATCACGGTCACAAAACAAGCGGTAGCCCGAAGGGAGTTGGCGAGCCGGGGTCAGGGGAGGCTTACATACATCAGATCAGTGGTGAGTGCAGGAAGCTGGCGTCTGAAAAGAGCGGACCAGGGCGGAGTGTCTCGGCGGAACAGGTGACGGGGCTCTTGGGGCTCTTGTTGGAAAGAGCTCACCCGTATCCTCAAACGGGGCACCAGAATGAAAGAACTCCCCACACAAAGGCACTTCGCTGGGAGAATTCCAATTTTATTGCAAAAAGCTGTGTGCTTATATAGAACTAAGGAGGAGAGGGAAGGGCTTAGATAAATGGCAGGCAACCCGTTTATTGGCAAGTTCTTTCAGATATCAGCTCTGGAGCCCAGGAGTTAGTTCTCATTGGGGCTAAGGTTCCCCGCGAGCGAGATTTGAAATTGGCGCCAGTGGGAGAGTTCACACAGGCGGGAACTTTTCGCGCCACTTCCGAAAAGAAGAAGGTAGGAAGAAGAAGTCCTTAGGCGCCATGTTGGGGTTTTTCTCTGGGGTGTGGCTGCCGTTTATGCATTTTCCAACAATGAGTATACCAGACAGTGCCTTGATTGACTGGTTTTCATTAAAATGGTGTTTAACAGAGATGCCAGAAAGTTGGATCCTGCTGAGTAGTGGGCCTAGAGCAATGGTGGCAGGTGTGTGATAAAACATCTGTGGTGGGGCCATGTGGATCTGCCATTGGCTTCCAAATGGCTTGTGACTGACATGGTGAAGCCAGCAGACCCTTATATGTAAAGGCATCTTGTTATATGGAGAGGTTTCAGGACACTGTTCAATATCAGGTTGCTATAGTCAAGGGGGCAAGCTAGGTGGGATAGAAGCCTGGTTCTTGTATTCTCCTGCAGACCCTGACTCACCACACGTGACAGAACTCCCTCCCGTACTGTGTTCCATTTGAACTCCTTGTATTTCGTGAAGCAAATACCAAACATCCAGTGCAGCAGCAAGAAACACCACGAAAATAGAGGATGATCATATGGCTTCACAGTCCACACGGGGAGACATTTAGCCCCAAGGGGCCACAGTTTACCTAGAAAGGGAGAATTCAGCAATGCTGCCTCGTGTTCATTGGGAAAAAAGAAACAATGTCCTCCAGGTCACATAGATGCAGACCCAGCTTTTATGGTCTCACTAGAAAGGAAGCTAAAGCTCCTGACAACAACATATATTTCAAGTGCCCAACCTCACAGACAGTTTCCCAAGAAGACTCTAGGCCAGCAGAATTCCATGTTTGTGGAGTGTTTACCCTTTTCCTTACTTTTGAAAACTCCTCTATCACTTCCAAGATTGTGAACTCCTGATCGTTTTCCATTCCAGATATGTATTCAAGAAATTTCTAACTCTTCTCCTCTAATTGTGTCTTACTTGGGGCGAAGGTATTGTCAAGGCATTGTTCTGGATGAGAGTGGGAAGATTTTTGTGTAGCACATATTTACATACACATTGGATATATTTTCCAATTTTTCATTCGAAATACTGAAACCCTGACACTAACCCATACCCTACTAGACTCTGACTACTTATCCTAATATGATGGAGAAAAATAACCCAAACAGAATAGAAATACAAGCAGTTCAGAGGAGGCATGGTGAATAGTTGGTCTTGCCTTTTGCATGATATAAGGTAGGAGTTATAAATCTTGTCAATTTTTTTCTTGAAATAGTTCTCCATGTGTTTTTAAAGATAACACACATGTGACTTCCTGTCTCTCTTTTTCTGTAGCCAATTCAGCACATGTATTTTTATATGCACATATAAAATCCTACCTGGAATACACGTACATTTTTGTGAGGTGGCTTACTTGGCAGATACAAAGTATCAGAAGAAATCACTCCTCCTAAATGGTTTTGGAAGTGAAAATTCAAACTATGAGTGAGCTTTTTATTTGAACAACATTATACATAAATCCATGTTCAGTAAAATTAATATTTTTGGATATGTGGATGATGTATATTTCATGATGAATTTTCATTGGCATATATTTTCTACTTTCCAATGTATCTGTGTGATATATATATATATATATATATATATATATATATATATATATATATATATTCTAGATTTTTCAAAATATGAAATACATGTGTCTTATTATACACTCCCTAAATTCACTAATGTTCATGTATGTGGTTTTATAATCAACTTTTCATAAGATTATTTTCAGAAACATTCATCCACCTGAAATACATATTTGTTTTCTAGTACTGAAAACTTACTTCAGTGAATGGTGCAAACAAATCCTTATATTTCTACAGTAACTGACCCACTTTAACAACAATTCTAGTAGATTCCTATGGGACATGATGTGTATTTTGACGTTCAATTTTATTCAACACTGGTACATTTCTATTTCTTCAGTTTTTGTACATCATAAAATGTACATTTCATCCACAAGTTCACAAATTTAAAGACATTTGTAACACATTCAATCACTTCCTGCTTCAGAACAAATATATTCCTCCTTGTTTTTGCCTCCTCATTTCATGAGACTTCTTTCCAAACACATTATTTTCGATTTCCATAATCAATTTTGAAGCAAAACTCACACACAATTTATGATAAACCACAACCCTAATATTACCATTAGATGTATAACTGGTTGGAATGAATGTATGTATATCAATATAAGATTTGCTATGTAATTTCAGATATTAATTTTTTCTAATTTGTAAAGTTGGAACAAGTTATATTATTTATTCACAGTATGGTCTATTCAATCATTCTCTCTATATTCATACACACATGGTACACCTATTTGTGCCCCCAATACTAATTTATACCTCTTCAAAATATTGCTCCCAGAAATGGTGCAAGAAATACTCATGTCACCTGATCTACATATACATTTTATCACATTAATATTCTGGCAACAAAATGCAAAGTCACACTTACGATTGTACCAAAGCCTAAATGGAATATGAGTATGGATTATAAAAATCATCCGTGTCCAGGTTGGCTAATGCTCTCAAATGTCAATCCTATTGGTGACTACATATGTATTTCTTCCTAAGATTATATATTCAACTTCAAGCCTGCTGAAAATGCCTAATCCAATCAATCACTTTATCATTTGCCTGATTTCCTATGTCTCTATTGATATCTGCTTTCCTACATATTTTCCCCAATTCATCATTGTGACCAACTCTTCACATGTGCTGACATTTACATTTTCTCTCTACCTGAAACCCTATTGCTAAAGAACTTTTTGTCCAAATCCTATACTCACTCTTTTTTTTCTAATTCTACCAATTATCTTCCTAATCCTACCAACTATCCTTTTTAGACTGGATGTTCTCTTCGAGATTCAATCATCCAAGGTACAAGGTCCTATACCATTGTGTATAGATTTATCTGAGACACATGTGCAGAACATAATTCAAAGCTAAGTATCCCAATCAAGGATCCAATGACCTTCTGGGCTTCAAATCTTACCTAGATTTCTGTTTTCATACATATATTTCACCTCTCTATATACTTATAAATATCTCAGGTTCCCAATACCATTATTCATCCAGCAGAATGATTCCTAACCCAAATCAAACATGTTATTAACCCTAACCATACTCTTTGCCCTCAATCTAACTTTACAGAAGAGCAGGGACAGAGTTGGTCTTACAATACCCGAACATAAGAGATCTTCCACCTGCTGAGAACCTCAAAGGTCCATGCAGAAATGAACCCTGGGGAAGATAGAGGAAGCTATGAAGGACCTGAGAGAGCAAAAGTCATCTTCCATGACAAACAACCTGGTCAGGATGAATGGGTGTGTCTGAAGCAATCTCTCTCTTCTTAATGTAGAGAAGATGGACCAAACCAGGCCTGTGTGGAGAGCTGCTTCCGGGTGCTATGTTTGATATACCATTCTAACTTGTGAAAGTGTCACAGGAAGTAGGGGCAACCTCCATCTTTTGGGACACTTGGAAGCAACTGTTAGGAAACAGTGATTGCCTAGGCAGTGACCTCATTCAGTTCCAGAAGGAAGTGACCTACATCACTTTCTTGGTGATGGAACTCTCTGAACTTGGGATCCAAAAAGCCAGTCACCCAGAGGCAGTCCCAGTCCCAGTCCCAGT